>NC_139997.1:24796038-25466938 GCF_964263955.1 Coregonus lavaretus
CTATTGATTTGATACTATATTAAATGACTAACTACTGTAATTTACTAAATACTGTATGTGTGATAGCCAAATGCATGTATATTGTCTATGGAAAGATATGGCATTGTTATTTTGCACTTCTAATTGTGTGTTACTGCCACGTCATCCATCTGTGCAGATCCAGATGTGTAGTCTGGATGAAAATGTATGCACTCACTAACTGTAAGTCGATCTGGATAAGAGCATCTGCTAAATGACTAAAATGTCAATGTAAATGTAGTCATTTGACTGGGTAGTAACGTTAGCATGTTTACATCTCTCTAGGCTAACCTGAGTGAAGCCAGCTGCGGAAGGTCAGAGTGCAGTTCTGCTTATCGAAGGGGAAGGCGTACAGCTCCAGGTCACATGCAGACACCACCTGAATGGGTTTGTTGTTCTTCACCATCCCCGACGAGTTGACATACACATAGGGGATGGCAGGGGACTCCCCTACATCCACACTAACAGGGGGAAGACCACAGACTTATGGGTTAGATGGGAGTTCCAGCTGCTTACAGTATGTTGAACATGAGACACTGACCGTTACGGTCAGCACACTTCTTTGTCAGTCTGTCATTTTAAAGTAAAAGGCCAAATATTTAACATTTCTGTGAAGAGTCTGAGGGTATTGAGTAATGTGAGGGTATTGAGTAATCCAATGACATGTTATGTAATTTGAACAGGAATACATACGGTGTCAATTCTTACAATTCACTGATGATGAGATCGGGCACCCATATAGCGTCAGAGGACAGGGAGATCTCAGTGATCCCGTCAAACTCCTCGGGGTCCCACACCAGGAACTCATCGGTCCAGATCTGACATCACAAACAGGAAATAAATGGAAAATGCATCACAAGACCATTCATATAATAATATGCCATTTAGCAGACGCTTTTATCCAAAGCGATTTACAGTCATGCGTGCATACATTTTTTTATTTTTTTTGTGTATGGGTGGTCCCGGGGATCGAACCCACTACCTTGGCATTACAAGCGCCGTGCTCTACCAGCTGAGCTACAGAGGACCACATTTGAAGTACATGACAGATGGGTGCATGACTGTTTTGGCTTTCAATAACGCAATTGTTGCATGCCAGACAAGGTTGAAGTTGCATTTGTAGACAGACATGTTATACAGTGCCTTCAGAAAGTATTCATACCCCTTGACTTATTCCACATTTTGTTGTGTTACAGCCTGAATTCAAAATTGGTTAAATTGATTTTTTTTCTCTCACCCATCTACACACAATACCCCATAATGACAAAGACATTTGAGAAATGTTTGCAAATGTATTAAAAAATAAAATACAGAAATATCTCTTTTACATAAGTATTCACACCCCCTGAGTCAATACATGTTAGAATCACCTTTGGCAGCGATTACAGCAGTGAGTTTTTTTTTCTCTAAGAGCTTTGCACACTTGGATTGTACAATATTTGCCCATTATTGTTTTCAGAATTCTTCAAGCTCTGGTTAAATTGGTTGTTGATCATTGCTAGACAACCATTTTCAAGTTTTGCCATATGCAGTGCATTCGGAAAGTATTCAGACCCCTTGAATTTTTACGTTACAGCCTTATTCTAAAATTGATTCAATTGTTTTTTTCCCCCTCATCTACACACAATACCCCATAATGACAAAGCAAAAACAGGTTTTTAGAAATTTTTGCAAATGTATTCAAAATACAAAACGTAAATATCACATTTAGCTGTGTCATTATGGGGTATTGTGTGTAGATTGATGAGGATTTTATTTTATTTTATTAATTTTAGAATAAGGCTGTAATGTAACAAAATGTGGGAATAGGGTAGGGGTCTGAATACTTTCCGAATGCGCTGTATTTTCAATCAGATTTAAGTCAAAACTGTAACTCAGCCACTCAAGAACATTCACTGTCTTCTTGGTAAGCAACTCCAGTGTAGATTTGGCCTTGTGTTTAGTTTATTGTCCTGCTGAAAGGTGAATTCATCTCTGTGTCTTGTGGAAAGCAGAGTGGACCAGGTTTTCCTCTAGGATTCTGCCTGTGTTTAGCTCCATTCTGTTTCTTTTTTATCCTGAAAAACTCCCCAGTCCTTAAAGGAAAATTCCACCCAAAAACTATATTTTGGTATTTGTTTCATTAGTCCATTAGTCCCAAACTGTTTTGCTTGTCAGCAATCAAGTTTTCAAGATATGTAACTTTCAAAATACAGAAATCATCCCTGTATGATGCATTTTGCATGATGCAAAATGCATCATACGAGGATGATTTCTGTATTTTGAAAGTTACATACAGTATCTTGTAAACTTGATTTCTGACAAGCAAAACAGTTTGGGACTATGTTTAACACTAATAGAAGAGACAATTCATACCAACCTGCCTGTACCAAATGCTTGTGGTTACTTGCTGGGTCTTTCCATCCTGTAAAAAGTAGATTTTTTGTATATTTTTGTGTGTAAATTGTTTGGGCAGACTATTGAAATGTGTAGATACAAATGGTCAAAATGTATTTACTGAAACAAGATTCATATTTCATACAAAAATAAAAATCTATAATTTTGAGCAACAACATCAACAATGTTTTCATTTCCTGTGTTACATATTACCAGAAGCATGGCAGGTAATCGTATTACAGTATATTTTATATTAAAATAATGAATGATTTAGATAAGGCCGTATACTGTTGTTCTTCTTTACCACATCAAGGACCGACTGCAGTATGAGGTCTATGTGGATGAGCGTGGGTCTGGTCCAGTTCTGAACAGGTCTCACTCCACAGTCGTATTTACGCAGGAGGGTCCTGGTGAGCTGGTTCAGAGCAGACCTCTTGGGTTTATCTGCTACCAGTTCAGCCAGAGGGGCTGAATGGAAGTCAAGTAGTAAATCAATCATATGAAATTCAACTCATTGATATATAGGGTTACAAAATGTTCTGTAACTTTTCCAAAATTCCCAGGCTTTCCAGAAATCCCGGTTGGAGCATTCCGAATTTCCTGCTTATTCCCTCCCATTTCCAGGAATCTTCCAACTGGGATTTCTGGAAAACCTGGGAAAGTTAACTAAATTGTGCAACCCTATTTCTATGGCAAATAAAATGCAAGCCCAGTCCATCTTGCGTATGACAGTAATCTACCTGATAATTTACGGTATTCATCTATTCTCAACATGATTATTGTGTCAAATATGTAAATGTTTTAATTCAATGGCTATGTCTCCACAATGGTTAACTCCATTACTAAGAATGAAAAACATAGATATTAAACATAATGAAGAAACATACTATCATTCAATTACAAATATTTTACCATCCATGCATTATTTTATTTGTAATAAGAAAGTGACAGGACATTGCCTGATATTCTTGATTTATGTCACACATGACAAAGAATTGTCTGTTTCAGATTGGGGTTGCAAAATTCCGGTAACTTTCCCAAAATTCCCAGGTTTTCCAGAAATCCCAGTTGGAATATTCCTGGAATCTGGAAGGAATAAACAGGAAATCTAGGAATCTTCCAACCGGGATTTCTGGAAAACCTGGGAATTTGGGGGAAATTATCTGAATTTTGCAACCCTGGTTTCAGAGTTCGTTAAAACCCTGAGATTCAAATGGATGGACTTCCTGTTATCATATATTTGGATTTACAGGATAGGAAGCTCACTGAAGGGTTCCATTAAGTCATACATTTGCAATAAAATAACAAACAGCATTATAATAAAGACATTGGAATAATGTCTTTGAAAACCGTTACTAGGCCCACTGTCTCATTAACATGTCAATCATCTTGAAATGTAAAGTTGCTTGTTTTATGTAGACAATTCCTAATAGCACTGACTATTTATGGATATTTAATCCAAAACTGATTGTAGAAGAGAAAAACTGTGTGAGTGAATCTTACCTGAGCTTAGTAGGAGCCAGAAGATATATATCATGTTGAGCAACCAGTTGCAGATCCCCGATCTGTTTTATACACCTGAATCTCCCCTTCAAAAGACTGTAATGTCAGATGATCTTCAAAGTCATTTTTCTTTCTTTCTTTCTGTTGTTTATTTTCCTTCTGAAATGTATTCTGGATAGTTTAAGATGTCTCTTCTTTACTCGCTGTCAACAGTAAATGGACCTGTGTGGGAAAGTTTGAGTGGCATCTGTATTGATTTTCTATTAGCATGGTAAGATGATACTTTTTTTTAAAGGAGTGAGGCAGTCCCACTCCTTTGGTATTGAGGCACTGCAGAGGTGGAAGATGGCTACGTACATAACTGCCGATTGATTTATTAAAGTATATTTTTTAATCCCCTTGCTGAGCTAGTGTGTAGCAGCTAATGAATTGCTGTATGAAGTGTTTATAGAATGTTATGTCCCTTATCGACTGAGGTGAATGAAGCAACAGCAGCCAAGGTGATAATGTCTGGGGTAATTTTTTCTTGTTTTTGCTGTTCTCCAAATAGCATTTTAGAGTTTTTAAATTGAGTAGAAATGCAGTAAATTAGCTTCAACTACATATTCCTTGGAAGAAATCCCCCCTTGCCTATAGGTGCACATATTTAAAAAAAACATTTTAGGCTAACGTTTCTTTATCCTTGTAATGATATATCAATAATTTGCCTAAAGGTTATTTGCCCATGTCCATTGACGCAACCGCGTGCACCCACGTTGGTTGGGCGCGCCCGTTTTTTGGACAGGCGAATTACCCTCTACTCAGCTCTGCTTGTGAATGGGTGTTTGAGAGATTGACTTTTTTGAATCCGAAGGAGGGCTGTAGGCATTTGGAGGAAATAAACAAGACATTCGGCCTTTTCTGCCATGAGAGTTGAACAACAGAGTGAACATGAGGAAAACAACGAATTCGGTGAGCACTAAGTAACGTTTCTAAACTGTTGTCACAAAGTATTCTGTCTGTCCTACAAAAGATGTGTTTGAAATGGCGTCTCGTTCAACGTATCACGACAACCAGGTGGAAAAATTGTTATGTTATTGTCAATAAATCTTTGCAATAACAGTAATCAGCGAAAGGTCATCTGTCAAAAGCACTAACAACATGCATAGCCTACCCATAGTTTTGACATATACCTGTATCCTACAAACAGACCACTCCATAGTGAAGGAAGTTTATGATGAACTTCACCGTGGAGTTTAGTCTGCTAGTGTCCTACTAACTGGACAAAATACCACCAGCTTCAACTCATTATGGTTAATCTTAAACAGTTCCCATTTGTTGTGTTTCACACTAATTTGCTCACTGTAGCTATTGGTTATTTATTATATTTTGCAACAGTGGAATGCAAGGCCAGGCAAATTACACATTACATTTCACACAGTACAAAGTACATGATAAGACAGTTATGGCATTTGGGATAGAGTTTTAGTGAGTTGATCCACTATTTGACTAGTAATTAATCAACATGTCTTGAGCCCATTTATAGCATGATGATAACTGTATCTTTCCCCAATTAATGTCCTCTCTACGGTAATCTGGGTCAGGGGTCAAGTGGCATATTGTGTATGTCAGCAAAACATCTACTGCCTTTGTCACTTAAGCATTGTGGAATGATAAACAGAAGCACTAGCTATCCATGTCAGGGCCCAAAATAGAGGCTGACCAAGACCCCAGCTCTCCATAGAAGTCTGCCTGCTGCCAGGTTGCATTCACACTGTTACCCTGACATTTCCACCTGCTGCTATTGGGGGGCCTCATGCCTCTCAGCTGGCACACACACACATCTCTCTCTCTTCTCTCCTCTCTCTCCTCTCTCTCCTCTCTCTCTCTCTCTCTCTCTCTCTCTCTCTCTCTCTCTCTCTATAATCACAGTTGAAGTCGGAAGTTATTAAAGTCATTAAAACTCGTTTTTCAACCACTCCACACATTTCTTGTTAACATTTTACATTTTAGTCATTTAGCAGACGCTCTTATCCAGAGCGACTTATAGTTAGTGAGTGAATACATTTTTCATACTGTTAACAAAATATAGTTTTGGCAAGTCGGTTAGGACATCTACTTTGTGCCTGACACAAGTAATTTTTCCAACAGTTTATTTAACTTATAATTCACTGTATCACAATTCCAGTGGGTCAGAAGTGTACATACACTAAGTTGACTGTGCCTTTAAACAGCTTGGAAAATTCCAGAAAATGATGTCATGGCTTTAGAAGCTTCTGATAGGCTAATTGACATCATTTGAGTCAATTGGAGGTGTACCTGTGGATGTATTTCAAGGCCTACCTTGACATCATGGGAAAATCAAAATAAATCAGCCAAGACCTCAGAAAAAAAGTTGTAGACCTCCACAAGTCTGGTTCATCCTTAGGAGCAATTTCCAAACGCCTGAAGGTACCACGTTCATCTGTACAAACAATAGTACGCAAGTATAAACACCATGGGACCACACAGCCGTCATACCGCTCAGGAAGGAGACGCGTTCTGTCTCCTAGAGATTAACGTACTTTGGTGCGAAAAGTGCAAATCAATCCCAGAACAACAGCAAAGGACATTGTGAAGATGCTGGAGGAAACAGGTACAAAAGTATCTATATCCACAGTAAAACTAGTCCTATATTGACATAACCTGAATGCCGCTCAGCAATGAAGAAGCCACTGCTCCAAAACCGCCATAAAAAAAGCCAGACTACGGTTTGCAACTGCACATGGGGACAAAGATTGTACTTTTTGGAGAAATGTCCTCTGGTCTGATGAAACAAAAATAGAACTGTTTGGCCATAATGACCATCGTTATGTTTGGAGGAAAAAGTGGGATCTTGCAAGCCGGAGATCACCATCCCAACCGTGAAGCACGGGGGTGGAAGCATCATGCTGTTGGGGTGCTTTGCTGCAGGAGGGACTGGTGCACACAAAATACATGGCATCATGAGGAAGGAAAATTATGTGGATATATTGAAGCAACATCTCAAGACATCAGTCAGGAAGTTAAAGCTTGGTCGCAAATGGGTCTTCCAAATGGACAATTACCCCAAGCATACTTCCAAATTTGTGGCAAAATGGCTTAAGGACAACAAAGTCAAGGTATTGGAATGGCCATCACAAAGCCCTGACCTCAATCCTATAGAACATTTGTGGGCAGAACTGAAAAAGCGTGTACGAGCAAGGAGGCCTACAAACCTGACTTAGTTACACCAGCTGTGTCAGGAGGAATGGGCCAAAATTCACCCAACTTATTGTGGGAAGCTTGTGGAAGGCTACCCGAAATGTTTGACCCAAGTTAAACAATTTTAAGGCAATGCTACCAAATACTAATTGAGTGTATGTAAACTTCTGACCCACTGGGAATGTGCTGAAATAAATAATTCTCTCTACTATTATTCTGACATTTCACATTCTTAAAATAAAGTGGTGATCCTAACTGACCTTAAGACAGGGATTTTTACTAGGATTAAATGTCAGGAATTGTGAAAAACTGAGTTTAAATGTATTTGGCTAAGGTGTATGTAAACTTCTGACTTCAACAGTATATATATATATATATATATATATATATATACAGTGAGGGAAAAAAGTATTTGATCCCCTGCTGATTTTGTACGTTTGACCACTGACAAAGACATGATCAGTCTATAATTTTAATGGTAGGTTTATTTGAACAGTGAGAGACAGAATAACAACAGAAAAATCCAGAAAAACGCATGTCAAAAATGTTATAAATTGATTTGCATTTTAATGAGGGAAATAAGTATTTGACCCCTCTGCAAAACATGACTTAGTACTTGGTGGCAAAACCCTTGTTGGTAATCACAGAGGTCAGACGTTTCTTGTAGTTGGCCACCAGGTTTGCACACATCTCAGGAGGGATTTTGTTCCACTCCTCTTTGCAGATCTTCTCCAAGTCTTTAAGGTTTCGAGGCCGACGTTTGGCAACTCGAACTTTCAGCTCCCTCCACAGATTTTCTATGGGATTAAGGTCTGGAGACTAGCTAGGCCACTCCAGGACCTTAATGTGCTTCTTCTTGAGCCACTCCTTTGTTGCCTTGGCCGTGTGTTTTGGGTCATTGTCGTGCTGGAATACCCATCCACGACCCATTTTTAAAATCCCTGGCTGAGGGAAGGAGGTTCTCACCCAAGATTTGACGGTACATGGCCCCGTCCATTGTCCCTTTGATGTGGTGAAGTTGTCCTGTCCCCTTAGCAGAAAAACACCCCCAAAGCATAATGTTTCCACCTCCATGTTTGACGGTGGGGATGGTGTTCTTGGGGTCATAGGCAGCATTC
The DNA here is from genome assembly GCF_964263955.1 of Coregonus lavaretus. Classification (NCBI taxonomy): domain Eukaryota; kingdom Metazoa; phylum Chordata; class Actinopteri; order Salmoniformes; family Salmonidae; genus Coregonus; species Coregonus lavaretus. Next base: position 24,804,255 of record NC_139997.1, read on the forward strand.
CTCCTCCTCCAAACACGGCGAGTTGAGTTGACGCCAAATAGCTCGATTTTGGTCTCATTTGACCACAACACTTTCACCCAGTTCTCCTCTGAATCATTCAGATGTTCATTGGCAAACTTCAGACGGGCCTGTATATGTGCTTTCTTGAGCAGGGGGACCTTGCAGGCGCTGCAGGATTTCAGTCCTTCACGGCGTAGTGTGTTACCAATTGTTTTCTTGGTGACTATGGTCCCAGCTGCCTTGAGATCATTGACAAGATCCTCCCGTGTAGTTCTGGGCTGATTCCTCACTGTTCTCATGATCATTGCAACTCCACGAGGTGAGATCTTGCATGGAGCCCCAGGCCGAGGGAGATTGACAGTTATTTTGTGTTTCTTCCATTTGCGAATAATCGCACCAACTGTTGTCACCTTCTCACCAAGCTGCTTGGCGATGGTGTTGTAGCCCATTCCAGCCTTGTGTAGGTCTACAATCTTGTCCCTGACATCCTTGGAGAGCTCTTTGGTCTTGGCCATGGTGGAGAGTTTGGAATCTGATTGATTGATTGCTTCTGTGGACAGGTGTCTTTTATACAGGTAACAAACTGAGATTAGGAGCACTCCCTTTAAGAGTGTGCTCCTAATCTCAGCTCGTTACCTGTATAAAAGACACCTGGGAGCCAGAAATCTTTCTGATTGAGAGGGGGTCAAATACTTATTTCCCTCATTCAAATGCAAATCAATTTATAACATTTTTGACATGCGTTTTTCTGGATTTTTTTGTTGTTATTCTGTCTCTCACTGTTCAAATAAACCTACCATTAAAATTATAGACTGATAATTTCTTTGTCAGTGGGCAAACGTACAAAATCAGTAGGGGATCAAATACTTTTTTCCCTCACTGTATATATATATTATTTTAACTGTTTAGCCACTACTGATCTGGTGTATCACTTCAAAACCTCAGCTATGGCTGGTTAAGGATACTTTAAGTTACATTGTATTAGGTATAAATGGATCATGACTCATGTACACTATGAATGAGTGAACATATTTACCAGGCTGCGGACTTAGGTGAGACTTATCTGATCTTGCAAACTGGCAGACAAAGCAAACAATGGGCATATCTTTGGGGGAACGTTTTAGATCAGGGGTGTCAAACTCATTTTAGCTCAGGGGCCACATGCAGGAAAATCTATTCCCAAGTGGGCCGGACCGGAAAAATCATGGTATATATAACTTAAAAACAACAACTTCAGATTGTTTTCTTTGTTTTAATACGATCAACATACAACATAAAGCTGGAGCCTGAGGACAGTGTGTCCAAAATAGTACAAGCACAACATCACTATTAATCATAAAACACGTCAAGTTTATTTGAAAATTCTAAAGAAAAAGAACACACAAACACACAATGCCTCAGTGATTAACAGAACTGTTTCACAGAACTATATCAGGGTGTCATTTCTCAGGCAGAAATGTAGATAAAAATAATGAAATCCTGTTCCCCAAACAAGTGCAAGAACCACAGAGTCAAGAATAGGTTAAATATACAAATAAAATAAAATCAATTAAAAACAATAGCACATCAACATAAAAACATATAAACATAAATCTGAAAGCGTTGCTCAAACTCCCGTAACAGTCCAGTTATTTTACCTTTGAACCGCTTCATGTCTGCCACATGTTGGGTCGCGCACACATTTTTCAGACAGGGGAAGTGAGCTGCATCACCACCGGCAAGTTGCGTCTCCCACAATGACAGCTTCAACTTGAAAGAACGTATGCTGTCATAATACTGCGTGACAACTTTGTTGCGCCCTTGCAGCTGTTTGTTCAAGTTATTGAACAAACAGCGCTGGACCAGTCCACTCCGACCCTGTCCAGCGCGCCGACGAGTGCGGTAAAAATATCAGCTGCTGTCGTTGTATCTGTCATCGGCACCAACTCCACGAACTCCTCGGTGACGGTCAATGTGTCATCAACTCCGCGGATGAAAAAATGGCCAGTTGTGCAACATCTGTAATGTCCGTGCTTTCATCAATTGCAACCGAAAACGCAATAAATGACTTTACTTTTTGCTTCAACTGGCTGTCCAAATCCACTGAAAGATCGGAAATCCTGTCTGCAACTGTGTTTCTTGTCAGGCTGATATTTGCAAAAGCCTGCCGCTTTTCAGGGCACACAATCTCCGCTGCCTTCATCATGCATGTTTTTACAAATTCACCCTCACTAAATGGTTTTGAAGCCACTGCAATTTCATTAGCAATGAGGTAGCTAGCTTTCACTGCAGCGTCACTGATGTCTCGGCTGTGAGTAAACACAGACTGCTGTTTCTTCAGACCCGCCAACAGTTCATTCACCTTCTCTCATCTCCGCTGTCCTTGAAAGTTGTCATATTTGTCGGCATGAAGACTCACATAGTGGCGACGAAGGTTATATTCTTTCAGCACTGCAACATGCTCTGAACACACCAAACATACAGCTTTCCCATTCAATTCCGTGATTAAATAGGATGACCATTTTTCTTGGAACACCCTGCACTCTGCGTCCACTTCTCTCTTTTTTGACAGAGACATATTGGGGCAATGAGGGTGCCAAAGCACATAATGTTAAAAGTAGAAGCCGTAATAAATATCGCGGGCAAAACAAAGTAGCTCATTGGCTGCACGTGCTTGACCTACTTGCTCTGCCCCGGTATAAACAGTTTGCTTGCTTAACACAATTGCTATTGCGCCATCCAGTGGACGCAATTGGAACAGCAGTTTATTTTTATTGAAAAATTGCAGCGCATTTTTATAAAAAAACTAACAAAAAAAAAAAATATATATATATATTTTTTTTTTCAAAATCATCTCGCGGGCTGGATTAAACCCGTTTGCGGGCCTGATCCGGCCCGCGGGCCGTACGTTTGACACCCCTGTTTTAGATGGTTCCATCCCATTCAAGTAGTAATTGGTTAGGGCAATGTTTCCCAAACTGGTCCTTGTGACCCTCAGCCGTTCCACATATTTTATCTAATCCACTAGCACACCTGATTCAACTAGACAACTAATCAGGTGTGTTAGTGTTGGAATAGATCAAATATGTGCAGGGCCAGGACCTGTTAGTGTACCCACGTGGTGGAACATATGTCCTCACATAGACTCCTATTTACTTCCACTACTCCAGTTAAAAATTGACCTCGAAATATGGACTGGAAATGAAATACGGACAAATCATTTTGATATGCTCTATCTCTTTGTTCCCTCAACCTGGCCCTGCCCATATGGAAAATTAATAATACAAATCAAATACAAATCTTGTATGGCCGAAGAACATTATTTGTACAAAATCTAATAAGTAATCTAATAAGGATCTGGTAAGATTGTGTATGTTTTTTCTTATATGTCAATTTTGTATTTGTATATGTGACTTAAATGCCTTATATGACATACACAATTGAATACATGATTGTGGTGAATTTCCTACAAAGATATGATATGTGAGACAAAATATATTAATTATATGAGTCATCTATGAATATAAGACAGTATATAATATGAGAATATAACCTCTACAAAAGAAATGCTTACCTTATCGTTTTTTATATGTTGACTTACAAAACAATGACAATTACTATAAGAAAAATACATACAATGTAATTTAAAGGCATTAGTTTACATGGTTAAGGCTGGGCAGCACCTCCTACTGGACAGTTGATTTATCTACAGAAGGGGTCTCCAACAGGTGGATTGCGAGCTAGCCCACTTACGAGTAACTTGACAAACAATTCTGAAAGTGCATGTATTTTTCACGTTCGACCACAAACTGTCATAAACAAATCATACAAGTATCAGACACTTCAAGCTCCCATACTATCAGAGTATGTGAGTGGGGTGGACCAGTCGGAAATCCCACTGATCGCTCATGGAGTGGTCTTTGTGCACCGCTCAGGTGCTCAACATCCTTTCCCCTTCTTGGCTAAAAATCACTCAGACCTCACAGGGAAAAAAACTGCTGCTCCAAATTCCTTCCATTCATTGTTTGTTTAAAAATATAATTTAACAAACACACCATTTACTTTTGTGACTATCATAAGAAGCTTCAACATGTCGTAGGCTATTAAACAAGGATCTAGCTGATGAAATGCGGTGGTTGTTATAAAAAACAACTTGCTTTTTCTCTAATCTATTGATGATCAGATACTTTTGACTCACATTTTACAGGTGATAGACAACTTTAGCACCGTTACAAACTTAGACTCCTCTTTTGTTAACAATAGCCTATATAGAAATCAAAACGTCTCCAGTGCTGCTGCATGGGCTCATTCCTTGTCTTGCTATCAATTACACAGGCTGTGTGACCTATTTCTTGACTCATATCAATACGTCTGTGCATTAGTGGTGGGGTAGGCTAAATAAATACAACAGAATATGCCTAATTAAAAAGGAAATGAAAATGGTGGTCAGTGCATGCCCAAAGCTCGTGACTGAGTGGCGAAATTGGAGCGATGACCGACGCGCCGACATTTTAAAAGTCTGCTCCTTGCTCCTCATTCCCCTCCAGCTCCTCTCCGCTCACATCCTCTCCATACGATCCAATCAAATCCACATTGACATTATTCCACCCCTAATATCCACAATTGGCTTAAAAAGCCAAACGTAACACATTATCTGCCAATTAATTTCCAGCAATATTGCCCCTGTATGTCTGTGTGGTGTGCACGTTTGTCTAACATTCTCTTTGTGGAGCCAGTTAGCGATCATAACTGTCGTCTTGGTAGACAGAAAGACTTTCCCCAAAACCTTCTAAATTAAATGGTAACTGCAAAGTAGGCTTACCTGTCAGAATGACATCATGATTATTTATATCAATTGGGTGGGCTTTTGTTTTGCAAACACTGTCATGACATATGCAACAGCAAAAAAAACGGGCAAAAACATCACCAGACCAGTGATACGAAGATTTGTGGTGCCGCCTTAAATGATCGAACAAATTGGTCGTGTTGCCTCATGTTGTGGCAACAATTGCAAGGCACTCTCGACAAAGTACCTGTTTTTGGTCAACATCATCCTGTCTGTAGCCGAAATATTTCCATATACAGTGGGGAAAAAATGTATTTAGTCAGCCACCAATTGTGCAAGTTCTCCCACTTAAAAAGATGAGAGAGGCCTGTAATTTTCACCATAGGTACACGTCAACTATGACAGACAAATTGAGAAAAGAAAATCCAGAAAATCACATTGTAGGATTTTTTATGAATTTATTTGCAAATTATGGTGGAAAATAAGTATTTGGTCACCTACAAACAAGCAACATTTCTGGCTCTCACAGACCTGTAACTTCTTATTTAAGAGGCTCCTCTGTCCTCCACTCGTTACCTGTATTAATGGCACCTGTTTGAACTTGTTATCAGTATAAAATACACCTGTCCACAACCTCAAACAGTCACACTCCAAACTCCACTATGGCCAAGACCAAAGAGCTGTCAAAGGACACCAGAAACACAATTGTAGACCTGCACCAGGCTGGGAAGACTGAATCTGCAATAGGTAAGCAGCTTGGTTTGAAGAAATCAACTGTGGGAGCAATTATTTGGAAATGGAAGACATACAAGACCACTGATAATCTCCCTCGATCTGGGGCTCCACGCAAGATCTCACCCCGTGGGGTCAAAATGATCACAAGAACGGTCAGCAAAAATCCCAGAACCACACAGGGGGACCTAGTGAATGACCTGCAGAGAGCTGGGACCAAAGTAACAAAGCCTACCATCAGTAACACACTACGCCGCCAGGGACTCAAATCCTGCAGTGCCAGACGTGTCCCCCTGCTTAAGCCAGTACATGTCCAGGCCCGTCTGAAGTTTGCTAGAGTGCATTTGGATGATCCAGAAGAGGATTGGGAGAATGTCATATGGTCAGATGAAACCAAAATATAACTTTTTGGTAAACTCAACTCGTCGTGTTTGGAGGACAAAGAATGCTGAGTTGCATCCAAATAACACCATACCTACTGTGAAGCATGGGGGTGGAAACATCATGCTTTGGGGCTGTTTTTCTGCAAAGGGACCAGGACGACTGATCCGTGTAAAGGAAAGAATGAATGGGGCCATATATCTTGAGATTTTGAGTGAAAACCTCCTTCCATCAGCAAGGGCATTGAAGATGAAACGTGGCTGGGTCTTTCAGCATGACAATGATCCCAAACACTCCGCCCGGGCAACGAAGGAGTGGCTTCGTAAGAAGCATTTCATGGTCCTGGAGTGGCCTAGCCAGTCTCCAGATCTCAACCCCATAGAAAATCTTTGGAGGGAGTTGAAAGTCCGTGTTGCCCAGTGACAGCCCCAAAACATCACTGCTCTAGAGGAGATCTGCATGGAGGAATGGGCCAAAATACCAGCAACAGTGTGTGAAAACCTTGTGAATACTTACAGAAAACGTTTGACCTGTGTCATTCCAACAAAGGGTATATAACAAAGTATTGAGAAACTTTTGTTATTGACCAAATACTTATTTTCCACCATAATTTGCAAATAAATTCATAAAAAATCCTACAATGTGATTTTCTGGATTTTTTTAAATCATTTTTTCTGTCATAGTTGACGTGTACCTATGATGAAAATTACAGGCCTCTCTCACCTTTTTAAGTGGGAGAACTTGCACAATTGGTGGCTGACTAAATACTTTTTTTCCCCACTGTAATTGACGATGCAAATTCTCCATTTCGGTCTTTTATGCCTGTTCCTCGCTCATCATTTCGTTGCGTGCAAGCAGAGCCTGCATGTCAACCACGTGCAGCAACCAACTCCGTGTTTAAAATAATAATAATAATAAACTGTGTATCCAATAACCAATAAATCGTAGTAAATTACGTTATATCAGACAGATATAATGCTAGTTTAACATTTTAAAAATATATATATTGTAGACTGATATGTTTAACTTACTAAATCGCATGTTCTGCGATGTGACTATTGCGGATGCATACATCGCAATGTCGATGCTGAAACTATATATCGTGCAGCCCTTATTTATATATATATATATATACTGCTCAAAAAAATAAAGGGAACACTTAAACAACACAATGTAACTCCAAGTCAATCACACTTCTGTGAAATCAAACTGTCCACTTAGGAAGCAACACTGATTGACAATACATTTCACATGCTGTTGTGCAAATGCAATAGACAACAGGTGGAAATTATAGGCAATTAGCAAGACACCCCCAATAAAGGACTGGTTTTGCAGGTGGTGACCACAGACCACTTCTCAGTTCCTATGCTTCCTGGCTGATGTTTTGGTCACTTTTGAATGCTGGCGGTGCTTTCACTCTAGTGGTAGCATGAGACGGAGTCTACAACCCACACAAGTGGCTCAGGTAGTGCAGCTCATCCAGGATGGCACATCAATGCGAGCTGTGGCAAGAAGGTTTGCTGTGTCTGTCAGCGTAGTGTCCATAGCATGGAGGCGCTACCAGGAGACAGGCCAGTACATCAGGAGACGTGGAGGAGGCCGTAGGAGGGCAACAACCCAGCAGCAGGACTGCTACCTCCGCCTTTGTGCAAGGAGGAGCAGGAGGAGCACTGCCAGAGCCCTGCAAAATGACCTCCAGCAGGCCACAAATGTGCATGTGTCTGCTCAAACGGTCAGAAACAGACTCCATGAGGGTGGTATGAGGGCCCGACGTCCACAGGTGGGGGTTGTGCTTACAGCCCAACACCGTGCAGGACGTTTGGCATTTGCCAGAGAACACCAAGATTGGCAAATTCGCCACTGGCGCCCTGTGCTCTTCACAGATGAAAGCAGGTTCACACTGAGCACATGTGACAGACGTGACAGAGTCTGGAGACGCCATGGAGAACGTTCTGCTGCCTGCAACATCCTCCAGCATGACCGGTTTGGCGGTGGGTTAGTCATGGTGTGGGGTGGCATTTCTTTGGGGGGCCGCACAGCCCTCCATGTGCTCGCCAGAGGTAGCCTGACTGCCATTAGGTACCGAGATGAGATCCTCAGACCCCTTGTGAGACCATATGCTGGTACGGTTAGCCCTGGGTTCCTCCTAATGCAAGACAATGCTAGACCTCATGTGGCTGGAGTGTGTCAGCAGTTCCTGCAAGAGGAAGGCATTGATGCTATGGACTGGCCCGCCCGTTCCCCAGACCTGAATCCAATTGAGCACATCTGGGACAGCATGTCTCGCTCCATCCACCAACGCCACGTTGCACCACAGACTGTCCAGGAGTTGGCGGATGCTTTAGTCCAGGTCTGGGAGGAGATCCCTCAGGAGACCATCCGCCACCTCATCAGGAGCATGCCCAGGCGTTGTAGGGAGGTCATACAGGCACATGGAGGCCACACACACTACTGAGCCTCATTTTGACTTGGTTTAAGGACATTACATCAAAGTTGGATCAGCCTGTAGTGTGGTTTTCCACTTTAATTGTGAGGGTGACTCCAAATCCAGACCTCCATGGGTTGATAAATTTGATTTCCATTGATAATTTTTGTGTGATTTTGTTGTCAGCACATTCAACTATGTAAAGAAAAAAGTATTTAATAAGATTATTTCATTCATTCAGATCTAGGATGTTATTTTAGTGTTCCCTTTATTATTTGAGCAGTGTATATACACACACACACACACACACACAGTGCATTTCGGAAAGTATTCAGACCCCTTGACTTTTTCCACATTTTGTTACATTGCAGCCTCTAAAATGGATTAAATTGTTTTTTTTCCTCATCACTCTACACACAATACCTCATAATGACAAAGCATTACACATTTACATAAGTATTCAGACCCTTTACTCAGTACTTTGTTGAATCACCGGTAGCTGCGATTACAGCCTCGAGTCTTCTCGGGTATGACGCTACAAGCTTGTTACACCTGTATTTGGGGAGTTTCTCCCATTCTTCTCTACAGATCATGTCAAGCCCTGTCAGGTTGGATGGGGAGCATCACTGCACAGCTATTTTCAGGTCTCTCCAGAGATGTTCGATCGGGTTCAAGTCGGGCTCTGGCTGGGCCACTCAAGGACATTCAGAGACTTTTCCGAAGCCACTCCTGCGTTGTCTTGGCTGTGTGCGTAGGGTCGTTGTCCTGTTGGAAGGTGAACCTTCACCTCAGTCTGAGGTCCTGAGCGCTCTGGAGCAGGTTTTCATCAAGGACCTCTTTGTACTTTCTCCGTTCATCTTTCTCTCGATCCTGACTAGTCTCCCAGTCTCTGCCGCTGAAAAACATCCCCACAGCATGATGCTGCCACCACCATGCTTCACCATAGGGATGGTGCCAGGTTTCCTCCAGGCGTGATGCTTGGCATTCAGGCCAAAGTGTTCAATCTTGGTGTCATCAGACCAGAGAATCTTGTTTCTCATGGTCTGAGAGTCCTTTAGGTGCCTTTTGGCAAACTCTAAGCGAGCTGTCATGTGCCTTTTACTGAGGAGTGGCTTCCGTCTGGCCACTCTACCATAAAGGCCTGATTGGTGGAGTGCTGCAGAGATGGTTGTCCTTCTGGAAGGTTCTTTCATCTCCACAGAGGAACTCTGGAGCTCTGTCAGAGTGACCATTGGGTTCTTGGTCACCACCCTGACCAAGGCCCTTCTCCCCCAATTGCTCAGTTTGGCCGGGCAGCCAGCTCTAGGAAGAGTCTTGGTGGTTCCAAACTTCTTCCATTTAAAAATGATGGAGGCCACTGTGTTCTTGGGGACTTACAATGCTAAATAATTTTTTTGATACCCTTCCCCCGATCTGTGCCTCAACACAATCCTGTCTCTGAGCTCTACGGACAATTCCTTCGACCTTGGTTTTTGCTCTGACATGCACTGTCAACTGTGGGACCTTATACAGTGTATTCAGACCCCTTGACTTTTTCCACATTTTGTTACGTTACAGCCTTATTCTAAAATTGATTAAATAAAAATAAATCCTCATCAATCTACACACAATACCCCATACTTTTTGGGGAAATGTATTAAAAATAAAAAACAGAAATACCTTATTTACATAAGTATTCAGACCCTTTGCTATGAGACTCGAAATTGAGCTCAGGTGCATCCTGTTTCCATTGATGATCCTTGAGATGTTTCTACAACTTGATTAGAGTCCACCTGTGGTAAATTCAGTTGATTGGACATGATTTGGAAAGGCACACACCTGTCTATATAAGGTCCCACAGTTGACAGTGTATGTCAGAGCAAAAACCAAGCCATGAGGTCGAAGGAATTGTCCGTAGAGCTCCGAGACAGGATTGTGTCGAGGCACAGATCTGGGGAAGGGTACAAAAGCAATTCTGCAGCAAGTAATTATTCTCCCTCCCCTCCTCCTCCTCTTCCTTTCCCTCTCCTCCTGTCCTCCTCCTCTTCCTGTCCTCCTCCCCCTACGCCGCCACCCCCCTCCTCCTCCTGCTCATCCTGTCTTTCTCCTCCCCCTCCTCCTTACCTCTCCTCCCCCTCCTTCCCCCTTCCCCCTTCCTGCTCCTGCTCCTGCTCCTCCTCGCTGCGGACTTTGTTTATTTTTTCAATGTGTCACATTGCATGTGTCAATGACATCAGACAATGGTATGCAAGTGCTTTGTAATTCGTATGGCCCCCCAAAAAACACATCTTACAGTTTTAATAGAAGAGCGCCATAGCTCATCTGAGTAATTATTACTCCCTAATACTCTGTCACGCTAATCAGGGTTGAAGATTGGCGTTTAAAAGTAAAGGTCTGGAAAGAGAACCTCTAGAATGTGAACTCTTTCCGATCTTGACAGGAAGGTCTAATGAACAATTGCATACCTTGATTTTAGAGACTATTTTCACCCTAGCAACAGGTTAACGGAAGCCTTTTGTTCTTTATTGATGTTTGTCTCTTCTCAGAGCCAGATGCTGATCAACCAGCTGAGGGAGATCACTGGTATCCAAGATCCACAGATCCTCCTGAGAGCCCTGAAGGTGAGTGCCAAACACTGTGGGCAGATAGGTTTAGTTAGGTTCTGCCTGCTTACTCGGTATAACATTATCATATTGTAGATGGATGGATAGATACATAGATAGATAGGCAGGTAAATCCATTTGAATTCAATAACCTTTTTACAGCATCCCTTTTGATTTAAACAAAACTTTCCATACATGTTTGTCCATGGAAGAAGTTGTCCGAAAGTTACCTTTTGGACCTGAATGCCAATACATTCAGGAGATAAAGGTGCTCAAAATTGACCCATTTTGCATACCATACCATCATACATCCATGTCTTCATCACTGGAAAAGATAAACAGTTGTTTGTTATCATTTAAAAGCTTACCAACAGGGTTGTCAAACTATTTTATAATTTCTTGCCTTAAACGTAAATTATCTAAAAATGCTTTTTAAGATGACAACTGTGAGATGTCATGTTTACACCATTAGTCAATGAGTATGAACTAGTTGAAGGGAAAACCTGCATATTGTACATATGAGCGATGAAGATTTCAGGTCGTTATTGCAAAAGAGTTCTCAGTGACTTACTTGCTTGAATGGCAAAATAAAGACCATTGTCCCAGACATTTTTATCAGCTGGCTCCCTCACCAGGCTTATGACTCTTGTCTTGAAATAGCCTATTTATCTCGGTCCCCATTGGAACAGATCCTTTAGAAGGACTCCGTCACGTAGAGGTCAAACTTAAGGTTAGGGGTAGCAACTTGCCTAGGTGCCAGTTTATCTCTGCTATGTCCTTTGTCAGAGTTAGCAAAATCAGAAACAGACTGGCACAAGGCCAGGGTAGAGCTGGAGTTCTTGGAAAGGACACATTGTAATGCCTACTTATCTCTCTGATTCCAGACCAGCCAGGGGGACATCAGCCATGCTGTTGGACTGCTGACCACACAGCCTCCAGAGGAGGGCCAGGGGACTGACGAGATCCCAGACACAGAAGCCAACAGGGAGGCCCAGAAAGTTAGGCCAGAAGTTGGGAAGGAAGGTTTAAGGAAAGGAGAAAAATACTGAGGGTCTGGTGATAAACAAAGAAGATTAGTTGTTTCCCAATGCAAACTGATATCTGATGTTGAATACATCAACGCTATGCTTTGTGTTGTGACTCTCCATCATTCTAAAATGTCCTCAGGGGCTCCTCCTAAAGATGACCTTCAGACAGCCATCGAGCTCAGCTTGCAAGAATCCCAGGCAGTGGAGAGAGAGCTCAACAGGTATAGTAGTCCAGTACCTCACCATCTCTCCTTCTCTTGCTGTTTTCTTGCTGAACGAAGTCACCAATTGAGTCATCTCTCAATTAAATAGTGATAACATCTGAAGTGGACACAGTGGTATGAGCAATAAATAACGTCAACGAGAAAGGATGACAGTGGAATACCAGGATCCTGTTCATAAGGGCACGCAACATAAAACATTTTGAAACGTTTCGCAACGGAAAACAAAAATGAGCATTTCTTATTGGACAAGTCCATGTACTCCCTCTCCATTTGAGTCAGTTTTCTTCCATTTGGTGCCTAATGAATACAACCAAGGTATAACTCAATCAGACCATTGCCTACAGTTGATGAGTGGCGTGTTTTGGTGTGTACCAGGGCACTGGACGCCAACGTGGAGGACAGTGCCGCACGAGTGAAGAGGAAGTGCTGCGAGGCCCAGGGAGAGAGCTGCAGCCCTGCAGACTGGATCCGCCAGGATGAGTGGCCTGTGGGCATCCACAACATGGGCAAAACCTGCTGGTTCAGTGCCGCCATACAGGTGAGATAACTGCGAGGTTGGCAGCTTGCACTGCAAAATATACACAAAATATATGCACAGTAAAAGAGAATTGTGCCGGTGAGATGAGAACCCCAATATGAACAGAATAAAAAAGTTTAGTAGAAAATTCTGGGTTTGTGCTGTGGCCTTAATGCTTTGCCATTTAGGCCCACCTGTTATATCAATCAATCAATTTTATTTTATATAGCCCTTCGTACATCAGCTAATATCTCGAAGTGCTGTACAGAAACCCAGCCTAAAACCCCAAACAGCTAGTAATGCAGGTGTAGAAGCACGGTGGCTAGGAAAAACTCCCTAGAAAGGCCAAAACCTAGGAAGAAACCTAGAGAGGAACCAGGCTATGAGGGGTGGCCAGTCCTCTTCTGGCTGTGCCGGGTGGAGGTTATAACAGAACCATGCCAAGATGTTCAAAAATGTTCATAAGTGACAAGCATGGTCAAATAATAATCAGGAATAAATCTCAGTTGGCTTTTCATAGCCGATCATTAAGAGTTGAAAACAGTAGGTCTGGGACAGGTAGGGGTTCCATAACCGCAGGCAGAACAGTTGAAACTGGAATAGCAGCAAGGCCAGGCGGACTGGGGACAGCAAGGAGTCACCACGGCCGGTAGTCCCGACGTATGGTCCTAGGGCTCAGGTCTCTCAGTTGGCTTTTCATAGCCGATCATTAAGAGTTGAAAACAGCAGGTCTGGGACAGGTAGGGGTTTCGTAACCGCAGGCAGAACAGTTGAAACTGGAATAGCAGCAAGGCCAGGCGGACTGGGGACAGCAAGGTGTCAGCATGCCCGGTAGTCCTGACGTATGGTCCTAGGGCTCAGGTTCTCAGAGAGAAAGAGAGAACGAGAGAATTAGAGAGAGCATACTTAAATTCACACAGGACACTGGATAAGACAGGAGAAGTACTCCAGGTATAACCAACTAACCCCAGCCCCCCGACACATAAACTACTGCAGCATAAATACTGGAGGCTGAGACAGGAGCGGTCCGGAGACACTGTGGCCCCATCCGAAGAAACCCCCGGACAGGGCCAAACAGGAAGGATATAACCCCACCCACTCTGCCAAAGCACAGCCCCCGCACCACTAGAGGGATATCCTCAACCACCAACTTACAATCCTGAGACAAGGCCGAGTATAGCCGACAGAGGTCTCCACCACAGCACAAACCAAGGGGGGGCGCCAACCCAGACAGGAAGATCACGTCAGTAACTCAACCCACTCAAGTGACGCACCCCTCCTAGGGACGGCATGAAAGAGCACCAGCAAGCCAGTGACTCAGCCCCTGTAACAGGGTTAGAGGCAGAGAACCCCAGTGGAGAGAGGGGAACCGGCCTGGCAGAGACAGCAAGGGCTGTTCGTTGCTCCAGAGCCTTTCCGTTCACCTTCACACTCCTGGGCCAGACTACACTCAATCATATGACCTACTGAAGAGATAAGTCTTCAGTAAAGACTTAAAGGTTGAGACCGAGTCTGCGTCTCTCACATGGGTAGGCAGACTGTTCCATAAAAATGGAGATCTATAGGAGAAAGCCCTGCCTCCCGCTGTTTGCTTAGAAATTCTAGGGACAATTAGGAGGCCTGCGTCTTGTGACCGTAGCGTACGTATTGGTATGTACGGCAGGACCAACTCGGAAAGATAGGTAGGAGCAAGCCCATGTAACGCTTTATAGGTTAACAGTAAAACCTTGAAATCAGCCCTTGCCTTAACAGGAAGCCAGTGTAGGGAAGCTAGCACTGGAGTAATATGATCAAATTTCTTGGTTCTAGTCAGGATTCTAGCAGCCGTATTTAGCACTAACTGAAGTTTATTTAGTGCTTTATCCGGGTAGCCGGAAAGTAGAGCATTGCAGTAGTCTAACCTAGAAGTAACAAATGCATTGATTAATTTTTCTGCATCATTTTTGGACAGAAAATTTCTGATTTTTGCAATGTTACGTAGATGGAAAAAAGCTGTCCTTGAAACAGTCTTGATATGTTCGTCAAAAGAGAGATCAGGGTCAAGAGTAACGCCGAGGTCCTTCACAGTTTTATTTGAGACGACTTTACAACCATCAAGATGAATTGTCAGATTTAACAGAAGATCTCTTTGTTTCTTGGGACCTAGAACAAGCATCTCTGTTTTGTCCGAGTTTAAAAGTAGAAAGTTTTCAGCCATCCACTTCCTTATGTCTGAAACACAGGCTTCTAGCGAGGGCAATTTTGGGGCTTCACCATGTTTCATTGAAATGTACAGCTGTGTGTCATCCGCATAGCAGTGAAAGTTAACATTATGTTTTCGAATAACATCCCCAAGAGGTAAAATATATAGTGAAAACAATAGTGGTCCTAAAACGGAACCTTGAGGAACACCGAAATGTACAGTTGATTTGTCGGAGGACAGACCATTCACAGAGACAAACTGATATCTTTCCGACAGGTAAGATCTAAACCAGGCCAGAACTTGTCCGTGTAGACCAATTTGGGTTTCCAGTCTCTCCAAAAGAATGTGGTGATCGATGGTGTCAAAGGCAGCACTAAGGTCTAGTAGCACGAGGACAGATGCAGAGCCTCGGTCTGACGCCATTAAAAGGTCATTTACCACCTTCACAAGTGCAGTCTCAGTGCTATGATGGGGTCTAAAACCAGACTGAAGCATTTCGTATACATTGTTTGTCTTCAGAAAGGCAGTGAGTTGCTGCGCAACAGCTTTTTCTAAAATTTTTGAGAGGAATGGAAGATTCGATATAGGCCGATAGTTTTTTATATTTTCCGGGTCAAGGTTTGGCTTTTTCAAGAGAGGCTTTATCACTGCCACTTTTAGTGAGTTTGGTACACATCCGGTGGATAGAGAGCTGTTTATTATGTTCAACATAGGAGGGCCAAGCACATATCACCAGTCAGGCCCTGGCTGTGACTCTCTCTCTCTCTTTCTGTCTCTCTGTCTCTCACACACCTGTTTTTGTTTCCTATAAGCTTCGTCCCTTGGCTGTTAACAAGCATTTGCATTATGTAAAGGTTATATGGTTCACAAGTTTGGAATTTTGGGGAGTTGTTAATTGCAAACCTTAATTTGAAGCCTCTGGAGACCGTTACCAAGGTTGATATCGTACAGTAAAGGTTGCATTCGAATTTTGCGTTGGTCTGCAGAATCCCTAGGACTCCTCTGGTCTCTGTAATACGACATTTACTTTCTACACCACCTCCTAATTGGTGTATATATGGTGGCCATGTTTACAACTTCTCTCTGTTTTCTGAAACCTTTCAAGACTTTTCGTGTGAATTGGTTCAAAAATATTACAACTAGGAGAGAAGGCCCCAAACACATGTTTGTTTGCATCCAATTTGCTGAACGATGTCGACTTCTGTCGAGATATTACCTGACTTCTCCCCCTGCTCTCTCAACTGAAACCAAACATTTCAGAACATTTATTTTCAACCTGTTGCAACACAATCAAGCCATATTGTGATAATTGAGTTATCGGTAATACCAGGAGGATGAGGAAAGATGAAGTGCAGTGGTGGGCTTTTTACTTTCCAAACGCTAAAGCTTCTTGCTGCTCTAATTCTATTAAGAGTCCATTCCAGACCGAATTTAGCCGGGCCTATCAGGTGGCCTCGCTGAAATTCAAGCCTTCATTGATATTGATAGACTGCAAGGGTAATTAAATAGTGCAGTGTTGTGATGATAGAGCAGGCGATGAACTCTGCAGCCTGGACTGAAATTAGTTTATATCGGTAGATTAGGCCGGATGGGAACGCTCATTTGCCTTAATTTCATTCAGATATGCGTCACATCGATTAAAGCACTAAAAACCCAGAGGAAATATCATCAGGGGATAGGAATGCATGCACACATTTTGAGTGGCTGGGAAGTTGTTTGAAATAGATCTAAATCCAACCTTTTCTTTAGCAAACCCTGATGACATTTTCTGTTGCTTGTTTGAGCTTTTATTTGACCTTTTTTCATCACAATTTGCTCATAGAAAGTTTGAGACTCACTAAATGACCTCATGTGGCTGTGTACTCATATTTCTGTGGTATCTTGTGTGGTACGCTTTACAGTAAGATTGTGATAAGCTGTAATTGGGTTTCTGGGAAACTAGAAAGTTGAGAAGACACATAGGCCTAATGCGATCAACAACTCAGGTATATTGTTGTCGCTTCGTAACTGCACGTAAGGCTACATTATTTTGTATTGTATATGGTACACAGTTAAGACACACTACAGCAATAAAACACACTACAGCTCGCCAACATCAATGAAGCATCTTGTCACTAACTAATATAAATAGAAAACAATCACATTGATTTGTCTTGTTATGAGAGGAAAATCACCATCTCTCCGTATCACACGGTAAAGTTATATTATTCTCAGTGGCATTTTCTTTAGTTTGCTTAACTGTGACTCTTGTGTGTTAAAACCTCCATAAATATCCTCGACAGTTACATTTTACACATGAAAAGACGGTGTTAAGGAATGCTGACCAATCTCATCTTTGTTGTTTCAGTCCCTGTTCCACCTGCCCGTGTTACGCAGATTGGTACTCAACTACTGCCTGTCTGAGCGAATCCTGGAGAAGTGTAAGAGCCACTCGGTGAGTGTCCAATGGAGGGCCAGGAGCCCTGAGGAACAGAGTAGGGGACCTTTGGATCCCAGAGGCTGAAGAGTCAGGGGAAGGCTGGCTGGTGTTAGAGGGGAAACTAGACTAGAGGGTTATAGAGTGTGCAAAAAGATGGTGTGTAACACTATATAGTAACTTCCTTGAATAAGCATTGATAAACCATTTATAAGTAAATGTTATAAAAATGTATATACATTTTAAATAATTTATATTGGCTCATGAAAGTAATATGGACTGAACAATCCCTTTGCGTATAGAGATATTGTTGAAAACTGGCTATCAGTAAAGTGTTACGCAGGTTTTCGAGTGCAGCTCTGTGAAGTGAGAGAAGCCTTCTCAGGACAAGAGGAACATAGCCTTCATGCAGGAGCTGCGCTGTATCTTTGCTCTCATGGTGTGCTCCACTCGCAGGTTCTTGGACCCCTCTGCTGCCGTAGAGCTTTTGAGAGATGCTTTCAGATCCAGTGAGGCCCAACAGGTACATGTACGCACACACACACACACACACACACACTCATGTCAATGCATACACACACACACACACACCACACAGACACTTGGGTCATTGACACGACTTTACAACAACTACTGTGTATTCATGTATGGTCATTTCAGATGTGTTCATTCTAGGATGTGAGTGAAGTCAAGGATTTGATCCCTAACAGGCAGTGCTGTACGAGAGCACTTACAGTACATATTGTCATTGGTAACTAAGATTCCATAGCTACAGTATTCTTTTTGGGTAGTTGGTTCAGCTACTGTATGTGACATTCCATAAAATCCTGTACCACTATTATCAGATATTGAGTTGCTTGAGGTATGAAAGTGACATCTTATCTTTAGCAGCCTGGAAGATGAAAAGGAAACCTAATGGTTCAGCTTTTCTATGGGACTTTTGTGGCAGAGAGAACACATAAGGGTAAGTATAGAATGGACATTTGATTTTGGTTATACATACTGTAGGGCCTCGTATTTCCTGATCACATGACCTGATCAGGAAAAACTATATTTTTAAGGCTATGACTCTTTTCGCTATCAAGGGCTATGACTCTTGTCAAAACCTGTTATAGCCTTTAACTAGGCCCCAGAGATTTTCCTGCTGAGGTCCCATCGTGAAGAAAAACTCCTGACCCTTCTAATGACATCAGTATTTTTTCTGTCAATTCACATTGATGTTTGACCATGTTTAGGCAATACCTTATCCAACATCGAGCAGTTTGGCCAGTACCCCTTACAAGTGAAAGGTTTCAATAACTTGGATGAATGTCTGGAAGGTGCCATGGTAGAGGGGGAGATTGAAGCCCTACATTCAGATCAAACCATTTCATCTGGCAGCGAGGTGAGCATACCAAATTCCTAGCTTTATGTTTACTTTGAAAGATGTTGTGAATGTTAAGCCAAATAAATCTAAATGTTAATGTAATATAGATATAAATATAAATGTATATGGTAATATTAATGTGGATGTGAATTCTCTCGGTTCCAGAGATGGTTCTCAAAGTTACCACCAGTGTTGACCTTTGAACTGTCCAGGTTTGAGTTCAACCAGTCGTTAGGACGCCCAGAGAAGATTCACAAGAAACTGGAGTTCCCACAAATCATTTCTATGGACAGGTGAGCTGCTTGATATTCATTTGTGAAAAAGCTAAAACTATGTACACTACCAGTCAAAGGTTTGGACACACCTACTCATTCAAGGGTTTTTCTTTATTTGTATTATTTTTTACATTGTAGAATAATAATGAAGACATCAAAACTATGAAATAACAGATATGGAATCATGTAGTAAACAAAAGTGTTAAACAAAACAAAACTTATTTTATATTTGAAATTCTTCAAATAGCTACCCTTCGCCTTGATGACAGCTTTGCATACTCTTGGCGTTCTCTCAACCAGCTTCACCTGGAATGCTTTTCCAACAGTCTTGAAGGAGTTCCCACAAATGCTGAGCACTTGTTAGCTGCTTTTCCTTCACTCTGCGGTCCGACTCATCCCAAACCATCAATTGGGTTGAGGTCAGGGGATTGTGGAGGCCAGGTCATCTGATGCAGCACTCCATCACTCTCCTTCTTGGTACAATAGCCCTTACACAGCCTGGAGGTGTGTTGGGTCATTGTCCTGTTGAAAAACAAAATGATAGTCCCACTAAGCGCAAACCAGATGGGATGGCGTATCGCTGTAGAATGCTGTGGTAGCCATGCTGGTTAAGTGTGCCTTGAATTCTAAATAAATCACAGACAGTGTCACCAGCAAAGTACCATAACACCTCCTCCTCCATGCTTTATGGTGGGAAATACACATGCGGAGATCATCCATTCACCCACACCGCGTCTCACAAAGACACGGCGGTTGGAACCAAAAATCTCCAATTTGGCCCAAGCAGGTCTCTTCTTATTATTGGTGTCCTTTAGTAGTGGTTTCTTTGCAGCAATTCGACCATGAAGGCCTGATTCACACAGTCCCCTATGAACAGTTGATGTTGAGATGTGTCTGTTACTTGAACTCTGTGAAGCATTTATTTGGGCTGCAATTTCTGAGGCTGGTAACTCTAATGAACTTATCCTCTGCAGCAGAGGTAACTCTGGGTCTTCCATTCCTGTGGTGGTCCTCATGACAGCCAGTTTCATCATAGCGCTTGATGGTTTTTACGACTGCACTTGAAGAAACTTTCAAAGTTCTTGAAATGTTCTGTATTGACTGACCTTCATGTCTTAAAGTAATGATGGACTGTTGTTTCTCTTTGCTTATTTGAGCTGTTCTTGCCATATTATGGACTTGGTATTTTAACCAAATAGGGCTATCTTCTGTATACCCCCCTACCTTGTCACAACACAACTGATTGGCTCAAACTCATTAAGAAGGAAATACATTTTAACTTTTAAGATGGCACACCTGTTAATTGAAATGCATTCCAGGTGACTACCTCATGAAGCTGGTTGAGAGAATGCCAAGAGTGTGCAAAGCCGTTATCAAGGCAAAGGGGGGATATTTGAAGAATCTTAAATAGAAAATATGTTTTGATTTGTTTAACAGTTTTTTGGTTACTACAAGATTCCATATGTGTTATTTCATAGTTTTGATGTCTTCACTATTATTCTACAATGTAAAAAATAAAGAAAAACCCTTGAATGTGTAGCTGTGTCCAAACTTTTGACTGGTACTGTATATGTGTATTAATATGTATCTAAACATATATATTCATGTGAAGAGTTTATTTCCAAAACACTATATCCACACATTTTTCACATTTGTGTTTTTTCACCAGAAATGATTGGTTATGGGTACCTTCATGTGTTTAAAATATTACTGTTCTCAGATTTTTCATTCATAGACTTTAGGTGTCTATTAAAATGTGTTTTTTTGCAAAACACTATATATCCTTTGTTTAGCTGGAATGAATTGTTTGAATACTGTATATTTGACTGTGATATACTGTATGTTGTGGTTGTTTCACATAGCTACCTGAAGATGAATGCACTAACTGTAAGTCGCTCTGAATAGGAGCATCTGCTAAATGACTAAAATGTCAAATGTAAGTGTTTTACACACAGATCTCATATTACTGTATTGATTTGTATTGGTTTTTTGTCACAAATGTGTCATACAGTTCTTTATAGAAAATGTAGTTATTTGTTACATTTGACTGTGTAAAACCTAGCAGTACTACTTATTTCTCTTGAGTGAGGTGAATATATAGCATTTTGCAAAAAAACATGATTATGTTTCTCTGAAATTAAACCAATTGATAGATTTTAAACAAATACATAACTGTCATTGAACAACCCCATGCCATGATTAGATAGTGAAAAACACACCAATCTCTTTCATAAATTCTTTAAATAAAAGATAATTTACCAACATTTCTGAAAATGGATTTATCGTGTTTTGGAAAGAAACTCGTCTATATATTGAATATCAGCATTCATTTACAGTAGACTAAGCATTGTATTGCATTGTAATGGTGATACTGTAATTGGGGAATCCGAGTCAAATAAACTTTTGTTGTGGTAAACTAAGTTTACTGTATGCGAACAGATACCTTCACAAGAACAATGAGCAGACCCACAACAGGACAGGAGAGGTGAAGCGACTGAAGGAGTAGCTCACGGTCCTGCAGCAGAAACTGGAATGGTGATTTTACTATTGAACTTACTGTTTGTAAAGCAGTGTGACCCATCAGGTACACATCAATACACATTTTGGAGGACCACTGTGATCTTTTTACCTAATCATTTTTTATTGAAGAATTCACTGATGACTGCAACAGGATGGATACATCCAAATGTGTCCACTGAGAGTGAATGAATCATTAGTTAGTAGAAAAACTGACATACACACAGTGTTTCTCTAATATGAGTATTTTGATTCACGTAGGAAATGTCCTGCTCATGAATCATGACTGACAATGTTTTGGATGAAATCTGTTTAACCAATTTACCATCATTTCAACCTTTGTCTTCTTCTGTTTCCAGCTACAGAAACTATGGCTCTGGGCTGACAAAGTATCCTCTTGCAGACATGTTACAGTACATGTTGGAGTTCGCCTGCACTAAGCACACCAGTGTGTCCCCTGCTGAAGACGTGAGGCTGGCTGCCTCATCCCCCACTCCCCCCCAGCAGCAACCCCAATGTGTGCATGTAGAGGTTTCTAGTGCTTACACAATATCTAGTCCTGTCACGACTTACCGGTACTCCATATTACTCAATGTGACTGCAGTGCCAGCTGCTGAAGAGAGAGTAAACACTGTGATGTGTTCCTACCTAGAATGTCAATGTGAAGTCAGTCAATTCAGGGGATAATTGAAAATAAATTAATACATTTTAAACTCCTAGTAAAAAAACGATGGGAAATATTAAATAGATTTATATTTATTCCATTTCTATTCTGATATGAGATTGACCAATTCACCCCTGTAATGTTTTACCTTTTAGCCTATTTATAGTATATCACCCACTGTCTTCACTGTATTTTTGCATGCCAACCCCATTTGTTGACATCCTGCCTTTCCTCTGTGGGTCTCCTCAGTCAGTGCCAGGAGCCAGGAGACGCAGGCCCGTCCGACAGCTCCACCTGTCAGCAGCAGCCCCCCTCGAGCCAGAGGACGTCCATCTACAAGCCCTTCACCCAGTGCAGACCCCCCATGGACACCCCACCTCACCCCGCCCCCCACCCCGCCCCCCACAGTGTGACCGAGGAGGAGCTGCGCTTCGTCAAGACCTGCCTGCAGCGGTGTAGGACAGAGGTGGAGAACAACATGAACGGTACGGTGACTTACACCTGGATTCACTAATGATAACCTCTCTGTAATTGGGTTCATGTTCAAATGTTTTCTTGTCCATTACAGCCACACTCTGTAAGATATGCATAGCACTGGCAAAGTGTGGCACCAACAAAAATGTGAACAATGGATCTAATACATCCCGTGACATTTTCACATGCAAATAGCACTTGATTTCTATGATATATCTGTAGTGATTGCGAAATTAGATTCCATGAGAGCATGTTTACCTTTTTAAACAGGATTTGAAGCTGTATGTGGTAATACTCATTTACTGTATATATCGAGTGATCGTTTTTCGTAGGTGTATCATGAGCAGACAGCCTACCCTAGCTGTCAGTCAGTTATCCCAGAGTGTCTACTCTAGAGTGTGTGTGTGTGTGTATCTAGCCCAGCCCCAGGTGCACTGCATTGATCTGTGTGTCTCGGTGCTCAGAGCTAAAGGCCAGCATCGACAGGGTCAGCCAAGCGCTGGAGGGCATCTGCTTGGATAACAGGTAAGATCCCTCTTTCTCATCTATCTGACAGTCCGTGTCAGGTTAAAGCATGTGATACACTAATATCACTTTGTCAGGTTGAACATGTGTCACAAGCATTGCATAATGATTCATCTCGGAACCCAGAACCACATCTTGTCAGGTACTCGATTTGACATTATGTTAACGCTCTGTCACAAGAGACTATAATGATTAACGGTAGGTTTGTGCTAAAACTTTACTTTTCTAGTCCTAATCTCTTGTTTGAATGTGCACATGCCAATACAGAAAGTTTCTCTTGTTTTGATGTGTGAAGGTGCCGTACAGGCTTCATGCCGTCCTCTTCCATGAGGGCCAAGCCTCGGCCGGCCACTACTGGGCCTATATCTACGACCACGGTAACCAGCGCTGGATGAAGTACAACGATGTCATCGTCAGCGTGTCCTCCTTGGAGGAGCTGGTCAGGGACTCGTACGGAGGCATGACCAACGCCAGCACATATTGTCTCACCTCATCGCAGGTACCTGTATCCCTACTCCCCATTCCACTGAGGAACTAGCTATGTATGCGAGGTGAACATTTTTATTTACAGTGTATTGGGAAGTGAGCACTCAGTCTGTTTGACCTGACGAAGATCCGTGTTGGATCGAAACGTTGTCCATAAAGGTGGTAATTGGGAGCAAATTCAGTGTGCAGTCCTTTCTGTTCTTTTCAAGTATGCTTCCTTAGGCCAGCACCTACATTTTTGAAAGATGTGTGTATGACCACAAACTGAACTAACAATGTACACCAGAGACCAAAAACATAAGGCCAGTCCTGCTCAGCTAAATTACTTTGGACTGAAATGTTGGAAATGTTTTTGTGTCAACATGTGCAAGTCAACATGTCACAGTGCTGTTTACATATATCTGGCCACACCTATACTGGATACCGGCTATATCTGTGCACACTGTAACTGTTGCTCTGGATATATAAATAAATACATTTATGAATATCCAATTCATAGCCTGAACAGGTGTTTTTTTTTACATAATGTTTTTTAGTGTGTTTTGCTTGTCTTTTCAGGGTATGCTGCTTAGTTTATGTTACTATTGAATGTGATCAGTTAGTTCATTGTGATGTTGTTTATATTCATGATATTTCTGTCC
The DNA here is from genome assembly GCF_964263955.1 of Coregonus lavaretus. Taxonomy (NCBI): domain Eukaryota; kingdom Metazoa; phylum Chordata; class Actinopteri; order Salmoniformes; family Salmonidae; genus Coregonus; species Coregonus lavaretus. Next base: position 24,828,455 of record NC_139997.1, read on the forward strand.
ACAGAGGACACAGATGACGAGATGGGCCAGGTCATGCAGGGCATGGACTCCCTGCCACCCATCCTCAGGCGCTACGTGAGCGAGGACAACCGCTGGTTCCAGCAAGAGCTCAGGGAGTGTGAAGAGCAGTTCTACCAGCCGCCACAGCAGAAGCCGGCCACTCCCACAGCAGCCTCCACCTCCACTCATGCTCCCACTAAAGATGACCCAGCAGAACCAGTCCCCCAAACTGGACCTGCCCAGGAACCCACTGGGGAGCAGGAACAGGAACCAGAGGCAGAGTCGGCTGTTAAACCAGCAGTGGAATCTGAAAGTCAGTCTGGACATCATTTTATATGGAAGGGTTACATGGTCTTTGAGGGTGGGGGTGTACAGTGCTATGAAAAAGTATTTGCCCCCTTTCTAATTTTCTCTACTTTTGCATATTTGTGATACTGAATGTTATCGTCCAGGTCCTGAGGCAGCAAAGCATCCCCAAACCATCACACCACCACCACCATGCTTGACCTTTGGTATGATGTTCTTACTGTGGAATGCAGTGTTTGGTTTTCGCCAGGCATAATGAGACCCATCTCGTCCAAAAAGTTGACTCAAGTTTGCCAAAAAGCACCTGGATGATCATCAAAACTCTTGGAAGAACGTTCTATGGACAGATGATTCAAAAGTATAACTTTTTGGACGAAAACCAAACTCTGCATTCTACAGTAAGAACATCATACCAAAGGTCAAGCATGGTGGTGGTGGTGTGATGGTTTGGGGATGCTTTGCTGCCTCAGGACCTGGACGACTTGCCTTAATAGAAGGAACCATGAATTCTGCTCTGTATCAGAGAATTCTACAGGAGAATGTCAGACCATCCGTCTGTGAGCTGAAGCTGAAGCGCAGCTGGGTCATGCAGCAAGACAATGATCCAAAACACACAAACAAGTCCACATGAAAATTGGCTAAAAAGCAACACATTTGAATTTTTGGAATGGCCTAGTTAAAGTCCAGACCTAATCCCATTTGAGATGTTGTGGCAGGACTTGAAACGAGCAGTTCGTGCTTGAAAACCCACACGTCACTGAGTTAAAGCAGTTCTGCATGGAAGAGTGGGCCAAAATTCCTCCACAGTGACGTGAGAGACTGATCAACAACTACAGGAAGCATTTGGTTGGAGTCATTGCAGCTAAAGGTGGCACAACCAGTTATTGAGTGTAAGGGGCAATTACTTTTTCACACAGGGGAATTGGGTGTTGCATAACTTTGTTTATGAAATAACTATGTAATTGTTGTGTTATTTGTTCACTTATGTTCCCTTTATCTAATATTAGGTTTTGGTTGAAGATCTGATAACATTCAGTATCACAAATATGCAAAAGTAGAAAGGGGGCAAATACTTTTTCAAAGCAAGGTTTTTGTCCTTGTCTTTTAGTCAGCTACTGAATCAAATGGTCACCACATTTGGCCAAGCCCTATTGTCCCTGTCTGTCTACCGATGGGGACTAATCCATTTCCCTCTTCATAAAATGTATCACATTTGTTCAATTAAACACTAGCAAATATTTAAGATCTGAGTTCTGACTATTGTTGCCTGTTCCATTCATTGTCCTTGTCCTGTTTCAGAGCCTGTCCCAACAAGCCAGCCCCAGTCCCCAGTACCTGTGTCCCCGGAGAGCGCAGGCAGCAGCCCAGAGGAGAGCAACCACCAGGCTGTCTCTGTCACTGTCACGCCAGAGCCCTGCCAACATACCAGCGAGGACGAGGAGGGGCAGCAACACAGTCAAGTGGACAGGGTGAAAAGAGGGGTCTGGTGTTGTCATCTGAGCAGCCATCGAATATAGGTCACAGACTCTATCTAGGCCATATACACACATAGACCTATCCCTTAGTTCCCTGTTGCATAGTGATAGCTGCTGCTACTGGATGTTTTGGCCGTGAGTCATGACATTAGGGTGACTCATGGGTTCAGTTTTAGATAAACAACATATAAGAAAGAAGAGGGAGTGTGTTATTCTCAGAGTTATTGTTGATCTTTTAGACGGTGGCTATGTGTAGTCCAAAGGCAGCTGTGTTTACCAGTAGGCTAACCTCCGTTAGTATACCCCAGTATTTTCCAACTGTTTAGCTAAAGTCCCTTTCCCCACATCCCACACCCCCCTCGCTGGAGGCGTTACGGCCTTCGCAGTCAGTCACTGGACACCCTCCCCCAGCCATCCCAGCAGCATTCCACACAGTCAGTTGGTTTACCACTGGTGGTTCTTGGGGACACTGTCAGGAGGACACAGGAGCTGTGGCCAGTGAAAGGTCTGGCTTTAAATAGAACATTAGCTTTTTATTCCTCTTACTGTACTTTGCGGTCGGTTAGTTGGAGAGAGTTCTGGCGTATTCCAACGACAAGCCGTAGGTTGGTTGTTTGCTCGGACCGATGCTCGTTTTCAGGCCTGTGAAATGTTTTGAGAATGCTTGTGTGAATGATGTGGCTGTTGTCAACATTGAGTAACAACAGAATTTTGTTAATGTGTATGAAACAGAATGTGGTGTATTCCCTGATGACAAGGATCCATCGTGATATTGCAGTTGCTCTTTGTTGTCTAACTGTTGGTAGAAAGTTGTCCTAGTAGTATCAGTAGTATCTGAATGTTAGGTCTAGATTTTACCCGCTTTATGTTAAATATAACTGTAATCCACTTGGCATGTGTTACATATTCCATTGCTTGCTAGACAGATTACCTGCCTGTGCAAACGGCAAATTTTTCATAAATGGTGTACATGCGACCTCTAGTGGCCAATGCATATAGTCCTGAATGAATCCCAATGTAGTGAAGTGCTTTTGGTTTTGTTTATGGTCCTTCCGTTATTTTAAAGATCCAACTAAGTTAATGCACAGTAAATGTACATTTTACGACTCAGTTTATCAATCAAAAGAGGATCCAGTCAGAAAAATTATTTTATTTTATTTAAATTATATATGCTGCAATTAAGCTTTTTATTGTGTAAGCATAATATAATAATACTTTTTTTTGGGGGGGGGTGACATAATAGACAAGTACCAGACATGCATGTTAGGTCTCTATATGCCTTAGACTTGACATTAACCAGCTAACTTGATCTATCTAACTTTGTCAACTTAATATCCCCAGCAGCTCCCCCCACCACAGTCTCCCAGCCCTGCAGCAGAGATGAATGGCCAGGCCCAGACTGCAGCTGTGACCCCTGACCCCTCCACAGAGTTCACCACTGAGACCGACAGCGAGACTGGGGTCAGAGAGGCAGGGGCGGAAGCTGTGGCATCGCCCGACACCCAGGCAGACGGCGAGGATGGTCAGGACGCCCCGCCGGCGACCAGACGCCGGCAGCAGCAGCAACCAGAGAACGTGGTGTCGGAGGTGGAGATCCCCAATGTGGGCAGGATCCTGGTGCAGGCTGACAATGACGGCTACAATGAAGAGGTAGAGAGTCGCCCCATACGTAACTTAAATACAGTGCCTTCGGATAGTATTCAGACCCCTTGACTTTTTCCACATTTTGTTACGTTACAGCCTTATTTAAAATTTGATGAAATTGTTTTTTTCCCTCATCAATCTACACACAATACCCCATAATGACAAAGCATAAACAGGTTTTTAAAAACAGAAATATTACGTTTACATAAGTATTCAGACCCTTTACTCAGTACTTTGTTGAAGCACCTTTGGCAGCGATTACAGCATAGAGTCTTCTTGGGTATGACGCTACAAGCTTGGCACACCTGTATTTGGGGAGTTTCTCCCATTATTCTCTGCAGATCCTCTCAAGCTCTGTCAGGTTGGATGGGGAGCGTTGCCGCACAGCTATTTTCAGGTCTCTCCAGAGATGTTCGATCGGGTTCAAGTCCGTCTCTGGCTGGGCCACTCAAGGGCATTCAGAGACTTGTCCCGAAGCCACTCCTGTGTTGTCTTGGCTGTGTGCTTAGGGTTGTTGTCCTTTTGGAAGGTGAACCTTCGCCCCAGTCTGAGGTCCTGAGCGCTCTGGAGCAGGTTTTCATCAATGATCTCTCTGTACTTTGCTCCGTTCATCTTTGCCTCGATCCTGACCATTTAAAAATAAAAAACTGTTTTCGCTTTGTCATTATGGGGTAATGTGTGTAGATTGCTGAGGATTATTTATTTTTTAAATCCATTTTAGGATAAGGCTGTAATGTAACAATGTGGAAAAAGTCAAGGGGTCTGAATACTTTCCGAAGGAACTGTACATATATAAATCAAAATCCAATACATTGAAAGCATGCTTTTCCGTGGTCGATGACTTCTATTGATTATTGGTTAGAAAATCATTTGGATACATTTTGGGCAATGCCACTCTGAGTGTTGCTTCAAATTATAATATGATGGTTTGCATCAATCCAATGAATGGATACAGAATACATGACTCGCTGAAGGGTGCATCGTTGCTATAGGAGTTTGTTTGTGCATGGCCTCGCTCTAATGCCCATTCTTTGTCCTTCTCTGTGGTGCTGTGTTTTAGATGATGCTCACTCCAGCTATGCAGGGAATCATTATGGCCATAGCCAAAGCCAGACAGGCGTTCGACAAGGATGGCCCTGAGGCTGGCCTCATCAAGGTAAAGTAGGTTGTGGCATCTCGCTAGTCTATGTCCTTCTACCATGCTATACGTGTAAACATTCTGTCAGTCTCCTCTTGTAGAGAGATATATATATATGTACATAAAGAGGAGAGGTAGAGTCTTGGCAGACTTGAGCCATAGGGATATGTTAGAAAAGGTATACTGTTGGTACCTCACAGTCCAATCAAGGTGGATGAAATAAAGATATCAATCACTCATGTAGTACAGTTTTCTGTAGGATGATGGGCAAAAACTGGTTGAATCAAATCTGTTTCCACGTCATTTCAACAACAAAAATTCAATGTGATGACGTTCAATCAATGTGGAAAATGTATTCGATTTGCAGAAAGGGAATTTCGTATTTTTTTCACCCAACTTTGAACCTAAATTCATTGACATGGTACATTTTTCTGTCTTTCACGTTAAATTCACGCATTCATTTTTTTATATACACTACCGGTCAAAAGTTTTAGAACACCTACTCATTCAAGGGTTTTTATTTATTTTTACTATTTTCTACATTGTAGAATAATAGTGAAGACATCAAAGCTATTAAATAACAGATATGGAATCATGTAGTAACCAAAAAAGTGTGAAACAAATCCAAATATATTTTATATTTGAGATTCTTCAAATAGCCACCCTTTGCCTTGATGACAGCTTTGCACACTCTTGGCATTCTCTCAACCAGCTTCATGAGGTAGTCACCTGAAATGCATTTCAATTAACAGGTGTGCCTTCTTAAAAGTTAATTTGTGGATTTGATTTCCTTCTTAATGCGTTTGAGCCAATCAGTTGTGTTGTGTTGTGACAAGGAAGGGGGGGGGGGGGGGGTATACAGAAGATAGCCCTATTTGGTAAAAGACCAAGTCCATATTATGGCAAGAACAGCTCAAATAAGCAAAGAGAACTTTACTACTATTACTTTAAGAAATGAAGGTCAGTCAATACGGAACATTTCAACAACTTTTAAATTTTTTTAAATTTTACATTTTAGTCATTTAGCAGATGCTCTTATCCAGAGCGACTTACAGTTAGTGAGTGCATACATTATTTTTATTTATTTTTCATACTGGCCCCCCGTGGAAGTGCAGTTCAAGTGCAGTCGCAAAAAGGATAAGTTCATTAGAGTTACCAGCCTCAGAAATTGCAGCCCAAATAAATGCTTCACTGAATTCAAGTAACAGACACATCTCAACATCAACTGTTCAGAGAGGACTGTGTGAATCAGGCCTTCATTGTCGAATTGCTGCAAAGAAACCACTACTAAAGGATACCAGTAAGAAGAGACTTGTTTGGGCAATTAACACGAACAATGGACATTAGACCGGTGGAAATGTGTCCTTTGGTCTGGAGTCCAAATTTGAGATTTTTGGTTCCATCCGCTGTGTCTTTGTGAGACGCAGTGTGGGTGAACGGATTATCTCTGCATGTGTATTTTCCACCGTAAAGCATGGAGGAGGAGGTGTAATGGTGTGGGGGTGCTTTGCTGGTGACACTGTCTGTGATTTATTTAGAATTCAAGGCACACTTAACCAGCATGGCTACCACAGCATTGTGCAGCGAAACGCCATCCCATTTGGTTTGGGCTTAGTGGGACTATCATTTGTTTGTCAACAGGACAATGACCCAACACACCTCCAGGCTGTGTAATGGCTATTTTACCAAGAAGGAGAGTGATGGAGTGCTGTATCAGATGACCTGGCCTCCACAATCCCCCGACCTCAACCAAATTGAGATGGTTTGGGATGAGTCGGACCGCAGAGTGAAGGAAAAGCAGCCAACAAGTGCTCAGCATATGTGGAAACTCCATCAAGACTGTTGGAAAAGCATTCCAGGTGAAGCTGGTTGAGAGAATGCCAAGAGTGTGCAAAGCTGTCAACTAGGCAAAGGGTCGCTATTTGAAGAATCTCAAATATAAAATATATTTGGATTTGTTTAACACTTTTTTGGTTACTACATGATTCCATATCTGTTATTTAATCGTTTTGATGTTTTCACTAGTAAAAATAAAGAAAAACCCTTGAATGAGTGGGTGTTCTAAAACTTTTGACCGGTAGTGTATATATTTTCCTTTATTATTTTCCCCTAACCCTACCACCCCTCTCCTAATTGGAGTTAACTAATGGACAACATTACTGAGGCTTCCACTTCCAGTTTATACAGACTACATAAATATTTTACAGTTCATAAACCATGTGCCATGGACTTGGTACATCGAAAATGTCCTCCCAACTATTTTGCAACCTGTATGGCGCAGCTGTCAATTATTTGGTCCTTAAATGAAACTGGTTTATCACAATTTTCTTTAGACAATGTTGGTCTTGAATGCAGGCAGACAAGTTCCTTACCTTCTCCCCTTTTCACTTGCCTCCTCCATTGTTGTGGTAATGCTGCAATCAGTTGGTTGTAATTTTGGAAAGAGCAGACATTTCCATATATTTTTGTTAACTGCATGTGTGACACGCCACCAGTCCTATTTATGATATCATTTACAAAGATGATACCGTTTAACATTATTTATATTTTTTCTATCAGTTAGTATATTTGAGTTTAACCATAATGTTTGTTGTAATATGTGTTCAGTCTTTTCTGGTGGATTAAACTGTAATTGCAACCAACTTTCTATTGCTTGTTTTAAAAATAGCTATATTTTGGAGATTATTTCATTTTCAAATAACCAAAAGTGAGAGGTTGTAATCTTAATGAAGGGAAAAAGGCCATTCTTGAACACTGGGTGAGCCATTCTTACTAATCTACTAGAGAACCAGTTCGGATTTAAGTAGAGTTTTTCAATTCACGTTAGTTGACAACTCAACCAAATGTAAATCAGAACTATACTTTGAGATGACGTCTGTGCCCAGTGGTCTCCAACATCCCTAACACCCCTCTCCTCAGGCTTTCCGGGAGGAGTACTCCCGTCTGTTTGAGTTGTCCCAGGAGGAGACCACTCCCCAGCAGGACCCACGCCTGCACCATGCCCTGGTCTACTTCTTCCAGAACCAGGCGCCCAGCTGCGTCATCGAGAGGACCCTGCTGGATGGCTTCACCGACCGTAACCTCAGCTTCGACGACAGGTCAGTCAGCACCACTCTGACATGCGTTGAAATTTATATTTAAAAACTTCAAATGTGTTCATGTTTTGTCATTTCATTGTAAGTTGTACTTGCAATTCAGCTTGTTGCTGCTGTTTTTACAATTATTTGTTGAACAATTAAAAAGCATTTATCATCAACAAGTATTATTCATAGGTATATTGCTGTGGGGCAAATCATCAATTCCTGTGTAGGTCCATCAGTATCATGAGAGAGGCCCGCGCCAAACTACGCCTCATCAAGCCAGAGGATATGGATATGGAGGAATATATGGTATGTGTCAATAGCAAGGTTTCCCTTAGCCAATCTAGATCCAACCTCCAGCGGCATAGCTAAGCTAGCTTGTTCTGGAGGTCGATCTGATGGTCTATTGAAAGCATAGTAAACTTATTTTCAACCAACCTTTACTGCCGATACTTTCTTTATTCTCGATTTGGAAGGCACTTGTGTCTTATAAATGCCTGTTTCCAGTTGCAGGTGGATTTCCAATAACTAGAGAATATTCCGAAAAATATTAAATCCACTTTTTGTACAGAGTAAGAAATGCCTCTGGCATGTGTATAGATCTTTGTTTATGTTGTTTGAGTCGCACTGTGTGACACGATGTCATTCTTCTACATGTGGCTGCGGAGCTTAGAAATGACTACATCAAGCAAAGATGTTGGGAAATGCAAGATGTCCGGCAGCTCTGTGCAAAAAGTAGATTTCATATTTTTCGGAATATTCTCTGGTTATTGGAGTTCATTTTTATTTGTCATTTGGCAGCCAGGCACCGATCATCATGTCGCCAGCATACAAACCTTTACTCGCATAAAAATGGTTGAATGGAGTATGAATGATCATTACCTGTGATGTTCCAAAATGTTGTCCCCACTGTTAAGCAGTTTGTTCCACCAATCATAAAGAATCCAAGACGATCAGTGATTAATGGTTCCCTTGTGTCATTTCACATGGGGACAATTTGAGCTAAACACTATAAAATACTTATTTGAACATAAACCTACAGTGAGGGAAAAAAGTATTTGATCCCCTGCTGATTTTGTACGTTTGCCCACTGACAAAGAAATGATCAGTCTATAATTTTAATGGTAGGTTTATTTGAACAGTGAGAGACAGAATAACAACAAATAAATCCAGAAAAACGCATGTCAAAAATGTTATAAATTGATTTGCATTTTAATGAGGGAAATAAGTATTTGACCCCCTCTCAATCAGAAAGATTTCTGGCTCCCAGGTGTCTTTTATACAGGTAACGAGCTAAGATTAGGAGCACACTCTTAAAGGGAGTTCTCCTAATCTCAGCTTGTTACATGTATAAAAGACACCTGTCCACAGAAGCAATCAATCAATCAGATTCCAAACTCTCCACCATGGCCAAGACCAAAGAGCTCTCCAAGGATGTCAGGGACAAGATTGTAGACCTACACAAGGCTGGAATGGGCTACAAGACCATCACTAAGCAGCTTGGTGAGAAGGTGACAACAGTTGGTGCGACTATTCGCAAATGGAAGAAACACAAAAGAACTGTCAATCTCCCTCGGCCTGGGGCTCCATGCAAGATCTCACCTCGTGGAGTTGCAATGATCATGAGAACGGTGAGGAATCAGCCCAGAACTACACGGGAGGATCTTGTCAATGATCTCAAGGCAGCTGGGACCATAGTCACCAAGAAAACAATTGGTAACACACTACGCCGTGAAGGACTGAAATCCTGCAGCGCCCGCAAGGTCCCCCTGCTCAAGAAAGCACATATACAGGGCCGTCTGAAGTTTGCCAATGAACATCTGAATGATTCAGAGGAGAACTGGGTGAAAGTGTTGTGGTCAGATGAGACCAAAATCGAGCTCTTTGGCATCAACTCAACTCGCCGTGTTTGGAGGAGGAGAAATGCTGCCTATGACCCCAAGAACACCATCCCCACCGTCAAACATGGAGGTGGAAACATTATGCTTTGGGGATGTTTTTCTGCTAAGGGGACAGGACAACTTCACCGCATCAAAGGGACGATGGACGGGGCCATGTACTGTCAAATTTTGGGTGAGAACCTCCTTCCCTCAGCCAGGGCATTGAAAATGGGTCATGGATGGGTATTCCAGCATGACAATGACCCAAAACACACGGCCAAGGCAACAAAGGAGTGGCTCAAGAAGAAGCACATTAAGGTCCTGGAGTGGCCTAGCCAGTCTCCAGACCTTAATCCCATAGAAAATCTGTGGAGGGAGCTGAAGGTTCGAGTTGCCAAACGTCAGGCTCAAAACCTTAATGACTTGGAGAAGATCTGCAAAGAGGAGTAGGACAAAATCCCTCTTGAGATGTGTGCAAACCTGGTGGCCAACTACAAGAAACATCTGACCTCTGTGATTGCCAACAAGGGTTTTGCCACCAAGTACTAAGTCATGTTTTGCAGAGGGGTCAAATACTTATTTCCCTCATTAAAATGCAAATCAATGTATAACATTTTTTACATGCGTTTTTCTGGATGTTTTTGTTGTTATTCTGTCTCTCACTGTTCAAATACACCTACCATTAAAATTATAGACTGATCATGTTTTTGTCAGTGGGCAAATGTACAAAATCAGCAGGGGATCAAATACTTTTTTCCCTCACTGTACATTACACAGGCCTTGATTGCTAGTAGTGTATGTGATTTATACCAATACTCTAGGTAGGCTTTTTTCTCCATCGGAAATCAGACCAAACTTGCATTGATTGTGTCTGTGTGCTCTTCTCCTCAGCAATGGCATGACGACTACAGCCTGTTCCGGACAGTGTTTGTCTACCTGCTGACGGGCTTGGAACAGTACCAGCATGGAAAGTAGGTGTTGTCATGGCGACCGGGGCTCTGCCCCTACGTGATCAGCCTGTATGGTGGTTTGAGTGAGTGAGTGGGCTGACTGGCTGATGTGATGTCATCAGTGGGCTGACTGGCTGACGTGGCGTGGCGTGATATCATCATTGTGTTCCACCAGGGTGCGCGAGGCGCTGAATTACCTCAACCACGCCTACAAAGACAACACCATTCTGCTGAGGAGAGGGGAGAAGAGAGGGGTGGAGCAGTCGCTTATTGCACTTTACAGGAGGAGGTGTCTCAAAGTGAGTGTTACTGATGATGCAGAGGCATCACTGTGAAAGACCTGGTTTGAAAAGATTTGGGACATGAGACTGATATTGTCAGTTGGGAATATAAAAGTAAAGATATATTAAAGGTTAATAGAATAGAGAATAAGAAGCTAAACTTCAGTGTGAGAAAGTTTCACAGGGCTGGAGTTGAAAAGCCCTGCTATATAGCATATTAACACTTTGTCCGTATATAGACCACTTATCTCTAGACTCACATTGCAAATTTTTATTCGGCTATAGTTTGGTCATTTTGCATATGCTCTTATACAAAAAGACTCCGTAGTGACACTGCATATGAATATCCCCTGTCCTCCCCCTTCTGCCCACTTCCTAGGAAGTGAATGACAATGCGGCCACCCTGTTCAGGAGCGGCGAGGTGAGCGACGTGGAGGAGGGCGTGATCATCATGAACGAGGCGGTCATCCCCTGCATGCACCTGATGAGCCGGCCGGACATGGTCAGCCAGGAGGACCTGGACACCATGGAGGCTATCCGCAGCCACTGGTGCTCCTACCTGGGAGTAGACCTGGATGGTGAGGACAGAGGGAGGGGAAGATGTTTTTACTGGGCTTTAACCAAGCTGTGCTAATTGTTTGTCTACATCAACACTGCTGTCATTTGCAGATTTCAGTAACACTTTACTTAAAGCTGAGAGGTATAATTGCGTTATTATAAGGCTTATAGTAAATAACTGTATTTTACTCCTCCTATGGAAGCTCTAAGTCTTTCTCTTCCTCTCCCCCTTCCTCTCTTTCTCAGACTCCCTACAGGAGAAGCTGGGTGAGTTTCTCCCCAGGGTTCTGGACTGCTCAACAGAGAGGGTGGTCCTAAAAGATCCACCAACGGTGCGCTCCAAAGTGCCCCACGACCTGTGCAGCCGCCTGGCCACAATCATGGAGTCCATCACCAACACCTCCGTGTTCGCTTTCAAGTAAGACCAAGGGGTCAGAGCTCAGCTGCTGAGATTAATGGTCAGGATGCGTACGCTAGCCGACGGCCGCTAACGTTCTATCCTCGTGTAGAGTTGACAAACACTGGATTTTTCCGTAGTAGTGCAAAGTAGTTTTTTATGTTACTTTTTAATGTGCTTTTGCCAGAATCTACATTAAGTAGATTCTGAGTGACTTGCGGCAGAGTTTATACGCGCATATGATACTCAGAGACATCAAGGAGAGATAGAGAAATGTATTTATTATGCATTAATTAGGTATTATTGCTTTGAACCTATTTAGGTATGTTTTAAGAAAGTGAAAACACAAGAAAGAGTATTTTTGTATAGTTTCTTAGATATTTTACATTTACCATGATGAATTAGGATTGCAGTGAACAACAGGCTCTTGAAGATTTATGTGGTTAGAAATTCAGCTTCCTTTGTCTTGTATTCTCCTGTTTATATATGTAAGCCTTTCCTTCTGCTCCTCTGTTTTCCACTTCTTGAAAACTGTGTTGACGCTCAATAAACTTTCAAACTTTCTGTTCTTTCTGTTGTTCCTTTCTCTTTGATTTGCTCTCAAGTCTTCTTTTGTGTCTTACCCCCTTCTTCAATCTATATTTCTGATATATTATGCAAACCTTTTTCAATCTATATTTCTGTATTTTACCTTTCAACACCCCTTGTCACCCCCCCCCCCCACACACATACACACACACACAGAGAAAACGATCAATAATTTAATGAACAATGTACATTGGATCTAGCATCCAACTTAACACTTATGTACTGTACAGTGCATTCGGAAAGTATTCAGACCTCTTGACTTTTTCCACATTTTATTACGTTACAGCCTTATTCTAAAAATGATTTTCTTTTTTTCTCATGAATCTACACACAATACTCCATAATGACACGGTGGCTAGGAAAAACTACCTAGAAAGGCAGAAACCTAGGAAGAAACTTAGAGAGGAACCCGGCTCTGAGGGGTGGCCAGTCCTCTTCTGGCTGTGCCTGGTGGAGATTATAAGATTATATGGCCATTTAAGGCCAGATTGTTCTCCAAGATGATCAAACGTTCATAGATGACCAGCAGGGTCAAATAATAATCACAGTGGTTGTAGAGGGAGCGACATCTCAGGAGTAAATGTCAGTTGGCTTTTCATAGCCGACAATTCAGAGGTCGAGACAGCAGGTGCGGTAGAGAGAGAGTCGAAAACAGCAGGTACAGGACAAGGTAGCACGTCCGGTGAACAGGTCAGGGTTCCCTAGCCGCAGGCAGAACAGTTGAAACTGGAGCAGCCGCACGACCAGGTGGACTGGGGACAGCCAAGAGTCATCAGGCCAGGTAGTCCTGAGGCATGGTCCTAGGGCTCAGGTCCTCCTGGAGGGGAGACAGAGATAATTAGAGGGAGCATACTTAAATTCACACAGGACACCAGATAAGACAGGAGAATGACACCAGATATAACAGACTGACCCTAGCCCCCCAGCACATAGACCGTTGCAGCATAGATACTGGAGACTGAGACACAGGGGTGGGTCGGGGGACACTGTGGCCCGTCCAACAATACCCCCGGACAGGGCCAACCAGGCAGGATATAACCCCACCCACTTTTTCAAAGCACAGCCCAAACAGCACTAGAGGGATATCAACAGACCACCAACTTACTACCCTGAGACAAGTCTGAGTATAGGCCATGAAGATCTCCTCCACCGCACGAGCCTGAGGGGGCGCAAAACCGGACAGGAAGATCACGTCTGTGACTCAACCCACTCAAGTGATGCAACCCTCCTAGGGACAGCATGGAAGAGCACTAGTAAGCCAGTGACTCAGCCCCCAGTCAGAGGCAGAGAATCCCAGTGGAGAGACTGGAGCCGGCCAGGTAGAGACAGCAAGGGCGGTTCGTCGCTCCAGTGCCTTGCCATTCACCTTCGCACCCCTGGGCCAGACTACACTCAATCATAGGACCTACTGAAGAGATGAGTCTTCAGTAAATACTTAAAGGTCGAGACCGAGTCTGCATCTCTCACATGGATAGCCAGACCATTCCATAAAAATGGAGCTCAATAAGAGAAAGCCCTGCCTCCAGCTGTTTGCTTAGAAATTCTAGGCACAATAAGGAGGCCTGCGTCTTGTGACCATAGCGTACGTGTAGGTATGTACGGCAGGACCAAATTGGAGAGATAAGTAGGAGCAAGCCCATGTAATGCTTTATAGGTTACCAGTAAAACCTTGAAATCAGCCATAGCCTTAACAGGAAGCTAATGTAGAGAGCACTGGAGTAATATGATCAAATTTGTTGGTTCTAGTCAGGATTCTAGCAGCCGTGTTTGGCACTAACTGAAGTTTATTTAGTGCTTTATCCGGGTAGCTGGAGAGTAGAGCATTGCAGTAGTCTAATCTAGAAGGGACTAAAGCATGGATTAGCTTTTCTGCATAATTTTTGGACAAAAGGTTTCTGAAAAAAAATCTGTCCTTGAAATATTCTTGATATGTTCGTCAAAAGAGAGATCAGGGTCCAGAGTAACGCCGAGGTCCTTCACAGTTTTATTTCAGACAACTGTATAGCCATCAAGATTAATTGTCAGATCCAACAGCAGATCTCTTTGTTTATTGGGACCTAGAACTAGCATCTCTGTTTTGTCCGAGTTTAAAAGTAAAACATTTGCCGCCATCCACTTCCTTATGTCTGAAACACAGGCTTCCAGGGTAGGCAATTTTGGGGCTTCACCATGTTTCATCGAAATGTACAGCTGTGTGTCATCAGCATAGCAGTGAAAGTTGACTTTGTGTTTCCGAATGACATCACCAGGAGGTATAATATATAGTGAAAACAATAGTGGTCCTAAAACAGAACCATGAGGAACGCCAGAGACGTTCGATCGGGTTCAAGTTCAGGCTCTGTCTGGGCCACTCAAGGACATTCAGAGACTTGTTCCGAAGCCACTCCTGCGTTGTCTTGGCTGTGTGCTTAGGGTCGTTGTCCTGTTGGAAGGTGAACCTTCGCCCCCAGTCTGAGGTCCTGAGTGCTCTGGAGCCGGTTTTCATCAAGGATATCTCTGTACTTTGTTCCGATCATCTTTCCCTCGATCCTGACTCCTCTAGCAGTCCCTGCTGCTGAAAAACATCCCCACAGCATGATGCTGCTACCACCATGCTTCACCGTAGGGATGGTGCCAGGCTCCCTCCAGATATTACGCTTGGCATTCAGGCCAAAGAGTTCAATCTTAGTTTCATCAGACCAGAGAATCTTGTTTCTCATGGCCTGAGAGTCCTTTAGGTGCCTTTTGGCGAACTCCAAGTGGGCTGTCGTACCTTTTACTTAGGAGTGGCTTCCGTATGGACACTCTACCATAAAGGCCTGATTGGTGGAGTGCTGCAGAGATGGTTGTCCTTCTGGAAGGTTCTCCCATCTCCACAGAGGAACTCTGGAGATCTGTCAGTTACCATCAGGTTCTTGGTGACCTCCCTGACCAAGGTCCTTCTCCCCCGATTGCTCAGTTTGGCTGGGCAGCCAGCTCTGGGAAGAGTCTTGGTGGTTCCAAACTTCTTCCATTTAAGAATGATTGAGGCGACTGTGTTCTTGGGGACCTTCAATGCTGCAGACATCTGTTGGTACCTTTCCCCAGATCTGTGCCTCGACACAATCCTGTCTCGGAGCTCTACGGGCAATTCCTTCGACCTCATGGCTTGGTTTTTGCTCTGACATGCACTGTCAACTGTGGGACCTTATATAGACAGGTGTGTGCCTTTCCAAATCATGTCCAATCAATTGAATTTACCACAGGTGGACTCTAATCAAGTTGTAGAAACATCTCAAGGATCATCAATGGAAACAGGATGCACCTGAGCTCAATTTCGAGTCTCATAGCAAAGGGTCTGAATACTTATGTAAGTAAGGTATTTCTGTTTTTTATTTTTAATATATTTCTAAAAACCTGTTTTCGCTTTGTCATTATGGGGTATTGTGTGTAGATTGATGAGGGCAACAAAAATAATTTAATCAATTTTAGAATAAGGCTGTAACGTAACAAAATGTGGAAAAAGTCAAGGGGTCTGAATACTTTCCGAATGCACTGTACATTGTGTTAGTTTATTTCTCACTTCCCATGGTGTCGCACTACTTCCTGGCTGCACAGCTCGCCAGCCCTGCTGACCTCACGAGCAGATTAACAGCTGACCTCCTTGTGTGATCAGACCAATGGCAGGGGGCTGGGGGGACGGCGAGGGGGGGGGCCTTTGTCCGCAGCTGGACAGCAGGCGCCCTGCCAGTTCGCCCTGACATCACCGGAGAGGCACCACAGCACCAGCTTTACCACTCAAAAAGCTATCCCGCTTTCTTTTTTTTTTCTTCTTTTTTTTTTATAGCTGCTCGTTATATCTCCAGTGGAAGATTATCTGAAACTGAGAACAACTACTGGTATCTCTATTCAGGTATGGTTTAGTTTCTTTCTTTCTTTTGGCAGTTAGTTATGATGACTCTCCTTAATGTACAGACGTACGTACCTCCATCCTCTACTTTCCTGCTCTGTTTGTGTTTGTATAGGTTCCCTGGTTGTTCTAGCTCATTTCTTCTGGTGTTGGTCTGGTTAGATGGATGTTGTTGTGAGGTTACAACTGAGAAAAGCAAGAGTGATTTAAAAAAAAAACATTATTATGTAACTGTTAGTAATGGGCTACACATCTCAGAATTGGTGAAGCCCCATCCGTGTAAAATCAACACATTTATGAAGAAGATGTTGTTCAACATTAGCAACACATCATAAATGTAGCATCTCAACTATTCTACAGATAAGGTTTTATTATAAATCTCTAGATTTTCCTCTACATCATTTGGAGTGCAAGCCTTAAATAGCGCTGTTGATTACAATGCCTTGGGCAGTTCATGGTCTACTGCACTCTGGAGTCACACAGAGTTGATATTGACGTGTTCCAAAATCCTGCACGCAGTGCTGCACGTCTGCTGCTACGAGCTGTTTGGCGGTCCAGTAGGGGAGCGAGTGACAACACAAACAATAACAGTGACCACAAGAAATAAGAGACTTGCCCAGGGTGTATTTGACCACATCTGGGAAAAACAATTATCTAAGCCCTCGTAACTAAGAGT
The DNA here is from genome assembly GCF_964263955.1 of Coregonus lavaretus. NCBI lineage: Eukaryota > Metazoa > Chordata > Actinopteri > Salmoniformes > Salmonidae > Coregonus > Coregonus lavaretus. Next base: position 24,845,296 of record NC_139997.1, read on the forward strand.
AAGACCGTAATCTCCTCAAATCCATCACCATGCTGCTTGGTTGTTCCAAGATTAATTTAAAGGGATCAGTCATAATCCTGGATGTTTAATTAGATCCAGCAGAGACTGATGGTATCACACAACGTACGTCACATTAGAATGATCTGAAAGTTCATCGGGTGGGGGGGAGAGGGGGAGGAATCTTGTAAGAAATTATACTGAGGGAGAGGGAACCGTCTGGTGAAAGAAGTCCCTCCGTATCAGAGATCTGTCATACACCCACTAACCCACTGCTGGATTTAGCCTTCTAGCAATCCCTCAATTTTGACATGCAGTGTATGACTGTCAATTATCAGGACAGAAGGAGGTAAGTTCAACCAGTATTACTTGGTGGAAGAGTTTTATTTAGTCTCCTCTTTCCTCTGTAGTGGTGGTTGTTAATTGTGTGACACCTCTCAATCAGATTCTATTGCTTCAACAGGAACACGAAATCAACTTCCTGAGCCATCGGCAGCTCAGCTGCCACACAGAGCACAGGAATCTACAATAGTCTCTGTGATGGTTTCCACCATGATGTGCAGCAGGGTGACATTACACGAGCCCCATAACGGAGACTACAGGAGTCCTATGAGAATTGACCCTCGCAGGAACTCGATTCCCCCAGCAAAGACTCTCACAGCCAAACATCTCCTGGCATACCTCCCTAGACCACCCCCAGAGTCAACGCGCTTCACCCCATATCCAAAGAAGGTACCTATTGCAGAGAGTACATTTTGTTCATTTGTGTTTTGGGATATTGTTCAGTGGGTTGTGTTTACATTGGACACTGTTTTCAGCACAAATACATTGTAGATCATGTATGTAATGTACGATTAAGTCAATTGATTGTTATAATTTTAAAAATTCAGGTTGCAGCAAAAACCAACATGGCCGTGATGATGCTCCAGTCCAGAAGAGTCTCTCTCTTCCCCAGCTCAGATAACAACTATGACAACTTCCCAGCTCTCCCACCCCAGCCAGCTCGCTCTGCATCCCCCCAGTCACATCCCAAGAGCCCAGCCCCCCAAAGGGTTGTTGCAGGATTGATCAGCCAGGAGGTAGACACCTGCCAGTACATCATTCCCACTGAGGAGCCAGAGGAGCCTCCCACTCCTCACCACGCTCACCGCAGACGCCACCTCAAGCGCTTCAGCTCCAGGTGGTACTCAGGCGCTCCTTTTGGAGGCCCCTTTGGTAGCACCCGTAGCCGCAACCACGGCACAAGTGGTGAGAACAAGCCGCGCTGCAAACTTCTAGGTGAAGAGAGGCCAAATTACGGTACCGCCAACAAGCAGCGTCAACGCTACGTCACCAAAGACGGGAAGTGCCAGGTGAACCTGGGCCCCATCGAGGACAAGAGCCGTTTCCTCTCTGACATCTTCACCACTCTGGTGGACCTGAAGTACCGCTGGTTCCTCTTTGTCTTTACCATGTGCTACATTGTTACGTGGGTGGCCTTCGCAGAGATCTACTTCCTAGACGCCTGGCTGCGGGATGACGTGGCCCACGTCCACGACCCGCAATGGCAGCCTTGCTTCGAGAACGTGGACAGTTTCATCTCCGCCCTGCTTCTGTCGGTGGAGAGCCAGAGGACCATTGGCTACGGCTCCAGATTGGTGACAGCCAACTGCATGGAAGGTGTGGTTCTCCTTATGGCCCAGTCTATCATTGGCTCCATCATTGACGCCCTCATGGTCGGCTGCATGTTCGTCAAAATGTCCAGGCCTCAGAAAAGGGCCCAGACTCTGATCTTCAGCAAGCACTGTGTCATATCGGAGCGTGACGAGAAACTCTGCCTTCTCTTCCGCATTGGAGACCTGAGGGCGAGTCACATGGTGGACGCCAAGATTCGAGCCAAGCTGATCAAGTCCAGACAGACCAAGGAAGGGGAGTTCATACCGCTGGAGCAGTCAGAGATCAACCTGGGCTACGATACTGGAGGAGACAGGCTTCTGTTAGTCGAGCCTCAGACCATCACCCATGTCATCAATGAGAGCAGTCCCTTCTGGGAAATAGGGGCTGAGCGTCTGACAAGAGAGAGATTTGAGATCATCATAATTCTGGAGGGAATAGTGGAGGCATCAGGTTGGTTTGCTTTGAATGTTAGAATGTGATATCTAAATTAATTTGAACAAGTTTTAATGCCTTCATGTCTGTGACTGTAACATAAGAGCTAGATGTGTAAAGATTAAACGTTTCATAATTGCCTTGATGTGCTGTCTCCTTTGTGTTGTAGGTATGACATGCCAAGCCAGAACCTCCTATACTGAGGACGAGATTCTGTGGGGCCACCGATTTGAATCCTGCATGTCTCTGGAAAAGGGGTCTTACCGGGTGGACCATGGTGCATTTGACAAAACCTTCCCAGTACATACCCTCACCCTTAGTGCTAAAGAGAAGAGTGATGAAAAAGAAGAAGAGGTCCTCTTTTAGATCAGAGGATTGTACTATTCACACTCCGCAAACAGCCCTTCTATTAATGGAATTTCAAGGCCAATACATCTTGTGAATGCCTATGTTTTCCTCCCTAAGATGAACTTTCCTGTTCTCTAATATTGTGGACAAACATTCTTCAAGAGTTAGAGTTAGCATGCTAATCTACAGTGCATTCGGAAAGTATTCAGACCCCTTGACTTTTTCCACATTTTGTTACATTACAGCCTTATTCTAAAATGGATAAATAAATATACAAAATCTCATCAATCTACACACAATACCCCATAATGACAAAGCAAAAACAGGTTTTTAGATTTTTTTGTAAATATATTACAAATAAAAAACGGATATTACATTTACATAAGTATTCAGACCCTTTATTCAGTACTTTGTTGAAGCACCTTTGGCAGCGATTACAGCATAGAGTCTTCTTGGGTATGACGCTACAAGCTTGGCACACCTGTATTTGGGGAGTTTCTCCTATTCTTCTCTGCAGATCCTCTCAAGCTCTGTCAGGTTGGATGGGGAGCGTCACTACACAGCTATTTTCAGGTTTCTCCAGAGATTTTTGATCGGGTTCAAGTCTGTGCTCTGTCTGGACATTCAGAGACTTGTCCCGAAGCCACTCCTGCATTGTCTTGGCTGTGTGCTTAGGGTCATTGTCCTGTTGGAAGGTGAACCTTTGCCCCAGTCTGAGGTCCTGAGCGCTCTGGAGCAGGTTTTCATCAAGGGTCTCTCTGTACTTTGCTCTGATCATCTTTCCCTCGATCCTGACTACTCTCCCAGTCCCTGCTGCTGAAAAACATCCCCACAGCATGATGCTGCCACCACCATGCTTCACCGTAGGGATGGTGCCAGGCTCCCTCCAGATGTGACGCTTGGCATTCAGGCCAAAGAGTTCAATCTTGGTTTCATCAGACCAGAGAATCTTTTCGCAAACCCCAAGCGGGCTGTCATGTGCCTTTTACTGAGGAGTGGCTTCCGTCTGGCCACTGTACCATCAAGGCCTGATTGGTGGAGTGCTACAGAGATGGTTGTCCTTCTGGAAGGTTCTCCCATCTCCACAGATGAACTCTGGAGCTCTGTCAGAGTGACCATTGGGTTCAAGGCCCTTCTCCCCCGATTGCTCAGTTTGGCCGGGCGGCCAGCTCTAGGAAGAGTCTTGGTGGTTCCAAACTTCTTCCATTTAAGAATGATGGAAGCCACTGTGTCTTCGACACAATCCTGTCTCAGAGCTCTACGGACAATTCCTTTGACCTCATGGCTTGGTTTTTGCTCTGAATTGCACTGTCAACTGTGGGACCTTATATAGCCAGGTATGTGCCTTTCCAAATCATGTCCAATCAATTGAATTTACCACAGGTGGACTCCAATCAAGTTGTAGAAACATCTCAAGGATGATCAATGGAAACAGGATGCACCTGAGCTCCATTTCAAGTCTCATAGCAAAGGGTCTGAATACTTATGTAAATAAGGTATTTCTGAGTTGTGTTTTTAATACATTTGCAAACATTTCTAAAAACCTGTTTTCACTCTGTCATTATGTGGTATTGTGTGTAGATTGATGAGGATTTTTATTTGATCCATTTTAGAATAAGGCTATAATGTAACAAAATGTGGAAAAAGGGAAGGGGTCTGAATACTTTGCGAATGCACTGTACACCCTTAACCAGAGTTTGAACTATGTTGACAGTGACAGTATTCATGTGGGTGATTTACAAAGACGTTATCCAATCCTGGTTAAGTGTAGTAATGAGTATGCAGCCATGACTCTATGCTTTGTTAGATTACAATACTGTTTGTTTATCTGTGTCTAGTTTATTGTTTATCATGGATAGTTGTAGTTGGATTATGGATAAATGTGTTAACTGCTACCTCCCAAATAATATAATAATGGAGCCAATCACTGTAGGTGTTGCTCCTGCTCCCCTCTTGTTTTTGTCAGGAGTTTTGTTGTTGTTTTGAAAGGTTTTTACATCTTCAGTCTGTTTGTTTTAAATCACAATGTGCTAAGTACGCCACAAATATTGTGTTCCTTATTTGTAGTCACATGTATTTTCATGGTGATCATGAATGCATGATGATGTAGTGATACGGCCATTATGATTCAAAATTGGATACATTTGAAGGATGTCAGCGTCGTTAAGCTGTTTCTATGTTATATTTACTCTATTCCTGATGCAAATGTATTACACATATCAGTCCTATACAGTGCCTTGAAAAGTGTCCTCCCCCAGAGTTTTCAAATATGGTTGCCTTTTGACATTTTGACACATTAAACTTGGATTTTTGTCCTTTCACATAAAGGGAATCATGATTTATAATTTATTATAGGTTCCCCCTCTGTATATCCAATAAAAAGTTGTGAAATACGCCAAACACTGATTTTATCACATAAATGGCCCTCCCCTTGACAGAGTACAACTCTACTCCAATTATCTAGTGTAGTTGCTGATTTATCAATAGAAGAGAGTAGAATATATCATTTATTGTCCATTTGATTCGAACATACTGTAAAGTCGTCTTCTGGCTTTTTCTCCAACACTCCCAATCCAGACATACACAGTTGAGAGGTACAGGGTCAGTCGTTGTGCAGCACCCCTGGATGGTGAGCCATTTGCCTTGGAGATGGCCCCTGGATGGTGAGCCATTTGCCTTGGAGATGGCCCCTGGATGGAGAGCCATTTTGCCTTGCTCAAGGGCACTACAGTAGTGATTCATTCCTGGCATCAGACCAGCAGCCCTCCAGCTGCCAGTCAATTTCCCATTTTTGTTGCACATAGCAACATTATTTGTTGGGCTATCTCGTGTCTTATCAGGTTTCTAACCTGTCCACAGGTAAAACAACTAAACAATCCCATGATGTTACTGTACATACAGTAACTTGCCATGCTATGGACCATGGTATTGTTCAGTATTGCTTTTTTTATTGCTTCTCTTAATTCCCTAATCAAGTGCAGTTGGGGTATATAAACTACAAAGTCAGAGCATTAATCCCAAGACCAATGTAGTGTGATCACTGTAAAGCTTTTGGTCATGTGTCAAGGGTTTGCAGAAGGGAGAAACCGAGATATCCAAGTTGTGGAAAATATAATTTGTGTTATAAAAGTGATGAAAAAGTGAAATGTTGCAATTGTGGTGGGAACCATGAAGCCACGTCTTTTGAATGACCGACAAGGGTGAAAGAAAATAAGGTGGCCAAAGTTAGGGTTGTACAGAGCATTTCCTATGCAGCAGCGGTTAAAAGGGTTGAATGGTGCTCCTGAAGAGTCCATGGTGGTGGCTAGGCCTTTAATGCAAGCTGCAGGGGTTGCCTTTTAGCAAGATGATTATGACATTTTAAAAGTTAAAAAGGTGACTTTGTGACCTTTATCGCAATGGTGATTAATGGCACTGCCAAGGTGGAAAAAATATCTAGGAAGATAGAAATCATTGTGGTTGTGGCGGAACGGTTCCTGGAGCTGAAAGATTTCTCGGCAAAAGAGTTACATGGAATATTGTCAAAAGCCCAATCACTCTCTCAGGGCCTAGAGCCTGAGAAGGGAGATATGGCCACCACCGTGGTCCTCTGTAGCTCAGCTGGTAGAGCACGGCGCTTGTAACGCCAAGGTAGTGGGTTCGATCCCCGGGACCACCCATACACAAAAATTTATGCACGCATGACTGTAAGTCGCTTTGGATAAAAGCGTCTGCTAAATGGCATATTATTATTATTATTATTATATGGGAGTTTTGTTTGTTTTGGCAATGTACTATTTTTATTAGGGTGGAGTAAGTATCACTTAAGTATGAAATTATTTGAAAATGTATGCACTCACTAACTGTAAGTTGCTCTGGATAAGAGCGTCTGCTAAATGACTAAAATGTAAACGTAATTTATTATTTTATATATTTTGTGGTTTCAAACCGTCCAGTTGGTGGCGGCAATACAACTTTTGGATGTAGTCCGCCATAAAACCCACAGAAGAAGAAGTATAACGCTGATTTTTGATTGGTTATTGTGAGCGGGCTTCTTCAGCCTGCACACAGCCCCTGAAGGATTTTGATGCTAGCTAGCCAGCTGTTCTCCAAAAATGGCATCTTTCGTGACAGAAGTCCTTGCTAGTTCTGGTAAACTTGAAAAAGAAGATCTCACTGGTAAAATAAGCAAGCTGTCACGGAAAGTAGAAGAAACAAAGGTAAGCAAGCGAGTTAGCGTTGCCTAACTTAGCTAACGTTACCTAGCCCGCGAAATAATCAAAACATTCGGCTAACTTTAATCACAAAGCCATCTAGCTAATTTTATATAACGTGATTTTATCGTTCGAACCCGTTAATAAAATATTTGGTTTTATCGTTCTAATCAGTCTTGCTATGCTAGTTAGCCTCATCTAACTAACTACCCCGATTGACTGTCGTTAGCTAGATGCCAAAGCCACAGCTTTGTTTGTGGCAGCCTTTGAGTTGTGTGGTGGCAGCTAGGTGTCCCATTGTGTGGTGAACAAAATTTGCGCGAGTAAAATAATGGAAATTCTGGAATCGGCGGTGTGTCTTCAAAATAAAAGTCCCCCATTGAAACGGATAAAAATAATCGAATCATGCCACAATTGACCCTTCGCTAAGCCCCGCCCCAGAATATTTGGCAACCAATCGCAGCGCTGCAATGGATAGCAGATGTCGTCCAGACCAACACCTCGTTAGTCGTGCACGATTCCTGGATTTTTGCAGTCGACTCCGACTCCTGTGGTTGGAGTCGACTCTTGCTCGACTCCCAAAACACGCTGAAATAAAAAAAATAATATGCCATTTCGCAGACGCTTTTATCCAAAGCGACTTACAGTCATGCGTGCATACATTTTTGTGTATGGGTGGTCCCGGGGATCGAACCCACTACCTTGGCGTTACAAGCGCCGTGCTCTACCAGCTGAGCTATAGAGGACCACATGGATGCGTACACACCCTCATTATTGCACAATCCTACTAGGAAGACTACGTTTGCGTTCTAGTGGACTGACATGAGCATGATGCTGCCCATTTGCTCATCAACTTAGCCTATAAAAGGCCTATTTTGTTTGAATATAGGTGATGTGTAGGAACTAGAATATGTCTGCTGTGTGCAGCCTTAACGGATCCCATGGGATGATGTGGCTCACTCTACACTGATAAGCCTATTCTTTGCCATGTTATAGCCCGATTCGGATGGGTAGGCTATTACTAGAGACGGTGTATTTGTTATCCAAGTATGTGTGTTATTCCAGAGAACGATTCACACAGAATTAGTTTTTCCAAACTGCCCCCTGTCATTCTTACTTTTTTCAAAATAAATGTAATGTCTAGACTACACTGATAACTCGTGTTTGGCTGCCAAATGTATAGGTGTCCCCATAATATTTTAATTGATGAAGTGTGATCATAATCATTATTTTAGCTATCCATGGTAGAGGTCCTTCCTAATAACAATGCTGCTGAACCATATTTGCACTTGAGATGCATTTATGGATGAGAAAGTGAACTTGTCATTTCTAAAAAGTTTAGCGGGGATGCCCTGCTTTGACCATTTGCCTATGACAGGGCTCTCCAACTCTTAGTGGAGAGCTACCATCATGTAGGTTTTCACTCCAACCCTAATCTAGCACATCTGATTAAATAATTAGCTGGTTGATAAGCTGAATCTGGTTAGTTACATCTGGGGTTGGAGCGAAAACCTACAGGAAGGTAGCTCTGAAGGAACAGGGTTGGAGAACCCTGACATAGGACATCAACAGCCAGCCAGGGTTTCATTAAATAACATTTACATTTACATTTTAGTCATTTAGCAGACGCTCTTATCCAGAGCGACTTACAGTTAGTGCATACATTTTTTATTTTTTTTTCGTACCCCCTGTGGGAATCAAACCCACAACCCTGGCGTTGCAAACGCCATGCTCTATCAACTGAGCTACATCCCTGCCGGCCATTCCCTCCCCTACCCTGGACGACGCTGGGCCAATTGCGCGCCACCCCATGGGTCTCCCGGTCGCGGCCGGCTACGACAGAACCTGGATTCGAACCAGGATCTCTAGTGGCACAGCTAGCACTGCGATGCAGTGCCTTAGACCACTGCGCCACTCGGGAAATAAGCTATAGGCACAACTTTTTATTGCACATGATGCATTTGTCGATGTTCAACTTACATTTACTGGCACTATGAAGAATAGCTTAGCCATAGTCATTGATAGCCTATATACTTTAATATACTGTACTTTGGTGAATTTAAGAGGCATTGCTACACTGCGAGACACAGATTACCAAGTTATAGCCTATGCGCACGGTTCCGACTGTCTGTCAGCCTGCCCCGATCCAGCCTGCTCTCTCTTCACTTTTGAAAAACGCTATTGTGTGTTTGGTCTTCCTTCTGTTGTGTGTAGAATAGCTCAGCCTATTCATTGATAACCCCTACTTTAGTGAACTTGCGCGAGACATTGCAAGCCAAGAAATTGCGAAATACAGCATTGCTATAGCCTACATCTTTTGCCTGGTGGCTGACATGCCTACCTATGACTGGCTGTGCCCCTCCCATCTCTCTATCTCCCTCGCTAGCTCGCTCTTTCTTTGCTGTGAAAGATGCAAGAGTTTTGTTCTCGAAGTAGATTACGGCAACTAGTTTCCTCCGTTGCAAAAATACAGAATCTTAGGAGTCGAGGAGTCGATTCCTAGAGGAATCGAGGCTTGACACCCAGAAATGGGAGTCGACGGGCAAGGAGTCAAGGAATCACACCTCGGACAAGCTCATGTTTGAAACACATGAAAGCCATACAAAAAACTGTTTTCATCCAAAAACAAATTGTTTAAATGGCTAAATTATTGAACAATGCACCAGGGGTATTTGCTACTGTGATTCCTGAAATGCAGAGCCTGTTGGAGTGTTTTTCAAATCCGAAATTATACTTTTGTGACATTGTTTGCTAGCTCTGTCTTATTGACCACCCAACGTTGCAAACGCTAGTTAACGTGGCATAAAATTAACACCTGCCAAATGTGGGTAGATTTAGGTATTGGCCTGTAAAAATGTATATTTAACCAGCCACGCTGGCAGGTGGTTAATTTAGAGGGCTCTACGGTTAGAGTATTACATTCGCAAAAAATGATAGTCAAAAGTCAAGTATGAGCACATGAGCGAGTTGGGGTCAGAAAAATGCTGCAGTAGCTGTTTTCAAAGTATTTCTGCTGTTTTGTTTCATAGCTGCTAATAGGGCTGGGCGATATGACCAAAATATCATATCACAGTATTTTTCAAATTTTTGACAGTATGATGGTATTTTACAGTATTTTATGTTTTTGTATAATAAAAGTTCGACATTTTCTTTGAGTAGTGGGTGACCCTAGTCTGGCAACATATACATTCTGAGTGATTTCAGTGGGCCTTTCTCCATTCTGATTTGTTTTATACTGTTCAATTCAACTTCAACCAAAAATTTTTTCCTGCACTCATTTGAGATAATTTCCACACTGCCATATAGGGCTGCACGATATGGGGAAATTTGCCTTATTTATAACCAAATGTTGCAATTGCGATTTAGATCAAAACACTTGGAACTGTTGGAATCCTGGAAATAGAATGTTTATTCTAATTCTACAGTTAGAATATAAATAATAGTGGGCACTTCGAATACAGTGACATGACAACCAATGACAAAGCCAGGGAGGAGTTATTGTGACAGGGTAGGAACCAAAGTGATGGTCAGTATTTCCTAGGGGACCCTATATTCTTTGGCTACATTAAATGTTTCTTCATGTAGCCAATATATTCATGCTTCGCCTATTCCTCTTTGATGTAGAAGATACTGTTGCACAAACATGCTGATTTAGGCCTAAACCAGCACTGGTATCAGGCTGTATTAGCGAGCTACGTTTGCTCTGACTCGGTACATTTATTAGCTAGCCAGCTAACTATCTATTAGCATTAGAGGCTAACATGATTTAGCTCAAACTTGCTAAGAAAATACAAACTAGCTGTTTTCAGATGTAAGAAACACAAACTAATAGTGTAATTGTAGAACACTTGTGGATTTATATTAAGAAGCAAAGTGGAAATTAACATTGTTGTCATAAACATTGTTGCATGTGCTGCATTGACCATGCAGATCGAATGCAAGTGTCTCCTGGTCAAGCAACAACAAATGTGCTCCTTGAGTGACGGGACGGGGCTAGGTCTATATATATATACACACACACAGTGGGGAGAACAAGTATTTGATACACTGCCGATTTTGCAAGTTTTCCTACTTACAAAGCATGTAGAGGTCTGTAATTGTTTATCATAGGTACACTTCAACTGTGAGAGACGGTATCTAAAACAAAAATCCAGAAAATCACTTTGTATGATTTAAGTAATTAATTTGCATTTTATTGCATGACATAAGTATTTGATACATCAGAAAAGCAGAACTTAATATTTGGTACAGAAACCTTTGTTTGCAATTACAGAGATCATACGTTTCCTGTAGGTCTTGACCAGGTTTGTACACACTGCAGCAGGGATTTTGGCCCACTCCTGCATACAGACCTTCTCCAGATCCTTCAGGTTTCGGGGCTGTCGCTGGGCAATACGGACTTTCAGCTCCCTCCCAACATTTTCTATTGGGTTCAGGTCTGGAGACTGGCTAGGCCACTCCAGGACCTTGTGATGCTTCTTACGGAGCCACTCCTTAGTTGCCCTGGCTGTGTGTTTCGGGTCGTTGTCATGCTGGAAGACCCAGCCACGACCCATCTTCAATGCTCTTACTGAGGGAAGGAGGTTGTTGGCCAAGATCTCGCGATACATGGCCCCATCCATCCTCCCCTCAATACGGTGCAGTCGTCCTGTCCCCTTTGCAGAAAAGCCTCCCCAAAGACTGATGTTTCCACCTCCATGCTTCACGGTTGGGATGGTGTTCTTGGGGTTGTACTCATCCTTCTTCTTCCTCCAAACACGGCGAGTGGAGTTTAGACCAAAAAGCTCTATTTTTGTCTCATCAGACCACATGACCTTCTCCCATTCCTCCTCTGGATCATCCAGATGGTCATTGGCAAACTTCAGACGGGCCTGGACATGCGCTGGCTTGAGCAGGGGGACCTTGCGTGCGCTGCAGGATTTTAATCCATGACGGCGTAGTGTGTTACTAATGGTTTTCTTTGAGACTGTGGTCCCAGCTCTCTTCAGGTCATTGACCAGGTCCTGCCGTGTAGTTCTGGGCTGATCCCTCACCTTCCTCATGATCATTGATGCCCCACGAGGTGAGATCTTGCATGGAGCCCAAAACCGAGGGTGATTGACCTGGCATTACTGGAACCATGTCATCCAAAAAGTTATACTTTTGAATCATCTGTCCATAGAACGTTCTTCCAAGAGTCTTGATGATCATCCAGGTACTTTTTGGCAAACTTGAGTCAACTTTTTGGACGAGATGGGTCCCATTTATGCCTGGCGAAAACCAAACACTGCATTCCACAGTAAGAACATCATACCAAAGGTCAAGCATGGTGGTGGTGGTGTGATGGTTTGGGGATGCTTTGCTGCCTCAGGACCTGGACGACTTGCCTTAATAGAAGGAACCATGAATTCTGCTCTGTATCAGAGAATTCTACAGGAGAATGTCAGACCATCCGTCTGAGAGCTGAAGCTGAAGCGCAGCTGGGTCATGCAGCAAGACAATGATCCAAAACACACAATCAAGTCTACATGAAAATTGCTAAAAAGCAACAAATTGGAAGTTTTGGAATGGCCTAGTCACAGTCCAGACCTAATCCCAATTAAGATGTTGTGGCAGGACTTGAAACGAGCAGTTCATGCTTGAAAACCCACACGTCACTGAGTTAAAGCAGTTCTGCATGGAAGAGTGGGCCAAAGTTCCTCCACAGCGACGTGAGAGACTGATCAACAACTACAGGAAGCATTTGGTTGGAGTCATTGCAGCTAAAGGTGGCACAACCAGTTATTGAGTGTAAGGGGGCAATTACTTTTTCACACAGGGGAATTGGGTGTTGCATAACTTTGTTTATGAAATAAATATGTAATTGTTGTGTTATTTGTCCACTTATGTTCCCTTTATCTAATATTAGGTTTTGGTTGAAGATCTGATAACATTCAGTATCACAAATATGCAAAAGTAGAGAAAATTAGAAAGGGGGCAAATACTTTTTCACAGCACTGTATATACAGTGAGGGAAAAAAAGTATTTGATCCCCTGCTGATTTTGTACGTTTGCCCACTGACAAAGACATGATCAGTCTATAATTTTAATGGTAGGTTTATTTGAACAGTGAGAGACAGAATAACAACAACAAAAATCCAGGAAAACGCATGTCAAAAATGTTATAAATGTATTTGCATTTTAATGAGGGAAATAAGTATGTGACAAATAAAATTTGATTTGAAGTCTGTGTTTGGAGGATATATTGGTACGGGTGTTGTTAGGCCCGAGAGGAAGTCGAGTGCCGGCAAACCGTGCCAATATATCCTCCAAACACTGGCTTCGAGGGCATTATCACTTTTATAAAACGGGTTACCAACATATTCAAATAATGATTGACATATTTTAATTAACGTTATTTTGATTAATTTATTCATACTATTTAATCATTCCACAAGATATTGTCCCAACACATCTAGGGTTGCTAGACGCGACCCAGTCGTTCAGTCTTTTTGTTCTGTATCTATAGACGCGACCCAGTCATTCGTTCTAAATGTTCCATTGCCATACTAGCTGGCAACGTTCTTATCCCTTGCTTGCTAGCTAGCCAACTACGGCTAATTTACAGTCACGTCAAAAAGTGCTGCCAGAATAACAGCAAAGTACCTTCATTTGCATTTGTTTAAGCTGTTTTCTAGTGACATTTATTTGGATACATCCATAACAATGAGCTAATGAGGCACGATTTCACCTGGCATAGAAAATGTGCTCACGCATCAGGACACTTGTTCAGAGGAGCTAGCCAACAACACAGCTACAGTAACACAATCACTTCAAACTGAAGCTGGAAAGACTGCAAATTAGCTGTGTTTCGTTTTACCTTTTTTCTGTATATATCCATAACAATGATGCCAGCTGATTCATGATTTCGACTGGCTGAGAAACGCAGCCTGCCTGTCTCGTCCCGACACGTTCATTACTATGGGACAGCAGAAGATCGAATTTAAATATTGAAACAATGTTGCAAATTTCAGAGAGACAGACAGCAAGGTGTATACAAATCTCTGCGGTTGAAAACTAAATGTTAGAAATGGTAGATAATGTCTAGATGCTTTTTATAGTGGAGATCCATTTTATAAATTGCCTGGCTGGGCTGATGAGACAGTGGACTGCGCTGTCCAATTGAACAGCTTAAATAGGCATTTTAATGTCAAAGATTTAGCCCGCGGCAATTTGTGGAATAGACACTGGCTGGAATGCGGTTTTAACCAATCAGCATTCAGGATTAGACCCACCTATTTGTATAATTAAATGTCTACCGTGTCCACGGTGTGTCCGGATTCCCTTTTCCCGCACTATATTCAAATGCCAGAATTCATACTACAAACGGTGGAATAGGCAAAATATGATAAGAGCAACAACTGATGGCAGTAGCTAACTACTGTAGCCAACTAACCCCTGTAGCTAGCCAGCAAGCAACGCTAAAGGGATTGCAAACGGGTTTTTCTAGCTAGCTGGCTACCATTTATGTGTCCAGCAAACACGTTCCTCACACGTTAGGAACGTATTTTCTCCAACGTTATAATGAAAAGGTGCCTCTCGGTCCCAAAACACAAGTTTTCTGGAGACTTGTGGGAGGAGTGCTGATGACACTGCCCACTGTATGTGCTTTCGGTAGCCTGATTGCGTCCAGACTGAGGAGAAATCCTCACACAAACAATGCATCCCTGACCACCACCTGAAGTGGTCAGCCAGATCTGAACACAATCAATGCGATCTTCGTATTCTGATAGCAGCAGTTGCATGTAAGTGTCAAGTGTAGACACGGCCTTAGATAAACTTGTTGCTGGCATAGTTGATCTAAGGTCGTGTCTACACTTACGTGCAACTTCATTAGCCAGCTAAGTAGGTAACGTAGCAAGGCTAGCTAATTGAGGCTACTTTGCTGCACTCCCCGTCCTTGTCTACAAAAACTCCATTCATATTAAATAACAGCCTACCTGTTGGTTGATCATTGTAGCCTACTCCTTCTCATTTAGCCAACTTAATTCAATTTACCATTGACTACAAATCTCCAACTTCACTTGCTACACAGTCTGACTGTAGCACCACAATGATTGACCGACAATAAAAACAAGCCACACACTTAGTCCAATTGTTGCATGATTCTACTATTTTCATCCGTTTGCATCAGTTTCAATAGAGGACTTTTATTTTGAAAGCGAACCACCGATTCCACTATTGTTGCTTACGCTAATCTTGTTCACGATACACACGTCTAGTTGACTACACTAAAGTTACTAGCTAGCTACAAACTTGTAGCTATAACATTACAGGCAAGGATCATGTCAGAAGTAGGGTTAGATATTACTGCACTGTCGGAGCTAGAAGCACAAGCATTTCGCTACACCCGCTATAACATCTGCTAAACACGTGTATGTGACAAATAAAATTTTATTTGAAGTAGCTGTACCTAGCTAGCTACGCTAGCCTCTTGCTAAGAAATTGTCTAGCAACGCGTTCTGAACAAGTTAGCTTAGTTAGAAGCTAGCTAACTAGCTTGGTAGGTAAGTTAGCTAGGTTACTCTCGCACACTGTAAAACGTTTGATCACTCGTGGCCATTCTACCCAGACACTGCTGTTCAGTATTGAATGACGTGTCATGGTTGTGCCCATGTACTCTGCCCGAATTGAAAAAAAGATACCCCTTTTTACCAGGGGTATATTTATGCAATGTTGTATAGCTTAATGTCTTTGCCTCACACTTTGATTATTTCCCTCAATCTCACCATCTGCGTTTATCCCATAGGAAGAGGTATGTGACATTATCAACAAGAGGTACAATGAGTTCCTACCCAGTATGCAGGGGGCAGAGGCACTTATGGGACAGGCTGAGGAGGTCTCTAAAGAAATTGACGTCCTCAAAAGCTGCATTGAGACAGAGGTAAGCTTCACTAACTACTCATGGGTCAATGGGTTCGCCTTGTGTTTTTGGAGGTGTTATTTGACTGTCCGTTGGCAGAGACCTACTATTGACTGTGTGTGTACAGGTGCAGCATAATCTTCATACAGCTGTGACTGAATATGCCAAGCTGAAGCAGCAGCTGGAGAGAAACACTACTGTCATTGCCATGCTCAGGCACCTAGAAGAGGTAGCCTACATCCCTCCCCACTGTGGCCCTAACCTGGTCCCCACTGATATCTACACATGGCCCTGTTTAAACTGAATAATGTTATTTATAGTAATGCACAGATTTAGCGCTTGAGTTCTGTCCTTGTGTACCTGGCCCGAGACACGAATTTGGGATGATCATCAATAATATTGGTAAATGTCAACGCATATTTACATGTTTTTCTGTTGTCGATTTAGTTTCACATTGCAATGGAGGAGTTTCACAAAGCCCTACTGGAGAAGAAGTATGTAATTTCGGCCAAGCAGTTAGAAAAGGCCCGGCACAGTGCAGACTCTCTGAAGGCGTGGAAAGGCTCTGAGCTGCCCCTGCTGAGAGCCCTGAGCTCAGAGCTCACTGTCCAGAGAGAGAACCTCATCTACCATCTGGGGGATGAGTGGAAGAGACTGGCTGTCTGGAAACTGCCTCCTTCCAAAGGTAAATAGACTCTCCCAGGCATCGTAGAGAGGGGAAAGACCCTGGTCTGATGCTTGGCCTCATAAGTACACAGCTTAATTTATTGACCATGAAGTGTTAGTAAGTAGCCATTCTAGGGCACTTGTATTGAGGATAAGTAGGTTGCCTTAGGGGTATCAGCCACACTTAGAAGGGTATAGCATGGAATCCTCTGATATAAATGTATTATTTAAAACATGTTTGGTAAGTTTATTTTATTTTACTTACAGTGGTAAATTGCACTCTTCTAGTGATATGGGGGGGGGAATCGATAGTTACATGTCTGGATATAATTTATAATGATATTATATAGTATCGTTTCGACAATATCCAATATTTGGTGCTAGTTAGATGTACCTGCATAGCTTGTTCTCCATCTTCTTTTTAAATAGGGAGCCAATTTGTTTCATCACTTATTTCCATGACTGATCAAAACAGGTTTTCTCATGGCTCTCTCTTGTCCCTGTGCAGCAGACATATGGTGGCAATATGTTTGGAACATCGAATTGCAATAAAATCACAGTATCGAATCGCAATACATATGAGTCGTGAGAATCGCAACACATATCATATCGGCACCTAACTATCGCGATAATATCGTATCATGAGGTCCCATGCAATTCCCAGCCCTACTTGATTCATGTTATCTCAGGTGAACAGTGGTACCGTGTTATGCCACCACAGACACTGATTGTGTGTCCATCTGTCCTCAGAGTCGACAGGGATGAAGTCTTTCCTGAAGATGGAGCTCCAGCTGACCCTGGGCGGGAACAAGGAGCCCCAGCAGAGCCCTCCCCCTCTGCTCTCCTGTGTCCTCCAGGCCCTGGCCATCCAGGGGGAACTCCAACACAAGATAAAACTCTTCAGTAAGACCCAGTGTCCAGTCAATGTTTTTTTTTTTTTTTACTGTAAAGCTGACCACATTTTATTGAAGTTGAACTCGTTGAAACCACCTTGTGAAATACCCCCCTATTATTTGAATAAGGATTATTTTCTGTTTGTATTAGTCTGACTATTGAGTTTTAATAATGTGGACTGCCTCTCTGTTCTGTACATACACTGTGAGGCTGCTTCCATAGCATCCTGTTAGTCCATCATGAGACAGCCAGCCTCTCCCCACTCTAGGCCAGGTGCTGCTGAAGTACCTGCTGAAGCCCTTGATCATGTACCCCTCTCTGAACGTGGAGGTGTCGGAGCAGCAAGGCGAGGGCACCCTACTCTCTCTCCAGTGTGCCGAGACCCCCGAGGAGCACCCCAGCCCCTCCCAGGTCTACACCAAAGTCCTGGTGGTACTCAAGACCCTACACACACACCTGCTAGGTAGCCACTACTGCAAATAGTCCTATTTGTTGGTCATTTAGCGCTGGTTTCCCACACACAGATTAAGCCTAGTCCGAGACTAAAAAGCTACAGTATTTCAATGGAGATTCTCCATTGGTCTTGCTTTTTAGTCCAAGACTAGGCTTATTCTGCATCCGGGAAACCGGCCCGTAGTCTCTTGTTTAGAAGGATTATTGAGTTTCAATTTAACAAAAAATATCCTTTGGTCACAGCAAATATGAAACGAGTTAATATGCCAGCTGCCATTTTAGAGCATTGCCATTGGCACTATAACAACACGTCTCTCTTGTTTTGCTTTGCAGACGTATCAGTTGGCGAGAGAAAAGTGTCTTTCATACTGGGAGACCTGGTATGGCAGGAGATGTCTCACTGCATCATACATGAGTGCCTCCTGTACTCAATCCCAACCAATAGCAGCCAGCTTGAACAGTACAGTGTGGTATGTATCAAAGGCTAACCAAGTACTCCAAATACACCCTTATCAGTCCCTCCAGGATTCTGAGATCTTTTATTTTTTTTGCTAAATCAACAATTCCCCGCATATTATGCAAGGGCTTGTAAATTTGACCAATCACCACACTATTTCTGCATAAAATAGTCAAATCCTCGCAATATTATTGCATAAAAATGACCCATCACCGCAGTACAAAAAGAGGGCTCGCTATTTCAACCAATCTCCACATTTACTGCATAATATGGTTCAATCAAGCCACACGTCAACAAACTTTCTTTCCCTTTGTCAGCACATTTGTGACAAATTGGACAAAATCTTCGCATATTGCCATGCAAAAGGTCAGAATTGCTGTAGCAATACAGTTTGTGCCTGTTGGTTTTGTCGAAGAAATACAAATACCTATATTTTTGGAACTAAAAACTTGATATAGACTATGTAAAGAACATTTGCTGCAAAGACATACTGCTAGAAAGGAGACTTTTCATTCTGTCATTCATACCACCCTGTATGTTCTCACCCCCAGGTGATCAAAGAGACGGAGGAGTTTGAGAAATCCCTGAAGGAGATGCAGTACCTCAGAGGAGACGCCACCGAGCTGCTCAAGTACGCCCGGGACATCAACTGCCACTTTGCCAGCAAGAAATGCAAAGACGTGATTGTGGCGGCACGCAAGCTGATGACCTCTGAGATGCATAACACCGTCAAAGTGTGATGTTCTCCTACAGTCTATCCATGGTCTTATCTGTGTGGTTTCTAATTATTACGTACACAGTCAATAGCCACACAGTTGACTCCTGATGTACAGTATGTGGTTGCTTGCCACTGCAACATGTGAATGCATGCACTAAATCAGAACATACATATACCCAGAGAAAATAAACGCAACTAGGACAGGTGAACTGCTTTGCATCTTGCACTGCAGGTAAATGCACAGAGGTTGTACTTGACTGTACTGCTAACATCACTTCCTGCCAACAGATCACACCAGATTCTAAGCTCTCGGTCCCCAAGCTGCCCAGCCCTGGAGACAACAAGGGCAAGCAGGAGGCCAAGAAGCTTGAGGCGTCCAGGTTGGAGAACGAGAAGCAGCTGGGTGCGCGGACGCTGTGCCTGCCTGTGTGTCGCATCAGCGAGTCGGTGCAGGAGCTGATGGGGCTGGCCCTACACACGCTGTCCGAGGCCGTGGGCAGCTCCAGCCAATGGTACGCTCTCATGTTACGCGGTGCCATGTTACCCACTGCACATGATGACTTAATATTAACTCTTCAGCTTTAGCCCAGTGTTTCACTAAAGTTTTTTGTTTTGCGAAGATGACACTTTCTCATTTTTGTCCTTCGAAGTGCTACCCAACTGTTCTTCGCGGTGCGGAATATATTCCAGCTATTCTATGATGTTGTGCCTACATACCATAAGTGAGTATATTCTGTTTATTTATACTGAATTTCAGTATTAGCATTTCCCCCCGAGACTGTGTCTGTCTCACTGACTTCTCTCTGTGTCTCTGCTCTCCAGAGAGAACCTGCTCAAGTTCCCCCACCTGGCAGCCATCCAGCACAACAACTGCATGTACATCGCCCACCACCTGCTCACCCTCGGCCATCAGTTCAGGCCACACCTGCCCTACCCCCTCAGCGAGGGCGCTGCCACCTTCGTGGACCTGGTGCCCGGCTTCAGGAAACTGGGTAAGGGAATGAGCGTGTCCCATGGCTTGCCTAGCATTAGCATGGCTACACTCTTGATGGGCTTTTGTGGTGGTTGAACTGTTGTTGTTTTTTTTCCAAAAAGGATGATGAGACCAGGGAGATTTGAGTCAATCATGTTCTATAGACATCCCAACTCCGATGTGGATGAAAAGCGAATGTACACTTCTAGCTCTCTGACTCTCTTGCTGTGTGTTTCCCCAGGCGCTCAGTGCTTCCTGGCCCAGCTGAACGTCCAGAGAGCGGAGATGCTGGAGCGTCTCTCCACTGCACACAACTTCTCCAACCTGGATGACGAGGACAACTACTCCGCAGCCAGCAAGGCCGTCAGGCAGGTCAGTGTTCAAGTGAACTGGCAATATAGCTGAAAGAGATCTACAATTGTCTATATGATGACTGTAGCCACATATTGCATTAGAGCTCCAGTATTTTCAAAGAAGTTGTCTCAAAGGGCAACTATCAGCCAGACATTCTAAAATGGTGAGTTAAGCATCAGTTAAAGGGATAGATAAGGGAAAATGTATGTTTTGGTCAAATTTTGAAGGAAGCATGATTAGCATAGCAGGAGGCCATCAATTGTTGGGACAATGCTAATTATACTAACTCATGCCTGTGGCAAAAGTAAACAACAGATTATTGAGGACCCTGTCACTACTGGCCTACAAGACAACTCAAGGTAAGAGGAAATTGACCCAAACATAACTTTTGGCTGAACTATCCCTTTAAGCTTCAGATCAAACGTTAGAAATGCTTGGCTTGTATCAAATGCACAGATACAATTCTTACAGGATGTGGTCATTGTTCCATCACTGAAAATGACTTGTTTCATTTGCAGGTCATCCATCAGCTGAAGAGGCTGGGCACCGTCTGGCAAGATGTTCTACCAGTCAACATATACTGTAAAGCCATGGGGACTCTACTCAACACTGCCATCTCAGAGCTGATTGCCAAAATCATGATGCTGGAGGTGAGGGCAGGCTCTTATTTGATAATGTGACTTGTGTTTTCTCCATGATTTTAAAGGGGGCACATATTGCTAATCTTGGTTGAATGAGTGGTCTTCCTCATCCTATGATTTCTATCCAATTTGCTCGTCTTTAGGATATCTCCACTGAAGATGGGGAGCACCTACACATCCTCTGTCAGACTATTATCGAGGAAGGACCCCTGGTGTTCATTCCTCTGCCTGAGGAGAGCAAGAACAAGAAGTACCAGGAGGAGGTACCCGTGTACGTGAAGAAGTGGATCACCTTCAAGGAGCTGGTCATCGTGCTGCGAGCTAACCTGCAGGAGATAGTCGACAGGTACAAAAATGAACTTCTCAGCTTGTCAAATCACCATTAAAGCTATAAATTTTTGTCATAAGAAAAAAGTATGAAAACAGTTCATTCTTTCTATTAGTCGTGTGTACACTTTTGGAATTGTGGTTGTCTTTGTTTGAACGGTATACCACTGATTACTCTAATTGATTGATTTGTCTTTGTTTCCTGTCTGAAGGTGGGCGGAGGGCAAAGGGCCTCTGGCGCTGGAGTTCTGTAGTTCCGAGATGAAGAGCCTGATCCGAGCTTTGTTCCAGAACACTGAGAGGCGGGCGGTGGCTCTCAGCAAAATCAAAGACTCTTGATTCCAACAGACGACCCTTATTTGCTGCAGCACTTTCCTTCACTGCTGTGGAAAAGTGTTCATTAATATCTTAATGCCTAGTTGTGAACTTAAATGCAATATATGCCATTGTAACAATAACTATTTTGCATATAAACTGCAGTTTTGAAATCCTGTTGTATATCCAGCTTTAAAAACCCAATAATGCACCAATAATGCTTCTACTTTCAGCTAAGCCATTAATGCAATAAGGTACAGTATGCCTGTGGACAAGCTCTACCACACTAATAATGCATACTGTACTAGGATGCGCAAAAGGCTAGGGCTATTGCCTTTCATTAAACTGTGTTTTCTTTCTCTGTTCATCATTTCATAAAATGATTTGTACCTGAAACGGCTTTGTGAATGAGCACTATGTGAACTGAAAAGATCAGATGGGACATTTATACACATCTCTTCAACCATGATTATCCAGATGCTTTACTATTCTTCTTAATGTTTCGTGCTTTATATTTTTTTGTAGAGTACTTTGGAATTACATTGTGAGTTGATAATGCAGGAATATGGTTGAAGATTTGCAGGTAGCTACATGGAACGTCTATCAGTTAATGTATATTTTAATTATGTGATAAATTATAATTTCCTATCAAATTCAACAAACTAGGGGTGTATTCATTACGCTGATTCAGTTGCTAAACGTTTCGTTAGTTGCAAATCGTTTTGCAACAAACCATTTACACCAAACGCTCTTCAGCGTGATATAAAAGCTGTTGGCTTCCTTAACGGAAGTTGTAGTTCATTTACATTAATGGTTTCTACGCATTGCCATTCCAATCCTTATAGTCTGTAAAGTGTTTGGCGTAAACAGCACATCTATAAATGATCGATTCTTCCATGCTCTAAAGTAGAGTGAAGGCTGGAGTTTCTTCCAGACTTATATATTTTTGGAAGAGAGACACGACTGAACTACAACGTCCATTTAAGAACATAACGGAACGCAACAGCGTTTGGAATAAACTGTTTGTTGCAAAACGTTTTGCAACAGAATCGGCGTAATTAATACACCCCAGCAAATTTGAGCAGTTTTTGTTGAACGACGTGTCTCGTCACCTGTATGTGGACATTTCCGGTTTGCGTTGACGTCATAGTTATGCGTCTACATGTGTGTGCTGCAGCGTTCACATGCCGTTTGACTGAACCACCAAACATTTCGTTTTAAAACATTACATTATCCTTGAATTTATTTATTTAACCATGGAGAAGGGCAAACGACCAAACAACTCCCCCAAGAAAAAAATGGGGAAGAAAAACCCAACCGACACCGCTGATCCTGTGAAGAACTTCGAGCGATGGAAGAAGAAATACAACAAGACGAAAACACGAGTTAAACAAGAGAAAAGACAGAAAAGGAAACCTGACTGGCAGGTGGAGAAAGAAGGTATTCAACGGCTTGTCAACAAATATAACGAGGTAAAGGTTTGTTTTAGCCTACGAAGTTGGGCGAGGCTAGATGGCTAGGTAATTGCCTAATAAATCAGACTGATGCCAATTCTTGGTAATACATTAGTCTTAAACAAAGTACTGCAAAAACGTACGTTTCCTCACAAAACAGAATGTTTAATAAAATTAACTTTAGCGGTTGTCTGTTTGGTTGGTCCTTCAGCTGTTCGAAATTTGAGGCAAAATATCCACAGGAATTTTTTTGACGGATTTTATTGGGCAGGTACTGCCATAATTCCTATCACCTGGCAGATGTGCAAAACCATCCATGTAAACACCTGCTAGACTTCTGTTAGTATGCATTAATCGCGTGCATGTACTTCCGTCTACACATGCCTTAGGTCATGAACAAACACATCTTGATTGACACACAGAGTCCCGCGTTTTGAAGTCGGTTTAATAAAACTTTCCTGTAGATATTTTGGCTCAAATTTCGAACAGCTGAAGGACCAACCCCACAGACAATCAGCAGAGTAAGTTCAAATATAATTGTATTCAATATTCATGACAGACAAGGGACGTTTAGCTTTTTTCTATGTAAATGTGCATGGCTATGCTGTACAGGCAATGGAAAGCATCGCCACAATCGGGACTAGGACTGTAAACAAACTATCACATTTTCAGTCTAATCAAAGCAATCTCCTGTCCCATAAGACATTTTAGGACATCCTAGGCTAGATAACGTTTCTATTGTAATGCTAGCTAAATTATTTCTCTTGACAATGATTTCATCATATCGCTCTTCTTCAGGGGACGTGTGTGATAAACTAACACTTTTGTCTTCTAGATAAATGCCAAGGATGCTGAGAGGTTTTCAGATTTCCCCATCTCAAAGAATACCCTGCGAGGTAAATATGAATTGGTTATGAAATTGCCAAGCATCTTATGCCATTGACAGTAACTTATTTGGCACTGACAGTTTTCTTGTTTACCCCAGGTCTGATGGAAGCACAGTATCGTCAGCCCACAGAAATACAGAGACAGACCATTGGCTTTGCGTTACAAGGTAAAGATGTTCTTGGCGCTGCAAAGACTGGCTCTGGAAAAACACTGGCCTTTCTCATTCCTGTGAGTACCCAATTGTATTCTACTGGATAACTATGCAATATTGCGAGCTGATATGAAGGCAGATGCAGTGTGCATCCATTATTTGAGGCTATTGATGTGTCATGGCTGTTCACACGTGTTGGTGTCATTTCCAGGTATTGGAATGTTTGTATCGTCAGCAGTGGACAGCCATGGATGGCCTGGGGGCCCTCATCATCTCCCCCACACGAGAGCTAGCCTATCAGACCTTCGAAGTGCTCCGCAAAGTGGGCAAGAACCACGAGTTCTCTGCCGGCCTCATCATTGGCGGGAAGGTACTTTATTTACTTTCAAGTGCCGGTATTAGCAGTTAATTTCATGTTGGTTTTGACACCTCTGTTGGTGTTGTTTGAAAGTTTGTGCCCTGTTATTCTGTTGGATTCCAGTGTAATCTCTGTTGTATGGTTTTTTGTAGGACCTGAAAAATGAGTCTGAGAAGATCCACCGCACCAACATCATCATCTGCACGCCAGGACGCCTGCTCCAGCACATGGACGAGACTGCTGCGTTCCACGCCTCCGATCTCCACATGCTAGGTACATAGTTTTACTGTGGTATGAGCTAAAAGTTGTTTTGGGGATTTTTACATTCTTACTGTTAATGTTATGCAACATTGGTTTAGTAGCACTGTTTGTTTTGATCTGGGTCTGTAATTGGAGAATAATACCCTTGTTGGCAAAAGTGATGGACTTGAAATTGAAGAAATCATGTGTTTAATTCTTTTTAGTTTTGGATGAGGCGGATCGTATCCTGGACATGGGTTTTGCCGACACTATCAACGCCATAGTGGAGAACCTCCCCAAGACCCGTCAGACACTGCTGTTCTCAGCCACACAGACCAAGTCAGTGAAAGACCTGGCCCGCCTCAGCCTCAAAGACCCAGAGTATGTCTGGGTGCACGAGAAGGCCATGTTCAGGTAGGTGCACTATTATATAACACGCAACAATAGTCCTGTGTCTATAGACTCTTAGTCTTGGCATTTAGAAATCTGGCAGTTGGGGTAAACGTCACTTGGATTTCTATCAATTTTCAACTCAGGAAATGAAACATGATATCTCAATTAAAAATACTTGTGGAAGGTGATGTTTGAATTCAGTCGAGGGATTTCAATGAGTCTCCTAAGCTACTGGTAGGTCATGTGAATGTTATTACTCAGCGATTGCAGGGTGCTTACATTGATTGCTTATACACAATATATACAAAAGTATGTGGACACCCCTTGAAATTAGTGGATTCGGCTAGTTCTTATTATTATAAAATCGAGCACACAGCCAGGCAATCTCCATAGACAAACATTAGCAGTAGAATGGCCTTACTGAAACACTCAGTGACTTTCAACGAGGCACTGTCATAGGATGCCACCTTTCCACCAAGTCAGTTCGTCAAATTTCTGCCCTGCTAGAGCTGCCCCAGTCAACTGTAAGTGCTGTTATTGTGAAGTGGAAACTTTTAGGAGCAACAACGGCTCAGCCACGAAGTGGTAGGCCACACAAGCTCACAGAACAGGACCGATGAGTGCTTAAGCGTGTAGCATGTAAAAAGCGTCTGTCCTCGGTTGCAACACTCACTACCGAGTTCCAAACTGCCTCTGGAAGCAACGTCGGTACAAGAACTGTTCGTCGGGAGCTTCATGAAATGGGTTTCCATGGCCAAGCAGCTGCACACAAGCCTAAGATCACCATGCGCAATGCCAAGTGTCGGCTGGAGTGGTGTAAAGCTCGCCGCCATTGGACTCTGGAGCAGTGGAAATGCGTTCTCTGCAGTGATAAATCACGCTTCACCATCTGGCAGTCCGACAGACAAATCTGGGTTTGGCGGATGCCAGGAGAACGCTACCTGCCCCAATGCATAGTGCCAATTGTAAAGTTTGGTGGAGGAGGAATAATGGTCTGGGGCTGTTTTCCATGTTTAGGCTCCTTAGTTCCAATGAAGGGAAGTCTTAAAGCTACAGCATAGAATGACGTTCTAGACGATTCTGTGCTTCCAACTTTCAGCATGACAACGCCCCCGTGCGCAAAGCAAGGTCCATACAGAAATGGTTTGTCGAGATCGGTGTGGAAGAACTTGACTGGCCTGCACAGAGCCCTGACCTCAACCCCATCGAACACTTTTGGGATGAATTGGAACGCCGACTGCGAGCCATGCCTAATGGCCCAACATCAGTGCCCGACCTCACTAATGCTCTTGTGTCTGAATGGAAGGAAGTCCCCGCAGCAATGTTCCAACATGTAGTGGAAAGCTTTCCCAGAAGAGTGGAGGCTGTTTTAGCAGCGAAGGCGGGACCAACTCCATATTAATGCCCATGATTTTGGAATGAGAAGTTCAACGAGCAGGTGTCCACATACTTTTGGTCATGTAGTGTATTTGGACAAACTGACATCAAGTATATGGTATGAATACGGAAGAGGTAAAAGTGGGCCGTTACTTACAACAAATACAAGTGTTGTCATGGATGTTATGTGAAGTCCATAGTCCTAGTAAATAATGATGTGTCACTGTGCAGCCAGGTGCTGATTTAATAGTGTGGATTCTCTCCCACCTTCAGGCTCGCATGCTAATTGGGTCGAACATTAACATACTGTTTTATCTGAATATCAGCAACTTCAATTCAGGTTTAGATGCACCAGCTGACACTTATCATACTACTCTTGTTTTATGCTCTTGCTTTTTTCTCCAGCTGCACTTCTTTTTTGATGAGTCTTAGCTGATAGACTGGTTTAGTGTTTATGCTGCGGTCATGGCTTTGTCCTCGATGTTGAAGCGATTTTGTTATATGGGAGTAAGTAAGCACAGGCTGCAGCAGCAGAGGGAGAGATGAAAGAGAACTCTTTGCTTTCTCTGATTCAGCCTTATCAAGGCTCCTCAGACAGTGCACGTCAAGTGTTTTAAACCACATTTGACCTGAAACCTGTTAGGAGCTAAAGTGGAGCACTGCACAACAGACATGACTTCGATTTTAGCCTACTATTTGAAATCTCAAGTACCTGTGATTGTTTGCTTTAGCCTGGCTGGAGTGCCAGGTTGCTGTTGGTGGGGTTTGCACTTTTGGGACATTCCTATTGGCTCATTGCAAAAAGCAAGTTCAATCAAGCACAACTCAAGTTTTTGTAATGATTTAAATTCTTGCCTTTTTGAACCCAGGTCTGCTGCACAATCAAATGCAACCCCAGCTTTAAACATTCTTTAAGGCACACAATTCCTTAGTTCTCTGTCCTATTTAGCAACAAGATGAAGTACAACACAAACGACCTGAAAGAGACAAAGTAAAAGACTATTTGTTTCTGTGTCCCCATGCAGCACGCCGGCCACGCTGGAGCAGAACTACGTGGTGTGTGAGCTGCACCAGAAGGTCAACATGCTCTTCTCCTTCATCAGGAGCCACCTGCAGAAGAAAGTCATCGTCTTCTTCGCCTGTTGCAAAGAGGTGAGGCTTCGCTAGTTTGTGCAAACGTTCCTCCATTAGGCTTATAGCTTCATGGTCTAGTCATAGTCTTTGCTGCAAACATCAAGGCTCTCTCTTTTTCTCTCTCCCTCCGTAGGTGCAATACCTGTTCCGGGTGTTCTGTCGGCTGCGTCCGGGCATGCCCATCCTGGCCCTGCATGGGAAGCAACAGCAGATGAAGAGGGTGGAGGTCTACAACGACTTCATCAAGAAGAAGAACGCTGTGCTCTTCGCCACAGACATTGCAGCCAGAGGCCTAGGTACTAACACATCAGCATCTACTCTACAGACTGGCTGGATCTCTTTAGTCAGTAGGGACAGAGATGACGGTTTGGGGCACAGCTCAAACACGAACCCTAAAATGAAATAAATATTTACTGCTCTGACACCAGAGCCAGAAGGTCCTTGCTCATGGCTTGTGGTGAATAATAATTACGTTTTCTCCCCCCACTTTGTAGACTTCCCTGCTGTGAACTGGGTGTTGCAGTTTGACTGTCCAGAGGACGCCAACACATACATCCACAGAGTGGGACGAACAGCCAGGTAATAACCCCCTTAACTGGACCTGGCATGTTTTCATTGTATATGCAGAATTATTCAGAAAATACTATGTTTTTCCAACAGTAGTATTAAAGTGAAGTTATCACAGTGTAGTACTGAATCTTACAGGGACACTGCCATTTACACAAATGTACCCACAACAAGCCACCATTAATTATTGTACAGTGTGCAACAATTGAAGGTTCCTTCAGAGTCAATCCATTATCCTATCGCATCATCTCACTATCACTCCTCTCACAACAGTTGGCCTACTCACTAGACTCGCAACAGTTGGCCTACTCACTAGACTCGCAACAGTTGGCCTACTCACTAGACTCGCAACAGTTGGCCTACTCACTAGACTCGCAACAGTTGGCCTACTCACTAGACTCGCAACAGTTGGCCTACTCACTAGACTCGCAACAGTTGGCCTACTCACTAGACTCGCAACAGTTGGCCTACTCACTAGACTCACAACAGTTGGCCTACTCACTAGACTCACAACAGTTGGCCTACTCACTAGACTCACAACAGTTGGCCTACTCACTAGATGGCAGTGTTGTTGTATGTTCCACCTCTCACACTACCTCTCTCTAAAGCCTACAGCCTCGCACAGTCATTATACACAGAAGTGTTATCAGACTGGCTTTCAAATGTGTTCCAAAATCCAGAGGTACCTACTGTGTACTTTAGGTGACATATGATGCTGTATAGTATTGTTCTCTGCTAGTACAATGGTGAGTTGGTACCATAGCAGTGCTGATAGAGAAAAACAGCTTGAGCAGAGAGCTTGCACACAGCTATGCTGATTCTGAACGTGCAGTTCATTAGCCACGTGGTACAAACCATGTTTACCTCAGGTTGGTACAGTATTCTTTTGAACCAAAGTGTTGTGTACACTGGGCTTCCTTTGGATAACACTTGGGAGCAGTAGAGGAGTGAGGGGAATATCTCTCAGCTTTGGCTGTGTTTGCCCAACTGCGGTGCTGACTCATGGGGGTGTGTGTGTAATCTCACACCGATATCACCTGGTAATTGCATCAGTGTGAAAAAGAGAGGGAGTAAGTGTGTGTCTGAGACAGAAAAATACAGACATTAGTGTGCTTTGCTTCTACGGAGCTCTGTGCAGCACACTCTCCGACAGCAGCAATGTGCATCTTAAGCAGTCATGATGTGCTTCGAGCCACAAATGGAACAGTGATTAGTGAGCTGCTAAAACCTCTGGGCTGCTCATCTCTAAATATTTTTGCTTTTGTGTTGCCATACCCCCTGACAAACCTCTTGCTTGTTGGTTCTTTTGTGTGATGTAACATGACTAAAGGGTAATCCTTTCTAGGCTTATTGCAGCATGCTGCTGCTTTTGGAGTAAGATGGACCCTAGCTGCCTGGTGTTATTCCATTTTGGGAGTCAGTGAGTTTGAAGGAAGGCCAAGTGCTCATGTGCACTCTACCAACCAGAGCTGTAGTGTAGCATCAGTCTCCACAGCTGTTTCCATTTGTCTCTCGCTCCCCCCTCAGTCTGACTCTGCATGTATTTCACAGCTCCTCTTGGTGTGAGGAAGAATGTAGCTCTCGCTCTTCGCCACCTCTTTCTCTGTCTTGCACCCCATCTGTCTCTCCCTATGCCTCTAACTTGGTCACAAAACCATGACGCAACCATGCAAAGAAGTCGTTCATGATCATAAGAGGCGTACCATTAACTGTGCAAATTTTGCAGATTGATTGCAGAAGTTATGTACGCATTTGAGGTTCAGCATCATTATTTTACATTATTACACCCACTCCTCTGCGCTATTGGCCAATTGAAACGTATTCATACATTTAGGACATACAATAAAATAAGAATTAGGGCTGTGACGATTATGGAATTTGGGGTAACGATTAATTGTCATGCAAATGGCCACGGTTATTGTCATAATTGGCATTTTTGAACTTGTTATGCATCTTTGAAAGTGACCTACAACATACATAATGAATACAACACAGCTTTGGTGACACCACTGTCTAAAAAACAAATGGTTCTGACCGCTTGGAATTTTTGGAAATGAAGCTCCTCCTCCCAAACGTGCCGTTCTGCTCGTAAAATGATAACCAACTTTACCCACTTCATGTAAATATGAAAAGCTGCTATTGAGTAATCAATATCTACTTGAATATAAAGTTGAATCCCCCCTTCTCCTAAAATGAATGTAATAAGGCTTATCTTATTTAGTTCCTGGTTATTGTCCATAATTGTTGCTTACACTATTATACAGTAATTGTGCCAGCCCTAATAAGAATGCAATTGTTTTTGCCTAACAGGTATAAGGAGGGAGGAGAGGCTCTGCTTGTCCTGCTGCCCTCAGAAGAGAAGGACATGCTATCCCAGCTCCAGGAGAAGAAAGTCCCCATCAACAGAATCCAGTGAGTTCACCTACAACCTCTCACACATACAGTGAGGGAAAAAAGTATTTGATCCCCTGCTGATTTTGTACGTTTGCCCGCTGACAAAGACATGATCAGTCTATAATTTTAATGGTAGGTTTATTTGAACAGTGAGAGACAGAATAACAACAACAAAATCCAGAAAGACGCATGTCAAAAATGTTATAAATTGATTTGCATTTTAATGACGGAAATAAGTATTTGACCCCCTCTCAATCAGAAAGATTTCTGGCTCCCAGTTGTCTTTTATACAGGTAACGAGCTGAGATTAGGAGCACACACTTAAAGGGAGTGCTCCTAATCTCAGTTTGTTACCTGTATAAAAGACACCTGTCCACAGAAGCAATCAATCAATCAGATTCCAAACTCTCCACCATGGCCAAGACCAAAGAGCTCTCCAAGGATGTCAGGAACAAGATTGTAGACATACACAAGGCTGGAATGGGCTACAAGACCATCGCCAAGCAGCTTGGTGAGAAGGTGACAACAGTTGGTGCGATTATTCGCAAATGGAAGAAACACAAAATAACTATCAATCTCCCTCGGCCTGGGGCTCCATGCAAGATCTCACCTCATGGAGTTGCAATGATCATGAGAACGGTGAGGAATCAGCCCAGAACTACACGGGAGGATCTTGTCAATGATCTCAAGGCAGCTGGGACCATAGTCACCAAGAAAACAATTGGTAACACACTACGCCGTGAAGGACTGAAATCCTACAGCGCCCGCAAGGTCCCCCTGCTCAAGAAAGCACATATACAGGCCTGTCTGAAGTTTGCCAATGAACATCTGAATGATTCAGAGGAGAACTGGGTGAAGGTTTTGTGGTCAGATGAGACCAAAATCGAGCTCTTTGGCATCAACTCAACTCGCCGTGTTTGGAGGAGGAGGAATGCTGCCTATGACCCCAAGAACACCATCCCCACCGTCAAACATGGAGGTGGAAACATTATGCTTTGGGGGTGTTTTTCTGCTAAGGGGACAGGACAACTTCACCGCATCAAAGGGATGATGGACGGCGCCATGCACCGTCAAATATTGGGTGAGAACCTCCTTCCCTCAGCCAGGGCATTGAAAATGGGTTGTGGATGGGTATTCCAGCATGACAATGACCCAAAACACACGGCCAAGGCAACAAAGGAGTGGCTCAAGAAGAAGCACATTAAGGTCCTGGAGTGGCCTAGCCAGTCTCCAGACCTTAATCCCATAGAAAATCTGTGGAGGGAGCTGAAGGTTGGAGTTGCTAAACGTCAGCCTCGAAACCTTAATGACTTGGAGAAGATCTGCGAAGAGGAGTGGGACAAAATCCCTCCTGAGATGTGTGCAAACCTGGTGGCCAACTACAAGAAACGTCTGACCTCTGATTGCCAACAAGGGTTTTGCCACCAAGTACTAAGTAATGTTTTGCAGAGGGGTCAAATACTTATTTCCCTCATTAAAATGCAAATCAATTTATAAAATTTTTGACATGCGTTTTTCTGGATTCTTTTGTTATTATTCTGTCTCTCACTGTTCAAATAAACCTACCATTAAAATTATAGACTGATCATGTCTTTGTCAGTGGGCAAACGTACAAAATCAGCAGGGGATCAAATACTTTTTTCCCTCACTGTACACTTGTATTTCACTGGGACTGGGAAGGCTGTTGGCTATGGAGATCTACTGTATGTGAGGAATAAATACAAAACAGGTGGTGGTCTGTTTTGTCTCTCTTACTCTTTTGAAGCTTTATTCCCCTGTCTCCATCACCCCCCCCCCCCCCCCCCCCAAACAAATAAACAAACAGAGGCCCTGTGAGAATGTTTTAAATTATACCATATGCTTCAAAATACTATTTCAACTTAGGCGATGCATTGGACAGATGGGGGAGATTTCACAAAGCAGGCAGGGTCAACAAGTGAGCCAGCTGACTTTCCTCAAATTTCTGATTCTGAAACAACCTCATAGTTTCTGGTAGTTCAAATATACTGTACATGCGTGCTATATAGCTATTGAACCTGTGCCCTTGTCCTGTCCCCTGTGTGTGCCTGACACCATCCGTTTCATGGTGTCACAGTACGTTTTAATAGTGAGGGACCTGATATCCTGTTTGTTGGAGCTGTGTGTGAGATGGGGAGAGGCTGAGTGGAGCTGAGGGGCTGTGAGCGGTGCAGTAAATAGGCCAACCGTGTATTTTGTGTGTGTGTGAGAGAGAGAGAGCGTGAGAGACTGGCTCTGTCATCACAGAGGACAACAGGCCTAAGCCCCTCTGGCTAAATGCTGATAAGCACCGGGCCCAGCATGATGCCCTCGCAGCACATGCACACACACACACACACATGCACACACTCGTGCATATGCACACACAAACTTGCGCCGCTCTCTTCCACATGCACAAATATGTATACACTCATCACTCTTTTTCACACTTGCACAGAAATAATTAGAATGGAAATTAGATTTTATAAAGTGTTTCTCATGCCCAAGGTGCTATATAACATAAATTAATATTATTCACACATGCACAGTCAGGGATCTATTTTTGGCTGCCGCTGCGCATATTAGTTTGCAATTTCAGCATGTAAAAACTGGTGCCCTTGCATTTTCCACCCCATGTGCCAGGTTTAGCAACTTACCTGTCTAATATTAGCTCACTTGCGCTGAGGTGGGAGGGGTGGCAATATTTGAAGTGTCTCCTTGAAAACAAGCGCAAAAGTGACAATTTCTTGCAGCGCATATCGGGAAATTTAAGACCAATGAAAAGCAGGTCTTAACGGTAACATGGTTGGTCATGGAATGGATGTGAGCGGAAGCACGACCTATAAAGCCGTGACACACAGTGCCCTTATGCTCATGTAACAAGACGGGAGATGTGCTTTTTGTGCCAGGAAGCCTTGTATTAATAAACATAAAAAACAAATGTTTTTTTTTTATAAGCACCCTATGTGTTGTAATATATGCACTGATCTTATCTGATGCTTTAAGTGCACTGTTTTATGAAATTAAGACACACAAATGACTTGCGAGGGAGCCAGAGATCGATAATTTAATTTAAATTATAATAACGTATTTTTGTTCTATTGCCAACTAGGTAAAAATAGCATGCATAAAGCCAACAAATAAAAACATTGCAGGTAGAAAATATCCTATAAATCACATGGCTACGCATGGAAGTTTGTTCATGTTCTTTCAATCACATTCATCTCTCTACTCCGCCTGTCTGCAACAAACTTAAAACATTGTATCAACTATCAACTGGGTCCGGCCAGTTGCAACATTGTATCAACTATTCTGGGCCCTCAGATTCCAGCGGCAGTGAGCTCTGGACCAGTAGCAGTGCATGGGTGAAATCACTGGGGAAGCCAATCCAGGAAAAAATTATAATAATATTTCAACCTATGTGTTGTGCTAATTTAGTTGTTTGCTCTATAACCTGTTAGGCCTATATATCACGGCATATGAACTAAGGCCGAGACAATAAGAAGACACAGTGGCAGAATAAATCCAACCACACATTTGTTTCATCACAAAACCGGAGAGCAACATCTGTCCTTGGGAGTCCACAAAGCATATTGCATTTAACAAACAGTTACATGATCTACAGCATGGTCAAGCAAGGTCATGTTTCTGAAATTTTTTGACTACTAAACAACTATTGATTTAGAACCACGGAGAGTTATCGCAAGTCGCAAAGAAAACAGCAGCTGCCTCCACTATTCCAGCACCATTTTAACATCATCTAGTCATCTATGCTTAGTCTAATACATTGACAACTAATAGATACCAAAAACTATTTAGTCCAGTCAACATAAGCTAAGTATGACGTGGCAGTCCATGATACTGATTTCTGTGTGTGCGTGCAAGTAGAAAAAACATGTTGACTCACCCTGCTTGTAGAGAAACGCCAATGCCGCCATCCTCTAATGTTGCCTAAACGGTCTATGACTGTCACTTTAAGTTTTTGTTGTCCTATGCTATCTGGCTAAAATACTAGCTCGCTAGCTTAACTTCCTTTCATGGGAAACAATACGCCAGGCCAGCTAGTTAACATTAGCATACTACATCTAGCTACATGTTGAACTTCCATCCTCTCAGGCCAGGGGCACAATGTATGAATTTATATTTTGATTAGAATTGCCGTTGTTATCATTGGCCAGTACCGAGAGTTAAGTAAAACCACAAGTCCAAATCCCTATCTCCATCGATGGCTAATTTAGGAAAGGGATGATTTTAGCTTGCTAGCTAGCCAGCCACTGGAGGACAACAACACAACGAGATGCAACAACTCACGTTTTCTTCTGTCAATAATGTTTGGCTTGTGATGTGATTGGTCTGAAGCCAAATCCAAACTGGCTTCCCTTGACACTTTTTTTTTTTTTTTTGGGTGCGGCAGGACCATTCACAGCTGAGCTCACTCAGTTTAGCTCAACGCTGATTGGCTATTATTATTAATCAATCATGGTAGGCTAATTGCTTGCTGGCCTCCCTTGTATTCAATGCTATGGGTTCGATTCCTACAGGGGGCCTGTATGAAAATTTTAAAAATAATGTATGCACTCACTAACTGTAAGTTGCTCTGGATAAGAGCGTCTGCTAAATGACTAAAATGTAAATGTAATGTAAATGTCTCTCCAGAGATGTTCAATCAGGTTCAAGTCCCGGCTCTGGCTGGGCCACTCTAGGACATTCAGAGACTTTTCCCGAAGCCACTCCTGCGTTGTCTTGGCTGTGTGCTTAGGGTCGTTGTCCTGTTGGAAGATGAACTTTCGCCCCAGTCTGAGGTCCTGAGCGCTCTTGGGCAGGTTTTCATCAAGGATCTCCCTGTACTTTGCTCAGTTCATCTTTCCCTCGATCCTGACTAGTTTCCCAGTCCCTGATGCTCAAAAACGTCCCCACAGCATGATGCTGCCACCACCAGGATTCACCGTAGGGATGGTGCCAGGTTTCCTCCAGATGTGACGCTTGGCGTTCAGGCCAAAGAGTTCAAACTTGGTTTCATCAGACCAGAGAATCTTGTTTCTCATGGTCTGAGAGTCCTTTAGGTTCCTTTTGGCAAACTCCAAGCGGGCTGTCATGTGCCTTTTACTGAGGAGTGGCTTCCGTCTGGACACTCTACCATAAAGGCCTGATTGGTGGAGTGCTGCAGAGATGGTTGTCCTTCTGGAAGGTTCTCCCATCTCCACAGAGGAACTCTGGAGCTCTGTCAGAGTTACCATCGGGTTCTTGGTCACCTGCCAAAAGGACCCTCAGACCATGAGAAACAATAACTTTTCTCAGAAGTGTAACATAGGTTGTGAGCTCTGCAAACGTGTCCACTCCAACAATGAGAACGGTAAATGACTAATAATAATACATTGACTGCATTAACAGAAATGACCATAACCAAACAAACATTGTAGATTAGAAATGATGGGAATTAACGGTAAATGTACTACTGGCGATATATGTAATGAGGAATTGATAGACTCTATCAAATGGCAAACAATTCTCACAATTAAGTTATGAAACAATGAATGCGCACGAATTGGCTAGAGAGAACGCATTCCTGAGAGACGTGCCTTGTGCATCTAAGCCACACTCCCCTTCTTCTTGACTCAACATTTAAAATTATACCCAAGACACATTATCTTCACACATACTGTAGGCTTAAGGAATACTCTGTGTCAGGTCCAAAGCAGTAGCCATTTATGGAAAACCAATTTCGAAACGAATGCAATTTCACTTATTTTATGAAATTGCTTGGCGTGCCGAGGCAAATACCCACACAATGCCTGTCTTAAAGGGACGGACTGTGCCATCCCCGCGGCCTCCGCCGTAGATTAGTCCACTGAGACAGGCGCGAATCAGACAGGTCATAAAATAATAATGAATCTATTTGCGACCGCACGACTAAACAAATCTGTCAACCAACAGCCTATCGACCAAACATCTAGTCGACTAAATGGGGTCAGCCCTAGTAGGCCTACATTATTTTAGCCAGCTCCCATTATGGATGAGCGTAAAAAAAAAAACTCAATTTAGGCTACGTGTCCATATGCTCATTATGAAATGAGAAATGAGATGATACTGGTGACCCTTGTATTTAGAACTTATTTTCCTGTAAAAATTGCTTGGTTTCTGTTTCATATGATTAAAAACCAAGCCGTCCGTAGTCTACCCTTAGCAGTGTTTTCCACCAGCCAAATAGGGAATGTAGCTAGCCAGGGAGTTCCGGACTGGGGGGGTTCAACTGTTTTCTTATTTTTTTGTTTTCTTTTGGCAGAACAAGCTCAATTCTGGTGACCTCTAGTACATTATAAATTAACCGTTTTCAGGCTCATCACGTGTGCATATATATGACCTTTGATATGAATGGCACGTTTTGTTACGGACCATTCTAATAACCTGTGTGGTTTTTTTTAATCAATGAGTGTGTCCATGCATCTGTGACCTTTTGACTGTTTTTGAATACATTTTACAAATGTGATTTGTGGATTCACAAATTATTTTCTTCCTGTTGCCAGGGTGAACCCAGAGAAGCTGACGAGCGTGCAGCAGAAATTGGAGGCCTTCCTGGCCCAGGAGAAGGAACAGAAGGAGCGAGCGCAAAGGGTCAGTATCCTGGAGGGGTGAGACCATTACAGGATTGGGATGGATAAGGGGCCAAGCCAGTAGCCTTCCAGGACAGGAGTTGTTATTTTCACCCATAGTGCTTACATCCATAAAATCTAGAGTTGTCACCTGGATGATAATGAGGATAATGCAGTGTCCGACATTAACGATGGCCCACTGGCCCGGGGACAATAAAAACATGTCGGGCCACTGGATCTCGTCTACTTCTTAGCACATTTTTGCATTCCAGTTCAACATTTTACCTGCTCTGTTGTAGTCTACCATTGAAGACTACACACGGAAAAGTCATGGTATTTATATTTTAGCAATATGATTGGCCTTTCATTCAAGCACCACCACGCTCCCACGAGTCACAACTACCCGAGCAGTACATGAGTTGATGCCTTCACACAGCACACACACGAGCTGTCCAGAGCAAAAAGAAGCGTCCATCAATCTACTTACTTGCTAAGCTGATTTTATTTTAGCTAGGGAAAGTGATTTACAAAAGTAAACCTTCAATAGTGAACATGCTAGCAATATGCTGGCTACTGTTGATAGTCTGCAAAAAGACACCTAGCATTTGTCTTGGATAGCCAACTGTAGCCAGGTCAATATCTATTTTGGAACACAGTTGTCTTAAAGGGGGGAGTGTCCTATTAAAATGACATACTTTAGAATAAAAAATGAATGCAATTAATAAAATGCAATTCTAAAGAATAGAGTAATGACTTACATTTCTAAATTATATTAGTTTTTGAATACATATCATAATAACTAAATGTAGCTTAATAGCTGAATATAGAGAGAAAGCATGCCAACCTATAGGCTCTGCATGACCCCAATGCATTTAAAAACTACACCATGTCTGGGCCAGTAGAAATTGTTCGTGAAGTAGATTTTTGGACAACTGGCCAACCTGTAATGGACTGCATTTACAGTGCCTTTGGAAAGTATTCAGACACCTTCACTTTTTCCACATTTTGTTATGTTACAGCCTTATTCTAAAATTGATGACATTGGTTTTAATCCTCATCAATCTACACACAATACCCCATATTAACAAAACAAAAACTGATATCACATTTACATAAGTATTCAGACCCTTTACTCAGTGCTTTGTTAAACACCTTTGGCAGCGATTACAGCCTCGAGTCTTCTTGGGTATGTCGCTACATGCTTGGCACACCTGTATTTGGGGAGTTTCTCCCATTCTTCTCTGCAGATCCTTTCAGGCTCTGTCAGGTTGGATGGGGAGCGTTGCTGCACAGCTATTTTCAGGTCTCTCCAGAGATGTTCGATCTGGTTCAAGTCCGGGCTCTGGCTGGGCCACTCAAGGACATTCAGAGACTTGTCCCGAAGCCACTCCTGCGTTGTCTTGGCTGTGCGCTTAGGTTCATTGTCCTGTTGGATGGTGAACCTTCACCCCAGTCTGAGGTCCTGAGCACTCTGGAGCAGGTTTTCATCAAGGATCTCTCTGTACTTTGCTCCGTTCATCTTTCCCTCAATCCTGACTAGTTTCCCAGTCCCTGCCACTGAAAAACATACCCACAGCATGATGCTGGCACCACCATGCTTCACCGTAGGGATGGTGCCAGGTTTCCTCGAGACATGACTCTTGGCATTCAGGCCAAAGAGTTCAGTCTTTGTTTCATCAGACCAGATAACCTTGTTTCTCATGGTCTGAGAGTCTTTAGGTGCCTTTTGGCAAACTCCAAGCGGGCTGAATTGTGCCTTTTACTGAGTAGTGGCTTCCGTCTGGACACTGCAGAGATGGTTGTCCTTCTGGAAGGTTCTCCACATAGAAACTCGAGAGCTCTGTCAGAGTGGCCATTGGGTTCTTGGTCACTTCCCTGACCAAAGCCCTTCTCCCCGATTGCTTAGTTTGGCCGGGCGGCCAGCTCTAGGAAGAGTCTTGGTGGTTCCAAACTTCTTCTATTTAAGAATGATGGAGGCCACTGTGTTCTTGGGGACCTTCAATGCTGCAGATTTTTTTTGGCACCCTTGCCCAGATCTGTGCCTCGACACAAGCCTCTTGGAGCTCTACGGACAATTCCTTCGACCTCATGGCTTGGTTTTTGCTCTGACATGCACTGTCAACTGTGGGACCTTATATAGACAGGTGTGTGCCTTTCCAAATCATGTCCAATCAATTGAATTTACCACAGGTGGACTCCAATCAAGTTGTAGAAACATCTCAAGAATTATCAATGGAAACAGGATGCACTTGAGCTCAATTTCGAGTCTCATAGCAAAGGATCTGAATACTTATGTAAATAAGGTATTTCTGTTTTTATTTTTAATCAATGTTCAAACATTTCTAAAAACGTGTTTTTGCTTTGTCATTATGGGGTATTGTGAGTAGTTTGCTGAGGACATGTTTTTATTTAATCGTTTTTAGAATAAGGCTGTAACGTAACAAAATGTGGGAAAAGTGAAGGGGTCTGAATACTTTCCGAAGGCACTGTACATACTGCATTATTTACACTTTTGACTAAATGACTCAAATGTGATGGAAAATGGAAATTGCATATGTTATGTACCTACAGTGTTTTTGGCTCTGTCATTAACACCCTCGTCACCTAGACGGTACAATTGTTATACCCACTTCTTTTGTACTCATAATGTGATTTTACACCATTTCATGCGTCATCAGATTGTTGAATCATAATTTCAAGTTTTTAATGTCATGTGCACAAGTACAGAGAAATTCCTTTCTTGCAAGCTCCAAACCCAACAATGTCATAATCAATATCATTGTAGCACTAAAAATAACGTACAGTAGAACAAAAACAGGACAAATACAAATAACACAACACATTTCTCCTGAGGAGAGAGCGCACTCGAAGAGAAGAGGGTCCCTTATCTCCATCTTGCACCATCTCGTGTGATTCATCGCCTAACTCAGCTGGCTGTTCGAGGAGATGGCAGGCGTCGATATTGCTCACCTTTCCATCTCCCCCCCCCCCCTCTATCTGTGTGTGTGCAGTGTTTCGTCTCCTACCTGCGCTCCGTCTACCTTATGAAAAACAAAGACGTCTTTGATGTGTTCCAGCTCAAGCTCCAGGAGTACGCATCGTGAGTAAAAAGGAAACGGGGGCCATTTTGAGCACTTATCTATCTCTAGCGGTGGAGGAGTGTTTTCCTTAGATCTGCTCTAATTGTTCAGGGCTTCCCAATCCTGAAAGAATGTCAACCAGGCCACAATATGCCTATTTGTTGTGCATGTGATGGTACGTGGACATCATTATGCACAAGGCCTTTACAGAGAATATGGTATGGGGCATCATTAGAAGAAGCTGTGTCATTCCCTCATTCAAGCATAGAGTAGCTTAGCTTTAGCCATTGCTAGCTATTTTAGCCTTTTTGGACCATGATGAACCAAACATTTCAGTAAATGTCCAACTCGATGTCATTCTTCCCTTTTGGTACTCTTGCTAGTTCTCTGGGCCTCGCTGTTGCTCCAAGGGTGCGTTTTCTCAACAAAGCCCAGAAGCAGAGAGCAGACCCTGGGCAGAGCAGCGGGCAGGGAGATGTGGCCCAGTCTGAGGAGGAGAAGGAACTAAAGAACTTCAAGGCTCAGCTCAGAGGAGCTCGAGAGTCCCAAAGCTCAGATGAGAAAGATGATGATGATGAGGAGGTGGACAAGGAAATGTTACAGCCTGGGCCTAAGGGTCTCCTCTTTGGGGCAGATGAAACGGAGGAGGATGAAGATTTGAGGGACTTGGACCTGCTGACCGTGAAGAGAAAAGATGTCTTCAGTCTGGAGGAGGTTAACCAGGATGATGAGGTGAGGTGCTCCTGCCTGTTGTGGTGCCAATTTTGTGGACAGCAGTGTTTCTTAATTCTGGACCTGGGGACCCAAAGGGGTGCATGTTTTTGCCATGGCACTACACACCTGATTCCACTAATCAACTCATCATCAAACCTTTGATTAGTGGAATCAGGTGTGTAGTGCCAGGGCAAAAACAAAAATATGCATCCCTTTGGATCCCCAGGGCCAGGATTAAGAAACACTGATGTACACTTAATGAATTACTCAAGTTGCATTTACTTATTTAAAGGTCCAATGCAGCAGTTTTTATCTCAATCTCAAATAATTTCTGGGTAACAATGAAGTACCTTACTGCGATTTGTTTTCAATTAAAATGGTCAAAAATTAACAACTATTGCTTCTTAGCAAAGAGCAATTTCTCAAGCAATAAGTTTGCTAGGAATGTTCTAGGAGTAGTCTGAGTAGGGAGGGGAA
Source organism: Coregonus lavaretus (assembly GCF_964263955.1). NCBI lineage: Eukaryota > Metazoa > Chordata > Actinopteri > Salmoniformes > Salmonidae > Coregonus > Coregonus lavaretus. The sequence continues at coordinate 24,886,415 of NC_139997.1, forward strand.
AACTGAAAACTAGATCTTATTGGCAGAGGTTTGGAACTCTTTCTTATTGATCTATTAACTAATTTACTGCCTGGTGATGTCACCAGGCAGGCCAAAACTCCATCTCACCAAAACAGGGTGAAATTTCAGGTGGTCTTTTCAAACACTAAAAGTGCATTTTCACAATTTCACAGTATTCCAACCTCGTAGTGCGGATATATACTATCTATCTTAGAAAAATCATGTTTTTGACTGCACTGGGCCTTTAACATTTTTAGCTTGATACAATTACTCCATGTTATTCTCCATAGTGATATGCAATAGCATACAGTCAGAATAAACAAAAAGTATCATAAGTATACAGTGGGGAAAAAAAGTATTTAGTCAGCCACCAATTGTGCAAGTTCTCCCACTTGAAAAGATGAGAGAGGCCTGTAATTTTCATCATAGGTACACGTCAACTATGACAGACAAAATGAGAAAAAAAAATCCAGAAAACCACATTGTAGGATTTTAAATGATTTTATTTGCAAATTATGGTGGAAAATAAGTATTTGGTCAATAACAAAAGTTTCTCAATACTTTGTTATATACCCTTTGTTGGCAATGACACAGGTCAAACGTTTTCTGTAAGTCTTCACAAGGTTTTCACACACTGTTGCTGCTATTTTGGCCCATTCCTCCATGCAGATCTCCTCTAGAGCAGTGATGTTTTGGGGCTGTCGCTGGGCAACACGGACTTTCAACTCCCTCCAAAGATTTTCTATGGGGTTGAGATCTGGAGACTGGCTAGGCCACTCCAGGACCTTGAAATGCTTCTTACGAAGCCACTCCTTCGTTGCCCGGGCGGTGTGTTTGGGATCATTGTCATGCTGAAAGACCCAGCCACGTTTCATCTTCAATGCCCTTGCTGATGGAAGGAGGTTTTCACACAAAATCTCACGATACATGGCCCCATTCATTCTTTCCTTTACACGGATCAGTCGTCCTGGTCCCTTTGCAGAAAAACAGCCCCAAAGCATGATGTTTCCACCCCCATACTTCACAGTAGGTATGGTGTTCTTTGGATGCAACTCAGCATTCTTTGTCCTCCAAACACGACGAGTTGAGTTTTTACCAAAAAGTTCTATTTTGGTTTCATCTGACCATATGACATTCTCCCAATCCTCTTCTGGATCATCCAAATGCACTCTAGCAAACTTCAGACGGGCCTGGACATGTACTGGTTTAAGCAGGGGGACACGTCTGGCACTGCAGGATTTGAGTCCCTGGCGGCGTAGTGTGTTACTGATGGTAGGCTTTGTTACTTTGGTCCCAGCTCTCTGCAGGTCATTCACTAGGTCCCCCCGTGTGGTTCTGGGATTTTTGCTCACCATTCTTGTGATCATTTTGACCCCACGGGGTGAGATCTTGCGTGGAGCCCCAGATCGAGGGAGATTATCAGTGGTCTTGTATGTCTTCCATTTCCTAATAATTGCTCCCACAGTTGATTTCTTCAAACCAAGCTGCTTGCCTATTGCAGATTCAGTCTTCCCAGCCTGGTGCAGGTCTACAATTTTGTTTCTGGTGTCCTTTGACAGCTCTTTGGTCTTGGCCATAGTGGAGTTTGAAGTGTGACTGTTTGAGGTTGTGGACAGGTGTCTTTTATACTGATAACAAGTTCAAACAGGTGCCATTAATACAGGTAACGAGTGGAGGACAGAGGAGCCTCTTAAAGAAGAAGTTACAGGTCTGTGAGAGCCAGAAATCTTGCTTGTTTTTAGGTGACCAAATACTTATTTTCCACCATAATTTGCAAATAAATTCATAAAAAATCCTACAATGTGATTTTCTGGATTATTTTTTCTCAATTTGTCTGTCATAGTTGACGTGTACCTATGATGAAAATTACAGGCCTCTCTCATCTTTTTAAGTGGGAGAACTTGCACAATTGGTGGCTGACTAAATACTTTTTTTCCCCACTGTATATAAACCTGCCATAGACGTTAAACAAGCCATTTGGGCTTTTGTTCGACTTTGATGGCGTGTGTGCTTTGTGTGCTTTTCTGCCTAATTTGGAAAAGCAGCAGAGTCTGTGTGTGAACAATGCAAGCGGGAAAAGGTAGAATTAGCATTCCCAAATAATTGAGCAACCACAATTAATGTCAAAGCTGTCGGAGCTCAGTCAGCAGCCACACTGCCAACAGATACATTAGTCTCTACAGTCAAGCACAACAAGCATCTCTTTACAGTCACGGACAATTTCAGGTAGGAAAATGGTTGTGAAAATTTTGCTAAAATTGCCAATTTGTGGAAACCAGGATGGCTATATACATGTATAGCCTAGGTGCACTTTGTTTGCATGCATTTGTAGTCTCCAGTAGGACAAGCGGTTCAATTCCATCTCCAACCATCTGTTTTCTACGGAGTTGCCAACTTGCCATGCCGTTGTCTCATATACAGTCATGACTGAAATGATTGGCACACTTGATAAAGATAAGCAAAAAAGACAATAAAATAAATAATACATACTAAACTGGGTTGACATTGTAGTGTGATGGGTGCAGAAATTATGTTTGGATTTATTTGCTCTGGTTTTAGATTTTAAAACATTTTTACTTGGTAATTTTTCAAGTATGCGAAAAATAATCAAATTGTGTTATACAATTGCTCTGTAATACTTTTTTTTCATAAAAATATAGGGGTGAAAATTATTGGCACATCAAATTCCCCCCAAAAAGGGTTAATTGGCTACAAAATCAACATTTTGCTATGGACATCTCAGTCTCCGGAACCCCATTAAAAACCTGTGGTTTGAATTGAAGAGCGTAGACGATGGATATCAAGTACCTGGAAAGATTCTGTATGAAAGAATGGTCTTAAGATCCCTCTCAATGTGTTCTCCAATCTCATAAAACATTTTAGAAAAAGATTGTGCCCTTAACCTCACAAGGAGAGGTTGCAGGAGTATTGAAAACAGGGGTGCCAATCATTTTGACCCATCTTTCTCTAAGCAATTGTATTAGTATAAAATAATTTAGTTGTCCCATTTTATTGAGCATACAATAAAGCTCAGTATTAGATTTTTTTATAGCATTTTTTGCTCATCTTTATCAAGGGTGCCAGTAATTTCGGTCATGACTGTATGTGATGCCCCGAGTCATTGGCTCTTGGTGTGCTTTAGCCTGTCTTTGCCCTGTGTTTCTGTAGAGTTCAGTTGTTTGTTACATTTCCATCAAAGTTGGGAACAACATGTTCCAGGAGGCTCAATCACTCCACGCACACCTGGCAGTGGATGATACTCATCAATGTCAGATTTCATTTTGGGCAGATGGTTCATCTCTGCTGGAGGGAGAACCTCTAAATCACTGTTGGCACCCAGTTCCCACCTACGGGTACGTTCCTTAACAGGGGATATAGATGCTGAAGTGGTGACCTCGTCACAGTAACAACGCTGGTTTGGGTGTGATGAGCGTCTAATCTAATTCAATGGCTGAGACAAAGCTCTCTGTTGCACTCGTCTTTATTGTTAAGTGAGGAGTAGGCAGCTACAACTCTTAAACCCCTACACAAGTGCACACTACTAGTGTGACTCAGTGTGTGAACTTTCTGCTCCTTTCTCTGAAATTATCATTTTTTTCCAGAAGACAAATAGGTCCTTCCAAGCTTTTTCTCACTTATATTTAGAGTTGCTGTGCACCTTGGGGGAAACAAATTGGGCTAGCTCCCATGTGAAGTTGGAAATAAAACATCCTAGTTATCCCGCAAAAAGACCGCTGTAGGGTAGAAACGGTTTGGAGAAGAAGAGTGTGTTTGAATAGAGGTCAGGGTGAGTTTAGCCAGCTCCGGCTAGCTATTTCATTGACTCCTCTGCAGTGGGCTAAGAATATGCCGTAGGTGGCCGGGGTCACAGCTACTGTAGTGTGCCTTCAGCTGGAGTGTGGGAGGCTGCGGAGTGGTGGATTTCCATCTAGTCCGACATGATTCACCGTCTTTAAATGGAGTGAGAATATTTTTTATTTTTTTGAAAACATTATGAACAACTTCCTAATATTGAGTTGCCCCCCCCCCCCCCCCCCCCCCCCCCCTTGCCCTCAGAACAGCCTCAATTATTCAGGTCATGGACTCTACAAGGTGTTGAACACATTCCACAAGGATGCTGGCCAATGTTGACTCCAATGCTTCCCACAGTTGTGTCAAGTTGCCTGGATGTCCTTTGGGTGGTGGACCATTCTTGATACACATGGTAAAATGTTGAGCGTGAATAACCCAGCAGCGTTGCAGTTCTTGACACAAACCGGTACGCCTGGCACCCACTACCATACCCCGTCCAAAGAAACGTAAATATTTGTTCTTGCCTGTTCACCCTCTGAATGGCACACATACACAATCCATGTCTCAATTGTCTCAAGGCCAAACAATCCTTCTTTAACCTGTCTCCTCCCCTCCATTTACACGGATTTGAAGTGGATTTAAAAAGTGAAATCAATAAGGGATCATAGCGTTCACCTGGATTCACCTGGTCAGTCTGTCATGGAACGACCAGGTGTTAATGTTTTGTACACTTAGTGTCGATTGAGTGAAATGGCCACATTTACGTTAGATCATTTACAGTCTTATGAGAGGCTGTTTGTCAGTTAAATGTATTTTTAGGCAATTTTATATGAAATTAAGGGTTTATAATATAGGGATTTCTTGACCTGAATAAGTTAACGTTCCACATAAGAGTTAATGAATATCCAAGAGACTGGGCAACTTTCAGAGTTTACACAAACTCCTAGGGAAGCTTTGTCTCCCTTTTCTGCAAATACCATATACTTTACCTTCAGCATGTGACATTAAGTTGTGCCACTGTCACGATCGCTGTCTGGGCTCTATGGCTGGGAGTGCTTTTATCTCCTTCTCAATAGAGATCGGGTGACCTCACCCCTGTCACCCCAGCTTTTCAATCCAGCCGCTCTATTACCTCTGAGATTGTCATTGTACCCGGTGAAACAGAAAGCCCCCTCACTTCTATTGTCTTCTGACCTGATCCTGTCCTAGAGGGGTTGGGAAGCTCCTTTAGGTAGAGGTGTTTTCAATAATTATTGGTTGAATTGACGTTGTACCACTTGACATGTTTTAAAGCTACAATACGACACTTTTTGGGTGACCTGACCAAATTCACATGGAAATGTGTTACAAAGCTGTCACTTTCATTGAAAGCAAGTCTAAGAAGCGGTAGATCTGTTCTATATATGCTATTTCTATGCTCCCAGGTCTTAAGTTTAGTTTTTGCGTCTTTTACTTCGGTTTTGTTCAACAGCTGAAAATACAATATTTTTGGTTATGGATAAGATATTTCACAGCAGTTTTACATTTTTACATTTTTCGTCATTTAGCAGACCCTCTTATCCAGAGCGACTTACAAATTGGTGCATTCACCTTATCATTTTTTTTTTTTTGGGGTGGGGTAAGGGGGTGTAGAAGGATTACTTTATCCTATCCCAGGTATAGGATAAACCAGGTTTGTACCAGGTTTAGATGGTACAATGATTCTCTACACTATAGTTACTTGTTTTGTCACATAAACTAAAATGAGGCAAACTATTATAATCTTTGCAACCAGGAAATGACAGAGCGATTCCTGCATAGTGCATCTTTAAAAGATCAATAATGTATGACTCTAATGTCTGCGATCTTCTGGCACTAGGTATAGAGCATATTCATACTCTACTAATTTCATTCCTTAAAGGAGAAGTTTTCTTTTTTACAACTAAATCTCGCATGTAAATTGCATGTTATAGATGGTCCAGACACTTTCTTTTTGCGATTTCACTTGTTTTTGAGAGACTTACCCCAACTAGCAATTCACTTCCTCAACTTTCTTTGTGCAGTACGGGGGTTTCTAAAAAAACATGAACACATGCGCCAAAAACACCCAAATAGGTCCTTTAGAGACAGAAACGCTCTCAGTATAGTGATGCAGGTCTTTAGATGTTGTACACATGAAATTGTCATTCCAAAATGTATCCGCAACATTATATTCCATTTTGTGCAACTCAACCCGTTTCCCCTATACAGCTGTTCCATTCTCCATGTAGCCTGCTGCTAGAATGGATGGAGAGGTATCGCTCGAGTCGCATCAAAATGGAATATGCAGTGCATTCTTAAAGTATTCAGACCCCTTCACTTTTTCAACATTTAGTTACGTTACAGCCTTATTCTAAAATGGAATAAATAAATAAAAAAGACTAATGAATCTACACACAATACCCCATAATGGCAAAGTGAAAACAAGTTTGTAGATGTTTTTGCAATTGTATTGAAAATAAAAAACAGATTATTTACGTAAGTATTTAGACCATTTGCTATGAGAGTCGAAATTGAGCTCAGGTGCATCCTGTTTCCATTGATCATCCTTGAGATGTTTCTACAACTTGATTGGAGTCCACCTGTGGTAAATTCAATTGGTTGGACATGATTTGGAAAGGCACACACCTGTCTATATAAGGTCCCACAGTTGACAGTGCATGTCAGAGCAAAAACCAAGCCATGAGGTCGAAGGAATTGTCTGTAGAGCTCCGAGACAGGATTGTGTCGAGGCACAGATCTGGGGAAGGGTACCAAAACATTTCTGCAGCATTGAAGGTCCCCAAGAACACAGTGGCCTCCGTCATTCTTAAATGGAAGAAGTTTGGAACCACCAAGACTCTTTCTAGAGCTGGCTGCCCGGCCAAACTGAGCAATCGGGGGAGAAGGGCCTTGGTCAGGGAGGTGACCAAGAACCCGATGGTCACTCTGAAAGAGCTCCAGAGTTCCTCTGTGGAGATGGGAGAACCTTCCAGAAGGACAACCATCTCTGCAGCACTCCACCAATCAGGCCTTTCTGGTAGAGTGGCCAGACGGAAGCCACTCCTCAGTAAAAGGCACATGACAGCCCGCTTGGAGTTTGCCAAAAGGCACCTAAAGGACTCTCAGACCATGAGAAACAAGATTCTCTGGTCTGATGAAACCAAGATTGAACTCTTTGGCCTAAATGCCAAACGTCATGTATGGAGGAAACCTGGCACCATCCCTACGGTGAAGCATGGTGGTGGCAGCATTATGCTGTGGGGATGTTTTTGAGCTTCAGGGACTGGGAGACTAGTCAGGATCGAGAGAGAGAGATGAACGGAGCAAAGTACATAGAGATCCTTGATGAAAACCTGCTCCAGAGCGCTCAGGACCTCAGACTGGGGCAAAGGTTCACCTTCCAACAGGACATCGACCCTAAGCACACAGCCAAGACAACGCAGGAGTGCCTTCGGGACAAGTCTCTGAATGTCCTTGAGTGGCCCAGCCAGAGCCGGGACTTGAACCAGATCGAACATCTCTGGAGAGACCTGAAAATAGCCGTGCAGCGACGCTCTCCATCCAACCTGACAGAGCTTGAGAGGATCTGCAGAGAAGAATGGGAGAAACTCCCCAAATACAGGTGTGCCAAGCTTGTAGCGTCATACCCAAGAAGAGACTATGCTGTAATCGCTGCCAAAGGTGCTTCAATAAAGTGCTGAGTAAAGGGTCTGAATACTTATGTAAATGTAATATTTCATTATTTGTTTTGATACATTTCTAAGAACCTGCTTTTGCTTTATTTTTTCATTATTGGGTATTGTGTATAGATTGCTGAGGGGGAAAAAATAAATAAAGAATTAATCAATTTTAGAATAAGGCTGTAACGTAACAAAATGTGGAAAAAGTGAAGGGGTCTGAATACTTTCCGAATGCACTGTAACCTTGTGCATAAAGTTAGAAATTACACATTGTATAACATTTTAAAGACGTGCATCACTATACTGAGAGCTTTTCCATTTCTCAAATGACGTATTTGGGTGTTAGTTCATGTTTTTCGGAGCCCCGTTCTGCACAACGAGGATAAGGAAGTGAATCGCTGGTTGGGGTACGTTACTCAAAACAAGTGAAATTGCAAAAAAAAAGTGTCTGGTGCCTTCTATAACACTCCATTTGTATTTAAAAAAGCACACATTTTGTTATAAAAAAAAAAAAGCTTTAACAAAAAAATATTAGGGTCAATCACGTACGTTCTATCATCGGATAACGTAATATGAATTTATTATTTTTGATCACTAAACATTAATAGGGCTTCACATGTTATTGCCATCGTTAATCTTCAGCATCTGTCTTTGAGGTGGTGATAGCCATACATAATAACACATCCCTGGTTCCCAGGAGATGTCCTTTAAAATGCAGCTTTGTGAGGATGAGATTGATTGAAGCAATCGTGAGAGCAGCCCGCAATAGCAATCTCAGGAGAGGACAAGAGCCTGTCGACAGTCCTCTGGGTCAAATGACACCTTTCATCGTGAACGCACAGCACGGCAATTTCATTATGCTAATTGCATCCTTGTCGTCCCCTCACCCTCACTTTGAAGAGACTGTTGAAACTGTCTCCTGCCAAAAACAAATCCGTTGGACATCGCCTTGTTAAGGCCTATCGTAGAGATGGTATGCTAAACGCTTATGATATGATATAATAGAAAATGCTAGAATTTCAGTTATTTTTCAAAGCCTATTGGTGTTTTTTCGGAAGCTCTAGCCTAATATATTCTGATTTTTGATATACACTATATATGCAAAAGTATGTGGACACCCCTTCAAATTAGTGGATTCCACTTTTTCAACCACACCCATTGCTGACAGGTGTATAAAATCGAGCACACACCCATGCAATCTCCATAGACAAACATTGGCAGTAGAATGGCCTTACTGAAGAGCTCAGTGACTTTCAACGTGGCTCTGTATTTGATGCCACCTTTCCAACCATTCAGTTTGTCAAATTTCTGCCCTGCTAGACCTGCCCCGGTCAACTGTAAATGCTGTTATTTTGAAGTGGAAACATCTAGGACCAACAACGGCTCAGCCGCAAAGTGGTAGTGCTGAAGTGCGTAGCGCGTCAAAATCGTCTCTCCTCGGTTGCAACACTAACTATCGAGTTCCAAACTGCCTCTGGAAGCAACGTCAGCACAATAACTGTTCTTCGGGAGTTTCATGAAATGGTTTCCATGGCTGAGCAGCTGCACACAAGCCTAAGATCACCATGCGAAATGTCAAGCATCGGCTGGAGCAGTGTAAAGCTCGCCACCATTGCTCTGGAGCAGTGGAAATGCATTCTCTGGAGTGATGAATCACGCTTCACCATCTGGCAGTCCGAAGGACGAATCTGGGTTTGGCGGATGCCCGTAGAACGCTACCTGCCCGACTGCATAGTGCCAACTGTAAAGTTTGGTGGAGGAGGAGTAATGGTCTGGGGCTGTTTTTCATGGTTCGGGCTAGGCCCCTTAGTTCCAGTGGAGGGAAATCTTAACGCTACAGTATACAGTGACATTCTAGATAATTCTGTGCTTCTAACTTTGTGGCAGCAGTTTGGGGAAGGCCCTTTCCTGTTTCAGCATGACGATGCCCCCGTGCACAAAGCGAGGTCCATACAGAAATGTTTGTTAAGATCGGTGTGGAAGAACTTGACTGGCCTGCACAGAGCCCTGACCTCAACCCCATTGAACACCTTTGGGATGAATTGGAACGCCAACTGTGAGCCAGGCCTAATAGCCCAACATCAGTGCCCGACCTCACTAATGCTCTTGTGGCTGAATGGAAGCAAGTCCCCGCAGCAATGTTCCAACATCTGGTGGAAAGCCTTCCCAGAAGAGTGGAGGCTGTTATAGCAGCAAAGGGGGGACCGACTCCATATTAATGCCCATGATTTTGGAATGAGAGGTTCCACAAGCAGGTGTCCACATACTTTTGGTCATGTAGTGTACCTTAACTATCTACCTTAGATGACTTAAGGCTGGTGCATGCTGTGTTTTGTTTACCGAGTAAGTGCTATAGAGTTATTACTGTCAATCTGGCATTTAGCAAATGTGATGAAATACTTTGACACTGAGCCTCAGGGAACATTTATTCAATTTAGAAATGTGTTAGTGTTAGATTAGGTTGCACCTCAGTTGTGTTAGTTCATTGTTGTCTTCCTCTCCTTTACTTTAAAACTATACTGAACAAAAATATAAACGCAACAATTTCAAAGATTTTACTGAGTTATAGTTCATAGAAGGAAATCAGTCAATTGAAATAAATTCATTATTCCCTAATCTATGGATTTCACATGACTGGGCAGGGGCGCAGCCATGTTAGTGCCTGGGAGGGCATAGGCCCACCCACTTGGGAGCCAGGTCCACCCATTGGGGAGCCAGACCCAGCCAATCAGAATGACTTTTTCCCCAAATTTGTGCACAAAATTTGAGAGAAATAAGCTTTTTGTGCGTATGGAACATTTCTGGATCTTTTATTTCAGCTCTTGAAAATGGGACCCACACTTCAGTATACTAATGAGTAAAAGGAAGAACTCAAGCTATCAGACTAGATCTCAAGCTATCAGACTCCATCCATTGCATAATGCGAAGTCCTTTCACAATGTTTTGACGCCCCCATTCCCCCCTGTTGACAGTGGTGTTTGAGCCGGCCCGTTGATTGAAGGATTGATTGATGAGCGTCTGATTCTTACTCTAGTCGATTTAAGTTGCCCTCAGCCATTCATGTCAGGATGGGCAGCTTCGGCTGACAGGGAGAGGAATGCTCCTCAATGCACAACTGTCCATCGATGGAACAAGCAATAAATCACCCCTCTGCAAGATTTAACTTACCCTCTGCTTATGATATACTTTGATAATGTGTCTAAGCATCACATTTCATTAAGTCTTTTGGCTTCACCTGAATCATTGTTGAAGTTTGTTTGTTTGATATCCTTGCCTAACAAAATTGCTAAATACGTACAAAAATGCTAATAATCTTTTTAACTAAGATTTTGTTCAACTTTGAAAGGTAGGACCCTTTTAGATTAGTGAGTTCCATCGCACCGAAAACAGCTTGTCGACTCTAGCTGCTCAGCTCACTTATCGCAAATTTCCTTTATTGTCGCTCCCATTCAAGAAGCCAATCTGCCAGCTACCTAACCTTGAGAACATTTAAACCTTTAAAGATAAGAGCAACATGCACTGGAAATATCTATAATGCTATGATTTTGCTTAGTCCAAAGGTCGAGGAGAGCACAGCAAATCGCTAAGACATGCTCTTAAATAGGGATAAAACATGTCTGAAATATAGATGGGGGTAAGAATTGACTCCGTAGACCCCATCTCCTTAAATATTTTCAAATGCATACAGAATGCAATGCAAACTGCTGGTATTGGATTTCTCCTCAAATAATTTTTTTTCTCAATAATTTCTTTTCGACAGGGCCCATAATTTTGCCATAAATGCAGAGCAATAACTTCACACCCAATGATATTTAATTGATTCAGAATCGCGGCGAGACTCGGTGCCACCTGTGGGAAATGCTTATTAAACTGGGAGGGTTAGGAAATGAGGTCCCGAGGTGAGAATCCCAACGCCGCCACCTTCCAATTAGATTCTCTGTGTGGAGATGGAAACTGGGGGAGGAGGGGGAGTGACATTTACTGATTCGGTTTTGACAAGGGAAGTGGGACAGAGGGGAGTTGTTGACATGTACTGCTAATGATGTGCTGACCTCACTATGTTTATGAATTTAATTTTGCAACAGGTTGAATGATGTCTAATTCAGTAGTTGGCTGAATGAAACTCATGGGTACACTCGCAATGGCTTCCTGGTATTGTGATGCAATAATTTCCATGCTAATTTGGAATGTTCTATCAACTGATGCTGGATTGCCATGGTAATGTAGAATGTTCATTCAAATGATGTGGCTCATGCAATGGAATGAATTTGTTGTAATGTCAGTTGAGTTGACTCAACAAATCACAGCACAGATTGAAGGGTACACTTTCTGTTTTTACTTCCTGGCATGGCTACACTCAAAATGGCTGCCAGTCCACCCATTATCATGTCATTGACTTGAATTGGAACGTCCGTTCTATTAATTATTTCATTCTATTTCTATTGAGAAAATTAACAATTATCTCCTTCATTTGGGTGGGGGAAATCTAATATCTTTCGATATGACAAAGCATCCCAGCATAATAGCCAACATTTTCATGGGCTGTTTTTTTCTTTCTAATGCCACATCTTTTTTTATCACATTTTTCTCTCTAGCAAAAACTCACCTCAGTTATTCCTAATTGAAGATGGCGATCAATGTCCCCAAGGGAGGAATTACATCATTTATTGCTCCATAAAATGCACCACCTTGCCAATTGACCCCAAATACGTCAATATATGGTTAAGTGAGCACACCTACATAAATTGTGTGGTGAAAATGAGAAATTCTGAAACTGGCCAATGAGGCAGTGCCTTGTAGCCCTGGGTCACTCTGAAGTGAAAAATGGTTTCTTAATAATCTGGCATGCAATATTTATGTTATCTTCAGAGTGCCAACTCAGCAGAGTCTACTGCTGGTTAGTCAAGTCATATTCCAAGGGCTTGTTTGATTAAGACCCTAGGCAAAAGCGCTTTCTATATCACTCTGGATATGGGGAAGGACATTCATTGGATTGTGACAAGGAAAGTAGATTTTCCCTCTGCTTTGACTACATTGACAACATAGTTTGTTCCTAGGGAATAATCACTGTCGCAAAATGCCAATTTTTGGAGTGAAAGGAGAAACGTTCATCAGATTCCCTTTTATTTATGTTATGCTTAGTGTCCTTGTCAACCGCTTAACCAGAGATTATCTATAATCTGGGCAAACATTGGAACGCTGTAAAGCCTACAAGTTGTATTTGGGCCAGATTCTAGTTAGAGGAGGAATTGAAAATGTGTTCATTTCTTGAATAATAATGAACGACGTGGAAGGTGTGTTCCTCGACACGCTAGAGGAGTGTAACTAACCTTCCATTGAGTTGCATTATTTTCCAGAGCCCCGAGTTGATTATCCCTTTTATACCATGGCTATAATTTAACACATTTATCGCTAGAAATCTGTTCATTTGCAGGTAGAAATTTTTTCAACATCCACTGAAATAGCTAGCAAGTTTACTAGAAAGACAGTAGTTGCCTTGGTAACTAAACAGACTTACTAGTTTTAAAGTTAATTTCCTGCAATTGTACACAATTTGCCATGGGGTGGAGAGAAAATGTAGCAATTTTATAGCAAATTTCATGCAATTCTACACATTTTGCCATGATTCATGCCATGTTAACCTTTTCACACGTACCAACAAACGGGTGTGATCATTCTACAGTGGTCCCTGCAGTGTACACTCAAACCGGTGTGATTAGAACGCTTATTTAGAACTTCCAGTTTCAATTGACGCAACAGTCAGCATTTGAGCTAGCCACGCTGTTTTTTCACAGAAACATTTGCACAAACACAGTCCTTACAAAGTTATGTCCTGAATGTGACCAGTTTATTTTTGGATGCAATGTTCAGACATTCTCAAAAGTAGGCTACATTAGTCCTAGCGCTAGCTGAGGAAAGATTGACGTAACACAAGCCGTCATATTTAGATAACTCTCGGCTAACAGAAACCACAATATGAATTAGCTAATAGCAATTACTATTTATAATTAATCACATCACAGGTGATCAAAATAATTGAGTAAAACACTTTCTAAAAATCAGAAGTAATCCGACGATGGGTAGTTTGTTTTTTCGCGTCAACCAAAGATAGTAAGAGGAGAGAAGATGAGTTTAGTCTGTTTGCAGTATGCATGTTGAAGGAGGTGTGTTGTCTACGATCATCCACTTCCGGAAGTTTACTTGAAAGAGGAGTGAACCATTCCTTCATCGCATTATAACATCTTTGGTCTGACAGTCGTTTACATGACACCCAGAATGCATTGTATAATGTCAACAAACATGGCGCCACACATAACTGGCAAATAGCTTAGCATTAGCTCATTATAATCAGTAGAACCTTCAAAAAAGTATTTTACACACATCATAGGTGTCCGTTACAATCTATGCATTAATCGGTATGCATTATTTGTCACCAGTACTTAAAAACGTGAATAAAACTGTAAATACATTATGCTCCATACATACATAATAATATGCCATTTAGCAGACGATTTTATCCAAAGCGACTTACAGTCATGTGCGCATACATTTTTACGAATGGGTGGTCCCGGAGATCGAACCCACTACCCTGGCGTTACAAGCGCCATGCTCTACCAATTGAGCTACAGAGGACCACATGGAGAAACAACAACACGATGTACAGAAAATAAGACACTTACTTTGATAGGAACCCACACATGTCCAAAGTTATTATTTGTAAGGAAAACAACAACTAAAGCAATGCCAGCTGGAAAATGTGCCAGTTCGTGCAAGACTGTGCAAATGTCTGCATACTTGATCTGCGGAAACACTGGGGAAGTGATTGGGCTCTCCTCAAAGAGAGAAGTTTGTCCAGTTCAGTAAAGCATCAAACATAAATTGTCTGCAACACTGAAATGGGCTACTTCTATGTGAATTAATGAGGAGGCGGAACACACCTCAATTCAAACTGTTGTTAGAAAATAATTTCAAATTAACAAGTTGAAACAGCCTATAGATAATTAGCAGGCAGCGCTGGTTAATAGTCCTGTTGCGTAACAATCACATTTTGGAACAGTGAGTGCATTCTGACATTACGTGCATAAAACAACTCACGCTGGGGCGACCGTTAGAGATATTTGGAACTCACGTGTGAAAAGGTTAATATGATATCTGAGTGAGTGTGACTAACAAAACAAAAGGGGCCCTGGGCACGTATTTGGGCATGATTACTACAAGTTTAGATAGCAGCCTTGAATAACTTACCAATCAAATTCTTTTTTTGCTGACATGGCTAATTGAGCGACTGTCAGTGACTAACATAACAAGAGAAACTGATGCACAATCAAATTTCGAAATGGCACCTTGTGTAGTATATTATTCTAACTCTCAACAGGAAGTTGAGACCCAGACTGATGGATTATTATTTATATACAGGGCGTTCGGAAAGTATAGAGACCCCTTGACTTTTTCCACATTTCTTTTACAGCATTATTCTAAAACGTTCCTCATCAATCTACACACAATACCACATAATGACAAACTGAAAACAGTTTTTTTGAAATGTTTGCATATTTATTCAAGATAAAAAAAACAAATACCTTGTTTACATAAGTATTTAGACCCTTTGCTATGAGACTTGAAATTGAGCTCAGGTGCATCCTGTTTCCATTGATCATCATTGATGTTTCTACAACTTGATTGGAGTCCACCTGTGGTAAATTCAATTGATCCGAGACCCACTTTGAGACAGTACTTTAAGAAAGGCTGCTGTAGTGTACCAGTGACCTTCGTCTTGATTCCTACTTCAGAAGATAGGCCAGTTGCCCTGTAAATTGTTTGACACAATTTGATAAGAATTCAACTTTTTCCTACCAATAGAGATGGCAAAACTACCCTCTATCAGGGGCTGGGAATTTCATTTTGTTGCACAGTTAGGCAAACAAATCTGCTGAAGCAATGTGTGGACAGCCCTAGTGGTTCTCTGTAATGATGCTTTGTTTGTCTTGGTCAGCATTCCTGAGTCTACAGTCTTAACCTGCTGACATAATGGCAAAATTGTCTAGCTACCTGTAGCCAAGAGTAGAAGGGACTGACTTTCAGGCAGTGAAGTCAACATGATCAATATTATGAGGTGTTACATTAGCAGTTAAATTGTTAGGTTTATTTAAGCAATAAGGCCTGAGGGGTGGAGGTATAGCCAGTATACCACGGCTAAGGGCTGTGTCCAGGCACTCTGCGTTGCGTCGTGCATAAGAACAGCCCTTAGCAGTGGTATATTGGCCATATATCAAAAATCCCTGAGGTCCCTTATTGCTAATATAAACTTGTTACCAATGTAATTAGAGCAGTAAAAATAAATGTTTTGTCATACCCGTGGTATATGGTCTCATATACCACGGCTGTCAGCTAATCAGCATTCAGGGCTCGAACCACCCAGTTTATAAATGTGAATATATCCAGCATTGTGATCATTTCCCTTCTCATCACAGGAAAGTGACAGTAACACCATAAAGAAAACCGAAAAAGAGACTAAGTTCAAAGAGGCCAAGAAAGTCCTGAAGAGAAACTTCCAAGTCAACACCAAATTAGTCTTCACTGAAGAGGGACAGGTTTGTACAAACATTTCTCTACATTACATTGTATTTTGAGTCAGATCCAGTAATAACACTTTTTGGTGGCTTCAGACTCTGCATCAGCTAAATGAGAGGACCACTTATTGTCATAACCAGTTTGTTTATGGGCAATTCCACGGTAACGGATTTACTTAGACATCACTTTAAAATGTCTGCCAAAACAAAAACCATTGATTTCAAAGTTTAACAAACCATACAACTCTATGCACATTGACTACATTGAATAATTTGCACAATGACATTTTCATAAATAAAACATGTGCAGATGCAAAGCTTGGTAGATTTTACCTTAATTCTGTTACCAAACGTTGCATCTGCACTGTTTTTCCAGTAATTCTTTTATTTATTTATTCATTACAGTAAAATCTCCCTCAGTTTTATCTTGTTACCAAACTTTGTATCTGCACAGTTCTTCCTGTAAATGTGTTTTTGTGACATTTTCTGTGGAACTGAAAAAATTGTCCTTGTGCATAGTTGTATGGTTTATTAAACTTTGATTTCAATGGTTTTCCTTTGGTATACAAAAATAAAAATTCTGAGTCTCAGCGTAATTCCGTTACCATCACTAACATAATTCAGAGAAAATTAGATGGCACCTGTGATGTTTAGTTGTGTTGGCTGTATTGATGCCCAGCCAGGTGAAAATGTAATTAAGGAGACTAAAATGTGTGTGTGTAAATGTTTTTGTGTGCATTTGTGTGTGGGTAAATGTTTTTGTGTGCATATGTGTTGATTCCTATCCAGCTGAAAATGAGATGGCACCGTTGCAGTGTTGTGATTTAACTGTGTGTTGATCAATGCCCCTCGCTCTCCAGATGGTGCAGCAGTGGCCCCCGCTCCAGAGGACGGCGGTGCCAGCCACAGAGGGGGAGGAAGATGATGGCACGTCAGGCATCAATGTGGAGGAGGCCAGAGAGAGGCTGCGCCGAGAGGACCAGGAGTTTGACAAGCTTGAGTACAGACGTAAAGTCAAAGAGAAACACAGGGTAAGACTGTAGTAGAACCGTTAAGTTAAACAAACACACAGGTTAAGAATGCCACACAGCCGTAAAGGTCAGTAAAAAAACTGCATGACATCAAGCAGAAAAAGCAGGCAGGACTGTAGACGGGTAATGACAGAATCAGAAATAGCAGGCAGGACTGTAGACGGGTAATGACAGAATCAGAAAAAGCAGGCAGGACTGTAGACGGGTAATGACAGAATCAGAAAAAGCAGGCAGGACTGTAGACGGGTAATGACAGAATCAGAAAAAGCAGGGTAAGACTGTAGTGCAGACACAGCGTCAGACGGTTGCTCCACTAGACCATACAGCAGCCTCAGGGGCAGGAGAAGGTTAGTCGATTATTTCCCTGCATCATTTGGGGAGGCTGCATTTTATCCTAATGGTGATCTACTGCACTGAAGAGAATTTAAAAAAAGCCTTGACAATGAAGAAGTACAAACTGCATAATCATAATATACATTACATAATATATTCCTGAATTGTTACTGCTTCAAGGTCCCTTATGGTACCTCGGCACCTGGTTGGATGTTTATATGTATCGCTGTCAATGGAGCCAGTTAAAGGCTCTAACTTAATCTCCCCACTCTCCATCCAGCAGGTATGAAAAATAAATGTCACAGCTGTGACACGTGCACACTCACACATACGCACAGATACACATAGACACAGATGCACACACACATTTACAGATACGCACTCACAGATACACACACGCCCCAAGGTTATTACCTCAAAGTGATTGAGGACAGGCGTGGGCCAGATGGGTCTCTGGAATGACTTGAAGTAGCTGTTGGAGCTGCACAATATCAGTGGAGACCAGATGAAAGGGAAGGCAAGGCCAAGCGTTAAATGGGCTTCAAAATGGGCTCTGCACATTAAATTCAATAACCTGTTAGATTAGGGGAGTAAATACTTATCAGAAACCAGGTGGTCTTTATGGGCCTTGTATTGGGCTTATATATACCAATAAACTTGATTGATATCTAATTGCCTATTTTAGCGTTTATGTATAACAAGGTCAAAATGTAAGTTGGGGAAAAAAGGCTCAGTTCTACTGCAATAAAAGCTCTAAAATGTGGGCTAGTACGGTACTGTGGCTCAAACTCTGTTTGGATACGAGTGTTCTAGATTTGCCCAGAGGAGAAGGCTAAGCCTGTCCTGCTACACCCGTCCCTCCACTCCAGGTTATATTTATAAGGCCATATATATATATATATATATATATATATATATATATATATATATATATATATATATATATATATAGTATATCGTAGGATGAAACCCAAATGAAAATAACTGAGATGTCTGAGTCTGGCACACAACTTGGGAGCCCGCAGGCAGACTGGGGGAGATTAGGTTCAGTTAATATTTTTGAGAGCAAGCTTCGTTTCTCTCCACTAAAATAACTGCAGAAAGTTTGTTCAGCTTATCTGATTTGCAGATAAAGTACTTTTCTTGCCAGTGGATAAATATTGACTGCTGGGATAAATATTGACTTCTGGATTCTATTGTCTCGCCCGCTCGTTGCTACCTTATTTTTATTTTATGAGATGATTATCTTATGATTTGATTGGAGGCAGTAATGATTGGACTTTGGAAGGCAGGTGTTGTGGTGAGTATTGATGAGGGAATATAAACGTTGCACAATGTGTAGAAAACTCATATAGAACAGAATTAAGTCATTTTAGCAGTGTAGTCAATGTCAGGATTTTAGTTTTCACTCTTATGCTATACAATTACCTTCAACACAATTAACCTAAAGCTAAATACCCCACTACTATTTCACTTTACTAGTAAAGGTTACAGTTCATCAAAACCTATATCCGTTCCTTAGACCAAGGAGTAATGCTTGTAAGCTGAATGAGCCCAATGAAACTACCCAACTGAGGCCTGTCCTCTATCCTGTCTACAAAAACATTGACAGTAGCTAGGTTTCCATCCAATTGGCGACAGGTTTTCATTCTAATATTCTGAAATCCACATAAAGAAAATATGCGCATTTTCCCACCAGTGCTGTTAATTTTACAGACACAAAAACATCCCACCATGTCGAATGAACAAATTGTCGCCATTTATAAAACTACCTGTTTCCACCACTTTTACATTTTAGTCATTTTAGCAGACGCTCTTATCCAGAGCGACTTACAGTTAGTGAGTGCATACATTTTGGTCTCATATCTGTTGTGATTTTTTAAAATATAGTATGACGTTACTCAATGTGGTTAATGTCAAGCATGCATTAGCTCTGCTGAAGTGTTGTGTAGGTGAGCCACCTCCCCCCGTAAAGGGCGGCCCTCGAGTGGCTCATCTCATTGTCTCGACAATTAAGTTATGCCTCAGGAACTCCCCTGCACGTCTATTAGGCTTGGCTGTTGTGATTAACGCCTTGTCCCGTTCATTTGTCGTGCTCGCCGAGCATTGCCAAGAATGGTTGTTGTGATGATGGCTGACGTGTGAAGGGAAAAACAGACGCTCTAAAAATCCATTTCAATTTCTGTGCATCGCACTGCCTCCGACACTCAGACGCGTGTCCAGAAATCAATTAGCAGCATGCACCAACATGAATCATTCCTGGCTGGCTGGTTTGCTAAATATCCCTCCTCATTCTCTGGCTGTACTAAGGCCCCACTCAACCACTGTTGTCATCATTTGATTTCAGTGACAATTGGATCATTTTGGTTCGGATCATCATTTTTGTCCCATACTTCTACAGTAGAAAGCCAACTCACCGCTCTGGACCACTGTAGCTACTGTAACTGCACACAGCACACTGACTGAGGGACTGAAGGCATGCTGACAGACTGCCAACTAGATGGGCAGTTACTAGTCTGGTGTCCGTGGCCCATACTAATGGAGGGCGGCTCAGCGGGGAAATGGTGTTACTCTCCCCAGACCGTCTTTAATAGATTTATAACTTATTGGTTAGTCACGACTCCCTCTGGTGTTCTCTCTCTCTTCTCCCACTTCCTTTCTTATGGTCTTGCTATCTGTCTCCCGCCACCACTTTTCTGCACAGTTTGGAGGCTGGGCCAGGGTAGATTCCCATATTTTCATTCTGTCACGGTCCAGTGCGCCTTGCTAGCTCTTTAGAATGCTCATACCTCGTGGCCTGAAAACGAATGAGAGCCAGGAGCTAGCCTTCCTCCCATATCAGGGACAAATGAAGAGGGAGAGGATGGCTGGAGGACAGCAGCCATTCCCTCCCCACCACACACACACACCCACCAGTGGCGGTCGGTGCTGTTTAAGATTAGGGAGGACTATTATTTTTGTTGCATGGCCTTATTTCTATTAAAGCATATTGGATGACTCATTCATATTCCATTCACCCAGCTCAATGTAACATCGATAGGTTTAGGCTACTACATGATACTCACATTTTCCCTATACCCATCATGAGGTTGCTACAACCTAGCCTGTAAATGAAAGTTTATAATGTAGAGACAAATTTGAGTAATCAAGGTGACAGACAGTGACACATTCAATACCGCCTTGCACACTCTTGCCTGCATCTAGTTGATCTAGGGCGTAATCATTAGTCCAAACAGTTGCAAACTAGTTTCTATTGGACACATTTTTCGTTCCGTTTGCTTCCATTTAAGAAATGTTTTTCAACAGAATCGGCGGAATGAATACAGCCCTGATCACCTGCACAAACAGTTCACTTTCATAGCAGCGACATACAAACAGCATCATCACTTTGCTCGTTGTATAATTCCTTCTCGCATCTACACGCTCTCCTCTCACCTTTTACCTTTGCTTGTTGACTTCAGTGCACAACACAACAGCTGTCTGTGATCAGGTGAAGAAAAAAAAACGTTACAAGCCAAACCTTCATACCATAACCGCTAACAGCTACACCCCTTTGTTGTTTAGGCTTGCCATAACAAAGGGGTTGAATACTTATTGGCTCAAGACATTTCATTTTTTAATTAATTTGTGAACATTTCCAAAAACATGATTCCACTTTGTCATTATGGGGTATTGTGTGTAGGCCAGTGACCAAAACATGGGGTATGAATACTTTCTGAAGGCATTGTAGCTTGCTGGACATTTCTTTTTAGCATTTCTTATACTAATAGACTATTCGAAGAGGGATGCAAGCTCTTGTTTGCTGAATGTTAAATACAGCAGCCAATAGAACTCAGAGGGAGTTTGAAAGAAGAGGGAACACGTGATGGCGGTATGCTATAGCAGTTATTTATTCAGATCCATAACCATTCAATCTTCCTGAAGAGAAGTGAAAGCCGTCTGCATCTTATTCTAGTCCTAAATTATTCAAGCATGTCATTACAATGATGAAGATAAAGACAACTAAACGTATTTCATTTAACTGTTGAAAGCAAGGAAGGAATGATGCAACAATAGAGAGAAAGGGTTAGGGCAGGATGGGGCTATGGACTCAAGCTGCTTACGCCAAATCCTGACTCTGCCATCAGCATGATGCAACAGGAACCTGTACTCTTTGGACCAGGCAATGTTTTTCCACTGCTCAATTGTCCAGTGTTGGTGATCACATGCCCACTCGAGCCGCTTCTTCTTGTTTTTGGCTGATAGGAGTGGAAAACTTTGTAGGCAGCATGTCCTGCACCAGCATTGCATGTTCTCTCCCAGTTGCATGGTTTGAACGAGGTGCGTAATTCCAGTCCATACAGTACAGTAATACAGTCCACACTCAAAGATTAGCCTACTGGAGCTAGTTTCATTTATTTACACAAGAGAGCATAGCTACATCTATGGGCTTTTCTGTTGTGCGTATTGTGCGGTAGCCTATACAGTATCATAGGCTCTATGTATTGGATAATGGCACAATCATTTGGGCTTGGGCTCATAAAATGTCATTAATGTAGGCTCATAAAATGTATTTTAATTTATGGCTCATCAGGCTCAGGTAGCATCAGGCTTTAATTTTCATGCCGATCAAAGCTCTAATCAAATCTATATGCTTTAGAATGACACTTCCGGTTTGGGCGGGAAATACTGGATTACTAATTTATTCTCTGGATGGAACATTTTGTAAAATACAGGGAAAATATTCAACCCTAATACACACACACACACACACACACACATTCTAATGCAAACTGGTTTTTACTGGGTGACATTTGGAGCAGAAATTAAGAACTCAAGAATCAGCTGCTGACATTTCCAAATGCGTTCTCCCGCCGCATCTAAATAGGCTTCCGTTTTATCACACTATCCTTATTTCCCCCTCCGGCGGGGGTTTCACTCCTGTGTCAGGTCGTTTACTGTGGTCAGTTCTCCCTGAATATGCCGTGTTGGTCAAATGATGATGGCAGAGGTCTGCTTTATTTTGGACTGTGTTTTGCATGTCAGCCATTTTGTTTAGATTTGTTTGGTGTGTTTTGTCCCGCCTGAAGGATGTGGCTGCCTTGATACTCTATTGCAACCTGTCTAACCTCCACTCCTCTCTCTGCTCTCTTTCCTGCCGTCCTCTCGCCCCCTCTCTCCTATGACCCATGGACAATTTCTTAGCTTAGAGGCAGTAACCAGAGAATCTCATAAAACAAAAGCTACATAGAACAAAAAAGACAAAGCATATCCTCTCATGGAATCTCTGACAATCTAATGAAATACAGCCATTTCACCCCAAAACAACCTGCCCTGAAAGGCATGGATTGTCAGAGATATACGAAACCAGAATCTGGTCAGACTGACATTGCTCTAAACTCATTCTCCTCTTCTCTCCCACAGGAGAAGAGACTGAAGGAGAACGCTGCCAGAAGAGAAGCCAGCAAGCAGCACACTGAGGTAAGTCTGTCTCTCCTCCATTTTACATTACAATTTCTCCCCCCCACCCCCCTCTTAAAAAGCATATCCATCCCATCCTGAATGGGTTTGACTCCAGGCACTAGCTCCTCTTCACTAGCGCTACATTAAACCTTGGCTGTTAAAAGTGATACTTCTGTCAGGATGCTGCCATTGAACTCCAGTCTAGCTTCAAAAGGATAGGCAGTCTCTAAAAGTGAGAGCCACTCTCTTCCCCCTCATCTTTGTAACAAAGGCATAAGGAACATTCTCTCCTCTTCAGCCTATGTCAGACGTGGAACGCAGAGTCCCCTGGCGCCGATGTAGCAGTTAGCTTTTAGATTGGAACAGAATTCATTGAGGAGAGAATGGGACAAGCACAGTGGTACTTTACAGGGTCATTAATGTCAGCCCCTCTAGTGAGTGATGTGAAGTGTTATCTTCACAAAAGGGGACATGCTTTTCTGCAGACAAATACCAAACGCTCCATAGAGCGTCTCTATCGCCAGCTGAGTCGGCGCCACTCCTGCCACGTGAGGATGAGACTATGAGAGAGAAGTGCCTTGTCTTATGTCTTATGTAAGACCCAGGTCACAAAGCATCTGGGGTGTCTTCAGCAGAGGCCAGTGCCTCTCTTCCTCTCCGTGTAATATTAAATCTCCCTCTTCTCAGCCTGTGTCAGGCTGCCCGCCTGCTGAATTCGTCTTGCGTAATGTGAAAATGAAAATTCTTGTCTTCAACCTCAGCAGGATTACCATGCCTGTACTCTTTCTTTCTCTCCTTCTGTGTCAATCAAACACACCCAGTGCCATTACATTAATGCTGGCTTGCAGTGATAGATGCTCCGGAGGTGTTAGGGCGGCATTTCTCTAATCCCCCTTCCAGCATTCTCTTCTGATGCCTCCTATCACTCTGGTGTATAGCCTACCTCACGTCGCCTGCTCTTTTTAGCCCTCCTATTTGGCCTTTTCAGCAACGCGGGAGACAAATCCACCAAATAAGGGGAAAATTAATGCAACATCATGGGCGGAGTCATGGGCGGGATTATCATACACATCCCCCCTGACCTCGTTCGACTGGCTCCCCGGCGTCCACATCAAATACCTCCTATTGGGTTAAATCAGACATTGATTAACACTTCACAATTGTCCTGCCTTTCATTGGGATCAGAAGCCACATTTCCCATCTTTCTTTAAAGATGCACTATGTAAAAATCGCTCTGCCATTTCCTGGTTGCTAAATTGGAATAGTTCGCCTAGTATCAGTTTATGTGACAAAACAAGCAAGTATAGTGTAGAGCAGTGGTCACCAACTGGTCGATCTCCAAGCCATTCCTAGTCGATCACCAAACATTTCTGTAAAAAACCCAATGGTAAAGCCTTGCATTCCTATTGTTTTAATTCATTTTGCACTGTTGGTGGTAGGCGCACTAGATTCAGCAGTCCTGGCGCTGGGAAGGCAAGGTGTTCCCATTTTGAAGCATTTCATGTGTCTGAAGGTAGAACTCTGCCTACCCGGCAGGCCCAGAGAGAAAATCAAGTGCACCCATAGGCCTACTACTAGCCAATCAGATGACTCAGATCACCGTGTAGGCACAGTTTCCTCGAGCCATAGACTGGTAAAAGAAGCCTTGAACGCACAGCAAAGTTGATAATGTGAGATTTCAACACTTTTAAAACCATGACTAGAGAGAGACTCAACAAATACAGCAAAGAGCTGCTGTTATTATGATTAAGCGTATGTTTAAGTTGTTATTCAGCACTGTCAACACTTTGTTCAACAGTTTTATAAGCCATAAAATGTGCTTCCTCCCTAATTCCACTCACACTACAAGCGGCGCTGCAGCTGCAATGAATAAGTATAGCAAAGTGTCTCGATAAGCTTGCGTTATTTGCTGCTTGTCTTTTTTTAATATTGAGGAATATTTATCTTTCTCTGGTCATAGGAGTAACACCATTAATTTGCGCATGAGGCAGAAATAATGCTGTGCGACTTAGGTTTCGCCATCAGCTGGAAGATTGACCCCTTTTCTCACCGGAGGGAGGGAGAGAGGAGGGACTGTGAGTCGGGTGCGAGGCAGAATGGTCTGAGAAGAACAACGTTGGCAGGTCAATTCAAGCGTAGCCAATATGCAGTGCTAATGTATTGGGCCTATAGCCTACTGCACAAACCTCATTGCTACAGAACTGTTTTTAATTGGTTCATGTTGCATAGGCTTACGTTTTGGAAAAAAAATCTGAGCGGTAGATGTCGGCTTGCATTTTGACTCAGTGATCTTGACTTAGAAAAGGTTGGTGACCACTGGTGTAGAGAATAATTGTACCATCTAAACCGCTATCAAATATATTTTCCATAACCAAAAATATTGTGTTTTCAGCTGTTTGAAGGGGGTGTAAAAACCGAAAGTAAAAGACGCAAAAATTAAACTTAGGAACGGCAAGAATAGAACTAGAGCACATAGACCAGATCTTCCACTTAGACTTGCTTTCAATGAGAATGACAGATCTATAACACACATTTCTGTGAATTTGGGCGGGTCGCCCAAAATCATACATATTGCAGCTTTAAATCTGCCCATTTTAAGTAGCTTTTTTCTCCATTCGTTCATTTTCTGTTGGCCCTGAAGTCTGCTCTTCTTTTTTACCAGCTGCATGTTAAACCAGGCCGCTTCCTCCTGGTATTGATGGGGGCTGTGTGTGTTGAACTATCCTCTGCCATGCCGAACACTTCTCCCACTGCCATCCTCCCACTCGCACACAGAGACAATTAGAGTATTACAGGCTGTCTCCACTGGGCAACGGGCCTTCAACCCTCCACCGTCCTCTCATTTATCATCGCTAACACTTTTCCCTGAAGCCTGCGAGCGCAACCATGGTGCCCTCAATAAAGCAGCAGGCCTGACTTATCCAGGCTAACGCTTGGGGAGACGTTATTTTGTGCTGGTTTGTTAAGGATTTGGAAGGAATTGGGAAAGTCTTCGGTCAGATATCGTTTTTTAACAAAATGAAGTGCCTTCTACACTGTCCTTGAGTTTCAAGTATTTTTTGTCATATGAAGTTTTGCTTTTGTGGAGTTTTTATTCAGGTCTTATTTAATGTTCTAGTTCCCTGGGCAGGATAAAGATGCACCATCTTGTTTCTAAGGGTGCTATCGATCATATAAGCACAATGCTCAGTAGTTGGATACCTTAAGGATATTATCAAAATGTGGATGTGAGATTTGGCTCCGATGAATGCCTGGGCTCATAGACGGTGCGTGAGTTTCAAGTTTGGGGAAGCTTTTTTTTCTCTCCAAAAAATCACCTTTATTATAAAGCATTGCATGCATCCATCTTCGCATTTGCATACTAATGTAAGATAGTCTACTATTCCTAATGTGATGAGTAGATTGGATAGTCATAAATTAAGATTATAATAGCTCACTCACTGTTGGCAAAAAATAGGCTACTGTTCTGAAATATGTGTTTCTTCTCCATTCTTTGCACACATTTGTAGCTCAGCCCCAGCTATAGGATTTTTTTTTAGGAAGTGTACGTTATTTATTAGAAGTTTCATATTTCAAATTGTATTAGTTGTATGTATAGTAAAAACATGGTATACACTGTCCAACAATGCTTACAGGGTTCTTCTCAACAATGTGCAACCACGTTAAGAAATAATCCAATATAAAGATAGAATAGACATTTTAGTATAGTATAATACAGGAAGGGACGATTTCTAGTACAATATTTACACGTGTGTCAGTGAAGGGGGGATTGGTGGGCAAGTGTTTTTAAATTGTGCACTATTAGCAATAGTAAATAAGAGCCTGGTAGCAGCAGGTGTGTGTGACATGAATGTACACTACATTACCAAAAGTATGTGGACATCTGCTCGTCGAACATCTCATTCCAAAATCATGGGCATTAATATGGAGTTGGTCCCCCGTTTGCTGCCAAAATAGCCTCCACTCTTCTGGGAAGGCTTTCCACTAGATGTTGGGAACATTCCTGTGGGGACTTGCTTCCGTTCAGCCACGAACATTAGTGAGGTCGGGTACTGATGTTGAACGATTAGGCCTGGTTCGCAGTCGGCGTTGCAATTCATCCCAAATAAACTCTGGGAAAAAAAGAAACGTCCCCTTTTCAGGAACCTGTCTTTCAAAGATAATTCGTAAAAATCCAAATAACTTCACAGATCTTCATTGTAAAGGCTTTAAACATGTTTCCCATGCTTGTTCAATGAACCATAAACAATTAATGAACATGCACCTGTGGAACGGTCGTTAAGACACTAACAGCTTACAGACGGTAGGCAATTAAGGTCACAGTTATGAAAACTTAGGACATTAAAGAGGCCTTTCTACTGACTCTGAAAAACACCAAAAGAAAGATGCCCAGGGTCCCTGTTCATCTGCGTGAACGTGCCTTAGTCATGCTGCAAGGAGGCATGAGGACTGCAGATGTGGCCAGGGCAATAAATTGCAAAGTCCGTACTGTGAGACGCCTAAGACAGCGCTACAGGGAGACAGGACGGACAGCTGATCGTCCTCGCAGTGGCAGACCACATGTAACAACACCTGCACAGGATCGGTACATCCGAACATCACACCTGCGGGACAGGTACAGGATGGCAACAGCAACTGCCCGAGCTACACCAGGAACGCACAATCCCTCCATCAGGTCTCAGACAGTCCGCAATAGGCTGAGAGAGGCTGGACTGAGGGCTTGTAGGCCTGTTGTAAGGCAGGTCCTCACCAGATATCACCGGCAACAACGTCGCCTATGGGCACAAACCCACCATCACTGGATCAGACAGGACTGGCAAAAAGTGCTCTTCACAGTTTTGTCTCACCAGGGGTGATGGTCAGATTCGCGTTTATTGTCGAAGGAATGAGCGTTACACCGAGGCCTGAATCACGCTTCACCATCTGGCAGTCCGGCGGACGAATCTGGGTTTGGCGGATGCCAGGAGAACGCTACCTGCCCCAATGCATAGTGCCAAGTGTAAAGTTTGGTGGAGGGGGAATAATGGTCTGGAGCTGTTTTTCATGGTTCGGGCTAGGCCCGTTAGTTGCAGTGAAGGGAAATCTTAAAACTACAGTATACAGTGACATTCTAGATGATTCTGTGCTTCCAACTTTGTGGCAGCAGTTTGGGGAAGGCCCTTTCCTGTTTCAGCATGACAATGCCCCCGTGCGCAAAGCGAGGTCCATACAGAAATGGTTTGTCGAGATCGGTGTTGAAGAACTTGACTGGCCTGCACAGAGCCCTGACCTCAACCACATCGAACACCTTTGGGATGAATTGGAACGCCGACTGCGAGCCAGGCCTAATCGCCCAACATCACTAATGCTCTTGTGGCTGAATGTAAGCAAGTCCCCGTAGTAATGTTCCAACATCTAGTGGAAAGCCTTTACAGAAGACTGGAGGCTGTTATAGCAGCAAAGGGGGGACCAACTCCATATTAATGCCCATGATTTTGGAATGAGATGTTTGACTGCAGTCATGACTCTTGACTGCCGGTTCACCGTAACAGCCATACACAAGGTAAGGTATTGAAAACGGGTGGCAATAATTTTGACCCCTATCTATTAAAATATTACTTTCTCTGAGCAATTGTATTAGTATAAAATAATGTAATTTCCAAACCTTTTTGAGCATACAATATAGCTCAGTATTTGTATTATTTATTTTTGTCTTTTTTGCTCATCTTTGTCAAGGGTACCAATAATTTTGGACCTGACTGTATATGTTGATTTTATGTACTTTGCATGAAGTGCTTCCCAATATGTTACACAGTGCAGTCATGTAAAGAACATTTCATATACAAAGCTGTTAGGCTTTGGAGACCCTTATCATCCTCACACAGACCAGTTTTGATACTGGCCCTACCAAGCCCAGTTAGCCCAGTTAGCTCCCTTAGCTCGCTGACATTTGAGTGAAGCTGATTTAACCACCACTCACTCCAACTCTTTTAAATGGAGATCTCCCAAGACTAAGGTTTATCAAACAAAGCCTCCACTTCGGACAGATGGCGTTTTGCTCGACTCATTTCCAAACCCAGGATAAGTGTATTACTGTGATGGCATGCCAAGAGAGCCACAACGCCCGGACTTTCTGCTTCAGAAGGGGTGAACGCTCTTTGTTGTCATTTTAAAAGTAATCTTTGCAGAGAATTTGGCAGCAGCCTGATTGACAATCCAGTGTTTCTCTGCTCCTCCTGGAATAGTTATATCCAACTGATCAGAGATAACTGGAAAGCAGCCGTTGTCATCCATTTCAGGAGGCCGTCCACAGTTTCAAGATGGCAGCTGTCATGTCCATTCTTTTCCCACTCTCTCTGGGGAATATCTCATATAACAAGCATATGCAAATGTAGGTGTGTGAATGCAGCGATTAATTGTCCAATCGATGCCTCGGCACTGGTGTTGGGAAGAGGTATCCATACCACCCCTTGACAACCCATTCTCAATGGACCTGGTGGTGCTCAGTTACCACATCTACAGTATTTTGTACCTGAACCGGTGCTGAACACTGATAAGTGTTATTTGCAGCAAATTAAGGATTGTGTATTGTTAATTACTTGGCTTGACCGACCAATGAACAGATTCTAGTTTTGCACATTGGTTTTGGTGTCCAAATGGATATTAATGTTATCTAATGAGCTGTATCAATGTTAAGCTCAAGGCTTTTCGGGTTTGTTCACTTCCTTCACGATATTATCTATAAACCCTCTTAGATTTAGCATCTGTGCATTTTCGAATCCTGGCAAGCCTTTTAGGTCTTACTTTTATGTAATCCTGATGAGAAATGCCGGTGGTAGCTCTGCATGCGCCAATGAGTGCAGATAGTTTAATATCTGACAGGTTAGTAATAAATGTTCCCTCCAAGCTGTCTGAGACTGCTTTCCACTTTTCCCGGAGTTAGACTTTCAGAGATGAAGCTCTAAATGAGAATCCATCACCAGGGGCCTGAAGAGATTTGATTAAAGTCCACCAGGGACCGTGAGCTGTGGTGACATGTCAGAATTTCTCCTAAAATACTTCAGTGCTCTCATCTCATCAATCTGTCCTCCCGTCTCTTTTATTGCTCCCACACTGGGATTTCTGTCTGTGTTAGTGTTTTGTGCATAGTTGTTGGCCCAATGTTGATACAGATCCCATGCTTTAATCAGTAAACTCCTGAATTGAATTGGAATATACCTCAACCCTGTGTAGCTCTGAACTACTCAACTCCCCATTAACAGAATTGGAATTGTTTTTTTCTTTCCATAATGTATCAATGACCTTATTCCACCTTTTCAATTAGAAATTCCTTCAACTACCTCTTTAAATGTGGGCATACAGTGGCTCCAGCAGCATAGCCTTACTGTACTATGAAAAATGAATAGGCGGAAATGAGGCTTCCTGGATGATGTAGATGAGCTTGTCCTGAAAAATTAATGCCTAGTATTCCAGCGTTTAAAGCATCACATACATTTTGATGGTCTCCTAAATGCTAAGTGATTACAGCATTTATTTAAATATTCATAGGCTATAGTGCTGGCTGGAGCCATTCTAAGCTGGCACCAGGCATGGATTTTGCTTGTGCATGTACACTTGTGAGTGTGTGTGTAGATTGTGAGACAGCTTAATCGACGTGACATCCCAGGTGGTGCCTCTGAAGATGTGTGTTAAACTAGCTGACACAGTAAAGGCTTGTAAAAGAAGGCTTTGCGCACACACAAGGGAAATAAACATTGCATGATGTTGAATGTCAGCTTTTTACTTTGACCTTAAAATAATGGTGGTGCGTTAAAGCTCTGAAGTAATAATAATAATAATAATAATATATTTATTTTATATAGCGCTTTTCATTACAAACCATCTGTCACTTTGAAAACAAAAACAAATGTAGGGATCTGGCAGTTCATGGTTGGTCTTCCACAGCTTCAGATGTCTAGGCAGTTGGGAAAGGCAGTTAGTAGCAGTAGCTTGAGGGTAGGGAGCATCGATGATACAGACTGGCAGGGAGAAAACGTCAGTCAGATACTGGTAGATAGGCCCGGAGCTCTTCATCAGGCACATCATCTCCTCCGTGAGTAGCCTGGATCATCCACTATCAAAGTGTAGCACCCACCTGGGTGATGCTTCACGACTGTAAAAGCGCTAGAAAAGACCACCACACCTCGACAGTAGTCTGGAACAGTTCCCTATGAGGCGAGCCTCTGCCATTCCCTCACACCGCAGTCCACATCCTTTCAGGAACCGGGACAGGTTAAACAAAAAGCAGGTGATGTGAATGCATCATTCAAATACCATTAGCCAGCTAACTAGCTAGCTAGCCAAGCTAAATAAACTGGCTTGCCGTCATCAGGCCTGCAACTCCGTGGGTTACCACCAGTTATTTACCACCAGTTATTTCAGATCAACCCTCATTAAGTTAACAAAAACTAAAGAAGTTGATTGAAAAAATGCAATTAAAAACACTTAAAATAATGAAAATCTGCACAATATTTAGAGCTTTCTGCCTTGGCGGCGCCATGGCAACCACTGAACTTGATGTTATTCATGTATAATATGACCTCCTGTATCCTGTTTCAATCAATACATGGCATGCCATATACTGTAGAATGTTAACAGATTTCCATCTAAAGGTGCTCTGAGTATTTTATTGCAAGTATTGTTAGTTATTTTCCAGACAGTATCTGTAATATGTCTAAAAGGTTTTCAGTTTCTAAGGAAACACTGGCTCCTCTCTCAGCTAAATATGGCATTCTTGTTATGATGAGTCCATAAGTCTCCCTAGAGGGGGCTGAGATTGCAGTAACTGTGGCTGTATTGAACATCTGAGACTGTATTGAAGATAATGAGATGAGACCACGCACAGGCCTGCATGGTGGTGTGGAATTATGCTGCCAGTTCGTCAGTATATTTACTATATGATATGGTCAGCTTTGTTTTTTTGTAATTACTAATCTATTGGTCAAAGTGAGAGAAAGACTGATGTTTGCTGTTAATCTGTAGATAATGATCAGGATAGAAAATAATACAGTACTCATCTGTAGGGCTGGGCAGTATACTTTATTTTACTATACTGAACAAAAATATAAACGCAACATGCAACAATTTTCAAAGATTGTACAGAGTTACAGTTCATATAAGGAAATCAGTCAATTTAATTTCGTTAGGCCCTAATATATGGATTTCACATGACTGGGCATGGGTGCAGCCATGGGTGTGCCTGGGAGGGCATAGGCCCAACCATTTGGCAGCCACAGCCAATCAGAATAAGTTTTTCCCCACAAAAGGGCTTTATTAAAGACAGAAATACTCCTCAGCAGTGTATATACCGGTATTGATGCAGGAACCGGTGTGGGTTTTTACCTCTATAACAATATTCCAATGTTTGTTTTGTTAAATGTGAAATGCAACTCCAGCGCGTGTAATGTCCGTTTTTATGGTTTACTCCATTTGCTACTTGAAAAGTATTTCTGCCTCCTCCTGCTGCATGCTGCTTCCCCACACCAAGCCCTGCCCCCCGTTACTCAAGGAGAGAGCAGTTGCTCGACCACGGAGTCACGAGCACTTTCTTGCCGTTCATTCTGCAGTCTGCATGGTCATGCAGAAAGATGTTGGTGACAATGATGCTGCTTTTCTACAAGCATTCTATAATTACATAGTTGCTGTCTGCTAGTTTGTCTTAGCAAGTTCTAGCTAAAATAAATCGTTAACTGCTAATGCTAATTGCTAGTTAGTTCGCTAATTAGCTGGCTAGCTAGCTTGCTAAATGTACTAAGTCAGAGCAAACTTAGCTAGCTAATACAGCCAGGTACCAGTGATGTAGGCCTAGATAAGCATGTTTGTGCAACGGTATCTTCCAAATCAGACAGGAATAGGCGAATCATGAACGTTAGCTAGCTAGCTACATGAGGTAAGAAAATGTAATGTAACATCTAATTAAAGTCCGCTGGAAACACTGACCAACACTTTGGTTCATACCCTGTCAATAATTCCTCCTTGGCTTATTCATTCATTGTCATGTCAAACAATGTATTCAAGGTGCTGCCCACTATATTCCAACTATAGAATTAGATTAATCATTCTATTTCCATGATCCCAACAGTTCACCAATTAACGAGTCAGTTTTTCCC
The DNA here is from genome assembly GCF_964263955.1 of Coregonus lavaretus. Classification (NCBI taxonomy): domain Eukaryota; kingdom Metazoa; phylum Chordata; class Actinopteri; order Salmoniformes; family Salmonidae; genus Coregonus; species Coregonus lavaretus. The sequence continues at coordinate 24,919,390 of NC_139997.1, forward strand.
CATATTATGCAGCTCTGTGGGGCACAGTGTTGTAATGATAACAAAAATGATGAAAATGCTGACAAATTAATTGTGCAAAAGCCAGGTCTCCATACAGGATTGGTTTGCAGCGCACACAGACACTGAATCTCTCTCCCTGCACAGCAAGACTAGCGTTGGGAAACAGCAGCTGATACTCCTACTTAGTGTTCTAATATTAGATAAAGCAAAGATTAGATTTCCTTCCTAGATACTAGAATCGCTACAAGTCCCCCATTCCCATTTTTTGTTGCCTCTTTGTTGTAAATGGGTATAGTAGTTGAGATAAGATTTCTAACATAGGAAGAGTGAAATACTTTGGGATACTGTGTACTCCCCTTCCTCGCTAAAGTGCTTGAGCGGTTGGTAGCATCACTAATCCAACAACACATGGCATCTCATTAACTTTTTGAACCGCTCCAGTCAGGCTTACGGGCTATGCATAGCACTGAAACTTCCTTGGTAAAGGTAGTGAACGACGATCTCTGTGCTGCTAAAGCTGGGAACATCTCCATCCTCATCCTCCTGGACCTGTCGTCTGTAGCATTTGACACTGTCTGTCATCAGATTTTAACTGACCGCATCTAGAGGCTTCTTGGAATCTCCAGAACACCCCTAGCCTGGTTCCACTTCTACCTATCTGATAGACAACAGTTTGTCCCCTTAGCAACTGCAGGTCTGCCCCAGCCCATGTATCACCAGGTGTCCCACAAGGCTCAGTGTTAGGGCCGTTACTGTTTATGATTTACATGCTACTCCTTGGTCACTCTTCCATCACTTTGGACTCAGATTTCATGCAGACGCATATGCACATCTAGATCCACACAAAACCCAACTCCACCCTGCCACCTCCCTCTGTTGTTGATGGTCTCCATGAAGTGAACTTGGATGAGCAATACCTTTTTAACACTTAATGATGAGGAAACAGAGGTCAGCTCATGGGCCCCATGACCCTCATCAAGAAACTGGGTCAACTCAACATGACAATCCAAGGCTGCACCATCCACCAACTCCACAGTCAGGAACCTTGGGGTTAAATTTGACCCCACTCTGTCATTTAACCTCTACGGGATCGGTGTCCCGTATACGGGATGGTTGAGCTAACGTGCACTAATGTGATTAGCGTGACTGTTGTAAGTAACAGCAAACTTTCCAGGACATAGACATGTCTTATATGGGCAGAAAGCTTAAATTCTTGTTAATCTAACTGCACTGTCCAATTTGCAGTAGCTATTACAGTGAACAAATGCTATTGTTTGAGGAGAGTGCACAACAACAAAAAACTTATCAGGGCAACTGGTTTGATACATTCACCTCTGAAGGAATATAATGTACTTACATTCAGTAATCTTGCTCTGATTTGTCATCCTAAGGGTCCCAGAGATAAAATGTAGCATAGTTTTGTTTGATAAAATCCATTTTTATATTCAAATTTAGGAACTGGGTTCTACAGTTTGAACCCCTGCTGTCTCTGGCTCCACACCCACCCGCCCGGCCATCTAGATGTGTGAAAGTTAGTGTATAAGCTAATGATCCATCATGTATGACATTCCTGGGCGTGTGGAAACTTACAAAAATGATATGGTAATACAAAATGTATGTTCTCTATGGTTATGTACTTGAAAATGTATCAATTGACCAATTCGGCACATTTGGGCAGACTTGATACAAAATAGTCCAGTATTGCAATGCTTCGCTGGATCAATCTGAAACTTTGCACACACACTGCTGCCATCTAGTGGCCAAATCTAAATTGCACCTAAACTGCAATATTAAATTGTGGCCTTTCTCTTGCATTTCAAAGATGATGGAACAAAAAAAATAACAAAAAAATGTTTTGGGGTTTGTATTATCTTTTACCAGATATGTGTTATATTCTCCTACATTTATTACACATTTCCACAAACTTCAAAGTGTTTCCTTTCAAATGGTATCAAGAATATGCATATCCTTGCTTCAGGTCCTGAGCTACAGGCAGTTAGATTTGGGTATGGCATTTTATGCGAAAATTGAAAAAAAGGGTCAGATCCTTAAGAGGTTAAACCCCATATCCAGAACATCATCAAGTCAGCCGCCTTCCATCTCAAAAACATCTCACGACTCAGACCCTCTCTCACTGACCCTACTGCTGAAACACTAATTCACGCCAGTATTTTATCATGCCTGGAGTACTGAAACCCCATTCTCTACGGCCTCCACGCCAAAACACTGGACAGACTTCAACACATTAAAAACTGCTGCTCGAGTCCTCACACACACCAGACCTGGGGACCACGTCACCCCCACCCTGATCAAACTCCACTGGTTCCCAGTTCAATGCAGGATCATCTTCGAATTGCTCATGTTCACCTACAAAGCACTCGATGGATTGGCAGACACATATTGTACCTTACTGACCTCCTGCACCCCTACACTCTGACCTGTTCACTGCACTCTGACACTATGCCTCCTCTCACCATCCTTCGCACCAGTCTCCGCTCCATGGGAGACCGTGCTTTTAGCAGTGTAGCCCCCCAACTCTGGAACTCCCTCTCCATGTCAGAACCTCATAATCTATACACATTTTCAAGTTCACACTAAAGAAACCTTTTCACACAGGCTTACCCAGATTCTCTTGTCTTAGCTTTTATCCCCTGTCTAGTTCACTTCCCTGGTTAGTCAGTCATCATGTTTAGTTTTCTCCCTGGTTTGTCTGTCCTTTATGTATGGTGTACTTTTATATACTTATTTCTATGGGATTCTATTGCTTTTTATCCTGCTGCTTATCATGTGTATGTAATGTGACTTTGGGTGTCTTGAAAAGCGCTTAAAATAAAATGTATTATTATTGTATGCATATTAGGCCTACATAAGCTATTGCTTCAATGTCATACACTAAGCTTAGAGTATATAAGCCTTTTATTCCATTTCATGTGGATATCTCTTCATTAAATCAGCAAAGTGCATTGAACTATTTACTTACCAGTGCTTTAGTCTATAACCACAAGAACGTAGGAAAATCCATACTGCAGGTTATGTTTGGAAAGTTCTGAAAGAGGTAGAGTGTATTGCTGTAGCTAACTCGGTCACCCACAACATGTCATGCTCAGGACCCTTTGTTTTCCACGGGAGCCTTTGGAGTGACGCCGTTTACCTGATTGAGGTAATAGTCCGGGTCATGATACGTACGTTTTTACTTTTTTGATTTTCAAACAATCAGTGGGGGAGGTCTTTCTCGCACATCAGATGGCCTGATAAATAGTTTTGTCTGGATAGAGCTGTTGGTTTGCAAAGCAGAGCATTGAAGACTAGTTTCAATGCCAGTTGAAATTGAGCAGCCCACCTTCTAGTCATGAAATTCAACTTAGGTCTTAACGTTCCATTGAGTTGCTAAAAACAGCAATATTCTTCTCTCTTTCTTCAAAACTTTCTGGAAACCATTAATTGTCTGGGTGGGGTGAATAAGGCTTGTTGAACACTGAGGTTAGAGAAACTGATTCAGATATGTGGAACAAACAGGGCCCTCTCATTATAGCTGTCCATAGAGAAATCTACCACAGATGCGTTTGTCCCAAATTCTTTCATAAGATTGCGGCCCTGTGGGTCTGAGAACCCAAGCTCATTAACAAGTGTGTTCCACTGGGCAGTTTCATCCATTTTAAGTAGATCAATTATTTCCCTCTTTTCCCTCTCCCTCTCTCAGTACCGCCTCTCATTTCCTGCTTGGATTAAAGAGCACACAGTGAAACTCCTTAGAACTTCCACTTGTTTTATTTGTAGTTTTTATTGGCCTCCGAATATATAGGTTACATTGTGTGAGGGAGATCCACAGGTTATTAGTGAAACACACAGGAGCAGAGTGGTTTGGTACCCCCGATTCTGTGTTTATATTGCTCACATGAGGCTTACCTCTGCCTGTCTCTGTAAATCTCTATCGAGCTGTATTTATCTTGCCCCCTCTTCTTTTAACCTACTCTTGCATCAGGCGGAGTTTGACTAATCTTATACTGCTTTAACCTTCTAGATATTTGTATCCGTCAGGCTTTCACTGTGAATACATTTTCATACTATTATTTTGGTCCGTCCTGCAGTATTTCTACTTGCCAGCTTCAGACTTGCAGTATTATCGCTGAGTTCATATAGGGGTGGGATTTAGTGTGGCTTGGCAAGCTTTTTCTTCATGAACGATAACATCCAGTAATTGGGCACACAAACATCAGTACAAATACATTACTGTGTATGGGGAACTTTTCTCCCTCTCACCATGTTAATTAATCTATTCATTCATTGATTGCATAGTCTTCACACAATTGGTTGATTTGCTTATTGTATCCAACACAGGGTATTTGTAGTAATGGTGTATTTTGTCCCAGGAGCAGAAGTCAGGTGAGGAAGATGAAGAGGAGGTGGTAGCGTACCTGGATGGTTCTGATGGAGAGGAGTTTGACCCCAGCACGCTGCCCGACCCGGACAAACTACGCTACGACTCAGAGGAAGAAGATCACCAGAGCAGGTAAAAATTATAGGCTACTGTACCATCTAGTCTTTAGGCTGAAACTGGATGCATGATAGACTAAAGGCTCCATACAGAGCTTTTAAAATCCCTTGACAATGCGCAGCCCTTACCCATAAGGATTTTGTGATGAGTAAATCTGAAAGAACAGGCATCAATTCGACCAAGCATAGATTAGATGTCTGGATATCACTGATGCATTCCAATCCTTTCAAAATTACCAGACAGAAGCCATGGTTTGACGTTTCTCAAGGAATCCATATTGGAAAACAATGAGCTGCTCAGCATTTTAGGCCTGGCGCTCGGTCGTAGTGGGGTTGTTTTTATTGAGCATTCATAGATTCATTAGATTTGCAATGTTGTATCACTGCTCGGCTGCCTGGGATTATTGGGATTCGTGGTGTAATTGTCTCCGGAGCAGAATTATACCCTTTCCAGGAGGGAGGACTCCCTCTGTAGCCTGCCGTGGCAGAGGCATTGATCGCGGGCGGACGGCAATAGGCTATAAAGTGTGTAATTAGAGGCAGATTTAAAGTGGCAGCCGAGGGTGAAGGGCAACGCGACCTCTCGCTACAGGGCAATGCACCAAGAATTTAAAGACAGAGAGGCAGGCAGGACGAGGCTTCTGGTTTTCTGCTCCACATCTTCCTCTCTTTTCTTGATGTCTTGTCTACTACGGCAGTGGTTCCCAACCAGGGGTACTTGGCCTATCCACAGGGGGTACTTGAGAAGACTCATGAGACCATAGTCTTACTGGTCAAATGCACATGAGGGGGTACTTAAGGGGTACTCCGTGCAGAGCAAAATTCAGTCGGTGGTACAGTAACTGGAAAAGGTTGGCAACCGCTGTACTACGGAGTATTGTCTTTGTGCTCTCTCTCTGACTTGTTTCTACTTCTCTCTCTGTCCCTTTCGATTCCTCATACTTCTTTCTCTCTCTCTGCCTCTCTTTCACTCCCTTCGCCTGCATTTATCTCTCCCTTCCTCTCCCCGTGTGTGGAGGATCAGCAGATGTTCCTTCCCTCTCCTCCTCCTCCGTTAGCCCAGAGGGCTGCGGGCGAGAGCAGATTTACAGTCCGCTCCACTTCCCCGCTTTCACTGCATGACTACAATGGCCCTTTACCACGCAGATCTACCGCCTGCCTGCCTGCCTCTCTCCCCGGGATGCTGGTTTATGCTAGGGAGGGGTTTCTCAGAACACCACCACTTATATATCACCCTCTCCTTGACATCTTCTACTACACCCCCTCCTCTCTCTTTCCCTCTATCCCTTTCTCGCTTTCCTCCAGTGTATATTAATACCACCTCCTAGTGTCTTCTTCTGGCAGATTTCCACACACCACTATCTGTAAGAGAAACCTCCCTATGCTGCTTGTATATGGCCTGGCCATTGTTAAAGCGCACCAAGAATATACTGTACTGTCCATCCATTCACTCTGGGTTTATCCCTACTGAGTCCATCCATGCCTGTACTGGCCAATTCCTCTGTCTGACTGACTCCATTGCTCACATCCTGTGGTGATGATGAATGACAGTGTAATTGAGTCTCCCTGGCTGACGTCATCGCTGAGCCGGTTGACCATGATCTCTAGGGCAACAGCCGGTGGTATGATGCATTATGATTATGGAGTAGCGGATGGATGGATGTCCCCAGGACAACTCTAAGGCCAATTGGCTGTACCTGGATATAGACAATCATAAGCATGCTACTTGCTAACCATAAGGGAGCTATTGATCGATGCACAGCCTTGAGCAGCCCATATTTCTATTGTATCTAGCACTATGTTAATTATGTATAACCACCACCAGGGGGATGGCGACAACTTAAGCCATGATATTTTTTTTTTTTTTTTTTTTTTTTTCTCTCGGGGGGAATGGATCAGCTTAATATTGCAGATAGATTGTATCTTCTATCAATGTAATTGTCTGCATCACTTCCAATCCCCCATGTTTTATTTAATTTTTTATATATATATTCCCCTTTATTACTTTTCAACCCCACCATCCTTTCCCTACTTGGAGTAAATTAGTGAACAACAACGCCCAGGCCTCTACTTCCGGTCTATACTTACTATCTACACCTTATGGACAGAGTTAATTTTACAATAATTCTATATATATATATATATAATTTTTTTTTTTGCTCCTGAACTTCTTCTACTCTCAACCTCTCCGATCATTTTCATGATGTCCACTTAAGCCATGATTGACATGAGGGCCATAACATATGAAACATTCCCTCGAATCAGTTGTTGACCCCATTCCAGTCTATACTTTTTATACCAGCACATACAGTTCTGTGTCGATCCGCTGGAGAAAAGCCTTAAATGATTCAACAGAGACTTAGTGTTGAGGGTGATTTAACCAAACAATTCAGGCAGAAATTGTTTGGTTAAATCATCCTCAACAATACACAGTAAATTCTGAGCTTTCCTTATCTTCGGAACTTCTGTAAAGATGTATTTATTTATTTATTTAAGATACAGTTCTAATTATTCCATCATAGACATGTCACTATATAGGGTATGTTATTGCCACTCAGTTGTCTATTTTCCCCTGGTCAGGTTCTGGTCAGGTTCTTGTTCTCAGCCAAGTGCAAGATACAGCTTGGCTGGTGTGTGATGGTGCCCAGGAAAGTATTAAACACAATACTATATGAGACCTGCTGGCCTTTGGAATTAAATTGAGTCTACAGCAAAAACTATAAGAAGAATGATAGAGGCACAGAAATCCGACAAAGGGGTCAGTTAAGGGGTAAATTAGGAACTTGTCAGAATAATGAGTCCCATTTCTGTTCTTTTAAATCTATTGTTGCTGCTCTTTTGGCTATTATAGATTATAATTGCAAACAACTTATTCTGATCAGGTTGGACCATTCCCCAACTTCTCATGTCTCACTATCTGTACCAAACAGATGTTCTACAAACTAAGTTCTTCATTTGGGCTCAGGTTGTCTTCACCATGGGCTAAGGTTAGAGAAAAGCACCCTGTCAGCACTAACAAAACAGCAAAGCAAGACAAATGTACCACTGCTTTTCCCTTTCCTTTTGACTTTGGTTGAAATCACTCCTCCTTATGGCTTGTGGAAAGACTGTCAAGAAATTGCGCTTGCCTACATGTTTGTGGTTGGCAAGGTTAAAGAAAAAGTAACCTTACTAATGTACACAGCTGGGTCCTGATTCAACTGATTCATTAGACATGAAATGGAAGAAAAATGGGCCGAAACGAGAAGGTACCATCTGAACATATTCATAGAAACGCTTGTTTTTAGTTTTCCATTGCAAATCGTTTTGTTACGGTGTGCTAGAGCTGGGACGAGAAACCAAAAATTATCGACACAGACCATACCGCCCACTTATGGTGGGCATTTTGCTGATATCGTTCATTATATAAATAAATAATAATAATAAATAATATGCCATTTAGCAGACGCTTTTATCCAAAGCGACTTACAGTCATGCGTGCATACATTTCTGTGTATGGGTGGTCCCGGGGAACGAACCCACTACCTTGGCGTTACAAGCGCCGTGCTCTACCAGCTGAGCTACCAGCTACCACATACTGATAAGTAGCCTATACTACTTATCATTTGAAATTAAATAGTTATGGGTTATTGTTAATGGGACAATTGATCAAACTAGTAGTAGTAGTTTAAAGGGTAAATTGTATTAATTCAGTCATTTTATTGTGATATGGATTTTTGGCCATATCGCACAGCTCTATGGTGTGCCCTAATGAATATGACCCGATGGGGTTCTGCATGCATGGCAGACATTTTGTTTTACCTAGTGCTCACCACCCAGCCCCAGAGCTGTGGCGTGTCAAAAATCTGAGACATGGATAATAGGAGAGATGGCTCTATCAGCAATGACTCATCGTTTCATTCTGCTACCTGTTCACATAAAGCATTCCCATCTCCCTTTATCCACACCATTTGACTTCATCAAAGACTTAGAATTGTTTTGTTTAGCTCATTTGTTCGATTAATTCCATTATGCCATTACTGGGTGTCTGATGATCTCGACACTGAAAGAGTCATGGAGATCTCTATAGAACTGTTTATTTCCACACCATCTCACAACTTTTGAATAAACAGAGCCTGCTATCTCCCCTATCAGATAGATGTGATGGATGCCTCTTTCCATCCCACTCAATAACAAAGAAAACCAACAGTGATCAACTGCAAGCAATCAAACAGCTAGCAACATTTGAAGACTTTTAACCAAGTTGCCTCTCTGTGATGCATTCCTCTACATTTCTTACACAGATTCCCATGATCCACGGTGTCTCAACTAGGGCCCTGTGTTTTGGACAATCATGTCACATGACCTGGATTTTAACCTTTTGATAAAAGCTTTTTCATCAAACTGTCCCATTTTCTTTTTATGTCAGATGGTCCAGCACTATCCTCAGACAATTGCTTACATTTTTGGTGTAATTCTCATTTCTGGAAAAAGCTTTAAATAAAGGTTCAAAACAAGGTAATGTGACATTATAGCCCAAAACACAGGACCCTACTCATAACCCCTTTCAAACCCATCTCCATAGATCGGCCCTCAATAAAAACCGAACTCCCATTGATATGAGCTGAACTGATTGTTGAACCCTTTCTTCTATCTGTTTAAAGCCCTGCTGCAGGGACGAGGAAGCGCAGCCGTAGTGACAGCATCGATCACTCGGGTGAAGAAGAAGAAGAGGCAGCGGGGAGCAGGAAGAGACACAGGCAACAAGCAACTGCCAAGCCGCTCGACACTGGCCTCTCTCTGGCCGAGGACGAAGAGCTGGTCCTGCATCTGCTGGGGAACCGGAGCTAGGGCTTACAAATGACACAACACTGTCTTATGGCGGATCCTCTCCAATGTCTTGTCTTGTCATTATTTGGGGATGTTCCCCACTATTTTGGGAACAGTGTAGAGATTTTCAAAAATGTCAAATAAAGCAAATGTTAGTTACAAGTGACTTCTGATTGTTTTACTGTGATTCCGTGTGCTTGTTTGGTATTTGAAATACAGTAATTTGCTCTACCTTATGTTTTGTTTCTCATTCAAGTACCCATCTATTTTATGACAAAGTAATCACACAGCCATTTCCTTGGCATTTGTGTTTCTCTGCATCTCGTTCCAAGTGATGTCTATTGTAATATGATTTGATGATGCAGGTGCAACACGACCACCATTCACTCACTTGGTTAAAGCCTGAAGCCCACTTTCAGGTTTTTCATTTCACAGATGTAAATTACTTTGGCACAATCTAGAAGGAAATGAATGTATAATACCTTCAACCCCCTGTGATCTCACCAGAGGAGATCTGAACCACACACTACAAGGGGGGACTGGCAGGCTGACAGATGTACATTATGCAGACATGCTTTTCCCAGCTCCCAAAACCTCTCCTCTCTGTTTTCTGTCCTTTTTACTTATTGTCTTAAATTCCCTCTTTTGCTGTCCCGATGGTACTTTTTCACTCTTGTTGCTCTCCATCACACATTTTCCCCCATTACATCTCACTCTCTTTTGTTCTCTCCATCTCTCGCCATCTGTGTCCTATCACCTGTTATTGCTTTTTCCCACCATTTTTGGACTTATTATTTTCTTTGTGATTTTGATGCTGAGCTATAGCGCTACTTGACTTGATAGAAAGGAAAGATCCATGTCATTGACTGTAATATTAAAATACAGTATATATACAGAAGTATGTGGACACCCCTTCAAATTTAGTGGATTCGGCTATTTCAGCCACACCCGTTGCTGACAGGTGTATAAAATCGAGCACACAGCCATGCAATTTCCATAGACAAACATTGGCAGTATAATGGCCTTACTGAAGAGCTCAGTGACTTTCAAAGTGGCACCGTCATAGGATGCCACCTTTCCAACAAGTCAGTTCGTCACATTTCTGCCCTGCTAGAGCTGCCCTGGTCAACTGTAAGTGCTGTTATTGTGAAGTGGAAACATCTAGGAGCAACAATGGGTCAGCCACAAAGTGGTAGGCCACACAAGCTCACAGAACGGAACCGGCGAGTGCTGAAGCGCATAGCTCGTAGACATCGTCTGTCCTCGGTTGCAACTTTCAGTCACAGAGTTCCAAACTGCCTCTGGAAGCAACGTCAGCACAACAACTGTTCGTCGGGAGCTTCATGTAATGGGTTTCCATGGCCGAGCTACCGCGCACAAGTCTAAGATCAACATGCACAATGCCAAGTGTCGGCTGGAGTGGTGTAAAGCTCACCGCCATTGGACTCTGGAGCAGTGGATACGAGTTCTCTGGAGTGATGAATCATGCTTCACCATCTGGCAGTCCAACGGACGAATCTGGGTTTGGCGGATGCCAGGAGAACACCACCTGCCCCAATGCATAGTGACAACTGTAAAGTTTGGTGGAGGAATAATGGTCTGGGGCTGTTTTTCATGGTTCGATCTAGGCCCCTTAGTTCCAATGAAGGGGAAATCATAACGCTACAGCATACAATGACAATCTAGATTATACTGTGCTTCCAAATTTGTGGCAACTGTTTGGGGAAGGCCGTTTCCTGTGCACAAAGCGAGGTCCATACAGAAATGGTTTGTCGAGATCGGTGTGGAAGAACTTGACTGGCCTGCGCAGAGGCCTGACCTAAACCCCATCAAACACCTTTGAGATGAATTGGAACGCAGACTGCGAGCCAAGCCTAATCCCCCAACATCAGTGCCCGACCTCACTAATGCTCTTGTGTCTGAATGGAAGCAAGTCCACGCAGCAATGTTCCAACATCTAGTGGAAAGCCTTCCCAGAAGAGTGGAGGTTGTTATAGCAGCAAAGGGGGGACCAACTCTATACTAATGGCCATGATTTTAGAATGAGATGTTCGACGAGCAGGTGTCCACATACTTTTGGTCATGTAGTGTAGGTATGACTAGGGTTGCAAAAGTCCCTTTATGGTAAAATTCTCAGGTTTTCCAGAAATCCTGGATGAAGGAGTCCCTGATTTTTTTTCTTATTCCTGATTACAGGAATATTCTAACCGGGATTTTTGGAAAGTTACTGGAATTTTGTTATCCTACTTTATGACAAAACCCAATGGAAATTGTGGGACCTCACACAATTCAACTTCTGTGTGACATGTCATCATAGTATACCTCCGCTTGTACACTTTGATCTCAGCTGTCCACTGTATCAGTAGTGCATTTATCCCACTCACTACCTCCAGAGATACCCCAGACATTTGTTCAGAATAATGGAGCACAGTTGGCGACTTCAAGGTATTCCATTACTGTTATTGGCATCGGTGGTGCACCTTATTATGCCTCTCACAGAGAAGGAAGTGGTTTGATGTCATCTGAGGCTCACCTGGATTGGAGCCAAAGGGGCAGCTTTCAGACCTCCGGCTCCCAGCACTTTATGTTGTAAGATTACATGGGCGTAGGCCTTGCTCTCGACTCCCCTGTGATTGACATAACTTAATTTAGCAGATCCCGAATGCTGTAGAATGCTAGGATGGGCTTTTTCATAATCTGTCCAACCCAGAGTGTATTTTTGTGTTTTCTACATTTGTTGTCTCCTATTATAGATTTTTGTTGTCACCATGACAAAACGGATCGCTTCAAAATATGTTTGGGACAGATTTTCCTTCCTGAAATCCAATAGTTTCCCATTTAGTTATATTAGTAGTTATGTATGAAACCCACTTAGTGCGCCAGAACGGTCACCTTCCACTGCAGTACTTGTTTTTCCTTTCTGTAAAACGCATACACTCATCTCACTCCCCATTTAACACGTCAGTGGGTTGCCTCCGTTAACCAGGGGAGCTGTATTATCTTCACAGCGATGTTTACAGTAATGTACTTTCAAAATAAAGACAGCAAGACACTATTGTTGCTTCACTACTGAAAATGGCCTCCTTTTGTCATTGTATCATTTTTGTGGAAAAGCTATTCAAAGATCTATGGATGCAAGGACTAACCATCCATGATATCAACATTATAGATTTAACCATGTTTTGAAGCTTTATGGTGTTTGTTTACATTTACTTTGTTTAAAAACATTGGAGTAAAACAAGCTTATTTTGGGTTCTAATGGGGTTTAACAGTTAAACTAAGCTCATGAGGCATTTACACGTTATATTCTTCAAGAATCAATGGGTACGTATCATTCATTTATACAGTGCCTTCAGAAAGAATTCATACCCCTTGACTTATTCCACATTTTGTTGTTACAGCCTGAATTCAACTTGGATTACATGTATTTTCTTCTCACCCATCTACACACAATACCCCATAATGACAAAGTGAAAACATATTTTTAGACATTTTTGCAAATGTATTGAAAATGAAATGCAGTTCTCTCACTCATTTACAAAGTATTCACACCCCTGGGGTCAATACTTTGTAAAAGCTCATTTGGAAGCGATTGCAGCTTTGAGTCGTCTTGGGTATGTCTATCAGCTGTGCACATCTTGAATTGGTGATATTTTCTCCCATTCTTCCTTGCAGATTTTCTCAAGCTCTGTTAATTTTGCTGTTCACCACCGGTCCCCATCTATCTTCAAGTCTTTCCACAGATTTTCAATGGGATTCAAGTCTGGGCTTTGGCCACTCAAGGACTTTCACATTCTTGTTCTGAAGCCATTCCAGCGTTGCTTTGGCTGTATGCTTGGGGTCATTGTCCTTTTGGGACGTAAATCTTTACCCCAGTTTAAGGTTGTTTGCACTCTGAAGCAGGTTCTCATCTAGGATTTGCCTGTATTTGGCTCCATTCATTGTTCCCTCTATCCTTACCAGTCCCTGCCGCTGAAAAGCATCCCCATAGCATGATGCTGCCACCACCATGCTTCAAGGTAGGGATGATGTTAGATGGGTGATGAGCTGTGCCTGATTTTCTACAGACATAGTACTTTGCATTCAGGCCAAAAAATAAAAATGTCTCATCAGACCACAGAATCTTTTGCCTTATGATCGCAGTCTTTCACTTACCTTTTTGCAAACTCCAGGCTTGCTGTCATGTGCCTTTTTCTCAGGCGTAGCTTTAGTCTGGTCACTCTCCCATAAAGCCCAGATTGGTGAAGTGCTGTAGAGACTGTTGTCCTTCTGACAGGTTCTCCCATCTCAGCCAAGGAACTCTGTAGTTCTGTCAAAGTGGTCATTGGGTTCTTGGTCACCTCCCTGACCAAGGTCCTTCTTGCCCGATTGCTCAGTTTGGTCGGACGGCCAGCTCTAGGCACTCTGGGTAGTTCCATATTTTTCCCATTTCCCAATGATCGAGACCACTGTGCTCTTGGAAACGTTCAACACTCTAGAAATTGTTTTATACCCTTCCCCAGATATATGCCTCATCACCAATGTTCCATCTAGATTGCGCGCATGGGCAGTAGCCCGAGAATGCCACGCAGCTCCCCAGGACTGCCATGCAGAAATATCAGCCCACAGAGAGAAACACGAGTTTGAACTTTCTAGAGCAGTGGTCACCAACCGGTCGATCGCGAAGGAATGGTCGATCTCCAAGGCATTCCTAGTCGATCGCCAAACATTTCTGTAAAAGACCAACGATAAAGCCTTGTGTTCCCAAAAAATGGTATTTGTCTCTGGCTGTTGGCAGTAGGTGCACCCGATTCAGGTGCCCAGCGTGCCGGGTAGGCGAACTGTTGCCATTTTTAACCATTTCATGTGTCTGAAGGTACAAACTCTGCTTTCCCGGCGGGCCCAGAGAGCAAATCAAGTGCACCATAGGCCTACCGCTGGCCAATCAGATGGCTCAGATGTCTGTGTCTGCAGTAACGTAGCAGGCATAAAAGAAAGCTACAGCAAAGTTGATACTGTGAGTTTTCAAAACATTTAAAACAATGACGAGAGAGAAACCATCATCCCAGTAAAATAAAAAAACGTATGATTTAAATGTATGCTCACTCAGCTGTGCTTCACAAGTAATACAACAACAGATCTATTACCGGTGTGATCATATAGCCTACCTCAGATTTTGAAATATAATTTTTAAAAATGGCCCGAACAACAGTGCATTGGCAGGGCAATTCAAGCAAAGCCAATATGCGGTGATAATGTATTGGGCCTATAGCTTACTGCAGAAACCTCATTGCTACAGTACTGTTTTTAAATGGTTAATGTTGCATAGGCTTACATTTTTAAAAACAAATATTGAGTGGTAGATCTCAGCTTGTATTTTGTCTAAAAGTGATGTTGACTCAGAAAAGGTTGGTGACCACTGTTCTAGAGTTTTCCATGTTAACACCATCAACGTTTCACTTTGCTTTGGCAATTGTGATCGAATCAACGTAATATTAGCCACTTTCAATGCAACATTCCGAAACAAAGCGAACTATGCAAGAGATTTTGTTGTAGGCAGAACGCATTGGAGTAGGATTCTATTGCATTGACACGCACTACTCAGCCAGTACTCTACACAGAACTGTGCGGCATAAGCAATCAGAGCTGCAGTAGGCCTACATGTAAATAGACCATTGCCATATATGGATCTGTGCCATTTACTTTGAACAGGACCCTGTTTACAGCATGAGCAGTCGTGAGTAGGTGCGCTTGTTTTGAGATCAAATCCTTTGGTAGTAAGTGAGTTATTAGCCCAGTTATAGATCATTTGTAGTCAGCAATAGGGGACTGATTGCTTCCTACAAGAGCACAAAATGTGTACATTTCCAGACATCTTTGAAAAGCAAGTCAGGTCTTTAAAGGGGCAGTGTTGTATTTTGAGACAGGCTTGAATAAGCTAAGTAACCAATAGGCAGAGGGTGGAATAATTTGTCTGATTCTCTGTAATAATGGTATAGGAATAAT
Organism: Coregonus lavaretus; assembly: GCF_964263955.1. Taxonomy (NCBI): domain Eukaryota; kingdom Metazoa; phylum Chordata; class Actinopteri; order Salmoniformes; family Salmonidae; genus Coregonus; species Coregonus lavaretus. The sequence continues at coordinate 24,934,678 of NC_139997.1, forward strand.
AATGCATTTTATTTTGTAAAGTGGTTTCTTGCATCAAACAACACATTTTCAGTCACCTCCTTGTCTGAAGGACAAGTGGATAAACAGGTTAATGTCAAGCTCTGCGTGTCTTTTTCTCCAAATCTCATGGAAGGTAGGCCTACATTGAACACCACACATTTGCTGCTACTGTAAGCTGAATGATAGAACAGCTATTTCCTTGTTAGAATGTTATGGGGTGCATTTTCTCCATTGTTTTTGATGGTAGACCACTCTGGTAGGCCTACATTATGATCAAATAGCCACAGTAGCCTACATGGCCACTGTTAAAACTGTAACTTAAAGCGGGTACAGCCTCAGTGTTCACAGTAAACGCACGCTGGAATTTGCACAGAATGTTCACAACGTTCAAGTTTGCACTCAGCAAACGTGAAATTTGCTCAGTGCCGAACAAAATTTGCGGGAACATTGCTCATCACAATTCTATCTCGGAGATCTACAGACAGTTCCTTGGACTTCATGGTATAGTTTCTGCTCTGACATACACTGTCAACTGTGGGACCTTATATAGACAGATGTGTTTCTTTCTAAATCATGTCCAAACAATTGAATTGGCCACAGGTGGACTCCAAGTTGTAGTGACATCTCAAGGATGATCAAAGGACATTGGATGCACCTGAGCTCAATTTGGAGTGTCATAGCAAAGGGGGTGTGAATACTTAAGTAAATGAGATTTCTGTATTTCGTTTTCAATAAATGTGCTAAAATGTCTAAACATGTTTTCACTTTGTCATTATAGGGTATTGTGTGTAGATCGGTGAGAGAGAAAAAATCAATTGAATTCAGGCTGTAACACAACAAAATGTGGAATAAGTCAAGGGGTATGAATACTTTCTGAAGGCACTGTAAGTCCACAAATTGATGTAGCAACTGCAGATTGCAGAGACCTAAATATTGCAAAGCTGTATATCCCCATTTCAATGCCATCTGGGGGTTTTCTACAGCAAAAGACTGGAAGGCTTAATGTTTTGATGCTACCCACTTATTTGAAGTGAATCTGGCTCTTGCCCTTTGAAAAATATGGCTTGAAGTCTGTCCCCAATTTTGGAAATGAAGCAGATGGCCTTTTTGTGGCGTTGTCGTTGACTCCCCCTTTTGCCATGCTCAGAGTGAGTAAGTGAGTGATCCAGGGAAAACTGCATTACCGGGTTTTAGTGCAGAGTCCTCTGCCTGTCCTTTCCAACTAAATCTACATAAATAGAGAGGGGGAAATTGAGACTGAAGAAGACGGCACAGCGAAGTGAGTTTCTCCCACAATGACCTTATGAAACTTAGCGGGAGCAGCAAACAGTCGGGGCCCTGCTCACGGCAGTGACAAATGGAGCTGATGAAGTTTGTGTGCGAGGGGGATGGAGGGTTCACAGTCATCCATCAGTGCTGTGGTGTTGGTTTATGAAGTGCCCTCGCCACTCGCCAGCCAGCCAGCCACAGCCAACGGCGTCTTGGACGGACCTTTTGATTACAGGAAAACCTTTGCCCCAATTTGTTCAACTTTTTCCATCCTTATCTTCATTCCTTTATGAGCAAAGTACAGTGAGGGAAAAAAGTATTTGATCCCCTGCTGATTTTGTATGTTTGCCCACTGACAAAGACATGATCAGTCTATAATTTTAATGGTAAGTTTATTTGAACAGTGAGAGACAGAATAACAACAAAAAAATCCAGAGAAACGCATGTCAAAAATGTTATAAATTGATTTGCATTTTAATGAGGGAAATAAGTATTTGACCCCTCTGCAAAACATGACAGTACTTGGTGGCAAAACCCTTGTTGGCAATCAGAGGTCAGATGTTTCTTGTAGTTGGCCACCAGGTTTGCACACATCTCAGGAGGGATTTTGTCCCACTCTTCTTTGCAAATCTTGGGTCATTGTCATGCTGGAATACCCATCCACGACCCATTTTCAATGCCCTGGCTGAGGGAAGGAGGTTCTCACCCAAGATTTGACGGTACATGGCCCTGTCCATCGTCCCTTTGATGCGGTGAAGTTGTCCTGTCCCCTTAGCAGAAAAACACCCCCAAAGCATAATGTTTCCACCTCCATGTTTGACGGTTGGGATGGTGTTCTTGGGATCATAGGCAGCATTCCTCCTCCAAACACGGCGAGTTGAGTTGATGCCAAAGAGCTCGATTTTGGTCTCATCTGACCACAACACTTTCACCCAGTTCTCCTCTGAATCATTCAGATGTTCATTGGCAAACTTCAGATGGCCCTGTATATGTGCTTTCTTGAGCAGGGGGACATTGCGGGCGCTGCAGGATTTCAGTCCTTCACGGCGTAGTGTGTTACCAATTGTTTTCTTGGTGACTATGGTCCCAGCTGCCTTGAGATCATTGACAAGATCCTCCCGTGTAGTTCTGGGCTGATTCCTCACCGTTCTCATGATCATTGCAACTCCACGAGGTGAGATCTTGCATGGAGCCCCAGGCCGAGGGATATTGACAGTTATTTTGTGTTTCTTCCATTTGCTAATAATCGCACCAACTGTTGTCACCTTCTCACCAAGCTGCTTGGTGATGGTCTTGTAGCCCATTCCAGCCTTGTGTAGGTCTACAATCCTGTCCCTGACATCCTTGGAGAGCTCTTTGGTCTTGGCCATGGTGGAGAGTTTGGAATCTGATTGATTGATTGCTTCTGTGGACAGGTGTTTTTTATACAGTTAACAAACTGAGATTAGGATCACTCCCTTTAAGAGTGTGCTAATCTCAGCTCGTTACCTGTATAAAAGACACCTGGGAGCCAGAAATCTTTCTGATTGAGAGGGGGTCAAATACTTATTTCCCTCATTTAAAATGCAAATCAATTGATAACATTTTGACATGCGTTTTTCTGGATTTTTTTGTTGTTATTCTGTCTCTCACTGTTCAAATAAACCTACCATTAAAATGATAGACTGATAATTTCTTTGTCAGTGGGCAAACGTACAAAATCAGCAGGGGATCAAATACTTTTTTCCCTCACTGTACATACTTGACCCACTTCGATCCACTGATATGGCCGACAGACCATAGCCCTCAAGCTCCTCTTTGGTCACTTACAGTGCCTTCAAAAAGTATTCATACCCCTTATTCCGCATTTTGTTGTGTTACAGCCTGAATTCAGAATGGATTAAATATAATTTTTTCACCCATCTACACACAATACCCCATAATGACAAAGTGAAATTGATTGAAAATGAAATACAGATATCTAATTTACATAAGTATTCACACCCCTGAGTCAATACTTTGTAGAAGAAACTTTGGCAGCGATTACAGCTTTGAGTCGTCTTGGATATGTCTGTATCAGCTTTGCACATCTGGATTTGGGGATTTTCTCCCATTCTTCCTTGTAGATTTTCTCAAGCTCTTAAATTAGATGGGGAGCGGTGGTGAACAGCAATCTTCAAGACTTTCCACAGATTTTCAATGGGATTCAAGTCTGTGCTTTAGCTGGGCCACTCAAGTCTGGGCTTTAGGTGGGACTTTCACATTCTTGTTCTGAAGCCATTACATCGTTGCTTTGGCTGTATGCTTGGGGTCATTGACCTGTTGGAACGTGAATCTTTGCCCCAGTCTAAGGTCATTTTCACTCTGAAGCAGGTTCTCATCAAGGATTTCCCTGTATTTGGCTCCATTCATTGTTCCCTCTATCCTTACCAGTCTCCCAGTCCCTGCCGCTGAAAAGCATCCCCATAGCATGATGCTTCACGGTAGGGATGGTGTTAGACGGGTGATGAGCTGTGCCTGGGTTTCTCCATACATAGCGCTTTGCATTCAGGCCAAAGAGTTCAATTTTTGTCTCATCAGACCACAGAATATTTTGCCTGATCTCTTTCACGTGCCTTTTTCTCAGGAGTGGCTTCCATCTGGCCACTCTCCCATAAAGCCCAAATTGGTGAAGTGCTGTAGAGACTGTTGTTATTCTGGCAGGTTCTCCCATCTCAGCCAAGGAACTCTGTAGTTCTGTCAGAGTGGTAATTGGGTTCCCTGACCAAGGTCCTTTTTGCCCAATTGCTCAGTTTGGTTGGACAGCCAGCTCTAGGCAGAGTCTGGGTAGTTCCATATTTTTCCCACTGTGCTCTTGGAAACTTTTAACACTCTATAAATTGTTTTATACCCTTCCCCAGATATATGCCTCAGTTTCTGCTCTGACATGCACTGTCAACTGTGGGATCTTATATAGACAGGTGTGTTTCTTTCTAAATCATGTCCAAACAATTGAATTGGCCACAGGTGGCCTCCAATCAAGTTGTAGCTGTAACAATGTACGCTGGGAGTCGGGAAGCAAGTATAGGGAGTTCATTTAATGATAAATAAACATGAAATAAAACAAGAGTAGCTTACAGACAGGAACCGAATCAATAACGCCTAGGGAAGGAACCGAATGGAATGACATATATAGGGGAGGTAAGGAAGGTGATGGAGTCCAGGTGAGTCTGATGAGGCGCTGGTGACAGGTGTGCGTAATAAAGAGTAGCCTGGTGACTTAGAGGCGGAGTATACGTGACAGTATCCCCCTCCCTGACACGGTGCTCCAGCCGCAGGACGCCTACCAAAGAGACGATCCCGGGGATCAGGAGCGAACCGTTCACCTCTGCTGAGGCGTGGGAGCCTGTCGAGCCGGCTGAGGCATCCCCGGTAGCTTCGAAAACGGACGCCTGACGAGCCAAACGAGGCATGGAAGCCTGACGAGCCAGCTGAGGCATCGCCGGTTGCTTCGGCAGCCGCACCCGGACCCGACGTCACCAACAAAAACAAAAAACACTCCCTGATGCTTCCCTTTGGAGAGGCGTTATTCTGTAACAATGTACGCTGGGAGTCGCGAAGCAAGTACAGGGAGTGCATTTCATGATAAATAAATATAAAATAAAACAAGAGTAGCGTACAGACAGGAACAGAGTAACAGAATCAATAACGCCTAGGGAAGGAACCAAATGGAATGACATATATAGGGGAGGTGATGGAGTCCAGGTGAGTCTGATGAGGCGCTGGTGCGCGTAACGATGGTGACAGGTGTGCATAATAAAGAGTAGCCTGGTGACCTAGAGGCCAGAGGGGGAGTATACGTGACAGTAGAGACGTCTCAAGGATGATCAAAGGAAGTTGGATGCACCTGAGCTCAATTTGGAGTGTCATAGCAAAGGGGTGTGAATACTAATATAAATGAGATTTCATTTTAAATAAATTAGCAAACGTTTCTTAAAAACATGTTTTCACTGTCATTATGAGGTATTGTGTGTAGATGGGTGAACATTTTCTTTAAATGTTTGAATCCATTTTGAATTCAGGCTGTAACACAACAAAATGTGGAATAAGTCAAGGGGTATGAATAATTTCTGAAGGCACTGTATTATCAACGTCTCTTTGTCTCAGTATAACCACTGCATCTCAACTGGCCATTATAATAGTGTAGAGGGGTAGAAAATAACCATTCCTCCAAATACCATTGCCATAGCATATCACATTGGCATAGCATTGAGTAGACGGTTCCATTTGTAGACTTTTATTTTCCAAATGACCTTGTTGATGTTATTATGAGGTCTGGTTTGTTATCCTGAGGGTGCACAGTAATGACTGTAATGTTGTTCTCTGTGGCTTCTCTAGAGTGTATTCATAGGAGTAAAGGGGCAATCCGCAGTTAACACATCAAAGCGTATTCCCCGCCACTGTTTAGGTAAAAAGCTGAGGGATGGGGATGGATAAATGTAACCACTATCTCTATTTTAACCTCAGAACATGGTTTATGGAGTATACTCTTGTTCTAATGTCGGCCTTTGCTGTCGGCCAAGTCTAGCATTTTTGCAATGGGCCATGTAGGCCTACCCTACTAACGTAACTGGCTGTGTCAAATTGAGTCAGTAACCTCTCTTGACAAGGAAATGCTGATTTAGCCTACTGCAAATACAGTCCAGTGATTACAGTATTGTTAACCAATAGGATACTTCATGTTGACTTATGATGTGAAGGGATTGATTTAGAGGTTTTCCAGCTTTCTCCCTCATTATGAATGTCAATCTCTTATCAATTCCTTTGACACCAGCCAAACTGCATCACCATGGCAGTCCGAATGCATTTAAATAAGGTCAACTTATAGGGGCAATCAAAAGTTGAAACAATAACAGTCATTTCTCTGCCCCTGTTTCGACAAAAAGCAGAGGGATGGGGTTGGTGAAATGTAAATACTCTCAAATTCATAGACAGAGCTATGGATGCAAGGACTGACCATCCATGATATCACAATTATAGTTTTAACCATGTTTTGAGGTTGTATAGTGTTTGTTTACATTTACTTTGTTAACAAACATTGAAGTAAAATATATATATATATATATATATATATATATATATATATATATATATATTTGGGGTTCTGATGGGGTTAGACAGTTAAAATAAGCTCATGATGCATTTGTGTACTATTCTTCAAGAATCAATGAGTGCTTACAGTATCTTTAATTTATAACTCCAAAAATAGATGTAGTAACTGCAGATTGCGCATTTAAGGTCAAAAGCTTTGTTTTAGCAATTTAAGGCATGATCATGTGAACATTTTAAAGTGCGCGAAATTAAATGTTGATAGTCGTAAATCGACTGACTATGGTCGTGCGGATGATTTCAGCACCACTAGCGCAGGAACAGCTCCACACTATTTTACATGCTAGTGCTGAAGTGCGTGCACGCATGTGATGACTAATAGAAAGTAAGTAGGTGTTCAAGGCGCATAGGTACTGTATGTGGACTCAGTTTTTCGCCTGAATATATTACCCAAAATTGTTCCGTTTATTGTTCGCGTATCTGTTGGTATACCCTTGATGTTCTACTTTAATTTCCTCTATGCTTTTCAGAAGCAGAGGAGCCTGTAAGAGGCGATGTAGACTCAAGGGATGAATGTGGAACACAGATGTGCATCCACTGTGTGTGTGTGTGTGTGTGTGTGTGAACCATAGACTGTAAAAAGAACAGAGTACAGCTTTTGCATTGTGTGCTAGGCTACGTCATTGTGATCCATGAGAATTCTCTCCGCTCCCCATATCGTCACTCCGGCCGGTCCTCGACTCTGAAACGGCTTCGACTAGACAGTATCACCAGGTAAGAGATTAAAGCATATATTTTCCCCTCAAACAGTCTGAAATAGGTACGTTCCTATTGTTCTGTTAAATGTCTGTCTCTTGAAATTACCCTACGTCATGGTAATGACCATGTCTTGTGTTTCATGTAAGGAAATTCGTTTAATTGGGCTATAAGAATTGTAGTATATGATATAAGATATGCTGCAGATGCAGGGCTTAAATGCATCCTTTCCATTTTCTCATATTGAAACTATTCACATGGGAACTTTTGCGGTAAATTGATTGGAATTGTATGGAATTTAATCATGTCTCTGTCGTCCAAATATAATAATAATTCTGATTTCTGTTCATTAGAGCCATGAATTTGTTGTTATCTCAAAATTGACGCGCAATTACGCACGCCTAATAGTCCTTTCAATTATTTCAATTATTTAATCGGGCGTGCCATGAATGGTGAGCCTATACACGGAGGGCATATAGGCTAATGTAAGTCCCCCTACTCAATGTCATTGGCGTATTGTATAGTAACATTTTGCTACTGATCTCAAAGGGGTTTTAATTTCCATTTAGGTAAATCTAATGGGACAATCAAGGCGTTTGATTCCATTTGCCTCGTCGCACTGAGGTTGGAGAGGAGGACATTAGCCTACCACCCCGAAGTGAAAATCAAACCCCAACGAAATGACAACCAAGGAGTCCGAGGATGTGAGTCTCTCCATACCACTGTGCATCTACAACGGGGCTTCCCAAACCAACAGCACCTGCATGGACCAAATGGACCGCTTCTTCCAACCGTTCTCCTCGACCTTTGCGCTCATGGTGCTGTTGGCCATGATCATTGGGATAATATTGGTTTCCCTGGCAGCATTTCACTTTAACAAGAGGAGGATGAAGAACAGGAAGATCCAGCGTGCCCAGGAGGAATACGAGCGTGACAACCGCAGCCCGTCCACCAAGGCGAAGAGAGAACCCACGAGACCATGCATTATTGTCCGACCGTCGCCTCCAGATAGCGAACACCAGCCACACTGCGTTGTCCAAAATACCAGTTGTCACATTCAGGAGGACCCTGATACCTTACCCATTGCAAAGAATGAGTCAGAATTGGATATGGCACACATTGAGCAAGGAGATGGACAAGTCCTGGAAACGGTCGTCTTGTCTTGATAACGCTGCAGTTGAAAATGTTGGGACTTTGTAAATAGACAACATATCCACGTTATCGTTCAGCTGTAACTGACTGAAAGAAACTCTCAACGTCAATTTGGGATAAACTGGGATAAGCAATATGGCACAAAAACAAACACTATGACCTCAAGGAACTATGTTTGCCATTTCATCATAAATCACACTCAGTGGATTAATATCTGTGCCACGTTTATAAATCGTGTATAAAAGTAGAATAATTCAGTATATTAGAATATATTTGTGGGATAATTTCAGCAAAGGACCATTTGGTAAAGTATTGTAAATTGAAGAAAGCCTATGGGTGAAGGATAATGATGTCCACTAGAAAGAGCGCTGTCCATATTGCTGAAATGTAGATACTGTACATTCATATATTTCCTTGTGTAGATGTAAATTGCTAGTTGTCCTTAAAGTATTCTAAAGTATTTATTTCTACAACTACTATTCTACTCCTGAACTTGCAAATTGTAGAATTAGATTTCTACCTAAAGGACTATTCCCACATGTTCACTCAACCCTTTTAAAAGTAACTGTCCAGTGAAAATCTCACTTTTAAAAGTTCATATTATGTTATCTCATACCCAAATAATGTTGTTGACTCATCCTATACTCGTATTTGTGACCAAAGCATAAAAATAAACCTCAAACTTGTATCTCAAACAGACCATTTTAAAGAATGCTTGCTATTTCCTTATAGAGGATGATGTCATCTTCCTGAGGAGGATGAGCTGGCCAATCAACAGTCTACCCGCATGAATATTTTTAATAGTGATATGCGCACCATTCTGTTGTTGGGGTACACCCACACCATTCCAACATAGAAAAACTGCTTTTTAACATACTTAATTACACTTATTTGGAAGGAAAACTATTTCACTCATATTGTAAATAATTATAGGTCATATTTAATAGAAATCTGAAAACACTGGACAGTTACTTTAAAACCAGTACCACATAACAAGATTCACTTTATACATCATTCAGTAGCTACTGTTAGGCTTGAAATGGGTGACATAGCACATTTTATGTAATATGCTCTGGCGACCATGCATTCCTCTTAGTGTCAATCTATTTTATTTTATTTCGACAACGCTTTCAAACGAAGAGCAAGTAGAAGTCAGAAGATACCTTGAGAGGAACTAGACTCTGATTGGCATGTGCTATGTATAGCACCCTTTTACAAAGTTTTACAGGAGCTATCAAATATAGCTTTTAAGTCATGTTTGACAAGGTTTCACAAACCTACTTCAGGCTTTTGGCTTTGTTAAAAGTGTGGCAAGAGGCTTAAGTTGTAATCTGTTGCAATTAAAAAATATACACAAATCATTATTATCAGAGTTACATAGTTTCATTTAAATGATGTATTTGTATTGGTAGTTGATATAAAGGACATCCTAATCTGCGTTTGGTTTGTAATAATGCACTCTTCCAGATTTCATTAACTTTCATGTGCCAGATGGTAGCTGTGGGTCTTAATTTAGCAGTTTCAGTATTTATAATGTATCCTCTGAAATGTAATAAATCGGGAATCATAAACAAATATTTCTTAATGCTTTTTTTCTTTGTAATGCAAGTGACATTTTATGTCTCTTTTTATACCTCAAAACAAACTATTTTTAAATATGTACCCTGTAACATAATTTAACATTGTGACATTGGAAACCCCCAATGCATTCTGAGCTTCACTTTGAGGGTAGAATGGATCCTCTCAAAGAACCTTGGCTCTACCCATAACCACAGCCCTACCCTTGACTTAATTGAGTCTAATGCCACGCCTACCACTCTTCTGATTGGCTGGCTCATTGGGGAGTTGAGTGCTTTGACAGGTTCTCCTCTAAGAGGAGTCTATGGCGGCGGGCCAGGAGCAGTCACTCCCAGTGAGACTGGGGCCCATGGCCAGGTGCCAGGAGAGCATGTTCCTAATTGTCTCCTCAAAGACAAGCCCTGGGGCCCTCATCCCTGGCTGGGCTCCAGCTCCTATTGGACACACTGCTGCTGGGAGTCTCTCAGCAGAGCTGGCCCCAGACTAATCTTATTGGGGACTGTTGGGACAAATAGATCCCTGCTATTTACTCTTTGTGATTGGATTTGCATTACAAGGTTATAAGGAAGGTGAAAACTCAAAGCGAGCTGCATGTTTAGTTGATTACTCTTTTTAGGGCTGATATGGGTATGGACAAGTTTGAGCTCAATGGAGTGGACAAAGGAGATTACCTAGAACTGAACAATTTTACATGAAGAAAGATGATCGGTTTGGAATGCACTTTTCTAGGTGTTTACAGCTTTTTTACTGTACATTGTATGGAGTGGATACCCGCCCCATCCACTATCACCCACCTGGTGGGTTGAATGCTAAAGCTCCTATATAGTCTGTTCCAGCATGTTGCATACCATATGCCTCTGTCAAAAGCCCTGCTACTCATCCTTAGGGGATGCTCATCCAAGAATGTTCAGTGATATAATATTCACCATCCCCTCACAGGCAAAGCCCAGGGAATGATTTATGAGCGAAGCCCTCAGTGAAGCGGTAAAATCTCAAAAGAATGAGGGCTCGATAGGACGACATTCGAAGATAAAACGGAGATCAGTCCTTGCCAGGCAATTTAACAGCCGTGGTAAGTGAAGCCTTGGTGTGGAGAAAACCCATGATAAACATCCATCCAGTGCAAAGGCAACATGAGTCAGGGAGGCTGAGCTTCTGGAAAGACATCAGTGCCTGGGGGGCAGCAGTATCACTCCTGACACTTTTGTGGGAGTAGAGTGCCTGTCGGGCAGACTCTGTCCTGCCTGTGAGCCCAGCTACCTGCAGTGACGTGAGCCACCTCCCCAGGGAATGGGTAGCCTGGGAGGCCAGCTTCCCCCTTACAGGGCCCTAGTGTATATAAAACACTAGGAGCCTGGCAGTCTGTCTGCCTGTGACTATAGCACTCTGAGCTTGGACACCCCAGCTTTGAGGCTGCTGCTAAAATGGCGGAGACTAACCTGAGAATCAGTGGCGGGGCGGTGAGGTTCGGGGCCACCTATGGGGGCAACAGGCTCTTCTCTGGGGGCAGGAGTGGTGGAGGTGGCGGCGTAGGGGCCGGAATGGCCCTCTCCAGATCTTTTGGAATGTGCGGGGGTGGAAGAGCGGGACTCGGTATGAGAGGAGGGCTCGGGATGGGGCTAGGCATGGGAAATGGGAGAGGCCTGGGTATGGGGTTGGGAATGGGTGGTGGAGGTGGAGGCGGTCTTGGGATGGGCATGGGAATGGGTGGACGTGCCCTGGCTCTAGGAGCCGGCGGTGGAGGTGTCAGTGCAGCAGGGTTCAGGTCCGGCGTGGCCCCACTCAGGGCTCGCTTGGGCGGCCGCGTCTTCAAGATCGGAGACTATGGCTTCAACCCGTCTTTCCTAAGCTCCACCGCCGCAGTGGGTGGTGACGTGGGTGGTATCAGCCCCGTGCCTAGCATCGACCCCTCGCTGCCCTCCCTTGACACAGTCCAGGTGACCCGCCTAAAGGAGAAGGAGGAGCTGCAGGTCCTCAATGACAAGTTTGCCACCTTCATTGACAAGGTATGTCACGCAAACATTACACACGGCATACAGGCAATATCTTTAATGTCTATAATTAATCATCAATGAACATTTATGTTGGTATTTAGCCACTATGCTTCAGACTTTTCATTAATTCATTTAATTAATTCATTAATTTTAAACCATTACACATTAATATTTTAAGTGCACTTTAAGAATACAATAATTAGCTATGCTTCTTCTTAATTTGTACTCGAACCACCAAATTAATTAAACTCTATGTACTTCTGCTTGATCAAATTAATGAACATTATGTTGATCAGTATCCTCTACCCATCAACATCCTACACACCCTAATCCTCTCAGGGCGTGACCTTTTATAACCTAGGAGGATTTCTCATACAGATGTGGATTGACCTATGCATAATTTATGTTTGTGCTTAAACCAGTTGAGGATAGTATTAGATTGTCCTGGTTTTGGAATTGACAGCAATGCTCATGTAGGCAGTCAACATTGTTATCGGTTGTACACTGAGTGTACAAAACATTAGGAACACCGTCATAATATTGAGTTGCACCCCCTTTTGCCCTCAGAACAGCCTCAATTCGTTGGGGCATGGACTCTACAAGGTGTCGAAAGCGTTCCGCAGGGATGCTGGCCCATGTTGACTCCAATGGTTCCCACAGTTGTGCCAAGTTGGCTGAATGTCCATTGGGTGGTGGACCATTCTTGATTCAGACGGGAAACAGTTGAGCGTGAAAAACCCAGCAGCGTTGCAGTTCTTGACTCACTGAAACCGGTGTGCCTGGCACCTACTACCATACCCCGTTCAAAGGCACTTAAATATTTTGTCTTGCCTATTCACAATCTGAATGGCACACATACACAATCCATGTCTCAAGGCTTAAAAATCCTTCTTTATCCTGTCTCCTCCCCTTCATCTTTCATCTACACTGATTGAAGTGGATTTAACAAGTGACATCAATAAGGGAGCATAGCTTTCACCTGGTCAGTCTGTCATGGAAAGAGCAGTGTTCTTAATGTTTTGTTCACTCAGTGTATTTTGTGCATATGATTTGATCTGACTAAATACAAAAGAACAGACCCACTGGAATGAACATCAATGTCCAAAAGCAATCAAGCTCATTGAAATTCAGACCCATTCTTGAAGAGGAACACCAGACTGTATTTCTATGTGTGTACTGTATTCATCGATCTGGCCTCCCTCTCTCTCTCTTTCTCTCCGATGGTCTGTGGTCCCCAGGCTCGCTCTCTGGAGCAGACCAACGCTGTGCTGAGGACCAAGATCGCCATGTTCACCAACCCGGAGCAGAGCGGCCCTGCCAGCACCTCCATCCTGCTCACCTCTGCCATCGGTACCTACAAGACCCAGATTGATGGCCTGTCCGCCACCAAGGAGGCCATCGTTGCTGAGATTGAGCACTACAAGAGCATCATCCACAATGTCCAAAGCAGGTGGGTGGGTTAGCGTAGGGTTAGGGTAGATTACCTCACAATACAGTGGCACCATAATGAAATAAACATAGACCTTATAATACACAATCCAGTGAGTATAGTGACCCCACAATTCAGTACATAGACTATATACACAATACAGTACATAGACTATATACACAATTCAGTACATAGACTATATACACAATACAGTACATAGACTATATACACAACACAGTACATATACTATATACACAATACAGTACATAGACTATATACACGATACAGTACAGTTAATAGTGTCCCCACAACACCACACATTACACAATGCAGTGAATCCACAATACAGTACATACAGTGGGGTCTAGTGTTTAATAAGTCACTGATCTGCCTGCTGCACCAGGTCTGAGGAGAGAAAGCTCTCAGCCTCATGGAAATGTGGTGACTTTGCTTTATAATTACCTCAGCAGATCAGTGCATTTAATGCTCAGTTGGTGCAAAATCCAATAATAGCCTTCATTGTCTCCAGCAGCAGATTCTTTAGACTTTTGATCCAAAGAGAATCTGCATCCTACCAACACACAACTTGAGATTCAATTGATGCTGCGAAAATGAATAACAAATACCCACATTTGTTTCAGCCGAGTACACAATATATTATCCTTTAAACTCATGAAGCAGAATTGTAGCCATTGATGATATATGAAACCTAATGCATATATTTGACTGAAAGTTAATTGATATAAAACCTTCTATTGGTTTTATGTTGAAAGGTTTGAGGAGGAGACAGCCCAAACCAAGTCATTAGAGATGGACTGGACCACATTCAAAGAGGTATGGATACATCATGGTGTTATGAAACTACCAAAGGATTATTCAAACAATTGAAATAATGAATCACATTCTGTTATGGCTACTAAAAACACTACTCTCATGCTTTAACAGGAGGTGGACAATCTCTACCTGAGCATTTTCGAGCTTCAAACCAACATTGGCGGACTGGAAGATCAGATCGGTCTCTCAAAGCAGGTGTATGACACTGTGAGTATATGATGACAAACTCTTTTACTGGAAAACTCAAGAGAATAACTTTCTCACAGGAAACATGAAAAATTGTAAACGTTTTTTTCCTCTTGGTTCACATTTGTATTAGAATTCTACATATGCACTGTTCCTTGTCTGCTCCTGTACTCCACCAGTAAAAGCATTCCTTCCTTAGCCCTCTGGAGATGCTCCCTTGCCCAGGCACTGCATTAAAATGTCTCTCCATCAATTATGGAGATTCAGACAAGCTGACAGCCAGCACTCAACACTAAGCACTGCTGCTTCTCTCTCTCTCGCTCTCACTAAAATCACCCAGATGATCACCGCTGCTGAACCCAGACCTTCCATAAGTGTTCACAACATTATTCATTCACATTACAGATCCTGTGTGACTCTCTCAGTACACTATCTGCATCCTAAAATGGCTTAATTGGTACACAGGAGGGACAGTGTGGGTCTATTAGTCTAACAACACCGTTGCAGTAGATTACAGTATACATGGGGATCAAAAAAGAGTACGGTACATTTACCTAAGCGATATTGGGAAGTGTTCAAATAAAGGCAACATGCCCAACAGATGTTGTGCCTAATGTGTTTTCAGAGTTCAGTTGTGAGTCTGTCACTGCTCAGATATACAGTACTACGCATATTTTAAAAGCTGTATTATGTTGCCATAGCCACAAGGAAGATTAAATCAATTGCACATTAGACATAACACATTTCCTGTTGTGCTTTGTGTGGTAGAAAGTGAAGGAGGTGAGGAACATCGTGACGGGCAGTGTGAGGTCAGCCTTCTCCATCTCGGTGGACAACGCGGCCCAAGCCCAGGACCTGACCTCTGCCCTGTCGGACGTCAAGGCCCACTACGAAGCCCTGGCCCAGCGCAGCAAGCAGGACGCCCTGGTGTCTGTGCAGGACAGTGTATGTACCCTTCAGCGACCGACAGTATCTAGTCTGCATTTTGTCTATTGGTCCATCTAGTATTGTTAACGTCATACGGCATTATCTCAAGTGTGCCAGGCAGTATCTACCGATAACTAGTTGCAAAAATTATAACTGGTTTTGCAAACACCATTGGAACCAGTACAACATCCATTATCTCTCATTCCTATCCGTGTTGCGGTCTCCCCCGAGTGGATGTTCTTAGTATTGCACTCAGAATACACTGTTTTAGCCTATATTGCCTTCATCATCCAACCCCAAATGTTATGTTTATTTCTCAAGTTTGCTTAGACTTCTAAGACTAGTGAAGGCACCATGAAAATGTAACATCTCCTTTTTATCATTTCAAATCCCAGCTCTCCATGATGTCCATGACATCCCAGCCCAGTATCCAGTCTCTGACCCAAACCAAGGAGGAGCTGCGCATGTACAAACTCCAGATCGACTCATTACAGAGGGAGATCGACAGGCTCAAGACCCTGGTAGGAACATTACCTTGTCTATCCTAAAGCCAATCTGAGCTGTATATGCAATTCACTGGAATTATACATTGTCTCAAAGAAAATGTGTTTAATTGATTTAATAAATTACAGTATGAGGGTAAGTATCCCAGTAGTATCTCATGACAACCTAATGCTCACCACAGTGTGTTAATACTCAGGACGGATCTCTCCCGTTGTAGAACATCCAGTTGGAATCTCAGGTGGATGAGGCAGAGTCCCACTCCAGCTCCCACACAGAGACCTATCAGGAGCAAGTGCTGACCCTCAAGTCACAGCTGGATGACATCAGAAAGGTAAGGATGGGGTACAGAGTCCTCCACAAGTATACACCAGCTAAAAAACATACACTAATTTCAACACTGATATGAGCCACTTTCATGTGCAGTATTACCCATGAATCATGCTCTTCTTACAGCAAATAACACACTATGGTCAAGAGTACCAGGAACTCCTGGCCAGTAAAATGTCTCTGGATGTTGAGATCACTGCATACAAGAAGCTTCTGGACAGTGAGGAGACCAGGTAAGAGAGTAGGGTCTCATACATCATCCAAATGTTCACCCATATAAGCGCTGATTGACGCTCTCTGAAGTACTACGCCTATATCTATGATAGTAATGTATTTGTGATGCGTATCGTTTCAGACTGAAGTCAGGAGGAGGCGTGACCGTGCACATGTCTAAGACAGCCATTGGAGGAAGGGGAGGTGGGGCTGGGCTGGCTCTGGGAGGAGGAGGAGGTGGGGCTGGGCTGGCCCTGGGAGGAGGAGGAGGTGGGGCTGGGCTGGCCCTGGGAGGAGGAGGCGGTGGGGCTGGGCTGGCCCTGGGAGGAGGAGGAGGTGGGGCTGGGCTGGCCCTGGGAGGAGGAGGAGGTGGGGCTGGGCTGGCCCTGGGAGGAGGAGGCGGTGGGGCTGGGCTGGCCCTGGGAGGAGGAGGAGGCAGTGGGATGGGTCTGGGCGGTGGCTACGGAATGGGCATGGGTGGAGGCCTAGGAGGTGGCTTTGGAGGGGGTCTGGGGTTAGGAGGAGGTGGAGGCAGTGGGTCCTTTGGAGGCGGGAGCAGCTACATGTCCTCCAGCCTGAGCAGCAGTGCAAGTGAGTACAGCTCCCATCTCTATGAACTAGTATTACTTTTATCTGTAATGGCTCCTTAACTTTACCTATCCAGTAACAATCCAATTATACTATTACAGGCGCCATCTTAAAGGGATATCACACTCCAAAATCAAAGTTTGTCAGATGTTTTCTGACCTCAAAATAATCATAATGTCAAGATGAGTCCATGTCACAGGTCATCCATGCTGTAGATCCACAAGCAAAAATGAATGGAAACGAACCATGTTATTTCCAGATTTGTTGTACGTATCTTTCAATTTATTTGAGGTTGAGGCATATAGCTGGGTCTACACAACTGATTGCTTGGGTCATGGACTCATCTTAGACTATTTTGAGGTCTAAAAATGTCAAACTTGGGAGTGTATTGTCCCGTTACCTTCTGAGGTGCAACCATAGAGAATGATAGAGGCCTCTAGTAGCCAAAAGGCCATTTTGGCGTGGGCAGCGCCATTGACGGTTTCCACCATTTGAATGTAGTCAACTGGGTGGGACTTCCAACTTCATTGGCTGATCCCTCCTGGTGACCTTGTTGGCGTCATGTCCAACTGGGTCATCAGGAGGGATCAGCCAATCGTGAAGAAGGAAATTGACTATTTCAAAATGGAGATTGCCTCAATGGTGCTGCCCATGCTGTCTCTATCTCTATGGGTGCAACGCAGGCCATTCCTCATTGGACCACTCTTTCCCTTCCAGTCTCTTCAACAGTGTACTGAGGATAAACAGGACAGACCAGAGAATCTCCATCTGCCTACAGTGACCCAGCTCCATAGGTTTGAGATGGAACCAGACTGAGATGAAACTCTGTATTGGCAGAATTACTAAGAAAAAAAATTAACTAGCAACCAAATGAACACAGTCCCAAATTCTGTTCTGCGACTTGCCATACTCAATAATACCCTATGTAACAAATGTTTTATATAAATAAAAGCTGTATAATTTCACCATGTGCAACACATTCAATAGGCTTGAGGTCTGCTAGCATAATGCCAAAGCCCGGGATTCAATCTGATTACGCCATGTCAGCTATGCATCTTTTAAAGGCAATGCTCCCTTGTTCGCCGAGAACGCATGTAAGGAAAATGTTGCATATGTCGGCTAAATCCGAAATTGACTTGAAATGGTGCATAACAGACAAAGCGTGATCGGATTGGACATTGACATTTTATACAAAACAATTCCCAATTATTATTTTAATACATATCTTATCAGTTCAGAGGCTTGTGAACACTCCAGATGAGAGAACATTATGCATAAGATTCACACTGGTGTGTCGGGAGGGGGTAGGGAGGCAAGCAAAGGGAACATACAGCCTGAAGAGCACAAGAGACAATCTAGCAATGTCCACAGCCTAAGGCCACTAACAAACCTCACCATTCCTTTGTAAGAAAAGGATATCAACAGGAGCACTTCGTAGAGCAAAGTTACAAAACCAGAGCACGAGGCCCCATCTTCACAACACAGGCTTTCTCTCTGGCCCTGTACACACAGGTTGTGCAACGCATTTTACTGAACTGGGATACAACAAAATATGTTTGTACATCAGTTGTACAACCCGAGTGTGTACACACAAATACGGTCTAGAGCAGGGGTGTCAAACTCATTTTAGCTCAGGGGCCACATGGAGGAAAATCTATTCCCAAGTGGGCCGGACCGGAAAAATCATGGTATATATAACTTAAAAACAACAACTTCAGATTGTTTTCTTTGTTTTAATACGATCAACATACAACATAAAGCTGGAGCCTGAGGACAGTGTGTCCAAAATAGTACAAGCACAACATCACTATTAATCATAAAACACGTCAAGTTTATTTGAAAATTCTAAAGAAAAAGAACACAAACACACAATGCCTCAGTGATTAACAGAACTGTTTCACAGATCACAGAACTATATCAGGGGGTCATTTCTCAGGCAGAAATGTAGATAAAAAGAATGAAATCCTGTTCCCCAAACAAGTGCAAGAACCACAGAGTAGAATAGGTTAAATATACAAATAAAATAAAATCAATTAAAAACAATAGCACATCAACATAAAAACATATAAACATAAAGCTGGAGCCTGAGGACAGTGTGTCCAAAAGCACAACATCACTATTAATCATAAAACACCTCAAGTTATTTGAAAGTTCTGAGGACAAAGAACACACAAACACACAATGCCTCAGTGATTCACAGAAGTATATCACAGATCACAGAACTATATCAGGGTGTCTCATGTAGCACTTTAAGTGGGGTTGCATAGTTTATTTGACTCCTGATACCTGGCATCTTTTAGCTTTCACCAGCGCATCAATATCAGGCGTCACATCCTGAGTGGCAGCCAACTTCAGGATGTGATTCAAGTGCTTGTGCGTGAGCCTTGAGCGCAGCTTTGTTTTATTTATGCTCATTACAGAGAAAACTTGCTCACAAAGATATGTGGTTCCAAACATGCACAACAGTTTTGCAGCGAGGGCTGTCAAGTTGGGGTAACCTGGCAAGAGATTCTGATTAAATGTGTCCAAGCCAGCTGCGCCAAATTTGCCCTTCAAATCCGAGTCACACTGCAAGTCTATTATTTCAAGTTGGATGCTGACGGGCAGATCAGAGGGATTCACGGTGAATGGCGAGCAAAAAACGTTGAAGTCTTTCTCCAGTTCACCAAAAATCTGAAAGCGTTGCTCAAACTCCCGTAACAGTCCCGTTATTTTATCTTTGAACCGCTTCATGTCTGCCACATGTTGGGTCGCGCACACATTTTTCAGACAGGGGAAGTGAGCTGCATCACCACCGGCAAGTTGCGTCTCCCACAATGACAGCTTCAACTTGAAAGAACGTATGCTGTCATAATACTGCGTGACAACTTTGTTGCGCCCTTGCAGCTGTTTGTTCAAGTTATTTAGGTGCTCTGTAACATCCACCATAAATGCAAGGTCCTGCATCCATTCTGCGGAATGGAATTCTAACACTGTTCAATTTCTTCTCGTAAATCAAAGAAACGCCTCAGCACCTCGGCTTAACCATCTTACCTCAGTGTGGTATGGCAGGCCATAGATGTGGTCTTTCTCTCTGAGAAGGCTGTCAAACTAACGGTGATTCAGGCTTCTGGATCGGATGAAATTAACAGTTTGGATGACCACCTTCATGACGTTATCCATCTTTAATGACTTGCAACACAAAGCCTCCTGGTGCAAAATACAGTGAAAAGTCAAAATATCACGTCCTCCATTTGCAGATTGCACTTTCTCTCTGAACTTTGTCACAACGCCTGCTTTTTTCCCGATCATTGAGGGCGCACCATCTGTAGCCAGGCTGACAGCGCGGGACCAGTCCACTCCGACCCTGTCCAGTGCGCCGACGAGTGCGGTAAAAATATCAGCTGCTGTCGTTGTATCTGTCATCGGCACCAACTCCACGAACTCCTCGGTGACGGTCAATGTGTCATCAACTCCGCGGATGAAAATGGCCAGTTGTGCAACATCTGTAATGTCCGTGCTTTCATCAATTGCAACCGAAAACGCAATAAATGACTTTACTTTTTGCTTCAACTGGCTGTCCAAATCCACTGAAAGATCGGAAATCCTGTCTGCAACTGTGTTTCTTGTCAGGCTGATATTTACAAAAGCCTGACGCTTTTCAGGGCACACAATCTCAGCTGCCTTCATCATGCATGTTTTTACAAATTCACCTTCACTAAATGGTTTTGAAGCCACTGCGATTTCATTAGCAATGAGGTAGCTAGCTTTCACTGCAGCGTCACTGATGTCTCGGCTGTGAGTAAACACAGACTTGACCTACTTGCTCTGCCCCGGTATAAACAGTTTGCTTGCTTAACACAATTGCTATTGCGCCATCCAGTGGACGCAATTGGAACAGCAGTTTATTTTATTGAAAAATTGCAGCGCATTTTTATACTTTACAAAATCATCTCGCGGGCCGGATTAAACCCGTTTGCGGGCCTGATCCGGCCCGCGGGCCGGACTTTTGATACCCCTGGTCTAGAGAGTCCACTTTATTCTCCTCCCTGCTTCTTTTTCTTCTTCCGTTTGCCTGCAGGCTGTGTCGTCTTGGCCTTCTTGGCCGGGCCCAGTCCAGGTGTCTCTCCTCCTGGCTGTTTCCTCTTGTTGGGTTTCCCCAAGGGGACTGTGTTGACATCTGCTGCCCACTGCTCAGAGACAGGCAATTTCTTCTTGCGGTTCTTTCTCTTCTTGGTCTCGGGCAGGAATCCTTTCTTCTTCTTGGGAGCGGTCGGCTCACCTGGTCCTCCTTGGTTTTCCTGGTTCTGTCCCTTTTGGGCTTTCTGTTAAAGATGGAGCCACAAAACATGGTATTAGAGCAGGGGTTTTCAAAGTGGTGTCTGCGGACCCGGTACTGCAGAGGGTCCACTGCCATATCTCAAAATATAAATAAAAGTTAGTAATATTCATTAAATAAATTAAATTCTAAAAAACTAACAGATTAAACATTTTCTGTAGATCCGAGGAATAGAGGGTACAATGTAATATTATTAATATACAATTTATGTTCCTAACCCTGGTCTGCCTGGGAGTCTCACAGGTATATTGGTACAGTGCCTTGCAAAAGTATTTATCCCCCTTGGCGTTTTTCCTATTTTGTTGCATTACAACCTGTAATTTAAATGGATTTGGATTTCATGTAAAGGACATACACAAAATAGTCCAAATTGGTGAAGTGAAATGAAAAAAATAACTTGTTTCAAAAAAATAAATAACGGAAAAGTGGTGTGTGCATATGTATTCACCCCCTTTGCTATGAAGCCCCTAAATAAGATCTGGTGCAACCAATTACCTTCAGAAGTCACATAATTAGTTAAATAAAGTCCACCTGTGTGCAATCTAAGTGTCACATGATCTCAGTATATATACACCTGTTCAGAAAGGCCCCAGAGTCTGCAACACCACTAAGCAAGGGGCACCACCAAGCCAGCAGCACCATGAAGACCAAGGAGCTCTCCAAACAGGTCAGGGACAAAGTTGTGGAGAAGTACAGATCAGGGTTGGGTTATAAAAATATATCTGAAACTTTGAACATCCCACAGAGCACCATTAAATCCATTATTAACAAATGGAAAGAATATGGCACCACAACAAACCTGCCAAGAGAGGGCCGCCCACCAAAACTCACGGACCAGGCAAGGAGGGCATTAATCAGAGAGGCAACAAAGAGACCAAAGATAACCCTGAAGGAGCTGCAAAGCTCCACAGCGGAGATTGGTGTATCTATCCATAGGACCACTTTAAGCCGTACACTCCACAGAGCTGGGCTTTACGGAAGAGTTGCCAGAAAATGCCATTGCTTAATGAAAGAAATAAGCAAACACATTTGGTGTTCGCCAAAAGGCATGTGGGACTCCCCAAACATATGGAAGAAGGTAATCTGGTCAGATGAGACTAAAATTGAGTTTTTTGGCCATCAAGGAAAATGCTATGTCTGGTGCAAACCCAACACCTCTCATCACCCCGAGAACACCATCCCCACAGTGAAGCATGGTGGTGGCAGCATCATGCTGTGGGGATGTTTTTCCATCGGCAGGGACTGGGAAACTGGTCAGAATTGAAGGAATGATGGATGGCGCTAAATACAGGGACATTCTTGAGGGAAACCTGTTTCAGTCTTCCAGAGATTTAAGACTGGGACAGAGGTTCACCTTCAAGCAGGACAATTACTCTAAGCATACTGCTAAAGCAACACTCGAGTGGTTTAAGGGGAAACATTTAAATGTCTTGGAATGGCCTAGTCAAAGCCCAGACCTCAATCCAATTGAGAATCTGTGGTATGACTTCAAGATTGCTGTACACTAGCGTAACCCGCAGTTTTGCCTTGAAGAATGGCCAGAAATCCCAGTGTGCCAAGCTTATAGAGACATACCCCAAGAGACTTGCAGCTGTAATTGCTGCAAAAGGTGGCTCTACAAAGTATTGAGCCTACCACGCTCAAGTTTTCAGTTTTTTTGTCTTATTTCTTGTTTGTTTCACAATAAAAAATATTTTGCATCTTCAAAGTGGTAGGCATGTTGTGTAAATCAAATTATACAAACCCCCAAAAAATCAATTTTTATTCCAGGTTGTAAGGCAACAAAATAGGAAAAATGCCAAGGGGGGTGAATACTTTCGCAAGCCACTGTACAAAAATGATATAGTAATACAAAATGTAAGTTTACTCATTTATATAAGGAATTGGCATCTTCTTATCCAGGAAGGCCACTTGATTTCAATATCTAAACAAAGAGAACATGCTGTTATTTAAACAGTTGGAGACGGACAGGAGGGTCTATTCATAACAGTTTTAACTGTTATTCTATCTTGTTAGCAAGCAAATAGATCCAAGTTGGCTAGACTTGAAATACAGTGCATTCGGAAAGTATTCAGACCCCTTGACCTTTTCCACATTTTGTTACGTTACAGCCTTATTCTAAATCGGATTAAATAAATAAAAATGTCCTCATCAATCTACACACAATACCCTATAATGGCAAAGCGAAAACAGGTTTTTATCAATGTTTAAACATTTATTAAATATAAAAAAACAGAAATACCTTATTAACATAAGTATTCAGACCCTTTAATTTGAGACTCGAAATTGAGCTCAGGTGCATCCTGTTTCCATTGATCATCCTTGAGATGTTTCTACAACTTGGGAGTCCACCTGTGGTAAATTCAATTGATTGGACATGATTTGGAAAGGCACACACCTGTCTATATAATGTCCCACAGTTGACAGTGCATGTCTGAGCAAAAACCTAGCCATGAGGTCGAAGGAATTGTCCGTAGAGATCCGAGACAGGATTGTGTCGAGGCACATATCTGGGAAATTTGCAACAATTTCTAAAAACCTGTTTTTGCTTTGTAATTATGGGGTATCATTATGTATATTGATGAGTAAAAAAACAATAATCAATTTTAGAATAAGGCTGTAACGTAACAAAATGTGGAAAAAGTGGAGGGGTCCGAATACTTTCTGAATGCACTGTATAAAGACTCATTAGCAGGTGTGCTTGTACTTGAGTGTTTATGAGACCTGTGTTCATTTTCTACAAAGCCGGTTACAAGAAGGTGGTCATTATTAGTGGATGTGCATTGTGCAGGTTACATTTGTAACAACAATAGCATTTTCATAGACAGACTTAAAAGCCAGATCAGTGATTATTGCAAAAACAAAAAAGCAGGTTAGACTATTTTGATAAAATAATTACATTATTAGTGGGTCTTATATTTATTTAGCCTAGATATCCTTTTACAAGCCCTGAATTAATTAGATTATTCCTGTTTGAAATGCAGTGTACTGATCTTTAATTGTGTAACAAAGCTTATGTAGAGTAATCCTTCTACCCCCCCTCCCCCACCCCCCATAAAAAAAAGGGGTGGTTGTCCCACTGGCTATCCTAAGTTGAATGCACCAATTTGTAAGTCGGATAAGAGCGTCTGCTAAATGACTTAAATGTAAATGTAAACGTTTTTAAAAATCTAGATATACACTATATACACAAAAGTATGTGGACACCCCTTCAAATTAGTGGATTCTGCTATTTCAGCCACACCCGTTGCTGACAGGTGTATAAAATCGAGCACACAGCTATGCAATCTCCATAGACAACATTGGCAGTAGAATGGCCTTACTGAAGGATACCACCTTTCCAACAAATTTCTGACCTGCTAGAGCTGCCCCGGTCAACTGTAAGTGCTGTTATTGTGAAGTAGAAACATCTAGGAGCAACAACAGCTCAGCTGCGAAGTGGTAGGCCACACAAGCTCACAGAACGGGACCGCCGAGTGCTGAAGTGCGTAGCATGTAAAAATTGTCTGTCCTCGGTTGCAACACTCACCACAGAGTTCCAAACTGCCTCTGGAAGCAACGTCAGCACAATAACTGTTCGTCGGGAGCTTCATGAAATGGGTTTCCATGGCCGAGCAGCCACACACAAGCCTAAGATCACCATGCGCAATGCCGAATGTCGGCTGGAGTGGTGTAAAGCTTGCCACCATTGGACTCTGGAAAAGTGGAAACGCGTTCTCTGGAGTGATGAATTACACTTCACCATCTGGCAGTCCAACGGACGAATCTGGGTTTGATGGATGCCAGGAGAACGCTACCTGTCCGAATGCATAGTGCCAACATGAAGTTTCTGTCAACATGAATATAAACGTCAACATAAGATACTGTACAAAATAGAGACCTTCATTGGCTGATTACATTAAGTATATGGATGTTAGTGAAATGACTAGTAAATATTTACCATGGTACACAGCATCTAACTTTAGTCACATCACATGCTCACCTTTTTCACTTTCGCCAAGTTGTGCTTCTCTTTGATTTGATCAAAGGCTGTACGCAGAGGTACCTCCTCGAACACACTCAGTACCTGACAACCAAAGCAATCACAGAAATTATGCATCAGTAACAACCTCTTATATGTTATGTAGTAGCACCTTCATAACTCATTCGTAAGACATATACAAACAGAAATAGGATGTTGGTGAGCCATTAGTACTTTTGACAAGACCTGTCCCAAAGCCAAACTGAAGCCTGGTCGGGCAGCCTCTCTAGTGTGTGCCAAGCCATCCACCAGTCTCTTCAGGGTGTATGCCAACTCATCTGACTTGAAAGGAAAGATAACACATACAGTGAGGGAAAAAAGTATTTGATCCCCTGCTGATTTTGTACTTTTGCCCACTGACAAAGAAATTATCAGTCTATAATTTTAATGGTAGGTTTATTTGAACAGTGAGAAACAGAATAACAACAAAAAAATCCAGAAAAACGCATGTCAAAAATGTTATAAATTGATTTGCATTTTAATGAGGGAAATAAGTATTTGACCCCTCTGCAAAACATGACCTAGTACTTGGTGGCAAAACCCTTGTTGGCAATCACAGAGGTCAGACGTTTCTTGTAGTTGGCCACCAGGTTTGCACACATCTCAGGAGGGATTTTGTCCCACTCCTCTTTGCAGATTTTCTCCAAGTCATTAAGGTTTCGAGGCTGACATTTTGCAACTCAAACCTTCAGCTCCCTCCACAGATTTTCTATGGGATTAAGGTCTGGAGACTGGCTAGGCCACTCCAGGACCTTAATGTGCTTCTTCTTGAGCCACTCCTTTGTTGCCTTGGCCGTGTGTTTTGGGTCATTGTCATGCTGGAATACCCATCCACGACCCATTTTCAATGCCCTGGCTGAGGGAAGGAGATTCTCACCCAAGATTTGACGGTACATGTCCCCATCCATCGTCCCTTTGATGCGGTGAAGTTGTCCTGTCCCCTTAGCAGAAAAACACCCCCAAAGCATAATGTTTCCACCTCCATGTTTGACGGTGGGGATGGTGTTCTTTGGGGTCATAGGCAGCATTCCTCCTCCTCCAAACACGGCGAGTTGAGTTGATGCCAAAGAGCTCGATTTTGGTCTCATCTGACCACAACACTTTCACCCAGGTCTCCTCTGAATCATTCAGATGTTCATTGGCAAACTTCAGACGGCCCTGTATATGTGCTTTCTTGAGCAGGGGGACCTTGCGGGCGCTGCAGGATTTCAGTCCTTCACGGCGTAGTGTGTTACCAATTGTTTTCTTGGTGACTATGGTCCCAGCTGCCTTGAGATCATTGACAAGATCCTCCCGTGTAGTTCTGGGCTGATTCCTCACCGTTCTCATGATCATTGCAACTCCACGAGGTGAGATCTTGCATGGAGCCCCAGGCCGAGGGAGATTGACAGTTCTTTTGTTTCTTCCATTTGCGAATAATCGCACCAATTGTTGTCACCTTCTCACCAAGCTGCTTGGCGATGGTCTTGTAGCCCATTCCAGCCTTGGGTAGGTCTACAATCTTGTCCCTGACATCCTTGAAGAGCTCTTTGGTCTTGGCCATGGTGGATAGTTTGGAATCTGATTGATTGATTGCTTCTGTGTACAGGTGTCTTTTATACAGGTAACAAACTGAGATTAGGAGCACTCCCTTTAAGAGTGTGCTCCTAATCTCAGCTCATTACCTGTATAAAAGACACCTTGGAGCCAGAAATCTTTCTGATTGAGAGGGGGTCAAATACTTATTTCCCTCATTCAAATGCAAATCAATTTATAACATTTTTGACATGCGTTTTTCTGGATTTTTTTGTTGTTATTCTGTCTCTCACTGTTCAAATAAACCTACCATTAAAATTATAGACTGATCATTTCTTTGTCAGTGGGCAAACGTACAAAATCAGCAGGGGATCAAATACTTTTTTCCCTCACTGTACATTATAGCTAAATGTCAAGAACTGTATGGATCCATAAATGTAACATGTACATGTGCGGTGGCACATACACCTTCTAATCAGACAGTTTGACAGCAACTCAAATGTATATAAATTCAGTACGTTAGCATTCCAGCAATCAAAACTCTCAACTCAACACACATGGCCAGGTGGGAAATAAGTTGTTTAGTTTACAGCTGTATCAAACTGGATATGGATAACGTTATTGCCGGTTTTTCTAAAGTGCAACACCCACCAATAGCATAAATGTCACAATGTGCCTAGCTAACGTTAGTTAGTTTAGCAAGATAAGTAGGCTATGTTAATTTTATCTCACTGGTCATCCCCAAGCCAACACCTCCTTTGGCCGCCATTCCTTCCAGTTCTCTGCTGCAAATGACTGAAACGAACTGCAAAAATCTCTGAAGCTGGAGACACTCCCTCACTAACTTTAAGCATCAGTTGTCAGAGCAGCTTACCGATCACTGCACCTGTACACAGCCATTCTGAAATTAGCCCACCCAACTACCTCATCCCCATATACATTTACATTTTAGTCATTTAGCAGACGCTCTTATCCAGAGCGACTTACAGTTAGTGAATACATATTTTTTTATATATACTGGCCCCCCGTGGGAATTGAACCCACAACCCTGGCGTTGCAAACGCCATGCTCTATCAACTGAGCTACATCCCTGCCGGCCATTCCCTCCCCTACCCTGGACGACGCTGGGCCAATTGTGCGCCACCCATGAGTCTCCCGGTCGCGGCCGGCTGCGACAGAGCCTGGATTCGAACCAGGATCTCTAGTGGCACAGTTAGCACTGCGATGCAGTGCCTTAGACCACTGCGCCACTCAGGAGACCCCATATTGTTATTTACATTATCTATTTTGCTCATTTGCACCCCAGTATCTCTATTTGCACATCATCTTCTGCACATCTATCACTCCAGTGTTAATACTAAATTGTAATTATTTTGCACTATGGCCTATTTATTGCCTTACCTCCATAACTTACTACATTTGCACACACTGTATATAGATTTTCTATTGTGTTATTGACTGTACGTTTTGTTTTTGTTTATTCCATATGTAACTCTGTGTTGTTGTTTTTATACATTTACATTTACATTTTAGTCATTTAGCAGACGCTCTTATCCAGAGCGACTTACATATTATTATTTATTTTTATACTGGCCCCCTGTGGGAATCGAACCCACAACCCTGGCGTTGCAAACACCATGCTCTATCAACTGAGCTACATCCCTGCCGGCCATTCCCTCCCCTACCCTGGACGACGCTGGGCCAATTGTGCGCCGCCCATGAGTCTCCCGGTCGCGGCCGGCTGCGACAGAGCCTGGATTCGAACCAGGATCTAGTGGCACAGTTTTGCACTGCGATGCAGTGCCTTAGACCACTGCGCCACTCAGGAGCTCATCGCACAGCTTTATCGCACTGCTTTGCTTTATCTTGGCCAGGTCGCAGTTGTAAATGAGAACTTGTTCTCAACTGGCTTACCTGGTTAAATAAAGGTGAAATACAAAATAAATAAAAAACATGTTAATTAGCGAGCTAACTCCGTAGCCAGCTAGCAACTGAGAGCTGTCCCAAAAACACCAACCCTTTCACTGGTCTTTAGATATTGTATGAGATTTTCAATGGCTTTCAGCCGTATCTCTTGTTCAGGTTTAGCGATATCTCAGAAGAAGTCCAGGAACTCGCGGTTCTGTTGGAGAATACCCTTGGCATCCATTTTCGGTCGCACTGGTTCATTTTCTATCTGCCCCATGTCTACATGTATTGCAGTGGCGAGAGAAGGGTTTTGTCTAGACGGGATACAGCTTTTGCCAGATTTGACTTTTCTTACCAGGTTAGGAGAATTTACGTAGCAGGTTAGGATAATTAGATGAAGTTTGGGAAAACGAATAGGATTAGCTAAAATGTAAAAAAAAAAAAAAAAAAAAAACCTTTCATTTTTTTTGACAAAAGCTGTATCGCTTTTAGTACAGAGGAAAAGGCCAAGCGAGGCATATCTGGGGCCAAAATCTATCTTCTCCAGCAGGTGGCGTTTTATTTTTTTATTCGATCACCAAGCGGGGAGTTTTTGTATGGAGGTCATGGAAAGTGTCGAATTTGGTTAACAAAAAATATGACTTATTTGCTACGTGTGGCTTATTTGATCGAATTGAAGTTTCGTAGTAAGTAGGTTGTTACGATTGTACTGATATAAGTGGGACACGTGACATCCCGGCAACATTGAGAAAAAACACTTTATAAAAAGAGTTGTGAATGGTCGTCCCTACTTACCCCAGCCACAAAGTCATAAACCCCGCCCATTTTTACAATGTATCTTCTTAAAATGGGATTTTAAACCTAACCTTAACCACACAGCTAACCTTATGCCTAACCCTAACCTTAAATTAAGACCCCCAAATTTTGTTTTTGTTTTCATTAATTTCTACGATATAGCCAATTTTGACTTTGTGGCTTTGGTAACTAGTGGAACCGTTTTGCCTGTTGTTCACACGCGTATCTGTCCTCTCATTGGCTAGAATGGTCCCAACTGATCTTGCCTCCTCCCGACTGCCATCAATTTTTGAAGACTTTTCTTTTCATTGTTAGAGCGCCCACTAGAGTATTCGATAGATATATTGGATAATCTGTGCTTTTAGCCATGACCCGAGAGAAGCTTGCGTGACCCCAACAGCTAAAAATCAAGTACTTCTTCCGGGTTGAACGGAAGTCAAAAATAGATTTTGTGTGCATTTGAGCTAACCCTAACCCCTTTCCTAACCACCTACGTCAATTGTCTTAACCTGCTGCGTAAATTATCCGAACCTGATACGAAAAATCTATTTTGTCAAAGGCTGTATTCCTTTTAGACAAAAGCAGGTAACTGGCTCGGCTTGGGTTAAGACTAGACAGGATACAGTTTTTGTCAGATTTGATTTTTTGTCAAATTAGCAAAAGATTTAGGATTAGCTCAAATATAATAAAACATATATTTTTGACGTCAATTTGACAAACATTGTATCCAATCTAGACATGATCCATCCTTTACCTCCATACTTTTGTCAGTGCTCTTTGTAGACAACACTGGTATGCTGATTTTGTCTGCCTCATCATACAATCTTTGCCCTCATGTAACATTTGTCAGTGGTGTAAAGTACTTAAGTAAAAATACTTTAAAGTACTACTTAAATACTTTACTATTTATATTTTTGACAACTTTTACTTTTTCTCCACTACATTCCTAAAGAAAACAATGTACTTTTTATTTATACATTTTCCCTGACACCCAAAAGTACTCGTTACATTTCAAATGCTTAGCAGGGCAGGAAAATGGTCCAATTCACACTTATCTGGAGAACAGCTCTGGTCATCCATATACTGCCTCTGATCTGGCTGACTCACTAAACACAAATGCTTCATTTGTAAATGATTGTCAGTGTTGAAGTGTGCCCCTGGCTATCCTTAAATAAAAAAAACAAGAACATTGTGCATTCTGATTTTGCTTAGTATAAGGAATGTGAAAATATTTTTACTTTTGATACTTAAGTATATTTTAGCAATTACATTTTATTTTGATACTTAAGTATATTTAAAACCAAATACTTCTAGACTTTTACTCAAGTAGTATTTTACTGGGTGACTTTCACTTTTACTTGAGTCATTTTCTATTAAGGTACACTATATATACAAAAGTATGTGGACACCCCTTCAAATTAGTGGATTCGGCTATTTCAGCCACATCCGTTGCTGACAGGTGTATATAATTGAGCACACAGCCATGCAATCTCCATAGACAAACATTGGCAGTAGAATGGCCTTACTGACGAGCTCAGTGACTTTCAACATGGCACCGTCATAGGATGCCACCTTTCCAACAAGTCAGTTCGTCAAATTTCTGCCCTGCTAGAGATGCCCCGGTCAACTGTAAGAGCTGCTATTGTGAAGTTTTAAAGTCTAGGTGCAACAAAGGCTCAGCCACAAAGTGGTAGGCCACACATGCTCACAGAACGTCTGTCCTCGGTTGCAACACTCACTACCGAGTTCCAAACTGCCTCTTGAAGCAACGTCAGCGTCGGGAGCTTCATGAAATGGGTTTCCATGGCCGAGCAGCCGCACACAAGCCTAAGATCACCATGCGCAATGCCAAGCGTCGGCTGGAGTGGTGTAAAGCTCGCCGCCATTGGACTCTGGAGTAGTGGAAACGTGTTCTCTGGAGTGATGAATCACGCTTCACCATCTAGCAGTCCGACGGACTAATTTGGGTTAGGCGTATGCCAGGACAACACCACCTGACCCAATGCATAGTGACAACTGTAAAGTTTGGTGGAGGAGGAATAATGGTCTGTGGCTGTTTTTTGGGCTAGGTCCCTTAGTTCCAGTGAAGGGAAATCTTAACCCCACAACTTTGTGGCAACAGTTTGTGGAAGGCCCTTTCATGTTTCAGCATGACAATGCCCCCGTGCACAAAGCGAGGTCCACACAGAAATTGTTTGTCGAGATCGGTGTGGAAGAACTTGACTGGCCTGCACCCCATCGAACACCTTTGGGATGAATTGGAACGCAGAATGCAAGCCAGGCCTAATCGCCCAACATCAATGCCTTACCTCACTAATGCTCTTGTGGCTTAATGGAAGCAAGTCCCCACAGCAATGTTCCAACATCTAGTGGAAAGCCTTCCCAGAAGAGTGGAGGCTGTTGTAGCAGCAAAGGGGGGACCAACTCCATATGAATGCCCATGATTTTGGAATGAGATGTTCGACGAGCATACTTTTGGCCATGTAATGTACAGTGGGGAAAAAAAGTATTTAGTCAGCCACCAATTGTGCAAGTTCTCCCACTTAAAAAGATGAGAGAGGCCTGTAATTTTCATCATAGGTACACGTCAACTATGACAGACAAAATGAGAGAAAAAAATCCAGAAAATCACATTGTAGGATTTTTAATGAATTTATTTGCAAATTATGGTGGAAAATAAGTATTTGGTCAATAACAAAAGTTTCTCAATACTTTGTTATATACCCTTTGTTGGCAATGACACAGGTCAAACGTTTTCCGTAAGTCTTCACAAGGTTTTCACACACTGTTGCTGGTATTTTGGCCCATTCCTCCATGCAGATCTCCTCTAGAGCAGTGATGTTTTGGGGCTGTCGCTGGGCAACACGGACTTTCAACTCCCTCCAAAGATTTTCTATGGGGTTGAGATCTGGAGACTGGCTAGGCCACTCCAGGACCTTGAAATGCTTCTTACGAAGCCACTCCTTCGTTGCCCGGGCGGTGTGTTTGGGATCATTGTCATGCTGAAAGACCCAGCCACGTTTCATCTTCAATGCCCTTGCTGATGGAAGGAGGTTTTCACTCAAAATCTCACGATACATGGCCCCATTCATTCTTTCCTTTACACGGATCAGTCGTCCTGGTCCCTTTGCAGAAAAACAGCCCCAAAGCATGATGTTTCCACCCCCATGCTTCACAGTAGGTATGGTGTTCTTTGGATGCAACTCAGCATTCTTTGTCCTCCAAACACGACGAGTTGAGTTTTTACCAAAAAGTTATATTTTGGTTTCATCTGACCATATGACATTCTCCCAATCCTCTTCTGGATCATCCAAATGCACTCTAGCAAACTTCAGACGGGCCTGGACATGTACTGGCCTAAGCAGGGGGACACGTCTGGCACTGCAGGATTTGAGTCCCTGGCGCCGTAGTGTGTTACTGATGGTAGACTTTGTTACTTTGGTCCCAGCTCTCTGCAGGTCATTCACTAGGTCCCCCCGTGTGGTCTGGGATTTTTGCTCACCGTTCTTGTGATAATTTTGACCCCACGGGTGAGATCTTGCGTGGAGCCCCAGATCGAGGGAGATTATCAGTGGTCTTGTATGTCTTCCATTTCCAAATAATTGCTCCCACAGTTGATTTCTTCAAACCAAGTTGCTTACCTATTGCAGATTCAGTCTTCCCAGCCTGGTGCAGGTCTACAATGTTGTTTCTGCTGTCCTTTGACAGCTCTTTGGTCTTGGCCATAGTGGAGTTTGGAGTGTGACTGTTTGAGGTTGTGGACAGGTGTCTTTTATACTGATAACAAGTTCAAACAGGTGCAATTAATACAGGTAACGAGTGGAGGACAGAGGAGCCTCTTCAAGAATAAGTTACAGGTCTGTGAGAGCCAGAAATCTTGCTTGTTTGTAGGTGACCAAATACTTATTTTCCACCATAATTTGCAAATAAATTCATTAAAAATCCTACAATGTGATTTTCTGGAAAAAAAAATCTAAATTTGTCTGTCATAGTTGACGTGTACCTATGATTGTAATTACAGGCCTCTCTCATCTTTTTAAGTGGGAGAACTTGCACAATTGGTGGCTGAATAAATACTTTTTTTCCCCACTGTATCTACTTTTACTGAAGTATGACAATTGGGTACTTTTTCCACCACTGTGTCCTACAAAGCAAAATATACATTTGGTCATATTCACAGATTCACAGACTATTTTGGGGGCTTTTCATACTTTAAGAATATTCACTTAAAGGGCAATTCCACCACTTTTCAAACTCATTTTCATTAACTCCAGCACAATACCAGTATATGTGAAAATGGTGCATTTCTATGTTTTGTAGAAAAAAATATTAAGTTAAAAAGTTCTACTCGATGACATCATCAAAAGTTTAAACATTTTTAAAACAGTGCTTTTCAAACACTATGAGCTTCGAAAATCACTGTTTTGTTTGACTTTTAATCTTACCCTGTGATGTCACAGAGAAGCATTTTTTAGGACTTTTCTTCTTATCTTTTTAACCACAGATCACAGAAACGCATTGTTTTCACATATGTAGACACTGGTTTAGTGCTGGAGATAATAATTATGAGGTTAAAAAGTGGCAGAATTGCCTTTTAATTAAGAAAGAGCCAGGGCAGAATTTCCCAAACATATTGGAGTAGGCATAGGCTATGCCAGCTGGCTTACACCTGTGTAATAATAACCTAATCACATTATAAGGGCATCCATTTGGATTATCTTTAAAAAATTATGTTTTCTCCACATACTTTTTATTAAGCTACAGCAACAGGTGTTTCTCATGCTGTATTGCATTGTATAGTTTTTCATCCCTGGTCCCGGAAGGCCACACAACAGCACCTGCAATGTGAGGACGCCCTAGGACCAGTAGCGAAGAACACTGAAATATGTTTACAGTTACAACAAAGCAAATTACAAAGTCCATTTAAAAACCATGTTCTATGTGCATGGGCACTGTCCCTAAAGCAGGCACTGAAAGGTGTCATTTCTTGCACCCTCGTTAAACCACAGGGATGTAGGGCACCCTTTAGAGGTGGTAGATTCTCTGTCCAGCCCGTGGATCAGGACGGATGTGGTAAGGAGTTCAGTTAGAAACAGGAAGCTCTTTCTGCTCTCCCCCTTCACAGCTTTGTCACAGCAGCCTGTCTGTAAGTGGAGCTGTCAGCTAGATGGTTGTGGCCTGAAGAGGCTTTACTAAAGGTGAGAACAGCAAAATACATGTATTTCTATTGTCTCATGTTCAAGAGTGTAGGAGCAGCTTGGTTGGGGATAGATAGACTATTTGAAGGGGTTCAATTTCAGAGACGCATCATGTTGTGTTATTGTCATCCTCACACCAAGGTAAAGACTTAATTTTAATTATATTCGCTTTCAATAATGTACCACTTCAGGAGTCTGCTTTGAAATGTCAAAAAAATCTACCAGCAATCATGGAGTCCCCTTGTTCAGTCCACCAATGTATTTGGTATGATGAAGTTCAGCTGAGTGTGTAAAAAAATTACATTGCATTTTTTAGAACATTGCAAAAAAGAGTTTGATGCTAAGGTTTTGAACAATTAAAACAATGTAACCAATTCTGTTGAACTGTATACTCATATATGTTTCAAATCTCTTCTCTTTGGTATATTAATTATAGACTGTTCATTAATACTTTATTAGTCTTTATTAGTATTAGTGATGTAGATCATAGTTAGGTACTAGGGGGTAACTAGCCCCCCTAAGAACAATGTCTAATTGCTGACACAAAAAAAGCAACATTTGGAGAAAAAAAATGGTATGTCGATGAAGGTCATGATTAGGCGAATAAACTAGAAAAGGGGCATTTAAAAAAAAGTACCTCAGTACTTTTCTAAAAACAACATTTCATGAAATAACAAAAAAAGTGTAAACTCTAGTCATTTATTTCCCTTTATAGTTTATTCGCCTAAGCATGACCTTCATCAACATACCACATTTTTTCTCAAAATGTTGCTTTTTTGTGTCAGCAATTAGACGTTGTTCTTAGGGGGGCTAGTTACCCACTAGTAACCTAATATGATCTACATCACTAATACTAATAAAGACCAGGGGGGTCAGTAGAAGATTATGGCATAGGGTTTCACACAAGTGTGTTAAAATCCATTTAATCCGTTTTTTAGAAATTATTTTATAAGTAATACTTAAAAGCTAAGTAATAGTTGTCATATTTGAATGATTTAAATAAAATATAGGGGGGAAATGGTGTTGCACATGTCAGCATTAATATCCGCACTATGAGGAGATTTGATGTAAAGTCCCTCTTTTTAACTCACCTGTACATTAATTTTTGTTGTTCCTTTTCCATGCAATCCATTATGTACAATTGCACTAAAAAATAATAAATCCCAGCAGTCTTTAAAATGACATTCAGGAGCAAAAGGTTTTCAATAGTTGTTTTAAATTCATTAAAACAATATTCATTGGAATATAATATTGGAATGGAATATACAGTTGAAGTCGGAAGTTTACATACACTTAGGTTGGTGTCATTAAAACTTGTTTTTCAACCTCTCCACAAATGTCTTGTTAACAAACTGGTCCTCTGTAGCTCAGCTGGTAGAGCACGGCGCTTGTAACGCCAGGGTAGTGGGTTCAATCCCCGGGACCACCCATACACAAAAATGTATGCACGCATGACTTGTAAGTCGCTTTGGATAAAAGCGTCTGCTAAATGGCATATTATTTATTTTATAAACTATAGTTTTGGCAAGTCGGTTAGGACATCTACTTTGTGCATGACACAAGTAATTTTTCCAACAATTGTTTACAGACAGATTATTTCACTTATGATTCACTGTATCACAATTCCAGTGGGTCAGAAGTTTACATACACTAAGTTGACTGTGCCTTTAAACAGCTTGGAAAATTCCAGAAAATGATGTCATGGCTTTAGAAGCTTCTGATAGGCTATTTGACATAATTTGAGTCAATTGGAGGTGTACCTGTGGATGTATTTCAAGGCCTACCTTCAAACTCAGTGCCTCTTTGCTTGACATCATGGGAAAATCAAAAGAAATCAGCCAAGACTTCAGAAAAATAATTGTAGACCTCCACAAGTCTGGTTCATCCTTGGGAGCAATTTCCAAACGGCAGAAGGTACCACGTTCATCTGTACAAACAATAGTACGCAAGTATAAACATCATGGGACCACGCAGCCGTCATACCGCTCAGGAAGGAGACGCGTTCTGTCTCCTAGAGATGAACGTACTTTGGTGCGAAAAGTGCAAATCAATCCCAGAACAACAGCAAAGGACCTTGTGAAGATGCTGGAGGAAACCGGTACAAAAGTATCTATATCCACAGTAAAACGAGTCCTGTATCGACATAACCTGAAAGGCCGCTCAGCAAGGAAGAAGCCACTGCTCCAAAACCGCCATAAAAAAGCCAGACTACGGTTTGCAACTGCACATGGGGACAAAGATCGTACTTTTTGGAGAAATGTCCTCTGGTCTGATGATTATGACCATCGTTATGTTTGGAGGAAAAAGGGGGAAGCTTGCAAGCCGAAGAACACCATCCCAACCGTGAAGCACGGGGGTGGCAGCACCATGCTGTGGGGTGCTTTGCTGCAGGAGGGACTGGTGCACTTCACAAAATAGATGGCATCATGAGGAAGGAATATTATGTGGATATATTGAAGCAACATCTCAAGACATCAGTCAGGAAGTTAAAGCTTGGTCGCAAATGGTCTTCCAAATGAACAATGACCCCAAACATACTTCCAAAGTTGTGGCAAAATGGCTTAAGGACAACAAAGTCAAAGTATTGGAGTGGCCATCACAAAACCCTGACCTCAATCCTATAGAAAATGTGTGCAGAACTGAAAAAGCGTGTGCGAGCAAGGAGGCCTACAAACCTGACTCAGTTACACCAGCTCTGTCAGGAGGAATGGGCCAAAATTCACCAAACTTATTGTGGGAAGCTTGTGGAAGGCTACCCGAAACGTTTGACCCAAGTTAAAGGCAATGCTACCAAATACTAATTGAGAGTATGTAAACTTCTGACCCACTGGGAATGTGATGAAAGAAATAAAAGCTGAAATAAATCATTATTTCTACTATTATTCTGACATTTCACATTCTTAAAATAAAGTGGTGATCCTAACTGACCTAAGGCAGATCATTTTGACTAGTATTAAATGTCAGGAATTGTTTAAATGTATTTGGCTAAATTGTATGTAAACTTCCGACATAACATTAAATAACATTAGAATATAACATTTAATAACAATAACTTAACTAATTAACTCAGTGTAACATTGATGTGGCAACTCTCTTATGATCTGCTATTGCACGATTCTAATTTGTACCTGTAGGTCACAAATAAAGCTATCCCCAGTAAAATTGGAGCACAACTCATGAACCCACCTCCTGTACTGCTTACACCTAATCCAGTCCCCACCTGTGACTGAAAACAGAGGGAGAGATGCCAATTGAAAAGCTCTCTCTTAAAAACGTAGATAGCTATCTAGCTATATGACATCAAATGCTGTGAAAAATTGCTAAAAGGCTATAAAGTTGCATTAACAGTAAAGCTATCAGTCACTAGTGGAAACATTTAAAACTGAAATTAAGTTTCACTTTTTTTATGTATTTTACCTCAGACGATCTGGTAGTAAGGTTGCTAGCTAACACTCCTAGCAGCTTATGCTAACTAGCGAGCTGGCTAGCATTTACTGCTAGTGAAGTTGCTAGCTAGAAAGTTTGCAAAAACTAGCGCTAACTGGGCTAGTCATTGTCTAAATAACAGGTAGAAACACATTCTTAACCATAAAGGGGTAACTAGCCCCCAGGGGCCAGTTACCCCATAGTAGGGGGGTAGTTGCCCCCAACACACTCATCCAACATATTACTACTTTACTCAAAAATTATCTAAATTATTCTCTCTAAACAAGTGGATTATTTATCTTAAGGCTTTCCTACTTGTATATTGAAAAAAAGTACCACAGGGGGCTAGTTACCCCCTACTACCTAACTATTTTGGGGCTCCATGCAAGATCTCACCTCGTGGAGTTGCAATGATCATGAGAACGGTGAGGAATCAGCCCAGAACTACACGGGAGAATCTTGTCAATGATCTCAAAGCAGCTGGGACCATAGTCACCAAGAAAACAATTGGTAACACACTACGCCGTGAAGGACTGAAATCCTGCAGCGCCCGCAAGGTCCCCCTGCTCAAGAAAGCACATATACATGGCCGTCTGAAGTTTGCCAATGAACATCTGAATGATTCAGAGGAGAACTGGGTGAAAGTGTTGTGGTCAGATGAGACCAAAATGGAGCTCTTTGGCATCAACTCAACTCGCCGTGTTTGATGGGAGGAGAAATGCTGCCTATGACCCCAAGAACCCCATCCCCACCGTCAAACATGGAGGTGGAAACATTATGCTTTGGGGGTGTTTTTCTGCTAAGGGGACAGGACAACTTCACCGCATCAAAGGGATGATGGACGGGGCCATGTACCGTCAAATCTTGGGTGAGAACCTCCTTCCCTCAGCCAGGGCATTGAAAATGGGCCGTGGATGGGTATTCCAGCATGACAATGACCCAATCACACGGCCAAGGCAACAAAGGAGTGGCTCAAGAAGAAGCACATTAAGGTCCTGGAGTGGTCTAGCCAGTCTCCAGACCTTAATCCCATAGAAAATCTGTGGAGTGAGCTGAAGGTTCGAGTTGCCAAACGTCAGCCTCGAAACCTTAATGACTTGGAGAAGATCTGCAAAGAGGAGTGGAACAAAATCCCTCCTGAGATGTGTGCAAACCTGGTGGCCAACTCCAAGAAACGTCTGACCTCTGTGATTGCCAACAAGGGTTTTGCCACCAAGTACTAAGTAATGTTTTGCAGAGGGGTCAAATACTTATTTCCCTCATTAAAATGCAAATCAATTTATAACATTTTTTATATGCGTTTTTTTCTGGATTTTTTTGTTGTTGTTCTGTCTCTCACTGTTCAAATAAACCTACAGTGGGGAAAAAAAGTATTTAGTCAGCCACCAATTGTGCAAGTTCTCCCACTTAAAAAGATGAGAGAGGCCTGTAATTTTCATCATAGGTACACGTCAACTATGACAGACAAATTTAGAAAATAAAATCCAGAAAATCACATTGGAGGATTTATTATGAATTTATTTGCAAATTATGGTGGAAAATAAGTATTTGGTCACCTACAAACAAGCAAGATTTCTGGCTCTCACAGACCTGTGTCACGAACGTCAGGGAGAGACCAAGGCGCAGCGTTGAATGCGTACATATTTATTAATAGAATGATCACACGATCAAAACAACGGACGATAACGTGATGTCTACGGTTTAACACAAACCGAACAAGAACAAGAAACCACAAACACAAAGTGAAAGACAGACAGTTAAATATGGCTCCCAATCAGAGACAACCAGCTGACACTCGTTGCCTCTGATTGGGAGTCACTCAGGCCAACATAGAAATACAAACATAGAATTACACACCCTGGCTCAACATAACAGTGTCCCCAGAGCCAGGGCGTGACAACCTGTAACTTCTTCTTTAAGAGGATCCTCTGTCCTCCACTCGTTACCTGTATTAATGGCACCTGTTTTAACTTGTTATCAGTATAAAAGACACCTGTCCAAAACCTCAAACAGTCACACTCCAAACTCCACTATGGCCAAGACCAAAGAGCTATCAAAGGACACCAGAAACAAAATTGTAGACCTGCACCAGGCTGGGAAGACTGAATCTGCAATAGGTAAGCAGCTTGGTTTGAAGAAATCAACAGTGGGAGCAATTATTTGGAAATGGAAGACATACAAGACCACTGATAATCTCCCTCGATCTGGGGCTCCACGCAAGATCTCACCCCGTGGGGTCAAAATGATCACAAGAACGGTGAGCAAAAATCCCAGAACCACACAGGGGGACCTAGTGAATGACCTGCAGAGAGCTGGGACCAAAGTAACAAAGCCTACCATCAGTAACACACTACGCCGCCAGGGACTCAAATCCTGCAGTGCCAGACGTGTCCCCCTGCTTAAGCCAGTACATGTCCAGGCCCGTCTGAAGTTTGCTAGAGTGCATTTTGATGATCCAGAAGAGGATTGGGAGAATGTCATATGGTCAGATGAAACCAAAATATAACTTTTTGGTAAAAACTCAACTCGTCGTGTTTGGAGGACAAAGAATGCTGAGTTGCATCCAAATAACACCATACCTACTGTGAAGCATGGGGGTGGAAACATCATGCTTTGGGGCTGTTTTTCTGCAAAGGGACCAGGACGACTGATCCGTGTAAAGGAAAGAATGAATGGGGCCATGTATCGTGAGATTTTGAGTGAAAACCTCCTTCCATCAGCAAGGGCATTGAAGATGAAACGTGGCTGGGTCTTTCAGCATGACAATGATCCCAAACACACCGCCCGGGCAACGAAGGAGTGGCTTCGTAAGTAGCATTTCAAGGTCCTGGAGTGGCCTAGCCAGTCTCCAGATCTCAACCCCATAGAAAATCTTTGGAGGGAGTTGAAAGTCTGTGTTGCCCAGCGACAGCCCCAAAACATCACTGCTCTAGAGGAGATCTGCATGGAGGAATGTGTCACGATCGTTGAACGGAGTAGACCAAGGCGCAGCGTGATGAGCGAACATACTTTATTATCTTTAGTGATAATGCGAACAAAACAATAAACGAACAACGTGACGTCCTAGGTTAAACAACCAACACGGAACAAACCAAAAGGAACAAGATCCCACAACTACTGTGGGAAAACAGCCTGTTTAAATGTGGTTCCCAATCA
This sequence comes from Coregonus lavaretus, assembly GCF_964263955.1. Taxonomy (NCBI): domain Eukaryota; kingdom Metazoa; phylum Chordata; class Actinopteri; order Salmoniformes; family Salmonidae; genus Coregonus; species Coregonus lavaretus. The sequence goes on from NC_139997.1 coordinate 24,975,839, forward strand.
GAGACAACCAGCAACAGCTGACACTCGTTGCCTCTGATTGAGAACCACACTGGCCAACATAGAAATGAAACAACTAGAACTATAACACAGAACACAAACACATAGAATCTACACACCCTGGCTCAACATATAGAGTCCCCAGAGCCAGGGTGTGACAGAATGGGCCAAAATACCAGCAACAGTGTATGAAAACCTTGTGAAGACTTACAGAAAACGTTTGACCTGTGTCATTGCCAACAAAGGGTATATAACAAAGTATTGAGAAACTTTTGTTATTGACCAAATACTTATTTTCCACCATAATTTGCAAATAAATTCATTAAAAATCCTACAATGTGATTTTCTGGATTTTTTTCTCTCATTTTGTCTGTCATAGTTGACGTGTACCTATGATGAAAATTACAGGCCTCTCTCATCTTTTTAAGTGGGAGAACTTGCACAATTGGTGGCTGACTAAATACTTTTTTTCCCCACTGTACTATTAAAATTATAGACTGATCATTTCTTTGTCAGTGGGAAAACGTACAAAATCAGCAGGGGATCAAATACGTTTTTCCCTCACTGTATCTTCTGATGCAGATACTGTATCACTGAACCAACATGGGTATTCAATACAATACCAACATAATTCTTCTTTGAAAATTTAGTGGACATTTCAAGTTAATGTCACTCCTCACTGAGGGGAATCAAGACATTACACAATGGCGTTTGGCTATACAGTGTGGGAAAAAAGTATTTGATCCCCTGCTGATTTTGTACGTTTGCCTACTGACAAAGAAATGATCAGTCTATAATTTTAATGGTAGGTTTATTTGAACAGTGAGAGACAGAATAACAACAACAAAATCCAGAAAAATGCATGTCAAAAATGTTATAAATTGATTAGCATTTTAATGAGGGAAATAAGTATTTGACCCCTCTGCAAAACATGATTTAGTACTTGGTGGTAAAACCCTTGTTGGCAATCACAGAGGTCAGACGTTTCTTGTAGTTGGCCACCAGGTTTGCACACATCTCAGGAGGGATTTTGTCCCACTCCTCTTTGCAGATCTTCTCCAAGTCATTAAGGTTTCAAGGCTGACGTTTGGCAACTCGAACCTTCAGCTCACTCCACAGATTTTCTATGGGATTAAGGTCTGGAGACTGGCTAGGCCACTCCAGGACCTTAATGTGCTTCTTCTTGATTCACTCCTTTGTTGCCTTGGCCGTGTGTTTTGGGTCATTGTCATGCTGGAATACACATCCATGACCCATTTTCAATGCCCTGGCTGAGGGAAGGAGGTTCTCACCCAAGATTTGACGGTACATGGCCCCGTCCATCGTCCCTTTGATGCGGTGAAGTTGTCCTGTCCCCTTAGCAGAAAAACACCCCAAAGATAATGTTTCCACCTCCATGTTTGACGGTGGGGATGGTGTTCTTGGGGTCATAGGCAGCATTCCTCCTCCTCCAAACACGGCGAGTTGAGTTGATGCCAAAGAGCTCCATTTTGGTCTCATCTGACCACAACACTTTCACCCAGTTCTCCTCTGAATCATTCAGATGTTCATTGGCAAACTTCAGAAGGGCATGTATATGTGCTTTCATGAGCAGGGGGACCTTGCGGGCGCTGCAGGATTTCAGTCCTTCACGGCGTAGTGTGTTACCAATTGTTTTCTTGGTGACTATGGTCCCAGATGCCTTGAGGTCATTGATAAGATCCTCCCGTGTAGTTCTGGGCTGATTCCTCACCGTTCTCATGATCATTGCAACTCCACGAGGTGAGATCTTGCATGGAGCCCCAGGCCGAGGGAGATTGACAGTTATTTTGTGTTTCTTCCATTTGCGAATAATCGTACCAACTGTTGTCACCTTCTCACCAAGCTGCTTGGCGATGGTCTTGTAGCCCATTCCAGCCTTGTGTAGGTCTACAATCTTGTCCCTGACATCCTTGGAGAGCTCTTTGGTCTTGGCCATGGTGGAGAGTTTGGAATCTGATTGATTGATTTCTTCTGTGGACAGGTGTCTTTTATACAGGTAACAAGCTGAGATTAGGAGCAATCCCTTTAAGAGTGTGCTCCTAATCTCAGCTCGTTACCTGTATAAAAGACACCTGGGAGCCAGAAATCTATCTGATTGAGAGGGGGTCAAATACTTATTTCCCTCATTAAAATGCAAATCAATTTATAACATTTTTGACATGTGTTTTTCTGGATTTTTTTGTTGCTATTCTGTCTCTCACTGTTCAAATAAACCTACCATTAAAATTATAGACTGATCATTTCTTTGTCAGTGGGCAAACGTACAAGCAGGGGATCAAATACTTTTTCCCCTCACTGTAGCGCTGTGACGACCACGCACATCCTGTGGGTAGCTGTAGGCTTAGGTTGTTTACAGGAACACATTAGCAATTTCTACCAAGCGTGGGGTTTATTTCCTACAGTTTAGTCTTTTGTTTCACTTAGTTTTGGTGCCTATAGAGATGATATGTAAGTAATCATTACACCCTTGGTCAGTATCTGATGAACTTAAGGTATTTTCATGACAACATTGGATGAGCAGGAGATTTGTGCTGTTACAGCCGAACAAGTAACAAGTTTGGCCAACACCTGTGAAAGAGAGAAGTTCTATTTAGTAAAGTGAAAAACAGCAGTAAGCAACTATTCTTGGTGAATTACTTATACAGAAGAAAACTATGGAGGATTTACACTACCGTTCAAAAGTTTGGGGTCACTTAGAAATGTCCTTGTTTTCCAAAGAAAAGCTGCTTTTTTTGTCCATTAAAATAACATCAAATTAATCAGAAATACAGTGTAGACATTGTTAATGTTGTAAATGGCTATTGTAGCTGGAAACGGCATATTTTTAATGGAATATCTACATAGGCGTACAGAGGCCCATTATCAGCAACCATCAGTCCTGTGTTCTAATGGCCGAACAAGTAACAGCTGAAAACTGTTGTGCTAATTGCAAAAGGGGTTTCTAATGATCAATTAGCCTTTTAAAATGCTAAACTTGGATTAGCAAACACAACGTGCCATTAGAACACAGGACTGATGGTTGCTGATAATGGGCCTCTGTAAGCCTATGTAGATATTCCATTAAAAATCAGCCGTTTCCAACATGAATAATGTCTACACTGTATTTCTGATCAATTTGATGTTATTTTAATGGTAAAAAAAAAAGCTTTTCCTTCGAAAACAAGGACATTTCGAAGTGACCCCAAACGTTTGAATGGTAGTGTAAATTAGATCATTCCAAAGGCAAATGCATTGTTGTTTAATTTTCCCTTAGGTATGATAACCATCTTCAGCCTACAAGGAGCTGTCCTGGCCATTGTGTCTGTGGCATCTCTCAGTGTCTTCTTCACTTTCTGTCTGTGGTGCAGGAGGAAAACCAGTGAGTGGCACTGTATTACAAATTATGACATTTATTACATATTTCCTAGGCTACATGTCACACTAATCAACCTGTACATCTACTCAAATATCATGAAATCCTCTTAAAGTAAAAATATATTTGTCATGTAGCACTTAAGCTAAATTAATATACTTCATTTGCTAGGTTGACTTGTGAAATAATTGTACAAAATCAATCAGTAGTGTGTTCCATTCAATAAAAGTGTCCCCCTTTTCCTTGGCTGTAGAAATAATACATGAAGAGAATCAAATTTATGACCCTCAAATATTGTAAGTATAACATTAACATAGATATTAAATAATTGATGCACTGTAAGACCAAGCATGATCTTATCGATGTGGTGAAGAGTATTATAGATGAATGGTATAATACTGTATGTAATTCCTAATGTACAATTGTAATGTTCTATAATTCATAAAATAGCCGTTTCTATCCTAACATTACAGTTTTAACCCATGTTGTAAAACAATTTAACCTCACTATTGGCTACTATATGACAATATAAATTTTCATCACGTAACTCTGCCCACTCCACAGCCATCGCGAAGGTAGCAGATTTGCAGTAATGCGATCTAAAACAGGTAAACTTACATTGTGATTCATCATACCCTTTGGGGCGGATTCCCGGACAGAACTAGCCTTATTCTACTTTAATTAATACAGAATAAAAAATTCAAAAAGGATTTCACAAGTGGCTTCATTATTGTGAATTCTCTTCTCATAGTGAATGACTGAATGAATCTATTTAATATGGTGATGGTTGTTCTTTATGGCTATCGTGTGCTGATCAACAGTAAATGATATGTTCTCACTACTGAATCCTTCTTGAATCTCTTGGGCTTTTCTAGTCACACGACCCAACCAGATTGTAAGAGACCTGCCTCCAACACCAGTGTAAGTAGGCTACTCATACATTTAGGTCTTATGCCCATCCTGCTTTTGTCTTGTTCCAACACGACAGCTGGGTAACAAAATATATACTTGTATAAATATTTTATACAAGCAAACAAGAGTTTCTACAGTTGGAGAAAATCTAAAAGAGCATTGGAGTTTAGTTTTTAACTTCCAGCTCACACCTGTTGGTTGTCATGTGTGATGTAATGACCACAGACCCACTGGGCACACACTGGTTGAATCAATGTTGTTTCCACTCATTTCAACAAAATTACGTTGAACCAACATGGAATAGACATTGAATTGACGTCTGTGCCCAGTGGGGACTTACTCCCTGACCACATATTGTCTATGGTCTGTTTCTTCCTTAGGTGGCCCAACAGATATGCAACACTCACAATAAATAATTTAAATGTAATTTATTTTTACAGGGAAAAAACACCACAAGGTAGGTTTTATTTAATTCTTAATGTCCAGCAGACCTTTCCATCCACTTACATGGGGTCAGTGCCTAAAGAATCTGTAGACAAAGCTTATAAACAAAACTGAACCATCTGGACCCAGAATTTGAACAGATTACAGATGTTTCAACATACAGGTAACTTCCCAAAAAAGGGAAACACCAACATAAAGTGTCTTAATAGGGCGTTAGGCTCCCACGAGCCAGAACAGCTTCAATGCACCTTGTCATAGATACAAGTGTCAGGAACTACAGTATATTGGAGGGATGTGACGCCAGTCTTCCACAATAAATTCCATCATTTGGTGTTTTGTTTATAGTGGTGGATGACACTGTCACAGGTGCCACACCAGAATCTCCCATAACTGTTCAATTGGGTTGAGATCTGGTGACTGAGACGGCCATGGCATATGGTTTACATCGTTTTCATGCATTGCTCATCAAACCGTTCAGTGAGTGACCACTCGTGCCCTGTGGATGGGGGGATTGTCATCCTATGGGGGCATAGCCATGGTAGCCAAAATAATGGGCTGCCCATCATTTTTTTACATGACCCTAAGCATGATGGGATGTTAATTGCTTAATTAACGTAGGAACCACACCTGTGTGGAACCACCTACTTTGTATCCCTCATTTCCTCAAGTGTTTCCATTATTTTGGCAGTTACCTGTAGGTGTACTGTATGTGTGTATCTTTACAGTTGTGAATGAGGAGCAAGCGAAATATCAAAATGTTGTAACAGGTAAATATGATCTGTTAGTAATTGTATTAGGTATATATGAATGCCAAACATTTCCATTTTGGAAACACTGAGACCTTTCAATGTGGAAACAGTATCACTAATTCACTACAGCTTCAGCCTGCACCAAATTCCTCAGCACTAACTAAGACTTTTCAATTGTGTTATATTAGCTCAGATGGGAAGCATTGAACCAACATATGTGTAAGTATCTATCAATGCTTGATTTCCATTTAAAACATAATATTCTGTATAGTCTACTTACAATTAATCTGTATTTTAGTTTCTGTGAAAAATAATACATGTGCTTATTGTTTTTACAGAGATCCAATCCCAGCGTTAGTGTACCAGAATGTTAATGAGAGTACAAATGCAGAAACGGGTAAGTATGATTTATCCAATGATGTGAATACAGTATGTAGGCATATGTCTATGGTTTATCAGACAGAACCAGATGGAATAAAAAAGAAAAACTCAAAACGAACAAATAAACAACCCCCGTCCCTCTCGCCCACTCCCTTTTTATTAACCCAAAACATAAGGAAAAGAAAGATGGGAAGCCCCACCATTGATGCATTTTGATCAGTAGCCATTTACTGTAAAAAACAAAACAAAAAAAAGGCAGAGAGGGACGGGGGTTGATATCCACTCAAATAATGTAATCTGTTGCAGTTGAAAGTAATGTCACGCTTCAGCTAAAACCACATTATCAAAAGGTACAGGCAACAATACATGGCAGTCTACATACAGTCACACAATCTAACATCCCCTCAAGACAAGCGTAGTAACTTATTCGTATGTGTTCTGATTGTCACTTGCCAGAAATGTAAGTATAATTTGATAAAAACACATTTCTACTTTCTAGATGGTGATCAATATGAGAATGTTTTTCCATCTATTGATACAATCAGCCGTGACTCTGGTATGTACTTTAAAATGAATAAATGTAATCCTTCCTTTGAAAATAGTAATTTATGAAGATCATTTTGTTTTTAGAAAAGTTAATTGCCTACTTGGAGTAGATTTCTTATTTTATGTTGAACTAAGATTATTTTCCCCCACCTCACAACAGATGGATCAGATTACGAGAACTCTGAATTCCTGGCGCAAGTGAAGATGGGGTTAGAGGATGGTAAGTCACCATAATGCTTTATAACGAAGAGAACACTTCTGCTATGAACGTAGGATGAATGCACTAATTGTAAGTCGCTATGGATAAATGACTAAAATGTAATGAACTAGGAATTGAGACTTCTACTCTCGTCACAGATGAACCAGATTATGTGAACGACACTGACTGATATGGAAACTACATGCTCTACGAGTAGATGTCTATGGGAATGGACTTTCTCACGATCTTTGCTGAGATGCTTGGATAAATGTTAAGTGATAATATGTATGTCAATGTGCTATAACAGAGCAATGCCATTTTAGGGTAAACACCCAAAATGTTATTACTTCATCATGAATTCCCTTGAGTCAAAAAATGTGAGGAACCATGTACAGCAGGGATGGGCAACTGGCAGCCCACGGATCAATTTCCAAAACTCAGTCGGGGTCTCAATTTACAGTTGAGAGAATAGCAGAATACACAAGGTGCACTTTCGAAATGTGCAGTTGTGCATCACCAGTTATGTCAGTCACTCAATTAGCTCATGTCAGCTAACATTTTTTAGATTGGTAAATTAGACTAGCGGCCAGCCATCTAAACATGTAGTAATCATGTTCGAATTACTGACTTGGGCCCCCATTGATAATCAGTTATCATATTAAAATGTCTCTACCCTATGGCAAAATGTGTAGAATTGCAGAAAATTCGCATGAAAACGGCTACTTTTTCGCCCCCCCCCCCCCATGGAAAAATTAGTAGAATAACATGAAATTAACTCTAAAACGTAATTTGTCCCCGTTCTGTCAAGGTGGGGCAAAACATTTTTGCTCACAAGGTGGGGGGAGGGGCGCAACAAAATGTTGCTTACGCACCCAAAAAGGCTAGGGCCGGCTCGGACTACATGTGTGGTGGGTACACAGACCCGGCGAGCCACAGCAGCCCCTCGTGAGGAGTTCCGATTTTTGTGGCCCCGACCCCCATCAATGTTGACCATCCCTGATGTAGAGTATTTTTCATTGTTTGAGTGTTACTGTGTAACTGTCACCATCTAGTGGTACAAAATTAATACAAGAGACAGCTCAGAATGTTTTTAAAAATGTAGATAACATCTGTCTGTATTAATAAATCCTTACTACAAAACCTTTAAATGTACAACCTCTTTATAGACCAATGTGTTCGGTAAGTCAAGTCATAATGAAACATTGATTTATTACAAAAGTGAGTAGTATTTACATTATAAAATACAAATGTATTTAATCCAGAAATGTTTCAACATCAAACAACTCCCCAGGACTCTGAGTCAGAGTAATTATGGGGGCGTCACTCAGATTGGTGGAAGCAGTGTGGTGTTCAGGAACGAAATGCAAGAAACTGCACTGAAACAGGGAAGGACAACCTGGACATGCTCAATACGTAACGCTCATTTATGTTTTCTGTTACAAAATGTTTTGTTTTCCTAATGAACACAACCCAGGAGAGAAAGAGACAGAGAGGAGAGAGACAGGAGGGAGGGAGGAGAGACAGACAGACGGGAGGAGAGACAGACAGAAGGGAGGGAGGGAGGAGAGACAGACAGACGGGAGGAGAGACAGACAGGAGGGAGGGAGGAGAGACAGTGCTGAGATGACGGGTGGAAGCATGGGTGCGGTGTTAGCTGGGATCAGGGGTGGCCGTCTTGCTGCACAGTCGACCCAGGAGGCCTGCCATCTGCAGTAGTGAGTTCACGCCCTCCGCCACCTTCATGTGGGTGTATCCTATCTCCTGAGAAAAGGAACAATACCAAGTAAACAAGGAGAGCGATGCCGAGGCAAAATTGATTAATATTATGGTGTGGCTTACTTTCCTATGCCAAGTTTGGCACTTTTCTGCCATTCTGTTATACCCAACTAAGATGAGGAACATGAGGAAACATAGAAAAGGATCTGACATAACCAGACATGTACATAATGTACAGTGAGCAACAAAAGTATTGGGACAGTTGTTGGTTTTGGCTCTATACTCCAGCACTTTGGATTTGAGGTTAAAGTGCAGACTGTCAGCTTTAATTTGAGGGTATTTTCATTCATATTGGGTGAACCGTTTAGAAATTACAGCACTTTTTGTACATAGTCGCATTTTAGGGGAGAAATTCACTTGTCTATTAAAGTAGTAAAAAGTTCAGTATTTGGTCCCACATACATCAAGCTTGTGACTCTACAATTTGTTGGATGCATTTGCTGTTTGTGTTTCAGATTACTTTGTGCCCAATAGAAATGAATGGTAAATGTATTGTCTCATTTCGGAATCACTTATTGTAAATAAGAATTGAATGTTTCTAAACACTTTACATTAATGTGGATGCTACCATGATTACGGATAATCCTGAATGAAATGTGAATAATGATGAGTGAGAAAGATGCACAAATACAGTGGGGAAAAAAGTATTTAGTCAGCCACCAATTGTGCAAGTTCTCCCACTTAAAAAGATAAGAGAGGCCTGTAATTTTCATCATAGGTACACGTCAACTATGACAGACAAAATGAGAAAAAAAAATCCAGAAAATCACATTGTAGGATTTTTAATGAATTTATTTGCAAATTATGGTGGAAAATAAGTATTTGGTCAATAACTAAAGTTTCTCAATACTTTTATATACCCTTTGTTGGCAATGACACAGGTCAAACGTTTTCTGTAAGTCTTCACAAGGTTTTCACACACTGTTGCTGGTATTTTGGCCCATTCCTCCATGCAGATCTCCTCTAGAGCAGTGATGTTTTAGGGCTGTCGCTGGGCAACACGGACTTTCAACTCCCTCCAAAGATTTTCTATGGGGATGAGATCTGGAGACTGGCTAGGCCACTCCAGGACCTTGAAATGCTTCTTACGAAGCCACTCCTTCGTTGCCCGGGCGGTGTGTTTGGGATCATTGTCATGCTGAAAGACCCAGCCACGTTTCATCTTCAATGTCCTTGCTGATGGAAGGAGGTTTTCACTCAAAATCTCACGATACATGGCCCCATTCATTCTTTCCTTTACACGGATCAGTCGTCCTGTTCCCTTTGCAGAAAAACAGCCCCAAAGCATGATGTTTCCACCCCCATGCTTCACAGTAGGTATGGTGTTCTTTGGATGCAACTCAGCATTCTTTGTCCTCCAAACACGACGAGTTGAGTTTTTACTAAAAAGTTCTATTTTGGTTTCATCTGACCATATGACATTCTCCCAATCCTCTTCTGGATCATCCAAATGCACTCTAGCAAACTTCAGACGGGCCTGGACATGTACTGGCTTAAGCAGGGGGACACATCTGGCACTGCAGGATTTGAGTCCCTGGCGGCGTAGTGTGTTACTAATGGTAGGCTTTGTTACTTTGGTCCCAGCTCTCTGCAGGTCATTCACTAGGTCCCCCCGTGTGGTTCTGGGATTTTTGCTCACCGTTCTTGTGATCATTTTGACCCCACGGGGTGAGATCTTACGTGGAGCCCCAGATCGAGGGAGATTATCAGTGGTCTTGTATGTCTTCCATTTCCTAATAGTTGCTCCCACTGTTGATTTCTTCAAACCAAGCTGCTTACCTATTGCAGATTCAGTCTTCCCAGCCTGGTGCAGGTCTACAATGTTGTTTCTGGTGTCCTTTGACGCTCTTTGGTCTTGGCCATAGTGGAGTTTGGAGTGTGACTGTTTGAGGTTGTGGAGAGGTGTATTTTATACTGATAACAAGTTCAAACATGGCTTCCATTAATACAGGTAACGAGTGGAGGACATAGGAGCCTCTTAAAGAAGAAGTTACAGGTCTGTGAGAGCCAGAAATCTTGCTTGTTTCTAGGTGACCAAATACTTATTTTCCACCATAATTTGCAAATAAATTCATTAAAAATCCTACAATGTGATTTTCTGGATTTTTTTTCTCAATTTGTCTGTCATAGTTGACGTGTACCTATGATGAAAATTACAGGCCTCTCATCTTTTTAAGTGGGAGAACTTGCACAATTGGTGGCTGACTAAATACTTTTTTTCCCCCACTGTATCATACTCCCAAGACATGCTAACCTCTCACCATTCAATAACAGGGGAGATTAGCATTTTATTTTTGAGCTCACTGTACAACTGCAAATGTTTTACCATGTCTCTTACCTTGATGAACTCCAACTTGAGATACTCAGGCATCTGGAAAGTCTTACAAACTCTGAAGATGTTACCGATTATGTCCTCAGGGGAGTAACCCAGGGCCCACAGCTGATCAATAATCTAAGGGAGAGGTACACATTAATATTATCAGCTATATGATTATACTATATATTATAAACTGAGCAGTTATTGATCACTTTAATTAAGAACCATGTTTAAAGGCTAGAGAAATAAGTGTTATTCATTGACAGGAATATAATTATACTTATTCTGTCTTGATTGTTATTGAAAGTGGATTGCAATACCTTGTAAGCCTCATCTATGTTGGCGTTGACACAGTGTTCCAGCATGCTTTTCACCAACAGCGGGTGTGGCTCATCGCACACCTGAACAAAAACCAACAATGCTTTACTCGTCTTTCCTTTGAAACAGACCTACGCATTGTCAATTTCTTCTTCCTTCTAAAATGACTGAAAAAGACAGGTTAGGTAACAGAACCGTACCTTGAACACATTTTCGCTGTTGATGTAGCCAAAACCAGAATTTGTGGATTGTAGGTTATTCAGTGCCTGATGATGCAAAAAAAAGACAGCTCAAGTTATATATATAGTTTCACACATCTCAGCCAAACTTGAATTGGCCCCCCAGAAAGTACAGCCACAATGAGGAGCCATGGATCAGGGTTTCCGTTAGGAAAATGTGGCGCTGGACAACGTGACCGGGAAGGTTTTAATTTACCGGCCATTTGAAATTTACCGCTCATTAGGGTGTCCACCCACTGTGCTCAGAATGACAGAAATCACATTTAGATTATGGTAATTCATCTTAACATCCTTTAATGAAGCAGCTAATAAAATGTCATTTTCAAACATTTGCCAAAATGCATTTCGCAGGAAAACACCATCCTCAACAGCGCACCTTATGCAAGCGGTTCCATATGTGACAGATGAAAATCTCCATTAGAAACTTAGAAAGAGGGGGACTCTAAAGATGCAACAACTAGGATGGGTTGCTAATATGACTACGATTGTGCCTTTGGCTTCTGGACGAAAGAAAGTTATGAAAACCAATAGAACAGGAGAGAAATGCTGGTTTCAATGGCATATGAGGAAGTCAATAAAATAATTGCCTCCACGTTTCTATGGTCGGATTGAAGCAAGGTAAGACATGCCTCATAATATGAAGTAAAACGTTCAGGTTTCAATCAATTAAGTATACATTTTCAAAATGCATACTGCCTCCAGCTCAAGTTGTAAAGTGGTGGGTGATGTGCTGATATCCTGCCTACCGTTGCCTATGCACCTGAATGGTGAATGGGAGGCGCGCTTCAATTACCAGTTGGGAAAGAAAAATAGTAGCTATTTAATCGTGGTCATCAAAACTGTTTTTAACATACATTTAGAATTGTTGCACAATAACGGGGCTGATAAAAGCATGTTTCACTCCAGCACCTAAAACCCTCACAAACCTTTACAGATGCACAATGGAGAGCATTCTGTCGGGCTGTATCACCACCTGGTACGGCAACTGCACCGCCTGCAACCGCAGGGCTCTCCAGAGGGTGGTGCGGTCTGCCGAACGCATTACCGGGGGCAAACTACCCGCCCTCCAGGACACCTACAGCACCCGATGTCACAGGAAGGCCAAAAATATCATCAAGGACATCAACCACCCGAGCCACTGCCTGTTCACCACGCTATCATCCAGAAGGCGAGGTCAGTACAGGTGCATCAAAGCTGGGACCGAGAGAATGAAAAACAGCTTCTATCTCAAGGCCATCAGACTGTTAAATAGCCATCACTAGCACATTAGAGGCTGCTGCTGCCTATTTGAAAATCACTGGCCACTTTAAGAAATGGAACACTAGTCACTCTAATAATGTTTACATTACATATCTTGCACTACTCATCTCATATGTATATACTGTATTCTATTCTATAATATTCTACTGTGTCTTAGTCCATGCCACTCTGTCATTGCTTGTCCATATATGTATATATTCTTAAATTCCATTCCCTACTAGATTTGTGTGTATTGGGTATATGTTGTGAAATTGTTCGATATTACTTGTTAGATATTACTGCACTGACGGAGGTAGAAGCACAAGCATTTCACTACACCCGCTATAACATCTGCTAAACACGTGTATGTGACAAATAACATTTGATTTGAAAAAAGCAGCAAGGAGCTGAGGCGCTGCAGCTCTAGTGCTTTCTGACAAGTGATATTCCGCTCTGTATGCTGTCCGTGTGTGATAAATAAGATGCATGACAACTAACGAAAATAAACACGCCCCAATTTAATTCCGCCAAATGTTGCTTATTAATCAATTGACCGATAAGCTTGACAGTGAAATGTATTTACATTGACTGATATTTCCATCAATGAATAAAAAGCATTATTTTGCAATGGGGTTGTTTTTTTCTCCTGGTCAATTTGTCCGGCAACAAGCCGCAAACCCTCCCATGGATAGATATAGTGTTCAACAAACTTGATATTTTAAATGGGTAACTTGTTGACACCAAAACTTCCTAAGTCATTCCCAATCTAGTCGTAATGGGAACAAGAACGCTATTCTCATGGAACCTTTAGTGTCAACATGGAGGATTGGAGGACAGTTGGCCCTTTTCCCAACCTGTCTCATGTCTCCCTGGGCAGTGAAGATGATGGCCTCCAGGCCGTCGTTGCTGGTGACCAGGTTCTCCCTCTCCACTACCTCCAGCAGACGCATCATGATCTGCTCGTCCCTCAGCTTGGTGTAGCGAAGGACCGCACAACGTGACTGGATGGGCTCTATGAAGGAGGGGGCACAGCAACATGGAGGACCATCAGGACAGAGAAAAGACAAGTTGGTTTTGTAATGTGACCATCGCTTACATTTGGGTCCCTATTCAATACGACAGCATCATTGTATTGTAGGACCCTCACCGATGATCTTGTCGGAGGCGTTGCACGCCAGAGCGAAGCGTGTGGTTTTAGAGTAGATCTCCATGGTCCTCCTCAAGGCCTGCTGGGCTCCGTCTGTCATGCTGGAGACACAAGCACAGCCTTTACAGACACAGCCATTATAGGTACACTAGATCAGCTTAGCTGTCATGACCCTCAGTGGGTCTTACCTGTCAGCCTCATCCAGGATGATGATCTTGTGTCTGCCTTTAGGGAGGGTGACTTTTTGCTGGGCAAACATCTTGATCTTGTTTCGAACTACATCGATGCCTCTGAGGAAGATTGATGACAATGTGTTAGTGTAGGCTTCACTTTCTAAAGCAACAATGTGATTTTAACCCAAAATGCGGCTCCTGGAATCACAGGTGCACTTAAAGGAAAGACTCGCCCATTTATTTTATTTTATATCGTATTTGTGCATCCCTATGTAAGAATGCTGTTCATCAACTATAGCTCAGCCTTCAACACCATTGTTCCCACCAAGCTCATCACTAAGCTCAGGTCCCTGGGTCTGAACCCCTCCCTGTGCAACTGGATCCTGGACTTCCTGACGGGCCGGCCCCAAGTGGTGAAGGTAGGCAACAACACCTCCACCAAGCTGATTCTCAACATGGGGGCGCGTGCCCAGCTGCCTGCTATACTCCCTGTTCACCCATGACTGTGTGGCCACGCACGTCTCCAACTCAAATCATCAAGTTTGCTGACGACACAACAGTGGTAGGCCTGGCTGATTACCAACGACAAAACAGCCTACAGGGAGGAGGTGAGTGCTTTGGCGGAGTGCTGCCAGGAAAATAACCTCTCCCTCAACGACAACAAAAAGGAAGGAGCTGATCGTGGACCATCCACATCCACGGGGCCTCAGTGGAGAGCGTCAAAAGCTTCAAGTTCCACGGCGTGCATATCACTGACGAACTGAAATGGTCCCTTCACACAGATAGTGAAGAAGGTACAACAGCGCCAATTCCGCTTGGCCCCTAAGACCCTCACGACCTCTAGCAAGGCACTATTGAGAGCATCCTGTCGGGCTGTATCGCCGCCTGGTACGGCAATTGCACCGTCCGCAACTGCAGGGCTCTCCAGAGGGTGGTGCGGTCAGCCCAACGCATCGTCAGGGGCACACTGCCTGCCCTCCAGGACATCTACAGCACCCAGTGTCACAGGAAGGCCAAGAAGATCATCAAGGACCTCAGCCACCCAAGTCTAGGCCTGTTCACCCCACTACCATCTAGAAAGTAGAGACAGTACAGGTGCATCAAAGCTGTGACCGAGGCTATCTCCAGGCCATCAATTTGTTAAACAGTCACCACTAGCCGGCCTCCGCCCAGTGTGCCCTGCCCTGAACTTCAGACACTGTCACTACACAGCTACCACCCGGTACTCTACCCTGCACCTTAGAGACCGCAGCCCTATGTACAAAGTCATTGAACACTGGTCTCATTAATAATGTTTACATACTGTTTTACCCACTTTATTTGTATACTGTATTCAAGTCATGGCTCATCCTATATACCTACTGCTATACACACACCCTTTCTATTCACATAATGTCCATACACACCATTCACATACACCGAATGCACAAAACATTGGGAACACATTCCTAATCTTGAGTTGCACCCCCTTTTGCCCTCAGAACAGCCTAAATTTGTCAGGGCATGGACTCTACAAGGTGTTGAAAGCATTTCACAGGGATGTTGGCCCATGTTGACTCCAATGCTTCCCAGTTGGCTGGATGTCCTTTGGGTGGTGGACCATTCTTGTTACACACGGGAAACTGTTGAGCATGAAAAACCCAGCAGCGTTGCAGTTCTTGACACAAACCGGTGCGCCTGGCACCTGCTACCATACTCCGTTCAAAGGCACTTACATTTTTTGTCTTGCCCATTCACCCTCTGAATGACAGACATACACAATCCATGTCTCAATTGTCTCAAGGCTTAAAAATAATTATTTAACCTGTCTCCTCCACTTCATCTACACTGACTGAAGTGGATTTAACAAGTGACATCAATAAGGGATCATAGCTTTCACCTGGATTTATCTGGTCAGTCTGTCATGAAAAGGTCCTTAAGCTAATTCCTGCAGTTCCATCCATTTTGCTATGGGGTTTTGTACTGTGTATTTATATACTGTATTCTCGAAAGCTCATTCTAATATTTCTACTACTCTACATTGCATTTTAGTTACACTGTTTATACACACACACACACCGCATATTTATTGATATACTGGATTTTTGACATGGCTCACTAATATATTTATTTAATTTAACTAGGCAAGCCAGTTAAGAACAAATTCTTATTTACAATGACGGCCTATATATACCGCTGTACATATAATTCCTAGTAAATCTTGTGTAAATTCATTCGGTGTAGATACGTATAGATTGCATTTGGATTACTGTTACAGTGCTATTTGTGTTGTTGATTGGATTCGTTCGGACATTTATTTTAACTTTTTGGATTATATGTGCATTGTTTTGTATTGCTAGGTATTCATTTTTGATTGATATGATTTATTTAAGCCCATATAGGATTACAAGACACTACTAGCACTAGTATTAGTACTACACTGTTGGAGCTAGAAACACAAGCATTTCGCTGCACCTGAGATAACATCTGCAAATCTATGTACGCGACCAATACACTTTGATTTGATCTCTGAGCGATGTTCTATTGATTCCCGGGGTCATTTCATGGTTTTACGTGTATCAGCTATTCGCCGTTCAACCAGGCAGAAATACAGCTAGTATAATGATGAAAAACGCACCATCCCGGCTGTATTTCTACCTGCTTGAACCGAGAATAGCTCAGATACACATAAAAACATGAAATGACCCCTGGAATATATAGAACATCGCTCAGATGTGCACAAATACGATATAACATTCAAAATGGGTGAATCTTTCCTTTAAGTATGCCAGTGTGACATTTTTCATGGCAGACATCACTTGCTCTCACCTGTCATTGGAAGCATTCAGTTCCAGGACAGCATCTTTCATGGCTGGGCCTAGAAGAGCTCGCGCCAAACACAGAATACTGGTGGTCTTTCCTGTACCGGGGGGACCCTAAAATAACAATAGTTATGTTTAAAAAGAGGTCCCATATGAAAGATGGCATAACTTGCATACAATTACTCCGCTGCACCAACATGTCAGTTTGTAATATCAAATAGTTATGATGAAAGAATGAATTGTGTCAGTCACTCACTGCAATAATGATGTTGGGTACATTTCCCTCTCTGGCAAACACCTGTAAGAGAGAAGGGAAAAACAAATCATACAGTTGGCTATTATTTAGCAAGAAATGTATTGAAACTATGTAACTTAAAATATTGAGGATACTTTACCTCCAATCTGCTAACAGTCTCCTCGTTGCCTACTATTTCGTTCAACTTAAATGGTCTGTATTTTTCAACCCTGTGAGACATTCAGAACAAGCATAGCTATCAGCAACATTATGTCCCAACAGACTCGCTTAGTTGCCACCAAAGCTAATCAACAAGCAATTCATAGTGATTTACACAATTACTTGCACTAGTAGCGCTAGCTGTTGCTCCAATGAAATGCTTAGAACATAACATTACATAGCTAACTTTAGCTATCTGGTTAATTTTTGAGAGGCATGCAGAATCGGTTTGTTTTCATAGCTAATATTCATTACATAGCTATTAGCTAGCTACAATGCTAGGATCTTAGGTGGTGGAACTAAGACTTGAAACGTGAAGTTAATCGATCCCCGTCGAGGGAAGAGCTGATTTTTTGTATATGACAGTAAAACATTTTTATGATGACTATAACATTTGTTGGCACCTTCAATTCTTGCACATTTTCTCATAATAAGTGTATTTCAACACGGCTGCTCAGGCAAATTTGCCGAACTGCTAAACTTGGAACCAATCAGAACTCCCCTACATACCCCTTGTGATGAAGGCAGCCAATGGCCTGCTTCTATCTACAATGTAAACAGCCGCTTGTGAAAACACAAGCTGCTGTCTAAACAGAAACACCGATTGCTAGCTAGCTCCCAGACTGAAATAAGATAAATATTTGTTTGAGTGCACTTGAAATATGCAGCATGCAATACGAATTGTCTTGATCATATGAAGAGGTAATTCCGTTGACCATTTAGCCAATTTCATGAAAGTTAGCCAATGTTACAGACTAGTAGCTATTGTGAATGTCAATTTGTGTTTCATTAGCCATCGCTCTATCAGTGAATTAAATGGTTGAGTCATGTTTTGGCATGATTATACGTCTCATTTCAAGTAGCTAGCTGCAGGCTTAAAGAAACATTAAATCATATACTTTGCATAGAAACCCAAATAAAAGCATGTAGATAGATGCATGCTAGAATGGAGGTTTAAAAACGACAGCTGCATATGCATATCAGTCAATACATATGGTATAGCCTAGAAATATAACATATCTTGCAATCCAATCTTCGTTTGATTTCTAAACCAGATGAGTTCTCAAATAGCAGCTGCCCAATACCATCGTGGGCATGCATAATGTTGGATGCATTGGAATATAAGGTATGGAGAATGATAAAGAGCCTGTAGGATTATATACTGTAAAAGCAGTTGGGAAATGAATGTTTTAGTTTCAAATACTAAATGTTCAGTGAAATGTGAGTATATTTAAGTGGTGTCGATCAGGGTTTCCCGACCTCCCCTCCCCGGGTGCACGTTTTGGTTTTTGCCCTAGCATTACACAGCTGATTCAAATAATCAAAGCTTGATGGCGAGTTGGTTATTTGCATCAGCTGTGTAGTGCTAGGGCAAAAACCAAAACGTGCACCCAGGGAGGGCCCCAGGACAGAGTTTGGGAAACCCTGGTTTAGATTATTAACTTTCCTACTAACCTTCTAAAAGTTAACGGTACGTGCCAAAATCTTGCCAATCCATTCATTATTCTACTAACTATGACTGAGTGTGAGACATGTTTTCCGTAATGCATGTTTCATGCATATACATACAAATGCATCTACGAACAAAGACCACCATCACAAATAGTCTTTCACCATTTATTGAGTGCAGAGACAAATAGCAAAATGTGTCTCAGACAGTATTTGAAGTCTCTAAATATAGTGTAGCCAACCAATCAATCAATTGTCGTAGAGGGCACAATCTTACAATGTTGCAGTCCAGAAATGAGAACTTTATGATCTATGCCAAAAGCCTAGGCCTCTGATGGAGCCTGTCATAAACACATGCTCTAGGAGCTTGTGTGTGCCCAGGTCCCATAGGCATATCGAAAGGATTCCACCCTGGTCACCAATGTAGTTCACCGATGTAGAGAAAGACTTACATTACATTTGAGTCATTTAGCAGACGCTCTTATCCAGAGCGATTTACAGGTGGAACTAAGGCACAGACAGATGTTTCACCTAGTTGGCTTGGGGATTCGAAACAGGCAAATGCATGTGGTCTCAATGTTTAAATAGTGACGGCAGGGCTAGTTCAAACTGCAGTAGGATGGCTCTCTTCACAGGTGAATGAATCAGCCCATGCTTGGTGAATAGCACTTGGTTGATCTTTGGGAGTAGGATACGGGAGAGCTGAATAGATCATGTGAGACAAAAGTGAGAGACAAGAATGAATGAAAGAAATCATCACAGCAAAGGAAAGTAGTTTGTGAGCTAGAAAATGAACATCCTGACAGTCTGCTGCTCTGCAATCATCCTACTCCAACCATTGACAGGGATAATGTGGCATTTCATATTTGTCAGTATGAATGAAATGAGTGGGTCCTGCCTTGGTGACTGTAGTAGATTTACACTACTTGTCCTACAGATTTTTGTAGTCTTAAATTATTACTTGTAATAAACGGAAAGATAAAACGCTCCTTGTCCCGGAATGACATGCTAGCTAGTGATAAAGCTCTCTGCTCCCACTAGCTAGCAACACATCTACTTGTTGTAACTTGCAAGCTAGCTACATTATTAAATATAAAAACGCAACATGAAACAATTTCAAAGATTTTACTGAGTTTACAGTTCATATAAGGAAATCAGTCAATTTAAATAAATGTATTAGGCCCTAATCTATGGATTTCACATGACTGAGAATACAGATATGCATCTGTTGGTCACAGACACCTTAAAAAAAAAAGGTAGGGGTGTGGACCAAAAAAAGTCAGTATCTGGTGTGACCACCATTTGCCTCATGCAGTGCGACATCTCCTTCGCATAGAGTTGATCAGGCTGTTGATTGTGGCCTGTGGAATGTTGTCCCACTCGTCAATGGCTGTACGAAGTTTCTGGATATTGGCGGGAACTGGAACACGCTATCGTACACGTCGATCCAGAGCATCCCAAACATGCTCAATGGGTGACATGTCTGGTGAGTATCCAGGCCATGGATGAACTGGGACATTTTCAGCTTCCAATAATTGTCTACAGATCCTTGCGACATGTGGCCGTGCATTATCATGCTGAAACATGAGGTGATGGCTACGGATGAACGGTACAGGATCTCGTCACGGTATCTCTGCATTCAAATTGCCATCGATAAAATGCAATTGTGTTCGTTGTCCGTAGCTTATGCCTGCCCATACCATAACCCCACCATGGGGCGCTCTGTTCACAACGTTGACATCAGCAAACCGCTCGCCCACACAACACCATACACGCTGTCTGTCATCTGCCCGGGGCAGTTGAAACCAGGATTCATCCGTGAAGAGGACACTTCTCCAGCAGCCATCGAAGGTGAGCATTTGCCCACTGAAGTCGGTTACGACGCCTAACTGCAGTCAGGACGACGAGCACGCAGATGAACTTCCCTGAGACTGTTTATTTCGTTGTGCTAACCCACAGTTTCATCAGCTGTCCGGGTGGCTTGTCTCAGACGATCCCACAGGTGAAGAAGCCGGATGTGGAGGTCCTGGGTTGGCGTGGTTACACGTGGTCTGCGGTTATGAAGCCGGTTGGACGTACTGAAATTCTCTAAAACGACGTTTGAATTAACATTCAATTCTCTGGCAACGGCTAGGGTGGACATTCCTGCAGTCAGCATGCCAATTGTACGCTCCCTCAAAACTTGAGATATCTGTGGCATTGTGTTGTGTGACAAAACTGCACATTTTAGAGTGGCCTTTTATTGTCCCCAACACAAGGTGCACCTGTGTAATGATCATGCTGTTTAATCAGCTTCTTGATATGCCACACCTGTCAGGTGGATGGATAATTTTGGCAATGGAGAAATACTCACTAACAGGGATGTAAACAGATTTGTGCACAACAGTTTAGAGAAATAAGCTTTTTGTGTGAATGGAAAATTTCTGGGATTTGTTATTTCAGCTCATGAAATATGGGGCCAACACTTAACATGCTGCGTTTATATTTTTGTTCAGTGTAAATAGTTAATTACAAATAAATAAAAATGACCTACCTGATAGCAGTTTCTCGAGATGCCACCTGCTGTCTACTACCTTCGATATGGATAACGTGATTGGCAGACGTGATCAACAGAGATACTA
Organism: Coregonus lavaretus; assembly: GCF_964263955.1. Lineage (NCBI taxonomy): Eukaryota > Metazoa > Chordata > Actinopteri > Salmoniformes > Salmonidae > Coregonus > Coregonus lavaretus. The sequence continues at coordinate 24,996,974 of NC_139997.1, forward strand.
CCATGGATATTACACGAGTTTTGATTGGTTTACAGTTTAGTAGTCGGTGGCGTTTGCCTGTCCAACTAGCGAACATAAAAACAAGTATTTTGAAAAGAATGCTAGAATTTACATTGCCAACAAACAGAAGTGTTTAGAATAAATAAATATACACAATATGTAAAAACCATCTCTTCCCTCGACAGAGCTCGAAAACTAAAATAGCTAACGTTAGCTTGATCCTGCCCACCACCTATCTGTACTCAAATAACCATTAGCACTACTAGCTAGCCGTGATGAGCCATTTGAGTCGGCTAATAAATACAAATATACTGCAACTAAATAGCTTTTAAACCTTACCATGGCAGCTCATATCCATTGCTAGACACTTTCGCAGTGGCCTCATCTTTCTTCAGTTGAACTTCTGTTTGAATTTGGTCAGAATCTGCCTCATTCATCGCCACGTCCATGTTTTCGGCTGCAGTTCTTCCCGCCACGACAGAAACCAAACTGCTGGCGCTAAACTGACGTCATTTCCTTGACGATGCGAGCCGTCCTCCATCAGTAGATTTTTTGCCAACCAGTTGTATGGCCAGACATCGAACAACACAGTGGACCAAACATACGCCAAAAACCTGGCTTTGAGACATCGCATGTGTGTGATTGATTCAACATTGATGCCAAACTGAACTCAGCAATACGAGATGGCCGTTACAAAGAGGATTTGCTCCGGGTCACCCAGGTAAGGTCGCTTGCGCATCACCGTGATCTGTCAAGCCAGTTTGAGTGAGGTATTTCAAAATCTCAGTTAGTTGTTGCATGGTGTCAATTCATGACAAAATGGAGGCATACCCCCAATATTTTTTCCAAGATGCCACCCCTAATTTTTGTCCCACGCTCTTGGCAAGGATCTGGGATATCCCATTCGAAATGGCTGGGTGTAATGAAACATCATGCAGCATCAGGACCATTCCTAAAGAGATGATCACACGCCCTTGCGTCATGCACAGGGATAGTTAAATGTAGGCTATGTATCTCTCTGTATTGTGCATGCACTTATGTATCTATTATTTTGGAATAAATACAAAAATCAAGTGATGATGGTTTGATTAGCATTTTGAAAAGTGCCTACTCACCACTGTCCAAGTTATTGTAGGCTTCACCACTACAGAGGCACATTGTAGTCTAATTAAAACAGCAATTATTATAGATTGTATTAAATCAACACCTGCTGTACAGTATATTTAGCCTAAATCGATCCTAAGTGGGAGAGAAGTAGCCTACTGTATTTAGAAAATAGGCTAGGTAAGAAGCCTATAGGCCTATTCATTGTTGTGTTTTTAGAATATTTCATTTTAGTTTCTCTCAATAAGATGCCATGTACAACAGACACCGGTATAGAAGACATAGCCAGAATACCCCGCATTATTCATTAGATTAATGTATGACGATTTCAATACAAAATAATGACGCGTTAATTGCCTTAAAATAATGATAGTCTACTAAAATATTTTTTCATTCTGAGCATGAACATTTTTTATTTGATTTACTAGTTCATTATTTTTGCCCTGATCCACCATTTCACAATTCGTAAGAACTACTAGACAGACTAGTTTGTGACTCACAGGTGCGCTGCTACTTTTTCTTGGTGCAATTTCAAATACCGGGCGTGTGCTTCTTGCAAGGTTGGCAACAGGAGTTGATGATAGGCTAAGCCGGGAGAGGAAGCGCTGGGGAGGGTTGTTGTGTTGGTTTCTTCCTGGAGTTTGCTGTTACCGAAAAGTCTCTTGGTTGCCTGCATTTCTCGTAGACTTTTCTAAATAGGGCCACACGACAATTTTCTGTGCGTAGGCCTACCTGTCGACAGGTAAGAATTTTCACGTAATAAACTTGTCGACAGGTTTCTTTTAGAGAGCCACAGAGTTGATACATTGCTACAGTTCAGTTGGCAACCAACATACTGCATTTTCATACCAGGAATATAACTTCAACCTATTGCCAGAAACTTTAACTGCAGGCGCATCACCGTAACTTCCACATAAGTTTTAGCGTTAAGATCACAAATACAGGTAGTACGGGTTGTAAATAAAATCCAGGAAGGGGGATTAAGTTGTAACAAGAGAGTAGGATCTATGATTAGAGGCAATGGGCCAAAGTATATTTTAATATGACAACATACTGTAGGCTTAGGCTACCATAGCTCTCGAAAACCCTTCTCCGTATGTAGGGTTTTCAGCTGTTGCATTCGCCCACTGTTGACTTCATGTGAACTACAATTCCGACAGTGTTTTAATGTTTAGAACGTTAATCATCGCGTTCAAACCGGGTTTAGAAACATGCTGATATGCCCCTTATCTTTCATATCAGCAATAAATAATATTTCAAATAAAGATATACTTACTGTAGCAGTTTTGCACAGATCCACAGGCTGTGTGTGCCTCCATTTGTAGAACTACACTTTCTCCCCAGTTACCCTTATACACAGGTGTTCAGAACAAACTAGATAGCTAATTAGCACAGGCCTTCCGTCTGTCTTTCGTAAACAAGCGATGCAACATGGAGATATGTCCTTGTAGGAACCCTAACCCTATAAAGGTGTGGTGTCATTTAACTTTTTATTATTATTATTATGATTTCTCACTGATATGAAAGATACATTCGTTATGTTTTCAAACCCCTACTGCAAGCGATGCGTTTTAACGATCAGATCTAGGGCCAGGGATCTTAACAAAACGCCCCTGACCAGAAGATACTATCGTCAATAGGCGCTAAAGCAGTTAGCATCTATGAATTGGGTAAGGCTACAGTACATGTTGTACAGCAGCCTATACATACAGTGTAAAATGTAGCTATCAGCATTCACTCTCCTCACACATACGTTTTAACAGTTAAGAAGTCTCGATTTTCAGACTTCCCCATTTGGCCCCTTTTAACTGAGGGAGAGTCTCTGGCATTTTCCTGCATAATTCTAGCCCTGATAACAATGACACACAGCACCCTCATTGTTCCTGAACTCAGTTGGCCACAGATCTGATAATACATTTGTTCCTATTTGCTCCTACTGTGGTTCAGTTGAGCGTAGGAGAAAATTATAGGCCATTATGGAAACAGCTCTGAATGTAGCTAAGAGTTGTTGAAATTGTGAGGTTTTTCAGTGAATTCAAGTCTACAGGGTATCGGTTGCTTTCATTTCAGGTTGTGCTTTACTTTAAATTCTGAAATGATGGCTGAAGGTTTCTTAGCTCTGTCCTATTTGATTACAATAATTCCCTTGCACACCACTGATATAATCTCCTGCACTTGATTGCAGCAAAAGGAATGTAATACAAAGTCTTTATAATCTTGGGTTTGGCTGTTTGATTATATTATTTATTTAGAGAGTGAAGTATTGCCCCTTCAATGTTGATTGTTCCAAATACAAACAGTGCAGGTGTTACAGGATTGAATTACAGTATATGCATATCTACATAATTCATCTGAAAGCAATGCTACACTATTCTGCATTTCAATTTCCCTACTAGGCAACTCTGTTTTTCTATGCGCCTTTGTGATGTAATAAGTCCATAGAATTAGAATTAAGATTCTAATTCCATGTGCAAGTCTCTCCATGAGAAAGTGATGTAATTTCCTGTGTATGTATTTTGTGTGAACAGACAGGAGCATGTGGACATCCTGTTGTAGCTGGTCCTGTTTGGAACCCACCGCCACAGTGGATGAAAACGGCAGCTCATGGCGCCAGGCCTACACAAACTCGGGCAACAGCCAATCCCCGACCTCTCCCGAACATTTGTGCAAGGCCTGCGGGGGCCATTTTGACACCATCGCTATAAAGGTAAGAGGCACTGAACCAATGGGTAAAACCCTGATTAATATTGTAAAGGAGGGCCGGCTGGCCAGCTCTCGTCTGGAATGTGGGTAGCAGAGTGAGACTTGAAACTCTGGAACAGCATAGACCCAAGAGGATTTGATAAAGATGTGCTGCTACAGACTCCAAAGTAACAGATTTCCTTGTCAACAGAGTTACTAGAATTTAGACTTCTATGATTCACAGATTCACGATATCAGTAACTGGGCCTGTACTAGTCAGTCTTAAAACACAGTGATGCTCACATTCTGGAATGTGCAATACAGCAGTGGACTACACTTCTAGAATAGAGACTGTATTTCTGAGTCAATCAAAGCAGGAAGTTGAGGGCTGTTTAAATCACTAGCAAATGTAGGTTGGGGATTTCTCCTCCAACAGGCCTTGCCCTCCTGACATGTTTGCCTGCCAGTTGCCAAACACAAGCTCACCTGCAAAGTAAACAACAGCCACGTGTTTAATTGCCTGTTATATAACTTATTACTGTACTTACATCTAGGGCAGTCCCGGACTGAAAAAAATCTTGGTCGACCGAAAGCCGTCTGTTCTTTTGACCAATCGATTGGTCGAAATTTTGAAAGGTGTATTTTTCGATATGTATACACACCCTATGTGTTTTAATAAAATCAACTATATGCTTGTCTGATGCTGTTTGATGAAATAAGACACAAATTACTCAAGAGGGAGCCAGAGATCAAGATAACCAGAAGAGAAAAACCTGACCGACCATCCTCCTCCTGCTGGCTTTTGCAGATTCTGCCGTTACTCTCCTGAAGTTGCCGGTAATAGGCTACACGAGGAGTCAGCAATCTTTCTCATGTGGAATGCCAATTTATCTTACAATTTCTACCGATCTGCGTGCCACTTATGGTATTCATATGCAGCTTTTCGTGGAACAGTTTAATTGAATTTATAATAACACTTTCGAATCTCAAAATCATTGTCATGTGGTTAATCAAAATTCTATCAAAATCTAAATGAAAATGATAAACCTAAAAAGTATTGCCATTGCCAAATAAGTAAAAATAGCCTACATAAAGCCAACAAATAAAAACATTGCAGCCTGCAGGTAGAAAATATCCTGATAAAAATAAATATCCTATACAGTGCCTTGCAAAAGTATTCATCCCCCTTGGCGTTTTTTCTATTTTGTTGCATTACAACCTGTAATTTAAATTGATTTTTATTTGGATTTCATGTAATGGACATACACAAAATAGTCCAAATTGGTGAAGTGAAATGAAAAAAATAACTTGTTTCAAAAAAAGAAATAAAGGAAAAGTGGTGCGTGCATATGTATTCACCTCCTTTGCTATGAAGACCAAAGAGCTCTCCAAACAGGTCAGGGACAAAGTTGTGGAGAAGTACAGATCAGGGTTGGGTTATAAAAAAATATCTTAAACTTTGAACATCCCACGGAGCACCATTTTAAATCCATTATAATTTTTTTTGAAAGAATATGGCACCACAACAAACCTGCCAAGAGAGGGCTGCCCACCAAAACTCATGGACCAGGCAAGGAGGGCATTCATCAGAGAGTCAACAAAGAGACCAAAGATAACCCTGAAGGAGCTGCAAAGCTCCACAGCGGAGATTGGCGTATCTGTCCATAGGACCACTTTAAGCCGTACACTCCACAGAGCTGGGCTTTACGGAAGAGTGACCAGAAAAAAGCCATTGCTTAAAGAAAGAAATAAGCAAACACGTTTGGTGTTCGCCAAAAGGCATGTGGGAGACTCCCCAAACATATGGAAGAAGGTACTCTGGTCAGATGAGACTAAAATTGAGCTTTTTGGCCATCAAGGAAAACGCTATGTCTGGCGCAAACCCAACACCTCTCATCACCCCGAGAACACCATCACAACAGTGAAGCATGGTGGTGGCAGCATCATGCTGTGGGGATGTTTTTCATCGGCAGGGACTGGGAAACTGGTCAGAATTGAAGGAATGATGGATGGTGCTAAATACAGGGAAATTCTTGAGGGAAACCTGTTTCAGTCTTCCAGAGATTTGAGACTGGGACGGAGGTTCACCTTCCAGCAGGATAATGACCCTAAGCATACTGTTAAAGCAACACTTGAGTGGTTTAAGGGGAAACATTTAAATGTCTTGGAATGGTCTAGTCAAAGCCCAGACCTCAATTCAATTGAGAATCTGTGGTATGACTTAAAGATTGCTGTACACCAGCGGAACCCATCCAACTTGAAGGAACTGGAGCAGTTTTGCCTTGAAGAATGGGCCAAGCTTATAGAGACATACCCCAAGAGACTTGCAGCTGTAATTGCTGCAAAAGGTGGCTCTACAAAGTATTGACTTTGGGGGGGGGGGTGAATAGTTAAGCACGCTCAAGTTCTCTGTTTTTTTGTCTTATTTCTTGTTTGTTTCACAATAATAAAAAAATATATTTTGCATCTTATATTTTAATTCTAGGTTGTAAGGCAACAAAATATGGAAAAATGCCAAGGGGGGTGAATCCTTTCGCAAGCCACTGTAAATCACATTGGCTACACATGGCCTGTCTGCAACGAACTTGAAACATTGTATCAACTATCAACTTGGGTCCAGCCCGAAGCTCATGCTAGCAAACTTGCAACATTGTATAAAATATTTTGGGCCTTCAGAATTTCCTGCACCAGTGAGCTCGGGACAGACACAGCTGTCAGCTATTTTGTGCAAGGGATAAGAACTCATCAGGTAGACCTATTTTATGACGTTTCCACTCGATCAGAGCATGTCATTTTTCCCTTTCATGCCAAGGGGTTATCAAAAGGGAGAGCTGGAAAGATTTTTGAAATACATTGAGGAACTATTGTCATTCTCAATGGATTTAAAAACAGACTTCGTTTGCTTGCTGTTTGAGGTGAAGAAAACATTACTTTGAGTAGCTCCACAGCTCATTAGTGGTGGTGCGTTAAGCCAATCAGAAATACTATCACATCCCCAAATGGGAACACTTCTATGCCTACATTTGCTTGCAGTCCAGGCAGCCTATAGGCCTACTTCTATGTGTAATCAGGTGTGCGTCCTTACTCAACATTGACAGTAGCGCTCCAAACAAAAGACAGACTAAATTGACAAAACTCGTAAATGGAATGAAATAAACCAAAACTTGTTTCTCACAAGTGTAGCATAGGTTGTGGGTTCTGCAAACAACGTGTCCACTCTGACAATGAGAACAGTAAAAGACTGGAATAATAATATATTGAATGCATTAACAGAAATTACCATAACCAAACAAACATTGTAGATTTAGGAATTCATGGTAAATGTAGGCTACTACTGGTGATATATGTCATGGGGAATTGATAGACACTAACAATCAAGGCAAACAATTCACTCAATTAAGTTATGAAACAATGAATGTGCACAAATTGGCAGGGAGAGTGCATTCTGGAGAGAGACGTGCATTTTAGCCACACTCCCCTTCTTCTTGGACTGTGCCATCGACGCGGCCTCCGCAATGGAATAGTCTCAGTGTCACGTTCGTTTTTATAGACAGGAAGGACCAAGGCGCAGCGTGATATGCGTACATGTTTATTTATATAGAATAAACACCACAACGACAAAATAACAAATGAAACGAAACGTGAAGTCCAAGGTAGCATACAAACAACATACCTACACGGAACAAGATCCCACAACCCACTAGTGCCAATAGGCTGCCTAAGTATGGTCCCCAATCAGAGACAACGAGCTACAGCTGCCTCTGATTGGGAACCATCCCGGCCAACATAGATCTACACATTCTAGATCTAAACATAGAAAATCAACATAGCAAAACACAACACAGAAAATACACACCCTGACTCAACAAATACGAGTCCCCTGAGTCAGGGCGTGACACTCAGCCTCCGCAATGGATTAGTGTCAGCCTCCGCAATGGATTAGTTCACTGAGATGGGCGCGAATCAGACAGGTGTCTCGTGTGCAATAAAATGTTTTATATATATACACTACCGGTCAAACGTTTTAGAATACCAAGTCCATATTATGGTAAGAACAGCTCAAATAAGCAAAGAGAAACGACGGTCCATCATTACTTTAAGACATGAAGGTCAGTCAATATGGAACATTTCAAGAACTTTTAAAGTTTCTTCAAGTGCAGTCGCAAAAACCATCAAGCACTATGATGAAACTGGCTCTCATGAGGACCGCCACAGGAATGGAAGACCCAGAGTTACCTCTGCTGCAGAGGATAAGTTCATTAGAGTTACCAGCCTCAGAAATTGCAGCCCAAATAAATGCTTCACAGAGTTCAAGTAACAGACACATCTCAACATCAACTGTTCAGAGGAGACTGTGTGAATCAGGCCTTCATGGTCGATTTGCTGCAAAGAAACCACTACTAAAGGACACCAATAAGAAGAAGAGACTTGCTTGTTGGTGTTGGTGAACGGATGATCTCTGCATGTGTATTTCCCACCGTATAGCATGGAGGAGGAGATGTTATGGTGTGGGGGTGCTTTGCAGGTGACACTGTCTGTGACTTATTTAGAATTCAAGGCTCACTAAACCAGCATGGCTACCACAGCGTTCTGCAGCGATATGCCATCCCATCTGGTTTGGGCTTAGTGGGACTATCATTTGTTTTTCAACAGGACAATGACCCAACACACCTCCAGGCTGTGGTAAGGGCTATTTTACCAAGAAGGAGAGTGATTGAGTGCTGCATCAGATGACCTGGCCTCCACAATCCCCCGACCTCAACCAAATTGAGATGGTTTGGGATGAATCGGACCGCAGAGTGAAAGAAAAGCAGCCAACAAGTGCTCAGCATATGTGGGAACTCCTTCAAGACTGTTGGAAAAGCATTCCAGGTGAAGCTGGTTGAGAGAATGCAAAGGGTGGCTACTTTGAAGCGTACCAAATATAAAATATATATTGATTTGTTTAACACTTTTGGTTACTACATGATTCCATATGTGTTATTCATAGTTTTGATGTCTTCACTATTATTCTACAATGTAGAAAATATTACAAATAAAGAAAAACCCTTGAATGAGTAGGTGTTCTAAAACTTTTGACCGGTAGTGTATTTGCTACTGCTTGACAAAAAAAAATCTATCGACCAAATAATCGGCCAGTCGACTAATTGGGGTCAGCCCTACTTACATCACCAGTTTACATGGAACTGCCAGTTTACATGGAAGTAAGATCTCATCTTTGCTATACATTTGCCAAGAGCTGTGGGCCAGAGGTTACAATTATTTCTGTGAGAAGTGTTTGAATAAGTTTTAGTACAGTATAGATGCGGTAAAGAGGTCATTGGAACGCAGACCGTGGGGGATAGGAGGACGCCAGATTGGCATACATTCAACAAATCTGATCTGACAAAGTGAATATTCGTCAAATCCGTCAAGATTGATGGATTGTAACAGGCCCATAATGTGGTTACTAAAGTCCGATTTGGATATGTTGGCTGTTTTTGCTGCATAACATTTAGAAGTAGTCCATTTTCAGGTTTAGAAGAAGTGACTGGTAAATGCTAACTCCCGTTCGTATAAGCTGGTAGCATAGCTAGCATAGAGAAATTGGTGGTGGTAGTCAAAGTCGTATTTAACTGTAATGCAGTTGATTGGTGACGATGACATGAACATTTTATTGAGGTTGACAACCATACAAGCATTGTACTCTGATTTTTGACTCAACATAGTGTGAAATACACATACTGTATAAACAATAGCCTAAATGGAGGCTAATTTTGTTGGGGGGCAATGAGGAGATTCCGGATCTTTCCCCCATGCGTTTCCATGGCATTTCCATTGTTTTGGTCGAGTTCCGTTGACCTCTTTACCGCGTCTATGGCTAACACTTTTGATTCAACTTCTCAACAATAAGGTTCTAGTCTAGTGCTCAGCTGGAACAAAAGCCTGTGTGGTGTACACACACTGAGTGTTATTCTGTCGCAACCCTTAATGTGACCGTTCATTCCTTGGTAAGAGTTTCACCCTCACCGTGTCTTGTCCTCCCCTCTCTCTACCCCAGCATGTCTGTGTGGACTGCAAGAAGAACTTCTGTGGCCGCTGCTCGGTGCAGCTGGAGCCGCCACGCCCGCGCCTCTGCCACACATGTCAGCGCTTTCATGGAACCCTCTTCGACCGCGCCCAGTTGATGCGACTCAAGGTGTGCCGCTGCTCTTTTTTTGTGTATATAAAAAAAATAGCCAAATAAGGACAAATGCATTAGGTTAAGCTACATGTCAAACTATATATATTGTAGCTAAGTCAGGTGAAAGCTGAAGCAGTAACACTTTTCATTCTGTTACTCTTATATCTGTGTAATAACACTTTAATTACTCTAGTTACTAAATTGTATTAAGATGTTGTCAAGATGACATGATGTTGTTACGTAAGTACTTTAGTAACTGCATTATACGTATAGTAATATAGTTGAGCTTTTTTTGTAATTACACAAGGAGTAGGAAAAATGTAAATAGTGTGCGTCAGATGAAATTCAACAATAACCCCAACAACTAGGTGCGGGAGCTGCGCGACTACCTCCACCTGCACGAGGTGCCCACCCAGACGTGCAGAGAAAAGGAGGAGCTGGTTGAGCTGGTCCTGGGCCAGCAGACCCCCAGCACGAGCAGAAGCAGTGAGACTGTATCCTCCCAGCCCGGGGCTCACAACAACATCCCCTCCTCAGACACACCGTCCCCTCCCCAGACACAGGGCCCTACTAGCCCCGACACATTGAGCCCAGAGCAGCCAGAACAATCAGCCCCTGAGGCAGAGCCGGAGTCAGAGCAGATCTCTGAGGAGGAGGATGATGAAGAAGAAGAGGAGGACGATGATGAAGAGGTAAACTCTAAGTTCAAGGTTTTGGAATAGATTTAATCAGTAGCTGTTCGATGGATGGATGCTTATGACCACCAAGGGGATAATGTCAGACAGCAGCAGAAACAGACGCAAAGACCAGACAAAATACAATGTTATTATGATTCATCAAGTTGTCCCTGTTTTTAATTTAGCAAACCACTGTTGTTGACAAACTCAAAGACGCAACAAAATATACACTGGCCAAACAAAAGTAAAACCAGACAAAATTCAAATTATTATTCTGACCCACCTCCATTGTTGTCCTGTTCCTGCAGTCATCGGACAGCGAGGAGACCCTGATGCCCGGCCGCAGGGCCTCTCTGTCTGACCTGAGCCGCGTGGAGGACATCGAGGGCCTGAGCGTGCGCCAGCTTAAGGAGATCTTGGCCCGCAACTTTGTCAACTACAAAGGCTGCTGCGAGAAGTGGGAGCTGATGGAGAGGGTCACCCGCCTCTACAATGACCAGAAGGACCTCCAGAACCTAGGTGAGCATTTCCAGGATGTGGTCCTGTGAGGCTCATTTGGTAAAAGCGCTACCAATCCCAGGGAAGTGGATGCGATTTCCTGCTGGGGTCACATGTATTAAAAAGTATGCACTCACTGTAGGCTACTGTAAGTGTCTGCTAAATGGCGTATACTGTATTATATCTGGGGATGACTGATTTGTTGTTTCTTTTTTCCAGTTTCAAATACAAAAAATGAAGAAGGTAAGGGTCTTGTTTCAAGTTCAAAATACAAGAGAATCGTGATCAACAGCATTTTACTGCCAAAGGGCTGGAACACAATTTGAGAAACACTTGAAGTTCATGTAAATCAAGCACTGATCCGAAGTAAAAATGTGGTCCCACACTGCTGAAATGTATCCCGTTATGGGCAACCTGCCAAATATGAAACAATGAAAAATGACCCAAATAGAGTTATTTAGAACCCACTCAATAGAGACCTCTCCTCTTTCCCCTGTCGTTGTGCCATAGACCCAGCGGCTCCCAAGAGCCAGGAGGAGAACATCTGTCGGATCTGCATGGACTCTCCCATTGACTGTGTGCTGCTGGAGTGCGGCCACATGGTCACCTGCAGCAAGTGTGGCAAGCGCATGAGCGAGTGCCCCATCTGCAGGCAGTACGTGGTACGGGCGGTGCACGTCTTCAGGTCCTGATGCATGGCCACAAGGAGGGACACAGTGGACAAAGGACAAAATGGCATTGCTGCCACTACTGCTCAGAGATGGTATATCTTACAAGAATACACTCTATAATGCACACTCTCACTCATTCAATCAGTCTTCCTCTTACTGGCATTCCAGAGAAATAACATGTCTCCACTTTTCTGGGTTCTCTGTTTTTCTACTCCACCTGAACCTATTATTTCTGCACTATCAGCATTTTACAAGAACTCAATATTTCAGTACAATAACTTTGTTGTTCAAAAGAGTTAGGTATCATGTATTCACATTGGTGCCAGTCAAACACCAAACTATATTGGCACTTTGCATGGGAGGGCAGCAGTACCTTTTCAAATACTGAGGTTATTGGGTAGAGATCATGTTTCTTTCAACCCCACACACAGGCAAGGTTATATTGCATTTTTCTGTCTTTGCATTTGTGTGCATGGAGAAACACAACTAAGTTCCATAGCTGAGAAACAGAGGGCCTTACTAGAGAGGGCATCGAATAACAAGCAATGTGCTCACTCAAAAGTATTTGTTCTAGCAATGAATGAAATGCTGAATCCTGGTAAGAGAGGGAACATGTTAGGCTACTCTGTTCATATCAATAGCAAAACAGACAGAGTGGCCAGAATGGTGCTATTTGACCAGTGATGAACAACACTCATAACAAAACAGAGAGAATGGCCAAAATGGTGCTACTTGACCAATGGTAAGCAACACTCAGGGCCCCATTTTGACCTTGCAAATAAGCGGCATTAGTGTGTGTAATTTGTGCATTAGGTGCCGCACGGAATACTTGAAGTGATAAGGTCTGTTTTGCGCCCTCCAATTGTCACACTCCGAGTTCATTACCTGCAACCCAGCTGTTCTTTTAATTGGTTTTGTGGTCCAGAGAGCTATCTTGAGGTTGCAGTGCACTTGCTAAGCATAGAACCCAGGCCTTATCTGTCTTATTGGCTATCCTTCAGACACAGAGCTGTGTGATGGTTTAAACACAAGTGTCTGCTTGTAGCTCACTGAAAGTATTTGAGGAGGGTCAAGGAGGGGATAATGCTTGGTTTAATTCGCCCTTTTATGGTCAAACTACTCTTTAACTTGCAGATATTGTATAAAAACAGGAACAGAACACATATTGACTTGACAGTAATAGACAGTTAATAGTTCTGTAAATGAGCCACAATGGGGACATTTTCTGAAATGTAAACCATACACAGTAGATATGCATTTTTTAAAATTCTCTGTATATCATAAATTGTTTGCTGTTGTTTGAAGTTGGTTCCATGACCTTACCCCAAATTAGGTTTGGGGTGAAGAGAACTGACCTCGTTTAGCAGAATGTCTCCATTCCAAGGCTCTCACAACCTCTCTCTTATCAGCAAGTGCCCCAGAACAGAGTGCTCATTGACTTAGCTGACGTAGTGTACTGAATGCACTCATTTCCTAATGGCAAGTTGATGAACTGTTTTAACTACTAGTTTATCAGAACATCACAGTTTTCTGCAAATTTACTTTGTTTGTGGGGGTGTTTTTAAAGCTAGAATCCTTAATTGAACCAATAACAAAGCGACACCCTGCCTCTGTTTCAGTATAAAGCTGAGGGATGGGCCTGGAGAAATGTAACCACTCTCAGATTCATAGACAGAGCTAAGGACTGACCATCCATGATATCAAAGTTATAGTTTTAACCATGTTTTGAGGCTATACAGTGTTTGTTTACATTTACATTGTTTACAAACATTGAAGTAAAACAAGCTTATATTTTGGGTTCTCATGGGGTACGACAAGTTAAACTAAGCTCATGAAGCATTTATAAGTTATATTCTTCAAGAATCAATGGGTATATAATATTCATTAAATGGATGTAGCAACTAAGGATTCTAGCTTTAAGGAGGATCTGGGTTAATTCTATTCCAACTCTAGGCAATTCAGTAAATGGATTGAGATTGAATTTATATGAAATTAGAGGCAATTACAATGCATTTCTCAAATTGCCTGGAATTGAAATGGTTTGGCAGCCTTCTCTGCAACTAATGTTGATTGAACATGTTGTTTTAAAATCATACAGAAACATAACGGTTCACTTTTAAATGGTCTTTCTACTGTACATCTTGTTTTATAGCTAATGAATGTACCATAAAACTGCTCATATGAGGAAAATGCACTTATACTAATTCATGTGTCTGTTTTAGGGAATGCATATCTGCTGGGATAGACTCCGTTTATCCCAGATACTTGGTCTGCCTGAACTGAATGTAACTGGTTTAAGTTGTTTACAATAACAAAACCATTTCTTACTGTGACTGCCAAATTGCCAATATCGCAAATAGATTTTACACTGGTCCGTTTGATATGTCTGTTGTCAATAACTATGCTAATATCATGCAAGAACAATATGAATCATCTCACATGTGTAGTTTGCAGAGAGCAGGTGAAATAAGATATGTCAGTGTCGTGAGACTAGATCTGGATCTTTTCACAAACATCTCGTCACCCATCTTGTTTTTACCCTGGACATCAGTTTATACAAGCCAGGCCATCAGTCAAGTCACTCCTTCTCTCTGAGGAGTGTTTTCTGTGCATGTGAAAACGTGTGCATACATTTAGCTAAACCCAACCCAAGATCTAAACATTCCATACAATAGAATTTACCTTAACAGAACACTCTTCAACAAAGAAAGCTCATATTTTCCACATAGGTAGTAATGCTGCTTGAGTACCTGATTTTAAAGGCAAGGTCTGTTAAAGGTCCAATGCAGACGTGTTTTATTTATCAAAGAATTTCTGGGTAACAATTTAAGGACCTGACTGATTGTTTTCATTTAAATTTGTCGAAAATAAACAAAAATAGCTTTTTAGCATAGAGCAATTTCTCAAGCAAGAATTTTGCTAGGACTGTCTGGGAGTGGTTTTGTGTGGGGAGGGGGAAACTGAAAATGTTTTATTATTGGCAGAGGTTTGGAACTATTAACTAATTTGCCCCATGGTGATGACACCATAGAAGGCCAAAACTCCCACAAAAACAGGCTAACATTTCAGGCAGTCTTTTCAAACAGCTCTTACACTAAAATGGCATTATTCCAACCTCAGTGTGGAAATATAGTTTTTGACTGCACTGAGCCTTTAACAGTATGTAAAATATGTAACAAACTACTAATTAGAGTATTTAAAGAAATGCCTTCTAAATAATGCCTTCTTCCTGGTGGTATTTAAATGTAAACTTGAACTTTGGCCTCAAAAGGCACAAGATATAATCTTAATATAATGCGTGTGTGGGATGTTGGTGTCCCTAGTCTACCCCGAGAGTCCTGTAGTTCTTATTGCTGTCTGAGGACCTAGATATTCATGTGAATTTGTGATTTGGTGACTTTAAAATTGAGGTAATTTGGAATACTAATCAATCTACTATTGTGAAATGTTGGACGTATTTTGAAAAATCAGACAATCTATCATATCTTTGATGCTTTAACAGTGAGTTTTATCTTTAGCAAATGCCTTGCTATGGAGAGTTGCTCTAAACACGTTTAACAAGACCTCCACCAGTTTTTAGATTAGAACAGGGAAATTAGTCTGCACTATCCCACCCCAGAGGAAAAAAGGTTCATTATTAGCATATGAAGTTAAACTTTAATGGAAATATTTGCATGCATTCTTTAAAAAAAAAAAAAAGGAATACTGTCTGGCAAAAGTCAGTTTGAAAACACTTGGAATGACTCATAACTGGATAATTATTTGTTTTGTATACTCTGATTTCACTTTATGTTCAACAACTGAAAATGTATAGAATAATCCCATGCCACAGTATCATTTTAAATATTATTGAGTGTGTTGTACATTTGTCAAATTACCAGCATGGACTATTGCCTTTGTTGTAGTTTTTAAATATGTATTCAGCAGTATTGGCTAAATGAGCTAAATGCTGGATCAGTTCTTAACTACAATGGAAGCTAATAGGATTTATAAATCAGAAAAACATATATTTTTGAAAATTTATTAAACATATTGATGTTCTTGTGCATATATTTTGTTGGACATTTTTTATATTGATAAAAATATAATAAAGTACTCCAACAGACTTTGGGCTTTTCTATGACCATAGGCTATAATTAAGCCTATGAAAAAAC
The DNA here is from genome assembly GCF_964263955.1 of Coregonus lavaretus. NCBI lineage: Eukaryota > Metazoa > Chordata > Actinopteri > Salmoniformes > Salmonidae > Coregonus > Coregonus lavaretus. The sequence continues at coordinate 25,012,923 of NC_139997.1, forward strand.
AGAAAAATAAGAATTGTGCAAAAGGAGACGTTGACCGCTTAATGGGTTTCCGGATGTGATTGAATAATGTCAAAAGGTCAGTGATCCTTGGGACGTCCCTACCCTAAAACCGTCAACTTCAATGAGGTGACGTCCCAAGGATCCCAGATAGCAATGACCATCAGTTCACCCAAAGAGGAAGACCATAACAAAGACAGTACAGTTTGAAGAAATCCCAGATCACACTTGTAGGCAAATCACGGCGACGTTGGCAAGCTAAGCTCATGCGTAGAATCACGTCATTCGGTCTAAAGGTCGTCTCGCACCGTCTCGTACTCCAAGTTGTTTTTGACTAAAATGCAAACGTGTCAGTTTGTCATTTTCACAAGGTTGGAGTAATACCATGTTCAACTACTTAAGACATCAAATATAGGTTGTGCCTTTATATTTCGAGATAGTCATGGGATGTTACGCCTCTGGGTTTAGAAACTCTGTGACCAGAATCTCTGTTGCGCCTCACGTGGGGTGACCCTAATGACCTTCTGGCTACATTCGCCGTGGGAATTCTGTCTAGAATTCATTTATAGAATTGAATGCTAACACAGGGTAATTTAAATTTACAATCATCTTTCAATGAAAATTATGTCAGCAAGTGGACTGTCGACCAGAATTCAGCAGTTTTTGGATCCCCACGCGCACGTAACGTTACTCGAGTAAAGAGATGAATGGGAGGCTAGCCAGTGTCAGAGCCATGTAACTCCTCATAAAAAAAAGAAACGTCCCTTTTTCAGTACCCTGTCTTTCAAAGATAATTTGTAAAAATCCAAATAACTTCACAGATCTTCATTGTAAAGGCTTTAAACACTGTTTCCCATGCTTGTTCAATGAACAATAAACAATTAATGAACATGCACCTGTGGAACGTCGTTAAGACACTAACAGCTTACAGACGGTAGGCATTTAAGGTCACAGTTATGAAAACTTAGCCTCTTTCTACTGACTCTGAAAAACTCCAAAAGAAAGATGCCAGGGTCCCTGCTCATCTGCGTGAAAGTGCCTAAGGCATGCTGCAAGGAGGCATTAGGACTGCAGATGTGGCCAGGGCAATAAATTGCAATGTCCGTACTGTGAGACGCCTAATACAACGCTACAGGGAGACAGGACGGACAGCTGATCGTCTTCGCAGTGACAGACCACGTTTAACAACACCTGCACAGGATCGGTACATCCGAACATCACACCTGCGGGACAGGTACAGGATGGCAACAACAACTGCCCGAGTTACAACAGGAACGCACAATCCCTCCATCAGTGCTCAGACTGTCTGCAATAGGCTGAGAGAGGCTGGACTGAGGGCTTGTAGACCTGTTGTAAGGCAGGTCCTCACCAGACATCACCGGCAACAACGTCGCCTATGGGCACAAACCCACCGTCGCTGGACCAGACAGGACTGGCAAAAAGTGCTCTTCACTGACGAGTCGCGGTTTTGTCTCACCAGGGGTGATGGTCGGATTCGCGTTTATCGTCAAAGGAATGAGCGTTACACCGAGGCCTGTACTCTGGAGCGGGATCGATTTGGAGGTGGAGGGTCCGTCATGGTCTGGGGCGGTTTATCATCGGACTGAGCTTGTTATCATTAAAGTACGGTGGCCGGGAAGTGCAAAGCAACATTACAAAGAATGAAACACTTTTACAAAGCTCGAGACAAATTTACATTTTGGAAAACAAATTTACATTTTGGAAAACAAATTTACATTTTGGAAAACAAATTTAAATTTTATAAAACAAATTTACATTTTAGAAAACAAATTTACATTTTAGAAAACAAATTAACAAGACGCAAAACACTTTTACCAGTCCCGAAACAAATTTACAAACGACAGATTCGTCACGGAAAGGGAATGTACCATATACCGGAAGTGACGAGCGTGGTCTTTTCGTGTTTTTGTTGTGGAGTTTATGGCGTCAAAGAAGTTTATGGTGACCGCCCGAACATGGACTGCGGCCGAGGGATGTTTTGCCCGTTTTGTGGCAAACACATGAACAGCTTAACGCGGTTTTGCTTTACGTGTGGTCGGTGTTTGGAGTTTTTAAAGGACGCGGACCAGACGGAAACACCAGACATACTGCATTATTGCGTTCAATATTTTAACGAGGGTCACTCGTACGCTGTAATCGTGGACATGATGTCAAGTCTACACGGTGTAAACATCAGCTTGAGGACTCTTAAAAGTAAACTGAACGAAGCCGGGTTGTACCGCAGAAAGGATTATTCCTCGCCAAACGCCGTGAGTAACGCCATCAGATTTGAACTTCGTGGACCTGGACAACTACTCAATGGGACCTAACTATATGTGGCACGCAGATGGTTATGACAAACTTAAGCCATTCGGTTTGGCCATTTCGGGATGCATAGATGGATTTTCACGTAAAGTATTGTGGCTTCAATGTGGACCAACAAATAATAACCCAACAGTGATTGCTCACTATTTCATGTCATGTGTGCGAAACCTCGGTGTCATCCCCATGAGACTGAGGACTGATTGCGGCACTGAGAACGGCATAATGGCTGCAATTCAATGTACCCTACGCCACCATCACAGTGACTACTACTCTGGAGCGTCCAGCCACATGTACGGCTCATCTATAAATAACCAGCGTATTGAGTCCTGGTGGTCTATATTTAGAAAGGGAAGGTGAGTTGTCTTCATAAAGGGTCATTGCATCTTTTGGTCATTCGATTTTCTTCTCAGGAACGATTAATGAAAAACGAGCACAATAATTATCAATACAAATTTGTAAAGCAAATCCTGCCCGTCAGGAAAAGTAGCTGTTCCTGAAAAGCAAATCGAATGACCAAAAGATGCACAGACCATACATTTCATTATAACTAACCTTTATTATTTATAGTATAACTAAACATTTGTATCCATTTCTATAGGTCTCAGTTCTGGATGGAGTTATTTGCCGACCTTAGAGATGCCGGATACTTCAACGGGAGTCATGAGCATCAATGCCTATTGAGATATTGCTTTGGTGATGTTATTCAGAAGGACTTGGATGAGTGTGTGAGACTGTGGAACAGCCACAGGATTCGCCCTTCCAGAACAGCAGCATGTCCAGGAGGAGTGCCCAATGAACTCTACTACTTACCACACAGGTGATACATTGGTGATAATAAACAGATAAAAGCATTAATGTAACGTTTTAGCTTAAATGAAAATAAATGCAATTATGTATTCTATTTAACATAGGTTTGGCTCCAGAGACTGCGGATTTCAAAGTGAACAAGCTGAACTGGATGCCCTTCCTGAGGCTAGCCTGTCAATGACTCCTTGTGGGGACCCAAACATGCAGGAGTACTTGGACTTTGCCATGGAACACAATCAGTTACAGAAGCCAGACAACTGGGAGTCTGCATCCGAACTGTACATGAAACTAAAAGAAATGGCTCAGCTATGAAATGATCAAAAAGGGAGGGTTTTTTGTAGTGGTGGAATACTGCTGTCTGTCTGAACACAATATTTATGAATCTGTCACCCAAAGCTTAATTGTTTTTAAGTGTGAAGTAAATTAATCAAAAATAGTAATCAGTATTTATTACACTTTTGTAGTATTGAGAGTAATGGATCTAAAACATTTTCAAAATGTTTACTGTGAGAAAAGAACATGCTCACATACAGTAACATTATAAAAACAACTTTGGCAACTGCACTTTAAAAGTGCACCTTTAATAGGGTTGGGCATCAAGAACCAATTCCTACTTGGAATAGTTTAAAAAATTACGATTCCATCGGAATTGTTTCTTTATTGGAATCGTTTTGGAGGATTGGGTTTCAAATCTGATCATGGGTTCCAAATTTAACATGCGCAAGTTTTGGTTTCTGTAGCGGCCAGGTGCTTGTTGTGTTGCAGCCATGGAGCACAGTAAGCGGTGCTCTAGTGTGGCTTTATTTTACATTGAAAAAGCCCCGTCAAACTGCAACCCACCTTTGAATCAAAATAAAACTTTCCTCTTATTTGTGAAATAAGCATGTGACCCGTTTCAACTCCACCACTCAAAGAATCGGAATCGAGAATCGATAAGAACCGGAATCAAAAGGAAGAATCGGAATTGGAATCAGAATCGTTAAAATCTAAATGATGCCCAACCCTAACCTTTAACAACAACAACTTTTTCAGAGTCTTAACTCTAGGGGTCATCCATCATATAGCTTAGAAACAGCCGAATCCTGGACTATTTTGAATTCCAAAGTCCATTTGTGACTTAAACAAAGTGTATGAGTCTAGGAGTGGTAATCTCAAGGAGTTTGAACATGTATTTGCCATTGGGAACGCAGAGTCCTCCAGGAACTCTATTTGAGGCAGTGGTTCCAAGCCAGATGGGGGAAGTGAAGACAGCCCAGTAGCAAACATCAAAACATCTTCCACAGACACAGCAGCCTGGCCTTCTGCAAAGAAAAACAATTCAGATACATCACTGCCATGTGTTTTCTTAACTAGTTATAAAAAACAAACTAACAAACCTTCACAATCAAGGAGATAGTCTGCCCAGTAGGCCATGGTTTGACTTTCTTTAAGTCTTCGATTACTCCCCGAAGGACTGAGGTCAGGTTTGAAGAGTCTTTCAAGTTCAAAAGCAGTGAATCGCCTTTCAGAGTGGCACATGACAGGGGCCAGCAAAGTAGGGTGTTGCTGTAGTGCAGTCAAAAACTCCAGGGTTGAAAGACCATCTGAATCTACAGAGTGAACACAAACATTGTTTCACTGCTGTGTAGTGCCAATTGAATTTAAAATTATCTAAAGAAAACTATTAAATATTCTCTTCTCTACAATTACTATCCACCTTAACATTGTTGAAAATTGATTTCAAAAACCCTATTTTTGCATTGCACATTAAACGTTAATTGTTACAAACTGTAAGTATAACACACAGAAACAAAAGACTGGAATGACACAGACGGATGGGTGGCTTGAGCACTCACACGATGCCTTCAGAAAGTCTACACACCCATTGCACTTTTTCACAACTTTGTTTCGTTATAGATTCAATTTAAAATAGTAATATTAATATTTTTCCTCATCAGCCTACACACAATACATCATAATGACAAAGCAAAAACAAGTTTTTAGAAATTGTAGCAAATTTAATAAAAATTTAAAACTGGAATATCACATTCGCACAAGTTAATTAACCATTTTCTCAGTACACTGTTGAAGCACCTTTGGAAGTAATTCCAGCCTGGATTCCTCGTGTATGAAGCTACAGGCTTTACACACAACATCACCACACTCTTTATATCTGATTTTCAAGGACATTTACAAGAGATACTAAAACCTCTCTGCATGTCAGGATCTTTATGAGAACTGAGGGCAGAAATAGATCCATATGTAAATGACACTGCTACAGTATGGAGCAGGTGGTTGGATAAACAGCAGCAAGTCATCAAGGGTTTGATGGGTAAAGTGAGCCTCAAACCATCACTCTGCTGCCAGATGTGCAGCAGAGGTGGATGGATCACTTTAAGGGGTAACTGGACTGATTTTCCTCTATGGAAGAGTTAGTCAGGAGGAGAAACCTAAGATCTAATTTCTGTTTTTGCTTTGTCATTATGATGTATTGTGTGTAGATTGATGAGGAAAAGGATTTAAATATATTTTAAATTGAATCTATAAAGGTGTGCAGACTTAATGAAGGCACTGTAGTTTGACACAGAATGAAGTGACATCACATATCCGTTGAAATACACTAAGGTACAAATTCTGATTAAGGACAAATTGATAACAGATATACATACTTGCATAAACCAAAGATGGGGACCATGAGGCATTTCAAACAAAAAATTCATACATAAATAAATAAAAATCTCATCACTACAAATATCATCTTACCTGTCAATTACAGATGAGTTGCGGTCAATGATATACCATTGGAGGTAGTCTGACACGATTTCTTTATTTTCTTCCACAGTAGCCACATGTCTCAGACAACCTGCTGTCTGTAACATTGTGCTGTGTCTCATCATACATTCTTGCAGAGCATCCAATGAAGCAGCATTCTCAATCTGAAAGACATGAAAATGGGCAAAAACACCCCAGTCAATAACTGTATACACTGTATCTCCTTGCCTATTTTTTTAATAACGTACATAGCAAGGTGTAATCTTACACTATCAAAAACTAATAAATTAATTAAATATATTCCGCACGTGATATAGGAAGTAAACATTGTCTCAAAAACACTGCAGTAAGTATGAAAAACTCTGCCCTACCATACCCTTATGCTATTCTCACCTCTTGCAAAGCTTTCCCTATTTCTTCATCAGTTATTAAATTATTTGTTGCTTTGAATGAAGGCTGGCCTGCAAGATAATGTACAAGATCTTCTGACAGGAAATGGGGTCCTGGACCTCCATGCACAACTGACACAGCAATCATCTTTCCTGCCAAGTAGTATTCATCCTCCCTAACAGCTGTGAATGAATTCATATTGCAAAATTAAAACAATGCATTACTGTATATACTGTAATATGCAAGCATATGTCATGTGATATATCTGGTCAATGAGCATTAACCAACCATTAGTAGCCTATAGTACACATCCAACCAATATGCATACCCTTTGCATTGTAGACCAAGAACCGATGTCCTTCTGGTCCATCAAAAATGGGCCGGTCTTTTAGGTGTTTCATCAGTAGAGTTAAAAACTCTCGTCTTGGACCACCAGTGTCAATTCCCTCTTCCAGAACACCAGTATCATCAGTAAATTTCACCAGCATGTCACAGGTTTCAGAATATGTTGTACGCTTGAAACCTCTGACTGCCCCATCCCAAACATTATCCCTTGAGATGTTAAACCGGCTGACTTTTTTATGATCAATAGGAAGAGACAGGTTTGCTACGATGTCAGGTAATGCAATGTCCGTCTCCTCCCTGTAATGACAAAAAGTTAATTCATTTGTGGATATTCCAGATATACAAGAACTATTGTACAGTGAAAAAACTGGAGTGCTATAGTCAAAAGCATATTACATTGCTGTGTGTTGGAAATTCTTCACATTGACAGCAACCGGCTCTTCGTCCTCCTGCTCAACATTTGGTGAATACAGGTCTGTGTATTTACTGTTGGGAAATTGCCATTTCCATGTTAAAACATCTTACAAACAAAAATGTCTTCCCCATGTAATCAGTTCAATACATTTAAATTATGTCAGTCATTATCTTTTCTTTTCTTTTTTACTTACCTGTAGCAAGAAATTTTTTCTGGATTTGCTTCCGGTGGATCCAGATCCTCAGCATCAGATATTACTATCTGAAAAAAAGATTAAAATGTCTGAAACAACAACACTGAAAGCAAGAAATGTCATGCTGCCACACTCTGCCTTATTACCTGTCCAGGCTGAATTGTTGATTGTCCTGGTGCATCTCTGAAACATGATAAAACATATTAAAATGATTAGCTCCATGATAAAGGCTATAATGTAGCTTTGAGTAGCATGTAGTAGTAGAGGGAACAGAAAGATGTATTTAAAAAAAAGATTATTTTGAGAACATGTGGATAGGAGCGTTTCCTGGACTCAAATCTGAGTTAGTTTGAGTTTCTTTTTTAATGGAAAAGGTATAAAATAAAAGAAAGCTCAAACTACTATTTTTTAACTATTAAAATGCTTGTATTGCAAGTGGCCAAGCCATACAGAACCAATTTAAAAGAACTTTAATGCGTTTTTGCATCTAGCCTTCGTCAGCGAGTCAAACAGATGAAATGAGAGACAATGGGTCTTTTCTAGTGTCCAAGGTGTTCTGGGCTAGAGTAGGTGTTGTAGACATCTTAAAACCAGTAGGTGTCCTTCAGGCCTACAATAGTCAAATCATGTAAACATTATGTATATGGATGTGTCCCATGTTTCCTATTGGTGGATTACCACTAGAAAAAACCCAGTGTCTCTCATTACATCTATTTGACTCCCTGACAAAGGCTAGATGCCGAAACGTGTTGGAGTTCTTTAAGTTGGTTCTGGATGACCGTGCCACTTCAGTAAAGGCCTATAGTACCTATGCAGGATCGACAGTGATGTGGGACATATGAATGGACAGTGGATACCCCCCACTTCATTCTCACGTGTTTTTTTTAATGGTTTGGTTAATTTTTGTTTATTCAACTGCAAGAGCAACTGTATTTCAGTGGGTTTATTCTGTAAAGCTCTGCTCACACAGGCAGCTGTGGGTCCTTTAGGTAGGGAGCGAGGGGGCACCGCAGTCAGTTACAGAAACAGCTGATAGCATGTAGCAACGTTGAGCTTATGTGCAGCAATATAAATGTATGTATAATGTGTATGTGAATAAGTAGTGAAATATCTGCTAGTAGTTTTATCAGTTTTGTGAGTTAAATAAAAAAAAAAAGGTGAAATTGCACTTTACCTGGTAGTGAAAGCACTGTAGCCCAACAAAATATGAATTATTATTCCACGTGTGAAAATTCCTTTGTGTCCAAGTGTGCAACACCTACCTTTCATCGTCCAGCTTGTGTTTGGGAGTACTTCGATTTTGTGGTTCAAAAACCTGAGAGGAAACGGATAAAATGATCAACAACTTTCAACAGGTTCCATTATTTTTCCATTACCACATACAGTATATATCAATGCTGAATGGTTGTCTGTGTTACTGTATAATAGTTACTGCAAAATAATCAAAACAAGCCTTTTTCCACTAAAATATTGACCAGGACATTGATTTTATGCTTAAAATCCAATGTACATCTAATTAATAAATTATATGAAAATGAATAAATACAAACATACATAAACATTTTAAAAAAGAGAAATAACTGATGTACCAAAGTGTCAGCACGATTGAGTTCAGCTGTGCTCCTTGTTGTGATGACAATTTCAGAATCAGAGTCTGAGGTATCATCCACTGAAAAAAATAATTCAAACAACCATTATCTATCCTCCAGCAGAGTATCTAAATATGTAAAAATATTGAATCATGAGATCCACTAACCTCTTTTATAGTGTTTTTCTAGGCAAATGAAAAAAGTGATCCTGGAATATGCCTTTCCTATTTCCTTTTTATATTCTGCCAATTTGAATGGCCTTTCTGACCCAGGCACATGAACCACCTCTGAGCAGTCTGGATACAAAAGGACATAAGGTCCTTCGTGCATGTCCTTGTTAAATGTTGTCATTTTCTGGACAGCTTGTTTCAGTAGATCAGGTGCTGCTACCTCTGGGTCTGTAAATAACTGTAGTGTTTTCCCTCTTAGAGGTTTTAAATCAGTTCCACTTGGCACCATCAATCCTACGTTTATCTAGTAAAATAACAAAGATATAATTAATGTATACATAGGTAAAATAAATACACACAAATACATATAGAGCATTGCAAAATTGTATAGGACGGTCAGTACACCTTACCTGGACGTGTTTTCTTTCTTTAGGCCTATATCTTCCTTTTGGCCCATAGTTAAAAGACTGTCGTTCTTTTGATTTCGAGCTTCTGTACTCCATGAACTGTTTGTATGATGGGCATGGTTGTTCTGCAGAAATGGACAGAGTTCCGAAACAGAAAGTTAGAAGCCGCTCAAAAAATCATTAGCGTTACTGTCCTTAGATAGCTAGCGTTTTGGTTTTGCTAAACTTACTTTGCATAGCACTGTCCGGCTGTCGAGACGTCCCCTGTGTTTCCAATGTTTCCGTCTTGTCCGCGTCCTTTAAAAACTCCAAACACCGACCACACGTAAAGCAAAACCGCGTTAAGCTGTTCATGTGTTTGCCACAAAACGGGCAAAACATCCCTCGGCCGCAGTCCATGTTCGGGCGGTCACCATAAACTTCTTTGACGCCATAAACTCCACAACAAAAACACGAAAAGACCACGCTCGTCACTTCCGGTATATGGTACATTCCCTTTCCGTGACGAATCTGTCGTTTGTAAATTTGTTTCGGGACTGGTAAAAGTGTTTTGCGTCTTGTTAATTTGTTTTCTAAAATGTAAATTTGTTTTCTAAAATGTAAATTTGTTTTATAAAATGTAAATTTGTTTTCCAAAATGTAAATGTGTTTTCCAAAATGTAAATTTGTTTTCCAAAATGTAAATTTGTCTCGAGCTTTGTAAAAGTGTTTCATTCTTTGTAATGTTGCTTTGCACTTCCCGGCCACTGTATTAAAGGCAATCTCAACGCTGTGCGTTACAGGGAAGACATCCTCCTCCCTCATGTGGTACCCTTCCTGCAGGCTCATCCTGACATGACCCTCCAGCATGACAATGCCACCAGCCATACTGCTCATTCTGTGCGTGATTTCCTGTCAGTGATCTGCCATGGCCAGCGAAGAGCCCGGATCTCAATCCCATTGAGCACGTCTGGGACCTGTTGGATCGGAGGGTGAGGGCTAGGGCCATTCCCCGCAGAAATGTCTGGGAACTTGCAGGTGCCTTGGTGGAAGAGTGGGGTAACATCTCACAGCAAGAACTGGCAAATATGGTGCATTCCATGAGGAGGAGATGCACTGCAGTACTTAATGCAGCTGGTGGCCACACCAGATACTGACTGTTACTTTTGACCCCCCCCCTTTGTTCAGGGACACATTATTCAATTTCTGTTAGTCACATGTCTGTGGAACTTGTTCAGTTTATGTCTGTTGTTGAATCTTGTTATGTTCATACAAATATGTACACATGTTAAGTTTGCTGAAAATAAATAAAAAGCAGTTGACAGTGAGAGGACGTTTCTTTTTTTGCTGAGTTTCTTTATTTGTATCTAAATATATGGCTCTGGCTAGCGCTAATTATCTCCAGCGAGTTAACGTTAGCTACATCATGTGATGTCAACATTTTAACACTTATTTGCTAAACTTCACACCTTCATATTAATAGGGAGGTTTCATACACCAATCTATTGCTAATTGGTTACACTTTAAGTTGCATAACATAAATGTATACAAATCTGTGTGCATAGTTTGCTCGCTAGCTAGCTAACTAGCAAAGACTAGCCAAAGATACTGTGCTGCTGCAGCCTTACGAGCTTGATCGCTGTCATGCAAAATTATTTTTGCTCAATGTGCCACCTTGCAGAATTTATTTTCAACTAACTAGCTATCTAAAATATAAAACTGTGTTTTGACTACTTGGTTTCTCTGTGCCCTTTGTTAAACAATTTTAAGGGTTGAAAACAATTAACTAAAGGTCAGTGATGGTGTTAACTTTAAAACTTTTGTCTATTGTTGTCAGAGCCCTTTCCACCACCTGGGCCAGCAGATGCAGGACATCTTGGGCGATGGAGAGATCCTGAAGGAAGTGGTCCAACCTGGAGAAGGCCCACCAGTGCGAAGAGATACATTTGTGTCAAGCACCTTCATAGAATACTGCATTCTTTAGGTTCCCTTACGACAGGGGTCTCCAACAGGTCAATCGTAAGCTACCAGTAGCCCGCAGCCCACCTATGAGTAGCTCGCCAAACAATTCTGAAAGTACATGCAATTTGACCAGTATCAGACACTGCAAGCTCCCAGCTACGATCTAATCCAGTGTTCCCCATGACATGGACTCAGAACTTCCAATTTCGTTGTTTCTCCATGAACAATTGTAATTTTGAGAGTTTAACAAAAGTATCTAAAACCTGGAAAGATAAAACTGAGAGAACATAATTTGGGAAAATATAAAACAGAAAACATAGTGCACTACTTTCTCTTGTTCACTACTGACCCAGGGAAGAGTTGCAGGGGAGATGAGAAGAGAAGAAGAATGTGCCTAATTGAAAGTTAGACATTTTATTGTAGCTCATAACATGTTAAATTTTTTCAAAGAAGCCCTCATGCTAGAAAAGGTTGGAGACCTCTGCCTTACAATGTAGCCTAAAGCATACAGTGAGGGAAAAAAGTATTTGATCCCCTGCTGATTTTGTATGTTTGCCCACTGACAAAGACATGATCAGTCTATAATGTTAATGGTAGGTTTATTTGAACAGTGAGAGACAGAATAACAACACAAAAATCCAGAAAAACGCATGTCAAAAATGTTATAAATTGATTTGCATTTTAATGAGGGAAATAAGTATTTGACCCCTCTACAAAACATCACTTAGTACTTGGTGGCAAAACCCTTGTTGGCAATGACAGAGGTCAGACGTTTCTTGTAGTTGGCCACCAGGTTTGCATACATCTCAGGAGGGATTTTGTCCCACTCCTCTTTGCAGATCTTCTCCAAGTCATTAAGGTTTCAAGGCTGACGTTTGGCAACTCGAACCTTCAGCTCCCTCCACAGATTTTCTATGGGATCAAGGTCTGGAGACTGGCTAGGCCACTCCAGGACCTTAATGTGCTTCTTCTTGAGCCACTCCTTTGTTGCCTTGGCCGTGTGTTTTGGGTCATTGTCATGCTGGAATACCCATCCACAACCCATTTTCAATGCCCTGGCTGAGGGAAGGAGGTTCTCACCCAAGATTTAACGGTACATGGCCCCGTCGATCGTCCCTTTGATGCGGTGAAGTTGTCCTGTCCCCTTAGCAGAAAAACACCCCCAAAGCATAATGTTTCCACCTCCATGTTTGACGGTGGGGATGGTGTTCTTGGGGTCATAGGCAGCATTCCTCCTCCTCCAAACACGGCGAGTTGAGTTGATGCCAAAGAGCTCGATTTTGGTCTCATCTGACCACAACACTTTTACCCAGTTCTCCTCTGAATCATTCAGATGTTCATTGGCAAACTTCAGATGGCCCTGTATATGTTCTTTCTTGAGCAGGGGGACCTTGCGGGCGCTGCAGGATTTCAGTCCTTCACGGCGTAGTGTGTTACCAATTGTTTTCTTGGTGACTATGGTCCCAGCTGCCTTGAGATCATTGACAAGATCCTCCCGTGTAGTTCTGGGCTGATTCCTCACCGTTCTCATGATCATTGCAACTCCACGAGGTGAGATCTTGCATGGAGCCCCAGGCCGAGGGAGATTGACAGTTCTTTTGTGTTTCTTCCATTTGCGAATAATCGCACCAACTGTTGTCACCTTCTCACCAAGCTGCTTGGCGATGGTCTTGTAGCCCATTCCAGCCTTGTGTAGGTCTATAATCTTGTCCCTGACATCCTTGGAGAGCTCTTTGGTCTTGGCCATGGTGGAGAGTTTGGAATCTGATTGATTGATTGCTTCTGTGGACAGGTGTCTTTTATACAGGTAACAAACTGAGATTAGGAGCACTCCCTTTAAGAGTGTGCTCCTAATCTCAGCTCGTTACCTGTATAAAAGACACCTGGGAGCCAGAAATCTTTCTGATTGAGAGGGGGTCAAATACTTATTTCCCTCATTAAAATGCAAATCAATTTATAACATTTTTCACATGCATTTTTCTGGATTTTTGTTGTTGTTATTCTGTCTCTCAGTGTTCAAATAAACCTACCATTAAAATTATAGACTGATCATTTCTTTGTCAGTGGGCAAACGTACAAAATCAGCAGGGGATCAAATACTTTTTTCCCTCACTGTATGTATTGCATATTTATTCAGACATAATGCAATCAATTACACCTTAGGGACACACCACGTGTTTTATGTGCCAATTTGAACCCCTGCTAATATTCCTTCACAGTCCATTTCTCTGGATTTCTGGAGTACTCTGACCGACCATTTGAGACCACCAGCCATCTGAAGTACCCTTGAATTATGAAGCTTGGAAGAGGTAAGATGTAGCCTATGGCACTCTAAGATAACTGGTTTTCATATGTGGCTTCATAAACAATGAATACACCTTACCTTACAGACGTGACTGTGTGGCCTGGAGCTGGGTATTCTGACCATGAGGAAGGGAGAGTTCTCTTGTTTTCTCTTCCTGCCTGAGTACGCCTATGGAGCGATGGGCTGCCCTCCACACATTCCTCCTGTAGCCACTGTGCTCTACGAGGTGCAGGTCCTCGACTTCCTCGACTCAGCCCAAGTGGATGAGTTCTTCTCAATGAGTGTGGTGAGGACACTAGGGGCCTTATTTAGTCAGGGCTGTATCTCACAACTCAATCAAAACTAGTTAGAGTTCCGTCAAGTTTGGTGGTGATAACCTCCAGGACCAGGGAATTTTTGTAACAGATAATGTCAACCTACCTAGTGGAAGTAGCTAATATATATTATTGGGTTAAATAGAGATGCAAAAACATGTTGTGGTGTGCCATTTTACGTGGACTGAAGTGACTATTTCTGGTCATGCATCTCTGCTTACTGGGGATTAGTTGTGACTTTGTTGGCTGCCATTCCCAAACCCCTCTCTCCCGCCAGGTGGAGCACAACACTGTTCCTCTGTCCATGCTCCTCAACGTGGTTGACACAGAGCGCAGATTTGGCAACCACTGCTTCAACCAGAGTCGCTTCGAGGATGCCAAAGATCGCTACAAGCAGGTAGCGTCAGCAAAACAAGTCTTATGTCGTAAATGTTATGTCCTCAAATGAACCCCTTCATTTTAGTTTCAGCATTATTTTATGATGAAGCATCACTTCAACTTTCCATGTATGTGAATAAATGAGAGGAATGATGGTGATTGTGATGCTTACATTTTGGTTCCCTGTCATAAGTGTTGAGTTTCATAAGCACACTGTCGTGTGTGTGATATTTGACAAGCACACTGTCGTGTGTGTGATATTTGACAAGCACACTGTCGTGTGTGTGAGTGCGAATAGTGTGTACACGCACTACTGTGTCCACATACAAGTGTATGTGTGCATGTGATAGAAAGAGTTTCTGTATTGATTTATACGTATAACCTCTCCTTGTGTCTGGCCAGGCGAAGGGCGAGGACGAGAAGAGGAGCATCGTGGCGGTGCAGCTGCCCATCTACCTCAACCTGTCGTTGACCCAGGTCCGCCTGGACAGGCACCTGAAAGCCATGGAGTACGGCCACAAGGCCCTGGAAATCAACCCCAACAACACCAAGGCCCTTTTCCACTGTGGTCAGGTCAGACCCTCAGGGTGGGGGAAGTCATATTCTTGTCAATAAGCTGGGTTCATGTGTGTGCCTACAGTATATGTGATTGTTTTTGGCACCATGGTTTGTGCTATGGATATGAGGTGAGCTAAAGGGGATCCACACACAAATGTTATCTTTATTTAGTAAGAAAACAAATATTTCAGGTGGTGCATTTACTATGACCATATGACCATATGTTTAATGGATAACCACTGCATGTAATTAATAGCGTCTCAAAATGATCCTAAAACGTACATGTTCCCATTTTCACACATTTGAGTTTTGCAAGCTCACTTGTGGAAAGAATCAGTCACAGGAAAGATCTCAATTGTATTCTCCTCGCATCCTCTCGCCTCATCTCATTCTCAAAACCCATTGCAGGAGAAAGCCAGAGGTCCCGCCCCTCTGACCTTCTCCTCCAATGGGTTTTGAGAAGGAGACGAGGAGAGGACGCGAGGTGTAGCAATTGAGATCTTCCCACAGATGTTTCAACCAGAGGGTTTTCCTCAGGCCTATTTGGAGTTGTTTGACTATGAGAAAGCCCAGGATTACATCACGATGGCTCAGGCCAACAAAGCTTTTGACATCGATATCAACAATCTCCTGAGGAAGCTTGCCATGTAAGATAATAGTTCTGACATTCGGGTTTTTTCCCTAGCGACACATGACTCAACTAAATTATTGTTATTTTTGCAGACGCTACAAGGACTGTTTGGACAAAGAGAAAGAGATGTGCTCCAAGATGTTTGCAGACTTTGTGAAGAAGTGAAGGTGACATGTTTGTTATTAAGTGTGTCCTTTGTCATGAAAATGCATCTATCCGTTTCCCTGACGCTCTGTGGTAGTTATTTCTGTGCTAGCCACAGGAGGGCGCTGTATGAACAGTGCAATCCAAAAGCATTGATTGATGTTTGCCACATACAGTACATTTCTAATTATTGGTATCCAGTTCACATAGTTGCCCCTTTTCACTCTGTTTTAGTAAGAGATAATGTGCCCATCTAAGACAACTCAACCCTCTAGCGGTTTTTAATGTCGTATTTGTATAGTCATATTTCCATGTTCCTGGCTGTATACAGTTTTTGTCTATTTTTAATTAAATTAGATGCCCATTATTACAGGCTTTAGGGCAATATATTTGAATTTGATTTGTATAATTTTCAGTGATTTTCAGTACCATGTGTTGGTCTGTAGTGCTTGGCACAGATGCCATTCCCTGTATTGCATTGGAATTCTATCCTGATTTAGTATCTGATCATGCACGATAGATATTCACTGTGCGCCCAAGCTGAAATACCCCCACCAAAACATGAAACCCAGAAACAAAACCTAAAACCCTAATGTACATTTTGTAAAACACAATGTCAAAAATTTTATTTTATATCT
The DNA here is from genome assembly GCF_964263955.1 of Coregonus lavaretus. Lineage (NCBI taxonomy): Eukaryota > Metazoa > Chordata > Actinopteri > Salmoniformes > Salmonidae > Coregonus > Coregonus lavaretus. Next base: position 25,029,221 of record NC_139997.1, read on the forward strand.
CAATGTGTAGACTATTAGACATCCACCTTGTTTTTAGGGTATGGATATTTACAGCGATCATTTCTAGTGAGAAGCGAGTTAATGGTGCTAAGAAGCGTAATGGCCATGATAGTGTGCTATGGGCTTAGAGAGAGCTCATGTGGAATTGGAAGATGCAACATGAGATCCACTGGCAGCTCACATAAAGAGATATTGCAGTTATCTATACTCAACCCGATGACAGACTGAATCTTGAGTGTGATTTGTCGGAACATGTTTTTTCCGGGGGTACATAAATATGCATATGTTCCAGACACTTGTACATAAAATGCCCGGCGCAGCAGAAAATGGCTGCAGTGCAGAAAGGCCTCTGCTTGCTCTTTCAGCTTCAAGTGACAGCGCTCTCTCAAGATCAAAGGCTTCAGAGGGTAATTTGGGAATCATGTTAACTACATGCTCTGGGTGCTCTTCAAAGAGCTTTAGCACACTCCAGTTCTGCTGAGGTATCCTCCCTGTATCACAAGGTGGGATCTGCCCTGTTTGCGTACCAGAAGTGTGTGCATGTGTGAAAAGATAGGTGTCTGGAGCTACATTTTGGACTCATTCTGTTGCAGGTGATGGTGTAAGGGGAATGTACCCAAATGTACAAAGCTGTTCTGTACACCAAATCCAACTGCAGTTGGGACACTGAAATTACTTCATAATGAAAAATGTATTTTTGTGTTCATCTTCTTACAACATTTTCAGGGGCCACGGTTGTTTATTGAGATATATTCAAGAAGTAAAGCCTCTTTCCAAAACATACCGTTATCTTGTCTTACTTGTCCGAATAAGCATTTTCTCCCAGTGATTCAAGGAATTCTCAGAAAAATTATCAATACAAAGTATTCATGGGGAAACCTGAATTGGAGGACTTTGTTCATGGAAGCCAGTTGAAATAACATGCTGGTTTTACAAGGCAGATTTTTATTTAAATCTCTTGATACCATTGGCAAACTCTTCACCCACACTAGGAGTAGCTTTTAGGCATTCTTGTTCAACAAATTCAATGTTACAATTATTGATTTGCTGTTTCATTATGCATTAAAACAGTCTGGTTTTGACACTCATAACCAAACTCTTAAAACCATATTTGGATCATATGCCTGATTGTATTCGGCTCTTAATCAATCATAATACTCTCCTGTACTCTGACAAGTTAATGATGTATTTAGTGTTGGGGGCAAGAAAATGTACTTCTAGAAACTCCCATAAATCCAGACACACATCCATATATTTGTATTAAATTTAAATCCAACTATTGGTAGAACTTGTTTGCCATGGTGGCCAGTGAGTCTCTTCACTCAGCTCTGTCGGTTTACATCCAGTGTTCCCAGTATGTGAGCACTGGAAAGAATGACACAACTCTGGGCATTGACCATGGCTGAGCATTATCACTTCATCTACCAAATTAGCCTTACGGTTTCAGAAGCCATAAACGAGGAATTTCTTTAAGCTGACTACAATTTACATGTGTGCCTTTTTCTAACATCATATCGGGTTTTGGGAAGAGTTGTGGTGCTTTGATTGGACGGTGGCCTGGTGGATGTTTTATTTAATTGTTTACAATCTGACAGTCCGAAAGAGTCTTGGTGGTTCTTTTGGGTAAGATGTATGTGCAGTGTAAAATGGAATCTGTGTCTACGGTTATTTAGCCCTTCACATCCTATAGCCCAGGGCTAGGCCTTTCACTAGGACCCCTTTTACTCTCTCCACTCCTTGCCATGCAGTGTGCCTTGGCAGTACCCACTTCCCAAGCGCTGAGGAACTTGAAGGGTGCGTCTCAAAAGTCGTCTGAAGTGTCTACCTACCTTCCTCTCCTCATGGTGTTTCCTTAATTTACACTGGTGTGAAAGAACTGGACAAGTGCATGCACATTCCTGTAGGTTATCCACCATATTGCTTTAATCTGTGTTTTCAGATCTGTGTGGAGTGGGGGGAAAAAAGGGAGGAAGCCACATTAAATGTTCACCTGTTCCGCTAGGCTGACCGTGGGGCATGATTGCTGGGTGCTCTGCGGACAATGTGGCTTCCGTCTACCATCGTCGTCCAGAAGCGAGCGTGCCATGTGTGTTTAGTGAGTGTGCCTCAGCAAGGATCTTTGTCGGAGACCTTCGGCAAAAAAGTGTTTGGCTTTTAACCACGTTAAGCAGAGAAACTCTCCCACCCAGTGTTTGTTTAAAGTGGTTGCTGATCGTGAGATGGCTCCATCATTATAGTGGACCCAGAGCCATTCCAATTACTCTATATTATGATTGGAAGGGAAACCATTATGTTTTTACTGCTAAAGGAGTTAAGTCAATGAAGTCTTGTCTAAAAGGCTAGAGCCGCTCATTTTATAATGTCTAGGTCTATAGTCATTGGTGCAGGTTTGAGACAACCCGTTTTATAATGTAATCAGGCATTTGAAGTAGGGTGGGAAGATGTTGTGGAGAGCCACTCTCCTCTCTGTCGGTTAGATTCTCAACAACACTAACTAGGATGAGATCATTTAAATGTAGTTGATGCTTTGTAAAATGTGCTCTGAAAACTTCTGGCTAAATGTGGAATGGGTGTTGCCAGTTACATTTTCACCTTTCAACAATAGACTTCCAGCACTCGCAAATTCAATATTGATGTATATTTTCTGTTGCGTCGCGGTATCATACACAGATGCAAGACAGAGACAATGCAGATCTGTTCACAATCCTGCTCAGCTCATGCACAGGTATGGGCCTATCTGTGAGGACAGAAGGCCGGGGTTCAGTGCTATGCTGTTGGTATGGTCCACATGTCTCAGGCTTGGAGCTACAAAAAACGTCAACCCTTTTTTCTCACTCTCTTACTGTTCAGTAACAGTTACTCAGTTACATTTCAGGGATATATTCTGCCTGTCATTTTAGTTGTCATCCCCCCTGTGAGCCTGTCCTATTGACTTTAAAAGGAGGAGTGCAGGCTTATATTTGAATCAGGACATCCAAATTCACTTTAGCCTGACTTTCAAAAGTCTGTCAATTGCAAAGTTATTCTATTTTAAGATGTATTTATGCTAGAGGGTGAGAAACCACATTTATTTATAATCCATGAATGCTGTTGAGTAATCTATGTTTACAGGATAGTCTTTAATAAAAAATGACGGGATTCAATCAGCATCTAAAATGCAGTGGAGTGCACTGAATCTATCCATTTACATTGTATGGAAAGTGCAATATTTGGACTTTCTGTTAATTTACTGTATTTTATACCAAATAATGGGTTAGAGTAATTCCTTTGGGTTGATGAATACTTTCTGTTTGGTGAGAATAGTCGGAGTAATGAACAGAGGAGGAGTGTTGTCGAGGTAGGATTTTGGGGATTAGTTAGAGATTTGGGAAGTCTAACCATTAACATTTCCTCTAAAGTATCTGAAGCGCTTGTCTTTGAGTGATCAAGACGGAACACTAGGCTTTGTACTCTCGTCTTTGGAACTTGAAAGGCTTTGGATTTGGGTATTTTGTGGGTGGAGAGTTTTTAGTCAGTTGTGAATATATTTGCATCCATTACATTAGCCTGTGGTGGTGTGAAACCACTCTCATTTAGGTTGCTCTACAGTCATGCATGGGTTGTGACAGTGTCCATTCTGACAAGTTCAGAAAGAGGTCAGACCATATAAGGCTGCCTTTATGAACTGTGGACACTCTTCCCCCCTTCTCACTCACTCACTCACTCACTCACTCACTCACTCACTCACTCACTCACTCACTCACTCACTCACTCACTCACACACACCAGAATTAGAGGTGATCGTTGTAAACCCAGTCAGACAAGCCCCTCTTCAGTTCCTAAAAGGCAGTTTTGCAGAGGGCTGAAGGGAAAGCTTGTCTTATTCAGGGTTCTGAAGCTGATTTGAACCGAACCCTGTTTTCCTTGGGTCGTAATTGCATTTAATTGAAATTAAATACAGGATATTTTAGGCTTGTTGAATGAATGGAGGGGTTTTGTTTTCTTTGTTGGCATCCGACGAAGGTAAAATGTGTACCCTTCCACTTTCTGTACCCTCTCACCCTGTCCACATGAAAGGCATAAATCAACACCCACAATATTATATCAGCAACATTCCGTATGTGCTCGTTTTCAGATTTTTAAACTACTGATATACTATGTCTTTGGATATAATTTCCAGTAAATACATATTCTAATTTAAGTTGACAAATAACCTAATGTAATGTTGTACAAATGCAGTTTTCACCTCATTCTCGGTAGACTTCCTCCTGTGCAAAAGGCTAAGTGCCTATGTACACTATATATACAAAAGTATGTGGACACCCCTTCAAATTAGTGGACTCGGCTATTTCAGCCACTCCCGTTGTTGACAGGTATATACAATCGAGCACACAGCCATGCAATCTCCATAGACAAACATTGGCAGTAGAATGGCCTTACCGAAGAGCTCAGTGACTTTCAACGTGGCACCGTCATAGGATACCACCTTTCCAACAAGTCAGTTTGTCAAATTTCTGCCCTGCTAGAGCTGCCCCGGTCAACTGTAAGTGCTGTTTTTGTGAAGTGGAAACGTCTAGGAGCAACAACGGCTCAGCCGTGACGTGGTAGGCCACACAAGCTCACAGAACAGAACCGCTGAGTGCTGAAGCGCATAGCGCGTAACAATCGTCTGTCCTCGGTTGCAACACTCACTACCGAGTTCCAAACTGCCTCTGGAAGCAACGTCAATACAAGAACTGTTAGTCTGGAGCTTCATGAAATGGGTTTCCATGGCCGAGGAGCTGCACACAAGCCTAAGATCACTATGCACATTGCCAAGCGTCGGCTGGAGTGGTGTAAAGCTCGCCATCATTGAACTCTGGAGCCGTGGAAATGCGTTCTCTGGAGTGATGAATCATGCTTCACCATCTGGCAGTCCGAAAGACGAATCTGGGTTTGGCGGATGCCAGGAGAACGCTACCTGCCCCAATGCATAGTCCATACAGAAATGGTTTGTCGAGATCAGTATGGAAGAACTTGACTGGCCTGCACAAAGCCCTGACCTCAATCCCATCTAACACCTTTGGGATGAATTGGAACGCCGACTGCGAGCCAGGCCTAGTCGCCCAACATCAGTACCCGACCTCACTAATGCTCTTGTCCCCGCAGCAACTTTCCAACATCTAGGGGAAAGCCTTCTCAGAAGATTGGAAACTGTTATAGTAGCAAAGGGGGGACCAACTCAATATTAATGTCCATGATTTTGGAATGAGATGTTTGACGAGCAGGTGTCCACATACATTTGGTCATGTAGTGTATATCTAACCACTGGCTAGATTTGTTTTCAAACGTTCGAGACGCTCCATCAAGTTACTGACCTATCATCCAAGAATTGTCAAAGTCAATTACTCCCCTAATAAGTTCCCCTTTAAGTTGAGAAACAGACTGCCATTCAAATGAGTTAAATACACTGAGGGTTTGTATGTAAAGCCCCCCTGAAAGCTGGAGAATGCGCTGGAACTCTCACCCCATCCACATCTATCTAACTCAGTCCCAAAGGGCCGTTTTTTTTTTTTTTTTTCTTTGGTGCCAATGGTTGGCTGCATAGAGCAGTGTGTTTTTGACTTGATACAGTTATTCTCTCCAGGCAGACACCCTGTCAAAGGGTTGGTCTGTCTATCATGCATGTTTTATCCACTGAGTGTGCTTACATCTAAGTTATACACTAATTACACAGGTTAGTGTGCAACTAAAGGTGCATCTCAATTGTCTAACTTGGATACCCTAGGTGTGTGTTACAGATAGTAGTCTCCGGGTATAATATTTATATGATAAGTGTCATTTATATGTATGGCGATGAAACGGAAAAACTGTATTGATAATGAATATCAAAAGCCTTCTTAAGTTTTGGACCTACCACAACGCAAGCCAATTGCATGTCTAGAAGGTGGCATTGCGGAAATAACAGGGCCTGATCTGTTTGTGTTCACAGGACTCAGAACAGATAGCGCCTTCAGATGGAACAAGCTGATAAGGTCAATACAAAGGGATCAGCCTGAGCTCTAGTTTGTTCCTGAGGAGGAGACTATTGAACCCAATGAGCGACCATAGAGGAAGGCCAGCCAGATAAGATAGCGCTGCCATGGAGTCTGCAGAGAGGCAGGACCAGCGGAGCCACCCAACAACATTGAAGACACTATCAGAGACTGGGATACCATTCACTCTCTGGGTGAGGGAGACCGCACCGAGCTGAGACGTGGCGTTAGGGGCTTGACGCACTTGACAGTTTGTATGTACTTAAAGATGAAGAGGATACAGTGGGTTAAAAACACGGTCACACTTTATTTGGATAGATGCTCTACAGATGGTCATACTATCAACAAGCTATCTGTTGATAAGCAACTGCTTTCTAAGGTTAGGGTAATGGTTAAGTTTAGGGTTAGGATAAGGGTTAAGGTTAGGGTTAGAGCTAGGGTTAGTAGATAGATAGTTGAAAAAACACTCCCAAACCTACAGCAACATCAGAAGTGATTGATGACCTATGCTTTTAGTGACACATCCCATGGGTGCCGATGCTCTCCTGGAGTACGTAGAGATAAGGTCAAAATCACTCCGGTGATGATGGCACATCAAACAGCTCCAAGAAACGGCTAAGATTAGCTGTGTCCTGGGAATTGGATGACCAGAGCGGCACAGGCACTCTACCGCGCCTGTTCTGCTGGGTCTACTTTAATATACCAGTGGTGCTGACAGAAACGTGGCCTTTGAGATGTGCGAGCTCTCACTGTTGTGTGTGTCAACCCTCACTCCCCTGGAGTGTATGAGCCAGAGAGAGCATTAGGGTTTGTGGCACTCACAGGGTGAGAGAACCAGCCAAGTCAGCCATCCAATTCAGCCCCAGCCAGTATCATGGCCAAGAAGACAGCCACGCTATAGAGAAGCCTCCGAAACATGTCTAACCAGGCGCATAGGGAACAAGCTGATGAGAAAGAAGAAACACACCCTACTCTTAAATCAACTCTGCCTGGCATTATGATTCACAAGTAATAATTTATGAAAACACTCCTAGGCCATTTGCGTATATTCGACCACTTCCTCTCAACCTCTTTTGGCGGATCAATGTCCTATTCATAACATCTGGTGGTGCTTCCATCCCCCCATTCTTTTCAGGTTTAGGAAAAAGGTTGTGTTTTCTTTTCCTCTCGCTGCTCTCCCACCTCTGATTAAACACACTCCCTGCCACTTGGAATAGCAGTGCTCTAAATATAGAGTGGAGAGAGTGAGGAGGAGGACGGGATGAAAGGTGGATGTTGCCTTTCTCTTCTCCTCCAATACAGCAGTGGCTTTGTCAAGGAGCCGATTGCTTATCGCCATATCTCGGAGATTCAGTTCCTGCCACCACCAGCAGGGAATGAGGGCTCCTTTGTTGGGGGTCAAGTATATGTAGGCCTATGTGTCGAGGGGCAGAGTAACCTTCAGGGGGATGTCATAAAAACAGTGGTGTTTTTGTTCAGGCCTCTTTCCTCACATATAAAGCGGAGGGCCCTTTCTTTTCTCGGACACTCTATAATTACTTGCAGATTTGACAGCTCAGCTTTCCCCCCCCAATGTTTTTCTTGAAGGATTTCAAATGGAGCTGAAGCAAGTTCTTCCAAAGACTGCAACATTTTCACCTTGAACGCTCATTTTTCAAACGGGTGATTGGTTTTTGGGCAGACGAATTCCGACATGGACACCTTGTTGGGCACAGAGGGCCTTTGAAAATGATGCTGCCGGCTCTGTGGTTTGATTAGCTGTTTATTCTGGCATAGCAGGGTTGGGTTGCGCAGGCAAGGATTGATACAGGAGGAGGAGAAGGTTGATGAGATGGACAGAACAAAGAAAATTTGAGGGGCCTATTTGCAATCCCACTGTCAATTTTGAAAATCACCAATAGTATCAAGGAGTTTAATAGTTTTGTTGTTGTGAAATTGCGAACAATGATAGAATATTGTTGCTTTGGCATGTTCAGTATCTTTGTCCTAAGGCTAAGCGTCCTAGGTTTTAAGCAAAAAATTCATGGGGGGGCTTAAATGTACACCTCAGGGCAGTAAAATACAGTAGATGGTCCTCATCTCAACCTCTTGATTGGCCTACTGAGAGGTCATTATTCCACATGCCAAAGCTACCCCGCACAGCTTTCCTTGGCCATCTGAGACCACTTGATGCAGCTCCAGCCTCAGTGTGGACACATCAAAATGCAACATTTTCTCATTGGATACGTAGCAAGCAGCATGGCGAAATATAGCCCCAGGTCTGTTTCCAATGTTTGCTGCTCAATTCTCCCTTAAATGCCCACTCTAGTCCCCAGCATTTAGGACAATTACCAGAGAAACACAAGTTTCTGTTTTTACATGCCCCCTGCAGTATATATGCCCCATTTCTGCTGGCTCCAACTGAATACACGCTTTGTATTCAATAAACCTATAAAAAGGGGCCACTTAATAAAAAGAGAAATAATTGTTCCAATCTCGTGTCCACTTGTAGTGACCTGCAAGGCTGTGGTTTTATTTCAAATGACCTTTCTTGGCATCAGTGTTTTTTAAACCCCCACACAAATTATGACTTGTCGGTCAGAACTGTGTAAGATTTGAACAATACACAATACCTGCAGGCAAAATAATGTATTTCGGTAAATATCAGTGTTACCGTAAATACGTTTGATATCTTTGTACGGTGTGTAGCTCGAAGCTACAACTGGATGAAACCAAGGGGGCATATTGTACTGTACCTCCTGAATTCCAATATGCATGACACTGTTGTCCATGAAGGTGCCCAATAATGGGGACAGGGATGTTGGCACCGTTTGGGAAGGGAAAGGATCTGGGTATGAGATGCTTATTTTCTTTTATCTGAAGCAGGCTGTTATCAGTGTCATCACAGGCATGTTCAGACATGGTAGCCTAGCTTAGCCAAGACAGAACTGAGGAAAGACCTGTGCAGTGCTTGAATGTGTGTCCTCAAAGCCGTGTTGCCTTTGGTGTTCTGGCAGTTTCTGACTGGCAATCCAGTGTGAATTAATTGATCAACTAAGTAAGGAGGATTTTTATTCGGCCAATGAAATCAACATTTATTGATCACATGCACCGAATACAACAGGTGTAGACTTTACAGTGAAACGCTTACTTACGAGCCCATTCCCAACAATGCTGAGTTAAAAAGTAAGACAAATATTGCTAAATAAAAAAGGAAATAGTGCCAAAATAATAATGAGGCTATATAAAAGGAGTACCTGTACAGAGTCAATGTGCAGGGTACGAGGTATTGGCCAAGGGTACAAGGCATCGATAATGGCGTAGTTTCACAGTTTTAAGTAATTTTTGAGAATTCCCAACTTATGTAACTCAAAACTCAATACTGGAGGTATGGCCTCAATTTCAACATAACCCCCTATTTTTCTACTGCTTGTCCCATACGTCCACCATGAAAACATAATAATATCTGTTTAAGGCACAGCTGCCCTCGAGGTGTTCAGAAAGTCAAATGTGTCCTGCTCCAAAACAAATGGGAAGCAAAACAATTATACTGTAAACCTTTATAAAGGTTTAGCAGGCCATGTAGACTCCATTCCACCACTTCATCATTCTCCAGAAAGTATGGCAACAATTCCCGAGAACAAGGGGTGACATTGTATGGCCCCACCATCCCATGCCAAATATTACCATATGTTTTTCTTTTTCTCATTCTCTCCCCTCTTTCCAACACGGAGGAGAAGAATCAAAGGTTTATGCGAGCGAGGGCCTGGTGTTTATGCAAGAACACCGGTAGAGGGGGAACAAGGGGGAACAAGGGGGAACAGCGCATTAGGAGAGGAAGGAAGGTGAGACGAAGGGACAGAGCGTTTAGGAAGGGAGAAAAAGGGAGGGAAAATGAGAGAGGAGGTGGGGGAGAGAGATACTTATTTGAGTGACAGGACATTGGGAACCTGGAGCGGTGTGTTGGAGCCTCCAGCTCCAAGGAAAACACCATGAGAGCAGGGGGGATGGCGCCGAGGTTCAAGTCAAAGACATCATTGAGAGGAGTACTGTAGTAGGAGTGGGAAACTACTGGCCACATCCAATGGTTCTACTGTACTCTGTCTGCGTTGGTGTGTGTGTACAGTGTGTGCATGTGTCCATCAGTTTTTCAATGTGTAGGTAAGATGAAACATTCACCCCATTATTTGAAAGTGTTTGAATTGATAGATTGAGTTCGATTTTGCCTATCACAATTTTATCAGTTGAAATTAATGTACACTTAGCTTTAGATGTATTCATGTTTATCCTTTTAATTTGAATGACTCTGTTAGCTTGGACAACATATTGAGATTGAGTTGATATTGGCCTATGTACTGACTATACTGTGTATGTCTCTCCCCTCTCCGTGGGGGTCTAGGCCTCTACCCAGTTACCCCTCTCTCTGTCGTAAATGTCACATCCCAGTGACTGAGCGGCGGGCCTGTACTTAGCCTGGCCCCCCTGTCACCATCCACCCCCTCAGTGGGCCCTGCTGCCTGCCACGCCCTGGCCTAGCCACACTGCCAGCCACGGAGATGCCACCTGACCCCTCTGTCCGTCCACACTGTATTAATAGGACTTGTTTGGCGCGCCTGCCTTGCTGGTAACCCAAGCTGGGGAGGGGGGTGATGGGATTAGGAGGGGATGGGAGCGGGAGAAAACAGGGGAGCCAGAGCAGAGGGGGAGGAGGAGGAGGGCTATGTATTTTAATCTGCCAGTAAAAGATAGCTGCCGTCCTGTCAGGCTTCTCTTGTCCTCCAGCAGTCAGTCCCATTGGCCTTTCCTTTCCTTCAGCTGGGGCTAATATAGCCCCCCCTGTCACCACAGCCCCTGTTCTCACCTCTGCTCTCGTCTTTATCCTCCACTGGGCCGCAAGCTGAATAACACAATAGGACAAGTGCATAATATCAATTTAGGGCTAAGGAGTTTACAGCTCTGTTTTACCGATTGTCTCAACATTGATGGTGGGATGTGGCTTATTGTTGATTATTATGGACAAGGTTACACTTTAGATATGATGATAATTATCGGAGTACTTTATCATCTCTGTTAAGTGAGCTTGCACGGGCATGCTCAGTCAGCTGATCTACACTGTTTTATTTATTTCAGGTTGTTCTCAAGAACACCTTTGCCGTGTACACACCGCTCCAGAGCGTACAGCTCACATGTCCAGTATCTGTAGCCCCTCTATGGAGTCGACAGGCCAGGCTCATGATCTAAATGTATTCCCGTGGCTATGATATAAATATCTGCTGTCTGTTCAGGCATGAGAGACGGGACTGTGTGACTGTGTGACTGTGTGTGTGTGACTGTGTGTGTCCTGTAAAAACACTGCCCTTGAGTAAAGAGACAGCCCCAGAGGCGGTGACGGGTGAGGCGGAGGCACCCATTCTAGATATTTTCCCGTTAATTGGACCGATTTGTCAACTATTTATGGTTCTGACAGTGGGGGGGGGGGATGATTTAACGATGGACACGCTTGCTGGATTATTGCTTTTTGGGCCCTAGCCTGTTCTAGGCCCTGCAAGGGCTTGTCAGGTCTCTTGCCTCTCAACACAATGCTAGACATAGTCATTAATGGCTGCAGAGCTCCCCATAAGAAGGCTTTGAATAGGATCCACATGTATCGTCCCTCTGTAAGAACAATAGATCTAAGGTGTGTACTCTTAATATAAGCTGCAAGGGCTACAGTATTCATATAATTGATCTGTTATTGGGATGAGCGTACAAAAGTATGTTCACGTACAGTACCAGTGAAAAGTTTGGACACACCTACTAATTTAAGGGTTTTTCTTATTTTTCTACATTGTAGAATAATAGTGAAGACATCAAAACTATGAAGTATGTAGTAACCAAAAAAGTGTTAAACAAATCAAAATATATTTGAGATTCTTCAAAGTAGCCACCCTTTGCCTTGATGACAGCTTTGCACACTCTTGGCATTCTCTCAACCAGCTTCATGTGGAATGCTTTTCCAACAGTCTTGAAGGAGTTCCCACATATGCTGAGCACTTGTTGGCTGCTTTTCCTTCACTCTGCGGTCCAACTCATCCCAAATCATCTCAATTGGTTTGAGGTCAGGTGAGTGTGGAGGCCAGGTTATCTGATGCAGCACTCCATCACCCTTCTTGGTCAAATAGCCCTTACACCGCCTGGAGGTGTGTTTTGGGTCATTGTCCTGTTGAAAAACAAATGATAGTCCCACTAAGTGCAAACCAGATGGAATGGTGTATCGCTGCAGAATGCTGTGGTAGCCATGCTGGTTAAGTGTGCCTTGAATTCTAAATAAATCACTGACAGTGTCACCAGCAAAGCACCATCACACCACCTCCTCCATGCTTCACGGTGGGAAACACACATGCGGAGATCATCCGTTCACCTACTCTGTGTCTCACAAAGACAAGGCGGTTGGAACCCAAAATCTCAAATTTATACTCATCAGACCAAAGGACAGATTTCCACCGGTCTAATGTCCGTTGCTCGTATTTCTTGGCCCAAGCAAGTCTCTTCTTTTTGGTGTCCTTTAGTAGTGGTTTCTTTGCAGCAATTTGACCATGAAGGCCTGATTCACGCAGTCTCCTCTGAACAGTTGATGTTGAGATGTGTCTGTTACTTGAACTCAGTGAAGCATTTATTTGGGCTGCAATCTGAGGTGCAGTTAACTCTAATGAACGTATCCTCTGCAGCAGAGGTAACTCTGGGTCTTCCTTTCCTGTGGCGGTCCTCATGAGAGCCAGTTTCATCATAGAGCTTGATGGTTTTTGTGACTGCACTTGAAGAAACTTTAAAAGTTCTTGAAATGTTCCGTATTGACTGACCTTCATATCTTAAAGTAATGATGGACTGTCGTTTCTCTTTGCTTATTTGAGCTGTTCTTGCCATAATATGGACTTGGTCTTTTATCAAATCTTCTGTATATCACCCCTACCTTGTCACAACACAACTGATTGGCTGAAACGCATTAAGAAGGAAATAAATTCCACAAATTAACTTTTAACAAGGCACACCTGTTAATTGAAATGCATTCCAGGTGACTACCTCATGAAGCTAGTTGAGAGAATGCCAAGAGTGTGCAAAGCTTTCATCAAGGCAAAGGGTGGCTACTTTGAAGAATCTCATATAACATATATTTTGATTTGTTTAACACTTTTTTGGTAACTACATGATTACATATGTGCTATTTCATAGTTTTGATGTCTTCACTATTATTATACAATGTAGAAAATAGCAAAAATAAAGAAAAACCCTGGAATGAGTAGGTTTGTCCAAACTTTTGACTAGTTCTGTATGTCTACAAGAAGTTATTGTTTACTGTTAGGCCTACTTGGAAACACTCGTGAGGTCTTTAGAGCTACAGCTTATGGTCTGTCTGAACCAGGTGATAAACTGTAGCTCTGAAGACCTCACGAGTGCTTACAAGTAGGCCTAACAGTAAACAAGAACTTCTTGTAGACAAACGTGAACATGCTTTTATACACTCATCCCAATAACAGATCAATTGTATGAAAGGTGACAGAGAAAAAACAGACCCACCCCCAACAGTCATCTCATCTCTCTGTCAGTACTCTGATTGGCTCTTTCAGCCTCAGCTCAACCAGGGCCTCCTGGGAAGAGCCAGAACAGGGTTGACTTCCTGGCCCCCCCCCCCCCCCCCGACCGAAAGGTCAGAGTCACCATGCCCCGAGTCAATGAACATGGCCTCCCTGTGGAGCATGTACAATCTGGGAACATGTCTCTCCTCCATGCCAAGAGGGCAGACGTACGCCAGGCCAACCCATGAGAGCGCATAGAAATATGAGGTCTCCAAAGACTGCCAGGCATCTTCACTATGCACTCAGTGCTGCCTTGTGCCCTCTTTCCCCTCCTCCCGAACCTCCCCACGGTCTGGCTAACTGCTGCTGCGGCTACACAGACGTGTGTGTTTCCATCCCTCAGGTTCCGGTGGGGGATGAGAGTGAGTGTGTGTTTGCTTAGAAAGCTGGGCTTCTCAAAACCAAGAGTATAGACCTCTTGGGCTGAGACCTTTTGCCCTCCCCCCTCCCATTCACCTAAACTGTGCTTGTAGCAAATGGGAAGAAGAGAGAGGCTGTATATGCCACACTGTGCTGGTAAAGATCTCATATTTTTTTTATTTTTCCCTCCGACATCTGATTTCTCCAGTAACAAGAGGGGGACTATTTTATGGAGTCTGCTGCATCCAGAGCCCAGACTCCTTCTGCCCATTTCTGTTCAAATTCCTCAAAGTATTTGCTTTCCTTGGCATCCTGCATTCTGTTCATAGTTCTGAGGAGGCCAAAGCGCGTGCGGTCTCTGCCAGAGTGGCTCTATTTCAGGACAGAGGCCAGCAGAAGACCGCAAGCACCATGTCGTCCTGGCCAGTGGTTGAAATAGGCACATTCACGAGTCACCCTCTCTCTACTCCATCTGCACCCTAAAGCCATGCAGGTCACTGTGGTGCCACACCAAGTCTGATTGAGAAGGCAGATGTGTTTTGGCAAGCTAAAGAATTGGCCGCTTTTGTGGCCTGTCACTCAATAGGGAAATGGATGACTTTATGTGCGAAGCGTTTAGCGCGAGACGCTACACAAACACCCTCTTACTTAATGAAAACAAGTAGCAGGGGAAAGACACCACACATGTTGTAAAAGGCAGGTCTGTCTGGAGACACCTTGTAAAAATAAAAAGTAAGAATACCGGTATTGAGTTTTCACAGAGCCAAGATGGAAACTACCTTGTTGAAATGTGGTCTCTGTTGGGTGGACTGGCCTTCCTAAGTAGGAGGGGTTCTGAACAGATTAATTAGCCATTGCCAAATATTTCCCGTATGTCCCTGGTTCCATTTTTTTTTTGCTTGAAACTGTGGGAAACCTTCATCTTCTGAAACCTGGACAAAATGTGGTCAGGGCTAATTGTGCAACACTGGCTTTGAATCTCCAGCCAAGTAGTTTAATAAGTTAAATGACTGGGCTACTCTTGGTTCTCTTAATTCATATTCATGTATGTACCCATAATCTCTCATACAACAATATAGCCTTGTTTCACCAAGATTTGGCATAGAATAGTATACAGAGCATGTCCCTCTACCTCATGAATCTGACCAATAACCTGTCTTGTAAATAATTCCACCTCCTACGACTAGACAGTAGGTTTTTTGTGAGGGCAGCGTTGTGCTCTGCTGTGAGTACACTTGTGTTTTAGAGTTAGTGTGTATGACAGCTGGCAGATGGGTAATGGGGTGGTGAAGAGATTAACCCTTGAAATCCAAGTGGCTACCACGGGTGTTGATCAATTAGATTGTCACATTTCTCTAGGCTTAAAAAAAAGTTATGGTGCCAACTGCCACTCCTCAAGTTTTATTTTCTTCCCACACTGTGGGTTTATGAAGTGTAGATGTAGGAATTCTTTCATTTACACTGAACAAAAATATAAACCCATGTTTCATGAGTTGAAATAAAAGATCACAGAAATGTTCCATACGCACAAAAAGCTTATTTCTCTCAAATGTTGTGTACAAATTTGTTTGCATCCCTGTTAGTGAGCATTTCTCCTTTGCCAAGATAATCCATCGACCTGACAGGTGTGGCCTACCTTGTGCTGGGGCCACTCTAAAAGGCCACTCTAAAATGTGCAGTTTTGTCACACAACACAATGCCACAGATGTCTCATGTTTTGAGGGAGCGTGCAATTGGTATGCTGACTGCAGGAATGTCCACCAGAGCGGTTGCCAGAGAATTTAATGTTAATTTCTCTACCAATGTTGTTTTAGAGAATTTGGCAGTGCGTCCAAGCGGTTTGGTGATGTCAACTTTGTGAACAGAGTGCCCCATGGTGGCGGTAGGATTATGGTATGGGCAGGCATAAGCTACGGACAACGAACACAATTGCATTTTATCGATGGCAATTTGAATGTACAGACATACCGTGACGAGTTCCTTAGGCCCATTGTCGTGCCATTCATCCGCCGCCATCAGCTCATGTTTCAGCATGATAATGCACGGCCCCATGTCGCAAGGATCTGTACACAATTCCTGGAAGCTGCAAATGTCCCAGTTCTTCCATGGCCTGCATACTCACCAGACATGTCACCAATTGAGCATGTTTGGGCTGCTCTGGATCGATGTGTACGACAGCGTGTTCCAGTTCCCGCCAATATCCAGCAACTTCGCACAGCCATTGAAGAGGAATGGGACATCATTCCACAGGCCACAATTAACAGCCTGATTAACTCTATGCGAAGGAGGTGTGTTGCGCTGCATGAGGCAAATAGTGGTCACACCAGATACTGATTGGTTTTCTGATCCATGCCCCTACTTTTTTTTAAAGGTATCTGTGACCAACAGATGCATATCTGTATTTTCAGTCATGTGAAATCCATAGATTAGGGCCTAATGACTTTATTTCAATTGACTGATGTCCTTATATGAACTGTAACTCAGTAAAATCTTTGAAATTGTTGCATGTTGCGTTTATATTTTTTATCAGTATAAATTAAGCATGTCATGTAATTTGGACATTATATAAAAATAAAAAAATATCCTCCCTCATGTATGGATTCTGTGTGTCATATTTCTTAACTCAACCACAACCATAAAGGCAAACATACCAATCGTAACACTTCACCATAAGAATGATAGCAGTAATCACAATACCACATAAATATTTATGTATGTCTTAGAACAGGATATTTTACAGCTCCAAAACGGAAACTGAAAATGTACCCATGATATTAAAGTATGCAAATCGGCGCATTGAGTGAGTCTGGGCCAACATTACTGTAGAAAATGATTAGGTTTTGTAATTGGATTAGTATGGATCAGAGTTGAATACATGTTGTAGCCGTATTGTTAGAGAGGATCCGTGCAGGATTTCGCCACACTGTGGTGTCTGACCCTGGCTCTAGCATCACATCAAAATATACATGTTTTTATTTTGCATTTTCTGCATATATAACCCAAGCTTATCTTAAACTACAGAATCACTATGTGCCTCTGACTAACATGGTAGATTAGTCCTCTGAAACACACACACTCCCTTTATGTCAGTGCAGCAGCCTGTTAGTTTTAAATAAGTTAGCTAATGGTGAAGTTCGTGGAAAAGCTCTTCCCCATCCTGATGCCTGCAATTGTAACATTGACTGATTGCCCTTGTAGCTGCGGTTTCCCTTTATTTTCTACTAATTCAGGGAGCGCAAAGAATAGCACCTTTCATGGAAGGCTGAAGGAGGACGTGGAAAATGGAAAGCGCTGCTTAAACAGCTTTCTCAGCCAAAACAAAAACAGCCGCCAAAAATAATCCCATTTCATTTATATGAGCAGGAAATTGACCCGTCGGAGAAAGAGAAAAAAACAAGAAGCGAGTGAGTGGTGAACCGATCCCGTAGTCTGTGGGAACGTGACAAGTGGGCCTGCTTCCTTCCCTAAGTGCCTTCTGGAACCGGGCAGTTTTTGGGGAGTCTCGCTCTGGCACTCAGAGTGTATTCTCCTATGCAAGGCTGCTTAGCATGACAATGGAGCTGGGAGATGGGCTCTTGGAAGCAGGTGCCGCTCTCATCACCCCTCCGACCCACAGTTTGGCCAAGAGGGGAATCAATATGGGTTAACCTAATAGAGGTACCCTGCCTTGTTTAGGCCTAGGCCCAGAGATGGAGGGAAAGGTTTTCACAGGGGCGCAACTTTAATAGGGACGAGGGGGACATGTCCTCCCCCCCCACATTCTGAAATTGCATATTTGTCCTCCCCAGTTTTATCATTGGAATGTGATACAAAACGTGGCACTGTGTGCTTTAGGACCATGCGGACGCCTCCAAGCGTTGGGTAGGCTGTTTGGAGTGTTTATCCGACTAGATTTTTAAAAAAATGCCCCCCCCCCCCCACTTCTAAAACCAAAGTTGCGCCCCTGGGTTTTCAAATGGGAAACATGGCCCTAGTGATTTTCTCCAAACAAAACGGACAATCTAACAACCCTGTGTATAGAAGGACCTTTAGGTTTTGTTACTGTACCATTGATTGGAATCTGTCAAAACACAAGGCTGTAGGCCATGGGCGGATTGGCCATCTGGCAATTCTGGCAAATGCCAGAAGGGCCGGACGATCTTGTATTGTGGTGGGCTGGTCGAAATTAAAAATAATAATCTATCAACAAAATTAAATGACACGGCCATCGGCCCATGGGCTTGTTTTTGTATTATGTTTGCTCAATTTCTCTGTTACAATAATCTATATTGAGCATTTGACTGCCCAGTGGGCAACGACCGGCCCGTTTTCTGATTGGCTGAGCTGAGGTGGCGCGAATTCACATTCAAAGTCAAACGCGCATCATCAAAGAGCGTGAGACCCGCTCTGAAGCTTTGTCAGTCACTCAGTCAGAATAGACAAATAGAAAGGTGGTGCCGAAAAAGTTAGAGACCAAAAAAAGGGCTCTTGAGGCCGATGTTGGTAAATGTGTGAAATTGACATACTTATCTGTTAAAAAGTCTGGTTCTGCTGGTCCGAGTGCTATGTCTGTGAGAAATGACAGATCAGCTGCTGATCTGAAAACAGAGAAAGACACTCATGCACACTGATACAGATCATGTAGCCTACTGCTGCCAGTTAGGCCTAATATCTGGCTGTATAGTAGGCTAATTAGGGAATTGGGTGGATTCGGGGGAACATTTGGACACTAGGCTACTTGCAATTTAGCCTAACAAGTTGTTAGATTAGCTTTTATAAGACATATACAGTGCATTTGGAAAATATTCAGACCCCTTCACATTTTGTTACGTTTACAGCCTTATTCTAAAATGGATTACATCTTTTTTTTTTCCTCATCGATCTACACACAATACCCCAAAATGACAAAGTGAAAACAGTTGTTTTTTTTGCACATTTATTTAAAATAAAAAACAGATACCTTATTTACATAAGTATTCAGATCCTTTGCTATGAGACTCGAAATTGAGCTCAGGTGCATCCTGTTTCCATTGATCATCCTTGAGATGTTTCTACAACTTGATTGGAGTCCACCTGTGGTAAATTCAATTGGTTGGACATGATTTGGAAAGGCACACACCTGTCTATATAAGGTTCCACAGTTGACAGTGCATGTCAGAGCAAAAACCAAGCCATGAGGTCGAAGGAATTGTCTGTAGATCTCTGAGACAGGATTGTGTCGAGGCACAGATCTGGGGAAGGGTACCAACAATGTTTTCAGCATTGAAGGTCCCCAAGAACACAGTGGCCTCCATCATTCTTAAATGGAAGAAGTTTGGAACCGCCAAGACTCTTCCTAGAGCTGGCCTTCCGGCCAAACTGAGCAATCGGGGGAGAAGGGCCTTGGTCAGGGAGGTCACCAAGAACCCGATGGTCACTCTGACAGAGCTCCAGAGTTCCTCTGTGGAGATGGGAGAACCTTCCAGAAGGACAACCATCTCTGCAGCACTCCACCAATCAGGCCTTTGTGGTAGAGTGGCCAGACGGAAGCCACGCCTCAGTAAAAGGCACATGGCAACCCGCTTGGAGTTTGCCAAAGGGCACCTAAAGGACTCTCAGACCATGAGAAACAAGATTCTCTGGTCTGATGGAACCAAGATTGAACTCTTAGGCCTGAATGCCAAGCGTCAGGTCTGGAGGAAACCTGGCACCATCCCTACGGTGAAGCATGGTGGTGCCAGCATCATGCTGTGGGGATGTTTTTCAGCGGCAAGGACTGGGAGACTAGTCAGGATCGAGGGAAAGATGAATGGAGCAAAGTACAGAGAGATCCTTGATGAAAACCCGCTCCAGAGCGCTCAGGACCTCAGACTGCGGCGAAGGTTCACCTTCCAACAGGACAACGACCCTAAGCACACGGCCAAGACAACGTATGAGTGGCTTCGGGACACGTCTCTGAATGTCCTTGAGTGGCCCAGCCAGAGCCCGGACTTGAACCCGATCTAACATCTCTGGAGAGACCTGAAAATAGCTGTGCAGCGATGCTCCCCATCCAACCTGACAGAGCTTGAGAGGATCTGCAGCTTGTAGCGTCATACCCAGACTTGAAGCTGTAATCGCTGCCAAAGGTGCTTCAACAAAGTACTGAGTAAAGGGTCTGAATACTTATGTAAATGTCATATTTCATTTTTGTGTTTAAAAGAAGTAAAAAATTGCTAACATTTCTAAAAACCTGTTTTTGCTTTGTCATTATGGGGTATTGTGTGTAGATTTAATCAATTTAGGAATAAGGCTGTAACGTAACAAAATTTGGAAAAAGTCAAGGGGTCTGAATACTTTCTGAATGCACTGTAGGTAAGGCAATAGCCATCTGCTAGACATTTATACAGTGCTTTTTATTAAAGATCAATTTGGGGACTGTCTCTGTATTTTAATTATTTTATCAATGTTTATTCACTTCTGATTCTGTCTCTTCAGCCCAGCGAGTGGGTTTATGAGCTGTTGCAACAAGTGACTCTGGTGTCAGCTTACATTACATGGCCACCGCCACTGAAGACTGGAAAGTCCCACCTATCTCCCACTTATTTAATTTGCTGAAAGGACAGTCACTTCTTGGTAGAAAAAAATACTATTAATGATTAGTAAATGGTTTATTAATGTGTCAAACGAAGCACAACGCTAAAAATCTATCCGCATCCACATAAACTAGTCCCGGCATCGTTCTATGACAAACACAGAAGGTTGTATATTGAATTCAATAGAAGAAAACAGAGCGAGAGGGAGAGTGTTGCTTCAAGGCAAGCAACACTGAAGCATGCATGAGAGCACCAGCTGTTCCGGACAACTGTGTGATCACGCTCTCCATTGCCGATGTGAGCAAGACCTTTAAACAGGTCAACATTCACAAGGCCGCGGGGCCAGACGGATTACCAGGAGGTGTACTCAGAGCATGCGCTTACCAACTGGCAAGTGTCTTCACTGACATTTTCAACCTCTCCCTGACCGAGTCTAATACCTTCATGTTTCAAGCAGACCACCATAGTCCCTGTGCCCAAGAAAGCGAAGGTAACCTGCCTAAATAACTACCGCCCCGTAGCACTCGCGTCGGTAGCCATGAAGTGCTTTGAAAGGCTGGTCATGGCTCACATTGACACCATCATCCCGGAAACCCTAGACCCACTCCAATCTGCATAACGCCCCAACAGATCCATAGATGATGCAATCTCAATCGCACTCCACACTGCCCTTTCCCACCTGGACAAAAGGAACACTTACGTGAGAATGCTGTTCATTGACTACAGCTCAGCATTCAACACCATAGTGCCCACAAAGTTCATCACTAAGCTAAGGACCCTGGGACTAAACACCTCCCTCTGCAACTGGATCCTGGACTTCCTGACGGGCCGCCCCCAGGTGGTAAGAGTAGGTAACAACACATCTGCCATGCTGATCCTCAACACGGGGGCCCCTCAGGGGTGTGTGCTTAGTCCCCTCCTGTACTCCCTGTTCACCCACGACATGACTCCAACACCATCATTAAGTTTGCTGACGACACAACAGTGGTAGGCCTGATCACCGACAACTTTGAGACAGCCTATAGGGAGGAGGTCAGAGACCTGGCAGTTTGGTGCCAGGACAACAACCTCTCCCTCAACGTGAGCAAGACAAAGGAGATGATCGTGGACTACAGGAAAAGGAGGGCCGAACACGCCCACATTCACATCGATTGGGCTTTAGTGGAGCTGGACGAGAGTTTCAAGTTTCTTGGTGTCCACGTCACCAACAAACTATCATGGTCCAAACACACCAAGAAAGTCGTGAAGAGGGCACGAAAATGCCTTTTCCCCCTCAGGAGACTGAAAAGATTTGGCATGGGTCCCCAGATCCTCAAAAAGTTCTACAGCTGCACCATCGAGAGCATCCTGACCGGTTGCATCATCGCCTGGTATGGCAACTGCTCGACATCTGACCGTAAGTCGCTACAGAGGGTAGTGCTTACAGCCCAGTACATCACTGGGGCCAAGCTTCCTGCCATCCAGGACCTATATACTAGGCGGTGTTGTCAAAGACTCCAGTTACTCAAGTCATAGACTGTTCTCTCTGCTACCGCAAGGTCCAAATGGCTCCTTAACAACTTCTACCACGAAGCCATAAGATTGCTGAACAATTAACTAAATGGCCTCCCGGACTATTTGCAGGTATATATATATATATATATATATATATATATATATATATATATATATATAAGCCAATGGTCATCTATAAGGCATTTATTCAGTGATTTTCTTCTTTGTCTAATATGAGTCCATTCATTCACCACTAGGATGGGTAACGTCACACGTGCGAGGGTATGTGTGCTAGTGTGGCTAAAATGCCAGGGCTGAATTTTTGTCCCATTCGCCCCTGTTGTATGGCTCGGGGAGGAAAAGATGTGAGGGTGTTCTGACTGACAACAACATTTTAATTACATTTCAACAAACAAAAAAAGCCATGGATTGTTCTCCATCCACCCCGATTCAGAATATACAATTTTCATAGTCATGGCATGCTTGGTTCATTAGCTATTCAGGAGAAAAAAACTAATATCCATCCGAATATCTAATATATAACAAAGTTAGTTAGTGATAAATAAAAAAGTATATCAGTTTCACTTAAGGACCAAAGGATTGACAGCCGTCCCATATAGATTGCAAAATAGTTGGGAAGAGATCTTTGACGTACCGATCCCATGGCATAGTGTTTATGAACTGACACGCAAAACGACACCGGATTCAAAAATTAGAATCTTTCAATTTAAATTATTATATAAAATTCTTGCTACCAATAGAATGTTATTTATATGGGGGATACACTCTTCCCAGCTCTGCAGATTTTGCTGTGAAGAGACAGAATCATTAGATCATTTGTTTTGGTTCTGTCCATTTGTAGCTTGTTTTTGGACACAGGTCCAGGAATGGCTAAAGGATTGCAATATTTACCTGGAACTAACCTTGCAGATAGCATTACTGGGTGATCTGAAAAGTCATAGTCAATCAATCAATAATATAATAATACTTTTAGCAAAAATGTTTAATTTTAATTCACAATCTGTAGAAGCAATGAGAATAGAAAGGTTCAGAACTTTTGTAAAACATCACAGTACGGTTGAAATATAAATGGCAAATAGAAATCCTATATGGATGGTGTTAAGAGATAGATGGGAAGTATTGAATAGAGTTGAAGGATGGGACTAATAACAAATAACAACAAATAATAACAAAGATAGCTAATAATGTAAGCATACTGTGTCCATAATAAGTATATAGGTTGTATGTTGGGAGCTTTTGGGAAAGAGCACAGTTAGAAAGATATGGCATATAGAAGCAAACCGGATGGACATCATGAAAATGATCGGAGAGGTTGAGAGTAGAAGAAGTTCAGGAGCAAAAAATAAATAAATAATATATATATATAATATAATTATTGTAAAATTAACTCTGTCCATAAGGTGTAGATAGTAAGTATAGATCGAAGTAGAGGCCTGGGCATTGTTGTTCACTAATTTACTCCAAGTAGGGAAAGGATGGCGGGGTTGAAAAGTAATAAAGGGGAGTGTATATATATAAAAAACATGGGGGATTGGAAGTGATGCAGACAATTACATTGATAGAAGATACAATCTATCTGCAATATTAAGCTGATCCACCCCCCCCCCCCCCCCCCCCAAAAAAAAAAATATATATATATATATATATATATATAAATATATATATATATATATAACAAAGTTTACCTTGTGTGTAACGCAATCATTGAGCAGTGACAGTAATGTTGAAGGCCTGATAGACTATTGTTCCCATCTAGTGGTCACTTTCCACACAGCATCCATCCATAGTGCATTGCAGACATGCTGTAGAAGACAGAGGAGAGTCAGGCTTCCACTAGTCATTGCTCAATGGCTTTAGTTAACCTAACTGTAGCATAAGAGCTCCATTGTATGAATATGTAAATATTTTGTGCTTAATTGCCATCTCATCTATCACTTTCTCAAATAAAATGTTCAATCAACTCAACAGTATGTGACTTGACAAACAGAAAAAGTGTGGATTGTTCTCCGTCCACAACTGATTCAAAATATACAATTTTCACAGTCATGGATGACAATGCTTGTTTTAATAGCTATTAACGAGAGAACAGAATATGTAATATAAAATATATTTTACCTCGGTAAGAAAAAAACATTTGAGAATGATTTAAGGCGGGGCGCAACAAATTCGTCACCCAACTCCCACCCCTTTATTGAAGAGGCAGAGAGCAGAGCGCAGAGAAAGTTAATGCACTCAAGCGATGGAGGGAGAGCAAGACAGACAGAGCTGGACGACTTTAGTCTTTTTAAACGATCCAAAAACCCAGCGTGTTGTGTGCTGGTGTGGTTACAAACAGGAGCCAACTAAAATGTGATTTTGAATAGCATATCATCTTAAAATCAGTTCGGAAAATAAGGACTTTACTGAGGCTTATTACGGTAAATAACGGCTCAACGCAACTGTCTGGCTGGATATTTTAATACGCGTGCTACGGATGGTATAGACTAATTGTTTACCATTCGAACGTTCACAGCATGTTGCCGTCACTTTGTTAAACATGTGAAGCGTATCGTGCTTAAACATATCCGACTGGATTTGGAACTGTAACGACAAGCGTATTTGTATTCCTTTTGTAATTCGGATACTGTTTTCAGGGAAAACAAGACGTTTTGAATTTAGAATTTTGACCATAGGAAAGCCTTATGGTCGGGTACTAAATGAACTCACCTTGGAACTATCAGAATTGACAGTGGGGAAATGCACACATTTTGGGCACCAACTCATCAGTCTGGAATTATTACAACCACTGTTCCTTTCTATTTTACTTTTCTATTCTAAAACAATAAGTACTTTGTGATACATTAACTTTCCTGATATCACCATGGATATTTTCCATTTGAGGATTGTCATTTTACTGTGGTGCCAACTTGTTATTGCTGCATCCAGCTTGGATATCGGAGCATATGATATAGAGAGGGGCAGACCTGCAAAATGTGAAGCCATCACCATCCCCATGTGCCAGGGCATTGGCTACAATATGACAAGAATGCCCAACTTCATGAAATATGAAAGCCAAGCAGAGGCCAGCATAAAACTGAATGAGTTTGCCCCTCTAGTGGAATACGGCTGTGATGTGCACCTGCGCTTTTTCCTCTGCTCCCTCTACGTCCCCATGTGCACTGACAAAGTGTCCACCACCATCCCTGCCTGCCGACCAATGTGTGAGCAGGCCAGGCAGAAGTGCTCTCCCATCATGGAGAAATTCAGCTTCGGCTGGCCTGACTCACTGGACTGCTCCAAGCTGCCCACTAAAAACAACCCCAACTCGCTGTGCATGGAGGCGCCTGAGAATGACACCAAGCAGGAGACCAAGAAGGGGGAGGGCATGCTCCCGGTGCCCCCCAGACCCAGGCAGCCCGGCTCGGGTACCAGCGGGCGCTCGGGCACCAGCCTGGGCTCCTGCGAGAACCCAGAGAAGTTCCAGTACGTGGAAAAGAGCCAGTCGTGTGCCCCACGCTGCTCCTCGGTGGTAGACGTGTTCTGGTCGCGGCAGGATAAGGACTTTGCCTTCATCTGGATGGCGGTGTGGTCCACACTCTGCTTCATCTCCACCGCCTTCACCGTCCTCACCTTCCTGCTGGACCCGCAGCGCTTCCAGTACCCAGAGCGGCCCATCATCTTCCTCTCCATGTGTTACAACGTCTACTCTGTGGCCTTCGTCATCCGCTCGGTGGCCGGGGCCGAGAACATCGCCTGCGACCGGGAGAATGGCGAGCTCTACATCATCCAGGAGGGGCTGGAGTCCACGGGCTGCACCATCGTCTTCCTCATCCTCTACTACTTTGGTATGGCTTCATCTATCTGGTGGGTCATCCTCACACTCACCTGGTTCCTGGCCGCTGGCAAGAAGTGGGGCCACGAGGCCATCGAGGCCCACAGCAGCTACTTCCACATGGCCGCCTGGGGCATCCCAGCCATGAAGACCATCGTCATCCTCACCATGAGGAAGGTGGCCGGGGACGAGCTGACGGGGCTGTGTTATGTGGGCAGCATGGACGTTAACGCACTGACCGGCTTTGTGCTCATCCCTCTGTCCTGCTACCTGGTCATCGGCACCTCCTTCATCCTCACGGGCTTCGTGGCGCTCTTCCACATCCGCAAGATAATGAAGACGGGCGGCACCAACACAGAGAAGCTGGAGAAGCTCATGGTGAAGATTGGTGTGTTCTCCATCCTGTACACGGTGCCTGCCACCTGCGTCATCATATGCTACTTCTACGAGAGGCTCAACATGGGGTACTGGAAGTTCCAGGCGCTGGAGAACAAGTGTGTGTCGTTCCCCGGGCGCCGGAATGAGGACTGCTCCCTGGAGGAGTCGGTGCCCACCGTGGCGGTGTTTATGCTGAAGATCTTCATGTCTCTGGTGGTTGGCATCACCAGCGGTGTGTGGGTTTGGTGCTCCAAGACCCTGCAGACCTGGCAGGTCCTGTGCAACAGGAAGCTGTCGGTGCGGACTAGCAGGAAGCCTTGTGGCAGCGTCAGCTGCAGCAGCTCCCACTGTCACTACAAGTCCCCAGCCGTGGTGCTCCACATGTCCAAAACAGACTCTTACCTAGAGAGCCCCACACATGTCTGACATTTCAAGTAGCACTTCTCACAGTGTCTTGTATTGACAATGCCAAAGAATGCTATTTTGTTATATGATAATTTGAAAAGCTCAGGTTGGACTGCATCTAATGTTCGATTAGTAGCAATACCTGAACGTAACAGTGGTTGTGCTTTCGTTTGGTGACAGATGATCCACATTGCTTTCAGTTAAACCTCACATAGTTCGGTGCGCAAGCAGAATCAGATATGCTTCTAAAGGGAACATTTCTTGTATTGCATGCCATAGAGTTAGTTGGATGTTTCTGGTTAACCAACTGAACATGAATGCAAAATAGAACTTGCATGGATATTATCAACATTTTGTTTAGTGTTCTCTCCCTGTAAATGTATTTATTGTGTTGTATATTTAATTGCAGGTTCTTCATGGTGTTTCCTACGGTTTTGTATATTGTATATAAAAGCACATGTACTAAAGAGTTATGAGTTCTGAATATAGGGCCTGTTGAGATGTATAAGTGCCTTTGAAAATGCATATTTTTCAAAAAAATGGACATTAATAAAACATATTTATATATTTTCACTGATGACTTTACTCTATTCATTACTTTACAATACATGTAAAATTAAGTGTAGTGGTCATAAACACAAGCAAAGCAAAGACATCCTACAATAGTCAAACTATTTTTTTGGTTTAAGAAAATATTCATTTGTACCTGAAACATTTTGCTACAGTGCCTCTTCAAATTGACAGTGGTCATTTACTTGAGCTAATAATGATCTAAGATGGTACCTTTTAAGATGCAATAATATATTGTATAAATTAAATAGACATCATTAGCTTCAGGTGACATTTTAAAAGTATTCATTTAAGTTTATTTTTCAGTAGACTGATTACCTTGTGGATCCACCTACTGTATGAAGCGCTCACTGGCAAAACTAGTCATATTTTCCCAAGTGACATCAGCTGTTAATTGTATATGCCCTTTCATGTATAACTCTGTCCTTGCATTGCATCAGTGTTCTGTCACATTTGAGGAATTCAAACTGCTTGAGGAAACTACGAACAAAAAGCTGTTTGTTCCACGCAGTTGAGCCTCGCAGCAAATTTCTGGTTAGTTGACAAAAGCGTTAATATTTTTCTAACCTGCAGCCTCGGTTGAGGCGGAAAACGGTCAGCGCCTCCAGGCCTCTCTGCCTGCCCATGTTTGTGAAGATATGCTCAACTTTCTGTTTTCTATTGAAACATCAGCTCCAGCAATAATAACTTACATGGGGTGACAGCATTCCATGGTGAGAGAAAGAGAGAGACAGAGTTTTAATAATGAGTCATGACACTGCCTTTAAGAACATTTTTCTCTGCGTTTCCCAAATATAACACAGGCAGTCAAAATGTCAGGCTTTTCATAAGTTCAGTTTCTCTAAAGCTAAAGCATACATGACCTTATCCCTTTTTAATAGGTCTATCAAATTTCTGCTACTGTGTTGTAGACCTATTTTACACCATCATTTCATATTAGGCCTTTAACAATGATGATATTTAGATTTTGGGCTGGTCCTGCCCACCAGCATATCCTAAAATTGTTATATCCCCTCTCCCAAGTTGCTGGTGCCTGCCTCCTGCCTCCGCAGACATTGTCCATGGCTTGGCAGCACATCTCCCCCTGGAGCTGAAACCACTGTTACATTTCTCCATAAAAAGCTGTGTTTGTCTTGGAGCTGCATGCTGGGACACCGCTGCGGTGCGTAAACCACATGTACCAGTCACAATAAAGCGCAATTAATGCGCGCCAGCTTTCAAGTTTATACATGGGCGACATGCATAAACACTTGGTTCTCATAACACTAACAGTCTGCTCTGCATCAGCCATTGCAACTGATAAATCCCCTTGCTAAAGCCCCCTGCTCCTGGTTTTGTGGTAAGGGCATATTAGGTACATAAAAAACATTATTGGGGCAGAAAGAGCATTCAATAGCAAAAAACAAGATGGTAAGCTGGTTTATAAGCCTTTATTTGCATTGAAATAAAATGGAAAAGCCAAAGATCTGCAGCCAACCAACTTTTTACAAATAAGTAATTTAGAATTATGTAAGAATTCATGTAATTCAAATTCACTGCAAATTGCTAACAGGAATTGACAATTACATTGTAATTCACATACTGTACGTGGAGTCTTTCAAAAGTTAATTAAGAAATTGGAGAAATGGCATTGGTAATGTTTATAGTACCTCCCCAGACATAAAGTAAAATTCTCAGACTATGAATGTGGAATTGCTCTTTCCGAGGGTTTGTCAAGTCAAACGTGGGTGGTTCTTAACAGCAGTCTTAATTAAACCAATCAAAACTACTGAAATGTGCCACATTCACGTCCTAGCTTTTAGGCATACAGTGGGGGAAAAAAGTATTTAGTCAGCCACCAATTGTGCAAGTTCTCCCACTTAAAAAGATGAGAGAGGCCTGTAATTTTCATCATAGGTACACGTCAACTATGACAGACAAAATTAGAAAAAAATAATCCAGAAAATCACATTGTAGGATTTTTAATGAATTTATTTGCAAATTATGGTGGAAAATAAGTATTTGGTCAATAACAAAAGTTTCTCAATACTTTGTTATATACCCGTTGTTGGCAATGACACAGGTCAAACGTTTTCTGTAAGTCTTCACAAGGTTTTCACACACTGTTGCTGGTATTTTGGCCCATTCCTCCATGCAGATCTCCTCTAGTGCAGTGATGTTTTGGTGCTGTCGCTGGGCAACACGGACTTTCAACTCCCTCCAAAGATTTTCTATGGGGTTGAGATCTGGAGACTGGCTAGGCCACTCCAGGACCTTGAAATGCTTACGAAGCCACTCCTTCGTTGCCTGGGCGGTGTGTTTGGGATCATTGTCATGCTGAAAGACCCAGCCACGTTTCATCTTCAATGCCCTTGCTGATGGAAGGAGGTTTTCACTCAAAATCTCACGATACATGGCCCCATTCATTCTTTCCTTTACACGGATCAGTCGTCCTGGTCCCTTTGCAGAAAAACAGCCCCAAAGCATGATGTTTCCACCCCCATGCTTCACAGTAGGTATGGTGTTCTTTGGATGCAACTCAGCATTCTTTGTCCTCCAAACACGACGAGTTGAGTTTTTACCAAAAAGTTATATTTTGGTTTCATCTGACCATATGACATTCTCCCAATCCTCTTCTGGATCATCCAAATGTACTCTAGCAAACTTCAGACGGGCCTGGACATGTACTGGCTTAAGCAGAGGGACACGTCTGGCACTGCAGGATTTGAGTCCCTGGCAGCGTAGTGTGTTACTGATGGTAGGCTTTGTTACTTTGGTCCCAGCTCTCTGCAGGTCATTCACTAGGTCCCCCCGTGTGGTTCTGGGATTTTTGCTCACCGTTCTTGTGATCATTTTGACCCCACGGGGTGAAATCTTGCGTGGAGCCCCAGATCGAGGGAGATTATCAGTGGTCTTTTATGTCTTCCATTTCCTAATAATTGCTCCCACAGTTGATTTCTTCAAACCAAGCTGCTTACCTATTGCAGATTCAGTCTTCCCAGCCTGGTGCAGGTCTACAATTTTGTTTCTGGTATCCTTTGACAGCTCTTTGGTCTTGGCCATAGTGGAGTTTGGAGTGTGACTGTTTGAGGTTGTGGACAGGTGTCTTTTATACTGATAACAAGTTCAAACATGTGCCATTAATACAGGTAACGAGTGGAGGACAGAGGAGCCTCTTAAAGAAGAAGTTACAGGTCTGTGAGAGCCAGAAATCTTGCTTGTTTGTAGGTGACCAAATACTTATTTTCCACCATAATTTGCAAATAAATTCATAAAAAATCCTACAATGTGATTTTCTGGATTTTTTTTCTCAATTTGTCTGTCATAGTTGACGTGTACCTATGATGAAAATTACAGGCCTCTCTCATCTTTTTAAGTGGGAGAACTTGCACAATTGGTGGCTGACTAAATACTTTTTTCCCCCACTGTATCTTAGCCAAATCATTTACAAAGACAGAAACCCTTTGGGAGACACCACTGTAATAGAGATTCCTAACGGCATTGTAGGAGAGCGGACAATATAGAGTATCTGTGTAATTGTGTGCACTCTGAAAGGAAAAGGCTATGTTAGCCCATACATTTGATTAAAGGAGATCATTAAAGCATCAGGGCTTCTCCCCCCTCTTTAAACAAATGCAAGAAAAATAGAGAAAGGGAGGGAAAAAGAGCTCCTCATTACTCCCCTCCCCCAGGCAGTATCCCTTTCCTGCGCTGGTTTTGATGTGGAAATGAGTCTATTGAAAAAGCCCATTGAAAAGCTGCAGCCTCTCAGAAAGGGTGTCCCACTGAAATGTGTCCCCCCGAGCCATCTGTGCCACTGGCTTGGCCACGTCCCACCTGCTGAGCTGAGCACCCCTTGTGTTACTTGTATCCGCCAAGACTCACCAAGTTGTTGAAGTATGCGGTAACATTGAACATCTCTTTAAACTCAGATTAGGGGAGTGGTATAGTGAAGCATAGACTGTAGTTTCTCTGTGGACTGATTACTGAGTCATTGTAACCCACCTTTCAAACACCTCCATCATTCATTTTGTTAGTACAATATGCTGTTGCTGTGGCTTGGACATTCTGATTTCCTATGCCACTCCTTATTGTTACTAGATATCACATTTGGCCTAGTCTCATGTTGCCATACCTCCAAAATCACATCGTTGTCATGCCTTAGGGAAGCCTGGTTCTCGACATTCAGGCCAACAACTGTCTGTCTTTTATACTCTAATGTTGCAGAGTATTTGATGTCATACTTCTGTGTTTATTTCACTGGGGTATCTATTCCTCATATACACTGAATCAAAATATAAACGCAATATGTAAAGTGTTGGTCCCATATTTCATGAGCTGAAATAAAAGATCCCAGAAATTTTCCATACGCACAAAAAGCTTATTTCTCTCAAATTCTGTGCACAAATTTGTTTACATCTCTGTTAGTGAGCATTTCTCCTCTGCCAAAATAATCCATCCACCTGACAGGTGTGGCATATCAAGAAGCTGATTAAACAGCACGATCATTACACAGGTGCACCTTGTGCTGGGAACAATAAAAGGCCACTCTAAAATGTGCAGTTCTGTCACACAACACAATGCCACAGATGTTTCAAGTTTTGAGGCAGCGTGCAATTGGCATGCTGACTGCAGGAATGTCCACCAGAGCTGTTGCCAGAGAATGTAATATTCATTTCTCTACCATAAGCCGCCTGCAACGTCGTTCTAGAGAATTTGGTAGTACGTCCAACCGGCGTCACAGCCGCAGACCACGTGTATGGCGTCGTGTAGGTGAGCAGTTTCCTGATGTCAACGTTGTGAACAGAGTGCCCAATTGTGGGGTTATGTTATGGGCAGGCATAAGCTATGGACAACGAACACAAATGGATCGATGGCAATTTGAATGCACAGAGACCGTGACGAGATCCTGAGGCCCATTGTCGTGCCATTCATCCGCCACCATCACCTCAGGTTTCACCATGATAATGCATGGCCACATGTCACAAGGATCTGTACACAACTCCTGGAAGCTGAAAATGTCCCAGTTCTTCCATGGCCTGCATACTCACCAGACATGTCCCCAATTGAGGATGTTTGGGATGCTCTGGCTCGTTCCTGCCAATATCCAGTAACTTCGCACAGCCATTGAAGAAGAATGGGACAACATTCCACAGGCCACAAACAACAGCCTGATCAACTCTATGTGAAGGAGTTGTGTCGCGCTGCATGAGGCAAATGGTGGTCACACCAGATACGGACTGGTTTTCTGATCCACGCCCCTACCTTTTTATTCCCAGTCATGTGAAATCAATAGATTAGGGTCTAATACATTTATTTCAATTGACTGATTTCCTTATATGAACACACACACACACACACACACACACACACACACCAGGTGGAGTCTTTGGACAGGTACATGCATCAGGCTATAGGATAACCTGACTAAGGTTTCTGCAGGAGAGTTGAACACACACACACACACACACACACACACACACACACACACACTTCTTTGATCTCAAAAGCTGTCCCTCTGGGCTCTCTCTGCCTCTTATGAAGCCAGTTCCTCTGCCTCTCCTCTCTAATTTTTTGTTATGTTTTTCCTGGTTAGAATCTTATTTATTTATTATATTTCTGAGGGTGGATTACATGTTTGTTTTATTCTCTACAGTGTGTATGGATTCTGTAGTTTATTTTTATCTTATTTTCTGTTTTAATCTAAATTTGGCGTGTGTGTGCATGCATGCATGTGTGTGTGTGTGCTTGTTAAAGGAATGCACCTGTCACACCCTGGCTATGGGACTCTAGTTGTTGAGCCAGGGTGTGTTTGTTCTATGTGGTGTGTTTCTATGTTGGGGGTTCTAGTTCGTCTATTTCTATGTTTTGCCTGAGTGACTCCCAATCAGAGGCAACGAGTGTCAGCTGTTGGCTGGTTGTCTCTGATTGGGAGCCATATTTAAACTGTATGTTTTCCCTTTGTGTTGGTGGGTTTTTGTTCCGTGTTCGGTCATTGTCACCGTGGACTTCACGAGTCGTTTCTTGTTTTGTTTATTGTGTAGATTATCACTAAAGATAATAAAGTTCACCATGTTCGTTCAACACGCTGCGCATTGGTCTCTCCCTGACAGAAAAACCCACCCTACCAGGACCAAGCAGCGTGTCCAGGAGCAGGCAGCCTGGACATGGGAGGAGATATTGGACGGGAAAGGGTCCTGGACCTGGGAGGAGATCCTGGCCGGGATGGATCGCCGGCCATGGAGTGAGACAGTTGAGAGGCGACGGAGAGAGGAGCAACGGCGTAAGCAGTGTCAGCGTCAGACGGTCGAGAGGCAACCCAAAAAATTTTTTAGGGGGGGGCACACGGCAGGGGCGACTGGGCAGCAGGAGGCTGCCACAGGGCGATTAGGTGAGGAGGCCACCAGGTTAAGGGGGCTACTGGCCCAGAGGGAGCAGGAGTTAGTGTTGCAGAGGATGGAGCTATTGGAGGCGATAAGGGAAAGGGTGAGAAATGAGGCACGGCGAGAGGAACTCGGTAGGCAGCTGAGGGAGCGGAGGGTTATGATGAAACCCAGTCCCGCTCCTCACACCAAGCAAGTGGTGTGCGTCACCAGTCCGGTCCGGCCCGTTCCTGCTTCCCGCACTAAGTGTACGGTGCACGTCGCCAGCCCAGCCCGGCCTGTTCCTGTCCCTCGCACCAAGCCTACGGTGTGCGTCGCCAGCCCGGCCCGGCCTGTTCCTGCCCCTCGCACCAAACCTACGGTGTGCGTCGCCGGCCCGGCCCGGCCCGTTCCTGCTTCCCGCACTAAGTGTACGGTGCGCGTCGCCAGCCTGGCCCGGCCTGTCCCTGCTCCACGCACCAAGCCTACGGTGTGCGTCGCCAGCCCAGCCCGGCCTGTCCCTGCTCCACGCACCAAGCCTACGGTGTGCGTCGCCAGCCCAGCCCGGCCTGTCCCTGCTCCACGCACCAAGCCTACGGTGTGCGTCGCCAGCCCAGCCCGGCCTGTCCCTGCTCCACGCACCAAGCCTACGGTGTGCGTCGCCAGCCCAGCCCGGCCTGTCCCTGCTCCACGCACCAGGCCTACGGTGTGTGTCGCCAGCCCAGCCCGGCCTGTCCCTGCTCCACGCACCAAGCCTACGGTGCGCGTCGCCAGCCCGGCCCGGCCTGTTCCTGCCACTCGCACCAAGTCTACGGTGCGCGTCGCCAGCCCGGCCCGGCCTGTTCCTGCCACTCGCACCAAGCCAGGGGTGCGAGTCGTCAGTCCGGTGAGGCCCGTTCCGGCTCCACGCACCAAGCCAGGGGTGCGCATCGTCAGCCCGGTCCGGCCCGTCGCTGCTCCACGCACCAAGCCAGGGGTGCGAGTCGTCAGTCCGGTGAGGCCCGTTCCGGCTCCACGCACCAAGCCAGGGGTGCGCATCGTCAGCCCGGTCCGGCCCGTTGCTGCTCCAGGCACCAAGCCAGGGGTGCGAGTCGTCAGTCCGGTGAGGCCCGTTCCGGCTCCACGCACCAAGCCAGGGGTGCGTATCGTCAGCCCGGTCCGGCCCGTTGCTGCTCCACGCACCAAGCCAGGGGTGCGCATCGTCAGCCAGGTCCGGTCCTTTCCTGCCTCACGCACCAAGCCAGGGGTGCGCGTCGTCTGTCCGGCACAACCCGTGCCTGGGTCACCGGTGCCTAACCAGGTACCGGTCAACGGCTCCACTACGGAGTTGAAGCTAACCGCTCCTGCTACATCCAGTCCAGCTCCAGCCAGCGGGGCCAGACTGGACCAGGGGCGCTATGGGGGGTTTGTTGGAGGGTGGTGGGCAAGCCCGGAGCCAGAACCGCCGCCGAGGAGGTATGCCCACCCAGCCCTCCCCTGTTTTGCTCTTTTTGAGGCGCGGTTGCAGTCCGCGCCTTTAGGGGGGGGTACTGTCACACCCTGGCTATGGGACTCTAGTTGTTGAGCCAGGGTGTGTTTGTTCTATGTGGTGTGTTTCTATGTTGGGGGTTCTAGTTCGTCTATTTCTATGTTTTGCCTGAGTGACGAGTGAGAGAGAGAGGCAACGAGTGTCAGCTGTTGGCTGGTTGTCTCTGATTGGGAGCCATATTTAAACTGTATGTTTTCCCTTTGTGTTGGTGGGTTTTTGTTCCGTGTTCGGTCATTGTCACCGTGGACTTCACGAGTCGTTTCTTGTTTTGTTTATTGTGTAGATTATCACTAAAGATAATAAAGTTCACCATGTTCGTTCAACACGCTGCGCATTGGTCTCTCCCTGACGATCGTGACAGCACCAGGCTCTCAGTCAATGTTTATACTTCAGTATGTACAGTGCCTTCAGAAAGTATTCACACCCCTTGACTTTCTCCATATTTTGTTGTGTTACAGCCTGATTTTTGTGTAATTGGCTGAAATGTGTCACTAGCTGAAATGTCTTGAGTGAATAAGTATTCAACCCCTTTGTTATGGCAAGCCTAAATAAGTTCATTAGTAAAAATGTGCTTAACAAGTCACATAATAAATTGCATGGACTCAATCTGTGTGCAATAATAGTGTTTAACATGATTTTTGAATGACTACCTCATCTCTGTACCCCACACATACAACTGTCTGTAAGGTCCCCTCAGTCTAACTGTTTTCCAATGCCTCGCAAAGGGCATCTATTGGTAGATGGATAAAAAAAAAAAAAAAGCAGACATTGAATATCCCTTTGAGCATAGTGAAGTTATTAATTACACTTGGAGGTGTATCAATACACCCAGTCACTACAAAGATACAGGCGTACTTCCTAACTCAGTTGCCGGAGAAGAAGGAAACCGCTCAGGAATTTCACTATGAGGCCTTAAAACAGTTAGAGTTTAATGGCTGTGATAGGAGAACACTGAGGATGATCAACAACATTGTAGTTACTCCAAGATACTAACCTAATTAACAGAGTGAAAAGAAGGAAGCCTGTACAGAGTCAAAATATTCCAAAACATGCATCCTGTTTGCAACAAGGCACTAAAGTAATACTGCAAAAAATGTGGCTAAGCAATTTACTTTTTGTCCTGAATACACAAAGTGTTATGTTTGGGGCAAATCCAATACAACACATTACTGAGTACCACTCTCCATATTTTCAAGCATGGTGGTGGCTGCATCATGTTATGGGTATGATTGTAATAGTTAAGGACTGGGGAGTTTTTCAGGATAAAAAATAAATGGAATGGAGCTAAGCACAGGCCTAGAGGAAAACCTGGTTCAGTCTGCTTTCCACCAGACCCTGGGAGATGAATTACCCTTTCAGCATGACAATAACCTAAAATACAAGACCAAATCTACACTGGAGTTGCTTACCAAGAAGACAGTGAATGTTAATTAGTGGCCGAGTTACAGTTTTGACTTAAATCTACTTGAAAATCTATGGCAAGAACTTAAAATAGTTTTCTAGCAGTGATCAACAGCCAATGTGACAGAGCTTGAAGAATTTTGAAAATAATAATGGGCAAATGTTGCACAATCCAGGTGTGGAAAGCTCTTAGATACTTATCCAGAACCACTCACAGCTGTAATCACTACCAAAGGTGATTCTAACATGTATTGCCTCAGGGGTGTGAATACTTATGTAAATTAGATATTTCTGTATTTCATTTTCAAGAAATGTGCAAACATTAAACATTTCTTTTTTACTTTGTCATTATGGGATATTGTGTGTAGATGGGTGAGAAAAAATGTATGTTTAATAATTTTGAATTCAGGCTATAACACAACAAAATGTGGAATAATTCAAGGGGTATGAATACTTTGTGAAGCCACTGTATGTATACAGTACATATGCAATTGCAAATGCAATAATGACAAGCATATATCAATGTCTGCTTTTATGTATGGAGTTTTCTCTTCATGTAGTGTATCATTTCTCACTTTCTATGTTTAGCCTTTGAATTTGGCAACCCTGTGAGCAAACACTGTTGTCCTTCAACTGCGCTAGATAACACCCTCGTCTCCATTTTTCTGTTTGTCCTCCCAGAAGTCGGACCAAATAAAACAAACAGAATTTATTCAGGAATGGACTAACCAAGGAGCACACATACAGTATATAAGGAATCAACAAACTGAAACATATTTGGGATAAAGACTCAATTCTCACTGAGTTTGTTTTGGGTCGGCCACTTGACTCACTTGCATTGCTGCGTTGGCCTAAGTATTAACAGACAGTTATTGTATTCGTGCCCCCCTTGACATTCCCCCCTCTTGGTGTGCAAAATGACATTCTCATTGAAAGATATGTTTTAGATTTAGGGAGAGTTGTATTTCACCAGAGAGTTGTGCAATGTTGATCACTTAGGTAGTAAACTGTACTACAGTACAGTGCTATGTACAATGAGCACTGTGTAGGCATAGACTTGGGAGACCAAAGGAGTGGACTGATCACTGACATTAAGTGATCAATTGAGAGTCTGTTAGACAAGAAAGCGCGCAGACACTGGCCCTCCAAGTCTAGGAATGATGTCAATGGCTGTAGATCCATTAGATACCATACAAGTTAGGTCTGCACCTGTTGAGTGATGTAGGAGTATGTCATATATAATTGCCATAGAGTTCAGATATATCCAAGGTTGTGTCCATGGCCTTGCTCCTCTTAGAAAGGAACTTTGTGCTTGTGGCAGCTGCCAGTGGGACGTTGTTTGTGCAGATTACGACCAAATTCAGACCAAGTAGGGCCCGAGACAAACATTGGGCTTGAGGCTGTGCTGATAAGTTGACAGTGGTTGAGAGGCATGTATAATTTAGGCAACCCTCAAAACCCAGAGACATCGGCCGCCCTTTACAAAGGGCCATTGCTCTGGGCTGAGATGGGTAGCACAGAGTGGGCTTTGTACTGAGAGGGAGAAAGAGGGAGAGTGAGGTCCACCAGGGGAGTGAAAACCTTGAAGCAGCCAGATGCTGCCAGGTCTGGCCCCTGCCCCCACTTCACTCTTTAATTACTGGGCACATCAATGCACAGGGGTGACATGTTATAAAGGCCAGACAACAGGCCACTGAGTATTACACATACGAATCTGGCTCTGGTCCACACAACACAACACACCCAGAAATGTAACAGGGTTACAATTTACAGGAGCTCTTGTCCATTTGGAGCGGAAGTATCACAATACAGAAGAAGTTATCAGAAACGTATCAGCAGTTGATAACCTAACTGTCAGCCTCAGATGTGTCTTTCCCATCCACTTTAGACAGGAGCCAAATAAGGTCCTCTGTCAATATATTATAGACTCTAGCAACAGCATGGAAATCTCTAACCTCATTAGAGACCATATTATTGTGTGTGTTATGTCTGGGCCTGTGTATACAAAA
This sequence comes from Coregonus lavaretus, assembly GCF_964263955.1. Lineage (NCBI taxonomy): Eukaryota > Metazoa > Chordata > Actinopteri > Salmoniformes > Salmonidae > Coregonus > Coregonus lavaretus. Next base: position 25,067,657 of record NC_139997.1, read on the forward strand.
ACACAGAACCTCGTAAACACTACTTCCCATGGGGGGGTTGTGTCAGTGTTACTCTTATTAGTGAGTCCAGACCCACCGGTGTTGTAGTAAAAAAAAAATCCTGCTAGGCCATATGTAGCCCATTAGCCGTGCTCACGCAAAGTGGGACCGGTTCTGCTGGCACCCAGCGTAGCATCCCCTGGAGCGCCAGCTCAGATGATGAGTCGGGGGTATGATTGTTTAAAGTGCTAGCAATGTCCCATGTCAGTTTAACTGCCCACCGCTTGGCCAGACAACTGGTTGGCTGGCATCGGTTCCAGGAAGAGGCACGTAAGGGAAATTATGGTGTCTGAACGTTAGAGCGGAAGCCGTTTTGTGAGAGTTCGCTGCGGTGAGATTTTCCACGGTTAGAGAGTAATGGGGCAGGTGATTAAATTGTGGATGATGGTTGAGGTGTAGTCATTATCTATATTTGTAATGTAACAGTTTCAGGGTGCTGGCTGAAAAATAGGTCCTTGAGTGTGAAAGTGGTCATAGTCAGTCTAATGTTGAGTGAGGACAAATTCCAGTGAGGTGCCAGTTAACCTTTCTATAACTAGTGAGCTAATTGGTTTGTGGGAAAAATATAATTTTTTTCTTACAAAAGTAAGCGAAACTATCAAGTACCATTTCAAAAACAGTTAATAATGTGCGTTTAAAGCTGGAATCCGCACTTGGTAAAACTGCCACGTCTGTTTGGGATATTACAACAACAAAGAAGTTACTGCAAACAACGAACACTGTTTTTTTCCCCCTTTGACATCATTGCACACGTGATAGAACACTAGAATATGTACTGCGGAAAAACAATTTTTTCCCATGCTGCCAGACGCTCATCAACAAAACCAAAACAATAACAAAGGTGCTGGGGCGAACAGTGGTGCTGTTTCACAAAATCCTGCTACTCCTGCCTAACGCAAATAGTCTGGGTAGCCATTTGATTAGATGTTTAGGAGTCTTTTGGGTTGGGGGTAGAAGATGTTTAGAAGCCTCTTGGACCTAGACTTGGCGCTCCGGTACCGCTTGCCGTGCGGTAGCAGAAAGAACAGTCTATGACTAGGGTGGTTGGAGTCTTTGACAATTTTTAGGGCCTTCCTCTGACACCGCCTGGTGATGTACTGGGCCGTACTCACTACCCTAAGTAGTACCTTGCGGTCGGAGGTCGAGCAGGCAGTGATGCAACCAGTCAGGATGCTCTCGATGGTGCAGCTGTAGAACCTTTTGAGGATCTGAGGACCTTTTGATTCTGTTCCAATTTTTCATGCATTTGGAAATGTTTAATAGAATTCTCTATTAATGGCTCTATTCAATGTATTCCCCCTGTAGTAGTAGTATTTCCTCAGTCAATCATTTGTTGTACAAAGTTAAGAACACACTTTATGGCTGTTTAATTAGATCCAGACCTGTGTTTCTTGCTTGCTGTCCTTGTGATACTGTGGGAAAAGAGGGAGGTTACTGGGGGAATACATTGAATAGAGCCATTAATAGAGCATTCTATTAAACATTTCCAAATGCATAAAAAATTGGAACAGAATCAAGATGTCTGACGAACAGGCTTTTGCACATTGGAGTCAAGTATTTTACTTTAATGCATAATCTGAAGTTACACTTGCGTTTGTGTATTGTAACATACATCTCCATTTTCTCTACAAACACTGCGTCAATATAAAACCAATAATGGTCAGGCAGAGAAAACACAGGATGAAAATGAAAAGACGGAATGAAATTGATGCTGCCTGGCTGGGACTGGGAATGAGAAAGGGTTTTTTGTTTCCCTGCAGCGGAGGGTAGAGCACCGGGGCCTTAGAGATGCTGATGGTGTGAAAAACTCTCCCTTGTTTTTGTTTGCCTTTCTTTTTCTTCTAGCACTCGCTTCCCTCCATCTGGAGCACCTTGGGTGATAGAATGTGGCTATTGTTTTCCTTGCCCACCCCCTTGGCTCACCGCGGTCCACTCACTATTACAACACAGCTTGTGGAGACAGCAGCTCTGACACTGGCCAAACCCACATGACATCTGTGGTCCGTCATTCTGCTTCCCCAAGACATTGAGAATTGTTCTATGGACAAGCTCAGCATCTTAACTTTGTTTTGATCTGAAACCCCTAAATCAGTCCTTATGGTGCTGTGTTATCGACCTGGATTTGCTCAACCAGACCGTATGACAGTGTATTGTAAATCATAGACTTAGCAATCAAAACAAAACTAAGTGACTTTTATTTATTCAAATATAGTTTTCAGTTCACATGAATCAGTATGGTCACAGACAGGTGTGCTTTAATCAGCATCTGACTTTTGATAACTTCATGCCATCTCACTTTGTAATTATTTGTATAAAAGACTTCAAACCAAGTCTCTGGATTCGCAGATTAAAGTATTAGCATACTGTGTGCAAAGGAAACCAGCCCTAACAGGCACCAAAATGGTCAATTTTAGGCCCATCAGGAAGCATCGAGTTTAACTGGAATAATTCAGGGCTGCTCTCATTCTCCCAGACCCAATAACAGTTCCCATAAATAGACGACCACCTCACCATGTCTGCACATCACAGACATCCATACCTGTCTGACATATAGCCTGTACAGCAAAAACAAAGCCCAACGAGACCGTGTCAGACACGAGAGCAAATCACATTGTCTGGAACCCAAACCATCCCAAACCTGGGTTGTGCACCAACATTTGTGGCTTCTCCTGCTCGCTCTGGCTGGCCCGTGAAGGCCATTCGCTCAGCCCAGGAGCTAATCTAGTCTTACAATACCTCTCTCCCATCTGCGCTGCATTACCAGGCCTGACGCTCTGCCCGCCACTCAAAGGAGCCTTTATGGATCTGTGAGACTGCGATCTGCTCGCTCTCAGTCTGTTTGCCATTAAGATCTCCATCGCCATCGAGGTTCTCTGTTACATAGCTAGACTCACACCTACCCGGAAAACCTGCCTTCCATTTACCTCCACTGATATAGTGTGTTTTCTTTTCTATAAATTGGAACGGTAAGTTGATTGAAGGCGGTGGGGTGTTATGATGTGGCTTGCGACTTTGGCGAGGCAACTTTTTCCCCTCCGTTTCCTGTTATCGAATCGTACTGAAAGCCCTACAGTCACCTCGAAGTTATGAGAGAAACGTTGTCAGTTGGGATTAGTAGTTTGTCAGAAAAGTCAGTCAGGAACGGTCTCAGTCTCTCTTTTGGCCTGAGGTACATTTGGTGTCCTGCACTCTGAGAATTGTTTTACCTCAAATGAGAGGGTACGGTATGATGCGGCTTACACAATCCCATTACAATGCCTAACCCACTTCTAGGCCAGTTAATCATACATACTGTAAACGTGCATGTGTGTAAGTTGACACAAACTTTTGTATGAGTGTGCTCTTATCATTGAGTAACTACAGTTGAAGTCGGAAGTTTACATACACCTTAGCCAAATACATTTAAACTCAGTTTTTCACAATTCCTGACATTTAATCCTAGTAAAAATTCCCTGTCTTAGGTCAGTTAGGATCACCACTTTATTTGAAGAATGTGAAATGTCAGAATAATAGTAGAGAGAATTATTTATTTCAGTTTTCATTTCTTTCATCACATTCCCAGTGGGTCAGAAGTTTACATACACTCAATCAGTATTTGGTAGCATTGCCTTTAAATTGTTTAAAGGGGTCAAACATTTCGGGGAGCCTTCCACAAGCTTCCCACAATAAGTTGGGTGAATGTTGGCCCATTCCTCCTAACAGAGCTGGTGTAACTGAGTCAGGTTTGTAGGCCTCCTTGCTCACACATGCTTTTTCAGTTCTGCCCACAAATGTTCTATAGGATTGAGGTCAGGGCTTTGTGATGGCCACTCCAATACCTTGACTTTGTTGTCCTTCAGCCATTTTGGCACAACTTTGGAAGTATGCTTGGGGTCATTGTCCATTTGGAAGACCCATTTGCGACCAACCTTTAACTTCCTGACTGATGTCTTGAGATGTTGCTTCAATAAATCCACATAATTTTCCTTCCTCATGATGCCATCTATTTTGTGAAGTGCACCAGTCCCTCTTGCAGCAAAGCACCCCCACAGCATGATGCTGCCACCCCCGTGCTTCACGGTTGGGATGGTGTTCTTCGGCTTGCAAGGCTTCCCCCTTTTTCTTCCAAACATAACGATGGTCATTATGGGCAAATAGATCTTTGTCCCCATGTGCAGTTGCAAACCGTAGTCTGGCTTTTTTATGGCGATTTTGGAGCAGTGGTTTCTTCCTTGCTGAGCGGCCTTTCAGGTTATGTCGATATAGGACTCGTTTTACTGTGTATATAGATACTTTTTCACCTGTTTACTCCAGCATCTCCACAAGGTCCTCTGCAGTTGTTCTGTGATTGATTTGCACTTTTCGCAACAAAGTACGTTCATCTCTAGGAGACAGAACGCGTCTCCTTCCTGAGCGGTATGACGGCTGCATGGTCACGTGGCGTTTGGAAATTGCTCCCAAGGATGAACCAGACTTGTGGAGGTCTACAATTTTCTTTCTGAGGTCTCGGCTGATTTCTTTTGATTTTCCATTGATGTCAAGCAAAGAGGCACTGAGTTTGAAGGTAAGCCTTGAAATACATCCACAGGTACACCTCCAATTGACTCAAATTATGTCAATTAGCCTCAGGAGCTTCTAAAGCCATGACATCATTTTCTGGAATTTTGCAAGCTGTTTAAAGGCACAGTCAACTTAGTGAATGTAAACTTCTGACCCACTGGAATTGTGATACAGTGAATTATAAGTGAAGTAATCTGTCAGTAAACAATTGTAGGAAAAATGACTTGTGTCATGCACAAAGTAGATGTCTTAACCGACTTGCCAAAACTATAGTTTGTTAACAAGAAATTTGTGGAGTGGTTGAAAAACGAGTTTTAATGACACCAACCTAAGTGTATGTAAACTTCCGACTTCAACTGTATGTCTGACTAAGACAGTGAGTGTGTTCATGTGCCTGCAAGGGTATGTGTGTCTGTGTTTATGTGTGTGTACTATACAATATGTGTTTACAGTAAATTAATATTTTTTTTGTAATTGCACGAAAAGCAGAATGGGAAAGTATGTAGCCAGTCTAGTCCAACCCTTGCTGGCAGCCGTGTGGGCCGGTGGAGGGACAAAGGGGGAGAGGTGATAGGACTCCCTCCCAGGTGTTGGCTCCAGGAGGTGCCCAGCCAAGAGGATGTGGTTTCCCCTCTACCCCAGCCTGGCTCACCAAGAATGCTGAGTTATTGGGAAAAGCGGGACAAGGAAAAGATACAGCACGTACCGACCAGGGCAGAAATATTTTGTGTTTTACTAGCTTAATTAGGCATACATGGTCCCAGTCTCACATTTTATACCTCAGCATATTCTGCAAAGCTGCTTTCAGGCACTCTGTATTGTTCTGCAGTCTGTTTATAAGTTGTGTTTATCAGGACTTTATGGCTGTTTGTTATGGCTGACAATCCTGAATCATTTAAGCCAAAGCATTAGGAAAACTGAGGTGGTCAAGTGTCAGCAAAAACCTTTGAGAATTATAAAAACCAGGGTGTAATATGAGCTGAACTTGAATCAAAACTTGCCTGACAACTCAAACTGAATTCTTCCGCTGCTCTATGTTCGCTACATACTTCAGACTGAGACTGCCATTGTTGAAGTTTTTGTGGTGACGTCAAAATGAGTGGTGTTGTACAAAACAAAGTCATCAGCGATTGGATCATCTATAACCAATCAGAGTAGCAAAGTGAATTATGAATTTTGGCTCTGGCCCAACCCACCGGTTTCTGGGACCAATCAGAACGGTTAGAATGTGTTTGCGTTCTAGAAATCTTCGGGCAGGTACTCAAATCCAGACTCACTGCGGAGAAGAAACTAATGTCCATGGGCATGGCGTAGCGTTTGGCCAGAGCAAGCAATTTTTGTAGCTAGGCAAAATCTAAACAATACAGTACATGGATCCAAATTGGAATTACTTAACTCCCTGTTTGCTCAGATTAATTGGAGCTTCATTCACAGTAAACTGGAAGTTGAGTACATAGACATTTATTCTCTGTGACAGACCTTAGCCAGCAGGGTCTGAGTACCTGGCTCCACCTATCATTTTACATTTTAACATTTGTATGCAGTTATTCCCTCTGTCAATTATGGATTGAATTCAATTACCTTAATTACCTTAATTGGCATGGCATGTAGATGCAACAATGTCAATGTTTACTGAGTTACAATGTTTACTGAGTTACAGTTCATATAAGGAAATCAGTCAATTGAAATAAATTCATTAGGCCCTAATCTATGGATTTCACATGACTGGGCAGGGGTGCAGCCATGGGTGGGCCTGGGAGGGCATAGGCTCACCCACTGGGGAGCCAGGCCCAGCCAATCAGAATGAGATTTTCCCCACAAAAGGGCTTTATTACAGACAGAAATACTCTTCAGTTTCATCAGGTGGATGGTCTCAGACGATCCCGAAGGTGAAGAAGCCCAGGATGTGGAGGTCCTGGGCTGGCGTGGTTACACGTGGTCTGCGGTTGTGAGGCCGGTTGGACGTTCTGCCAAATTCTCTAAAACGACGTTGGAGGCTGCTTATGGTAGAGAAATTAACATTAACTTCTCTGGCAACAGCTCTGGTGGAAATTCTTGCAGTCAGCATGCCAATTGCACGCTCCCGCAAAGCTTGAGACATCTGTGGCATTGTGTTGTGTTACAAAACTCCACATTTTAGAGTGGCCTTTTATTGTCCCCAGCACAAGGTGCACCTGTGTAATGTTCATGCTGTTTAATCAGCTTCTTGATATGCCACACCTGTCAGGTGGATGGATTATCTTGGCAAAGGAGAAATGCTCACTAACAGGGATGTAAACAAATTTGTGCAATAATCTTTTTGTGCGTATGGAACATTTCTGGGATCTTTCATTTCAGCTCATGGGACCAATACTTTACATGTTGCGTTTATATTTTTGTTCAGTATATACATTTACATTTATTTGACAGGGACAATGCACATCAATCAACATTTCTGTAAATGTGCCAGATTTAGCCAGTTTGCCAGTTTGTATAATTCAGAACTTGTCAACATAATTTGAAGCGAGGCATTATAAATGTATTGGCGAAGATTAATTGAATACCAAGGCACATTGATAAACTTGGGAAGCTGATAATCACTGTCTACACAACAGAAATGCCACAATAAAATGACTTCCATTGAAAGAAAAAGTCAGAAATGTTCACTAAAGATGGTGGTAATTTACTGTACTCTGACATAGGGATATTTCACATAGACATGCCCACAATGTAATGATACATTGTGGCTTTCCCTGTGGAAAGCTTTTGCTAAAATACAGATTTTGTTTTTTGTGTAGTCAATTGAATGTGGCTAGATGGAATCCTATCGCCTCCATAACCCTCTTCATCCTCCACTCATCGAATAGATAGTCTGGCAACAAGGCTAGCTATTGTACGCAACTGAATCAAATCTTTACTTTTCGTACTCTCAGATGAGTTCTTTGAAAGTTCACGGCCAAACTGCTTGTAACTTTGCAGTCAATGTAGTGCTCCCCGCTCACAGGCCTGTTGTTTTACCCTTGACCTGATGACCTCATTAAGTCAGGTATCAGTTTGTTGATGCCGTCGGTGACCATAGACCAGACTCCGTTTATACGAGATGTCCTTCAACCTGCGTGCTTGGACTCTTTCCAGCCTATGATCCAATGGCAGTAGGCCCCCTAGACCCCTAAGCATCCCCGCTCGCATTTCTACACCAAACAACCATCTCAATGTCAATACGCACACCACCTCTCCACCATCACCCTCTGCCCCCCACCCCGTATCAGTTCCACAAAACAACCTCAGCTTTCCAAATGGGAGAGAGGACAACGTTTCCACTTGAGCCCCTTCTGCTTTATTGCATTACCCATAATCCCGCTCACACGCTACTGTGGCGAGGGCTACTCAGAGTTGAGTTTCCCCAGAGTTGGCACAAAAGGCGAGCCCTCGCAGACGTCCCCTCTGTCCTACAGTGAGAGGATGGGAGCAAATGGCATATCTCTTGGCAATGGAACACAGAGCCTTGGAGGGCAGCAGTCTCGCCTCTGGCATTCTGCTCATTTAGCACCACTGCAGATGGTGGCGGCTGAGGAAGAAGGGGGACATTGGTCTAGGCTGGGAGGTGGACATCTCACATCTCTTGTCTGATTTTGGTTTCTGTGCTAATGAAGAACGGCAAGTTGGCTCAAGAAGAAAATATCGCTAGAACGGGAAGTTTGCTAAAGACTTGCACCCAGAAACTATCACATCCCCTCCTCATTGAAAGTGCCATGCAGTATAAGCTTGGAACATATGCTAATGCTAACGCGAGTTCCTCACTGTTTATGACATGTGAGCATGTGTTGGGCCCCAGCAGGCGCGGTCCTGGGGCCTTGGGGACCGTTCAAGAGTTTTGTGGTGGTAGCCCGACGCCCGGCCGCTTGCCTTGACACACACTCCTCGCCACCGACCCCAAGGAGATTACAAGCGCACCCAGCGGGCAATAAAACGGGTTGGCGCCAGAGCCGGGGCCTGCAGTTTCACGTTATCGCATCTGTCAGCAGGAAACAGAGCTGGATTAAGGGGACGGGGCCGGTGGGGTTAAGGCGGCCATGTCTTTTTTGTTTCTCTGTCATGAACCCCCCGTCAGCTGTCACTGTTAAAGCAACCATTAATCCGTAAGTAGAGGCAGAGGAGGCCCTGAGGTCTTAATATCACCGTCTTTATGAAGCCTTGATTGATATGTTAGGTTGATACGCTGAGGTGCTGTTGGCCCACAGTTGTGTGAGCCATATTGATTTTAGTGGCAACTTATAGCTTGGAGGAAACTTTTTTAATACCCCTTCTAAAACTTGGCCATCCCAAATTTGTTTTGTGGTCCTCGAAGTTGACAACATGGAAAGCAAGTTTTGGGTACTGGACATTCGGCATGGTTTAAAATCCTTTTAGCCTGCTACATCATCACATATCAGCAATATGACAACAGAACAGAATTGCTGTTTGTTTAAAGAGCAGTCATTCAAGCTGCACTGCCTTTCTCAGTGGATGTTATTTTGCTTCCTGCAGGGAGCTTTTTCGCTCTTCATCCGCCACAATGTGACCACCTGAAGACCAGAGCAATGGTCACACATCATGGATGACGTACGTACGTGCAAGAGCAGAGGCCTGCTTTGCGTGGGGTGTTCAGTGGTCTCTGCACACACATAAAGGGACCAGCCTCCTTTTGTGTATGTTTTGAGAAGTATGTTTTCCAGTATATAATAATATAATATGCCATTTAGCAGACACTTTTATCCAAAGCAACTTACAGTCATGCGTGCATACATTTTTGTGTATGGGTGGTCCCGGGGATCGAACCCACTACCTTGGCGTTACAAGCGCTGTGCTCTACCAGCTGAGCTACAGAGGACCACAGTAGAAGAGTGTAAGAAAAACATTTGTGATGCACTGCCGCTTTACTATCCCATTTATAACACTTATGTTTGATGCTTGATAAGAGCAACTATCATTGTTGTAACCTTCAAGATTTTCAGCAAAACACACAAACAGACCTACAAATCTACCATGGTGAGGGGGGGGGGGGGGGGTAGTAGACTCTGACGATTGCCAGTCCCATGGTGATAAAGCAATCTGGAATCAGGAGGCTGATGCTGTGTTGTCTCCAGAGTCAGGAAGCAGCTAGCGCAGGAAGTGGTGGTGGTGAGATAGTGAGGCCTGATAGGCCACAACACTGTCCCAGCCAGCTGAGGGGTGCTGAGTAAGGACCCCCAGTAGCATATGGCTCTACCTCAGCAACAGATTCCAGGCGTCCCCGGGGAATAGCCGGGAATGCTCGGACCAGCTGTTTGGGACTAGAGCGTGGGGAGCTAATGGGGTTGGAATGGGTTTAGCACATCCCAGGAGACCCCAAAACCAGTTTAACGTTTAATCAGCTGGGGGGGGGGGGGCTGTAGGTAGACCGTCTCTGTAGGACATTGCCTGGAGGGGGGTTGGGGGCCAGGGTGGGTGGGTGGGTGGTATTCCTGGCAGTGCCATCTCTCACAGAGCAGCCTTGTTCAGCAGACAGGCCCAGTTGTCACCAGGAAGGGAAAGCTCTGTCTGTCTCACTCTGCCTTCTTCCTCACCACATGGCCCCTCACTCAGACAGCTGCTCTGCTGGCGCCGAGACCACTAGAGGGCGTAGTTATTCCGGATGTCCTATTGCCTTTAGGTGTCGACACAGTCAGCCCAGCCGTAATACACTCCTGTCTCCCATGGACCGACCCGTACATAAAACATCTTCCATTCAGGCTGCAAAGGAGTCGGTTTCCTCCTCAACTCAATTTAATGGCTCGTCTGTGGGAAGAAATTGGGAAAATATGTGTACTGTCTTAATAAAACACAATGTTCCACCACCATGCTAGGGTGGCTAATGCTACTTCCTGATGTTGAAGTGCACGTTCAGCCAGGGTTAAACAACAGACTCACGTGGTGGGCAACATCCGGAAATCCGAAAATGGTGGTGGATAATTGTTTTATGAAGAAAATAAAAAATATTTCCCTCCTTTTTTTTTTTTCACAGACGAGCCATTGAATCGAGTTAAGGAGGAAACCAACGCCTTTGCAGCCTGAATGGAGGATGGGGGGAATAATATCGCCATCTTGTGGCCAGTTGGGCTAATGCTCTGCCATTACCCAGCCCACAGGACAATAGCTACGTTATTGAGGATAGATGTACTTTCTATTGCCTGTGATACTGTGGTTGTCCCACCTAGCTATCTTAAGATTAATGCATTAACTGTAAGTCACTCAGGATAAGAGCGTCTGCTAAATGACTGAAATGTTAAATGTGATGTGGGCTGCCATATTGCCAATACTGTTTATATGTTACATTGTTATATTGTGAAGACGTGTCATAACGTCATATCAAGTTCACTTATACGCAGTTAATCTTGTATGACAAACTCTTATGTATGAAACTGTGAAACATTAAATCAATGTTTGTATGGTTACCTATAGCAAAAGTATGACAGTTATGCACAAATAAAGACTGAAAGGTAATTTTTTTGTCTATTTTATTTTAAAATCCCATTTTGCAGCAGGGGAAAAACAGATGTTTCAGTTTATAGACATCAGTTTCTACCTTTAGCGACATGCATCATTTTTGGCTTGCTGTCAGCATTACCTGAAGATTAGGTTTGTTATACGGCCTCATCGTTAGAATATCAAACTCCTTTCCACACAGTTGCCCACATACAGCACACACACATCACACTCACACCATGTGATTGACTGGCAACTCCTCTGTCTCTATTACATGTGATAAGTTGACCCAGGAGATGTCTGGAGTGGGCTGTTGGCATGTGGACAACATAGGTGACCTAAGAGACAAATAGCAAAGATACACACTGGGGAGGGAGGGATGACGTTTCAGGCATGGCAACCAGTTAGCGCCCTCTCAGACAGAGACATAGAGCGGGATGTGTCAGGCAGTGGGATGAGGGCATTGCCTGGCAGTGGGCCAACACTAATCTAATCCCCCCATGTTGGCAGACATACAGCCCCACTCACACCATCACACACATTAGTAGGCTTGTAGGCCTCTGGGACTCAATTGTGTGTGTGTGTGTGTGTGTGTGTGTGTGTGTGTGTGTGTGTGTGTGTGTGTGTGTGTGTGTGTGTGTGTGTGTGTGTGTGAGCATGTGAGCATGTGTGTGTGAGCATGTGTGTGTGTTGTCAAAAATAGGATTGTCCCTCTCAGGGTCGCATGGAGTGAGTCAGTGTTTTACAAAGCAGGGATCAAGGCTGGCCTTGGGAGCCCAGATAAGAGCAGGGGCCCTTAGGTGTCACTGAGCGAGAGGAGGTAGGCACCAGCCCTAACACTAATGTAACACACATACTCAAAGGCCTGACGCCAAGCCCCCGACACCCTCTCAGCCCCCAAGCCATCTTGGCACAAAAAGCTGTCGTGATCTCTCCCAACATAGCCCCACTATCACCCCCACATCAGTAATATACAGTGGCTTGCGAAAGTATTCACCCCCCTTGGTATTTTTCCTATTTTGTTGCCTTACAACCTGGAATTAAAATAGATTTTTTGGGAGTTTGTATTATTTGATTTACACAACATGCCTACCACTTTGAAGATGCAAAATATTTTTTCTTGTGAAACAAGGAAACCTGAGCGTGCATAACTATTAACCCCCCCAAAGTCAATACTTTGTAGAGCCACCTTTTGCAGAACATACAGCTGCAAGTCTCTTGGGGTATGTCTCTATAAGCTTGGCACATCTAGCCACTGGGATTTTTGCCCATTCTTCAAGGCAAAACTGCTCCAGCTCCTTCAAGTTGGATGGGTTCTGCTGGTGTACAGCAATCTTTAAGTCATACCACAGATTCTCAATTGGATTGAGGTCTGGGATTTGACTAGGCCATTCCAAGACATTTAAATGTTTCCCCTTAAACCACTCGAGTGTTGCTTTAGCAGTATGCTTAGAGTAATTGTCCTGCTGGAAGGTGAACCTCTGTCCCAGTCTCAAATCTCTGGAAGACTGAAACAGGTTTCCCTCAAGAATTTCCCTGTATTTAGCGCCATCCATCATTCCTTCAATTCTGACCAGTTTCCCAGTCCCTGCCGATGAAAAACATCCCCACAGCATGATGCTGCCACCACCATGCTTCACTGTGGGGATGGTGTTCTCGGGGTGATGAGAGGTGTTGGGTTTGCGCCAGACATAGCGTTTTCCTTGATGGCCAAAAAGCTCAATTTTAGTATAATCTGACCAGAGTACCTTCTTCCATATGTTTGGGGAGTCTCCCACATGTCTTTTGGCGAACACCAAACTTGTTTGCTTATTTTTTTCTTTAAGCAATGGCTTTTTTCTGGCCACTCTTCCTTAAAGCCCAGCTCTGTGGAGTGTACGGCTTAAAGTGGTCCTATGGACAGATACTCCAATCTCCGCTGTGGAGCTTTGCAGCTCCTTCAGGGTTATCTTTGGTCTCTTTGTTGCCTCTCTGATTAATGCACTCCTTGCCTGGGCCGTGAGTTTTGGTGGGCGGCCCTCTCTTGGCAGGTTTGTTGTGGTGCCCCTTGCTTAGTGGTGTTGCAGACTCTGGGGCCTTTCAGAACAGGTGTATATACACTACTGTTCAAAAGTTTGGGGTCACTTAGATATGTCCTTGTTCTCGAAAGAAAAGCAATTTTTTTGTCCATTAAAATAACATCAAATTGATCAGAAATACAGTGTAGACATTGTTAATGTTGTAAATGGCTATTGTAGCTGGAAACGGCAGATTTTCTATGGAATATCTACATAGGCGTACAGAGGCCCATTATCAGCAACCATCAGTCCTGTGTTCCAATGGCACGTTGTGTTTGCTAATCCAAGTTTATCATTGTAAAAGGCTAATTGATCATTAGAAAACCCTTTCGCAATTATGTTAGCACAGCTGAAAACTGTTGTGCTGATTAAAGAAGTAATACAACTGGCCTTCTTGAGACTAGTTGAGTATCTGGAGCATCAGCAATTGTGGGTTCGATTACAGGCTCAAAATGGCAAGAAACAAATAACTTTCTTCTGAAACTCGTCAGTCTATTCTTGTTCTGAGAAATGAAGGCTATTCCATGTGAGAAATTGCCAAGAAACTGAAGATTTCGTACAACGCTGTGTACTACTCCCTTCACAGAACAGCGCAAACTGGCTCTAACCAGAATAGAAAGGGGAGTGGGAGGCCCCGGTGCACAACTGAGCAAGAGGAGAAATACATTAGAGTATCTAGTTTGAGAAACAGATGCCTCACAGGTCCCGCAAAACACCAGTCTCAATGTCAACAGTGAAGAGGCGACTCCGGGATGCTGACCTTCTAGGCAGAGTTGCAAAGAAAAAGCCATATCTCAGACTGGCCAATAAAAAGAAAAGATTAAGATGGGCAGTCTGAGATATGGCTTTTTCTTTGCAACTCTGCCTAGAAGGTCAGACTATTTTGTGTATGTCCATTACATGAAATCCAAATAAAAATAAATTTAAATTATAGGATGTAATGCAACAAAATAGTAAAAACGCCAAGGGGGATGAATACTTTTCAAGGCACTGTGGCCATACATATTTACACACTCGTCATTCCCAATAGGAAAATATTGTAACAGAACGTTATACATACTGAACACATAACACATGCAGAACCGCTCTCTCTCTATATCAGCCTGTGGCAGTCTATTAATGTGAATGTTCCACTGTTATCTAGCTATAGCGCTGGATCTCTGGGGGTGATGAGGCCCGCATGTTCCACTTATAAGCAGGGGGGATGTTTGGGATGCCGACACTTTTAACGGCTGGGGGAGAGGGGGGGACTAGAACTGTGGAGGTAGACATACAGACAGGAAGCCTGGGGTTGCTGATAGGGAGGGTGGCCAAACAGAGGACTAATGCAGTACCTGATTGTCTGTGATATAGATACTGTAGGTGCATTTTGGCATGGAGAGGTGCAATTGTAAGTTTCATATGACAAGAATGTGGTCACCATGATCAATACAAAATACTGAAGTGTTCTTTATTGAACCCAAATCAAATAATTTTTTGCATGCCATTTTTGCTAATTGAGTTGAATTTCAATAAATCTCAGGATTTGACTATAAGCAACCTTTCTCACACACTGACAGACTGAACGTTTTGTGCTTTTGAAAGTGTCTTCTTTGGATGTTTTCAAGTGGCCGTGTTCAGTTCAAGAAATGTGAACAATACCTATTCTACTGTAAAGCGATAATCAGAGTGATCCAAAATTTTTTCATTATGGTGAAAATGTGTTATCCATGAAGATGACCATGGAATACTTTCTGCAGTGGAATGGGGGAGGGGCCCCCACATGGCAGCTGGGGAGAGAGGAGTGTTTGTTTGTGTATGTGTGTTTCTGTGTGCGTGCGCTTGTGTGTGTGTGTCTTTGTGTGTGGGAGTGTGTGTGTGTGTGTGCATGGAAGTGGTGCCAGCTGGCTCTTTGCAGAGGGGGCTAATTAAGTGGAGGTTGTGTTCTAGCTGACCTTGACCTCTGGGTCGTTAAACACTGGGCAGGTGTCCAGGGCATAGCCGGGGTGATTACTCACACAAACACACACAAAACTCTGGTGTCTGTTTTCCCTCGGCTTACACTGCTGCTCATTGAGGTCCATATATGCAGAAAGTCACATTTGACTGAGAAGTTTCACTTTCACCAAACATTAAT
This sequence comes from Coregonus lavaretus, assembly GCF_964263955.1. Taxonomy (NCBI): domain Eukaryota; kingdom Metazoa; phylum Chordata; class Actinopteri; order Salmoniformes; family Salmonidae; genus Coregonus; species Coregonus lavaretus. The sequence continues at coordinate 25,082,870 of NC_139997.1, forward strand.
TGCAAACACAGGGCTTATCTTTCTAAGATCGTGACAAACTTTTTGACTATTGCTTTGGCCATTTGATTATTTAAATATAGTCAGAAATATATTTTGTAGTCATAATTACATTTTTGGGTTGCTTTTTGATATGGTTACATGTTGTTTATGATAACCCATGCAATAATGATTTTCAATCAATGGATAATTCGCTTGGATATAGATTATTTAAAAAGGCAGTCTCTGCCCATAACAAGTCTATTCACAACCTACTTTCTACAGTGTAAACTCCTCCAAACCAAGAGTGACATCTACTGGTAGGCAAGCACTGAACAGCGTATCTACGGAGAGGACATTAATCATTGGCCATCTTCATGCGTGTATTACACCTGACTGTTAAAGAGTACCACAGCTGAATTGTAGATACATTTAAACCTGATCAGTTATAGTTTGTTAAAAAAGTGAGTAAAGTTAGAATATGCTCTGGCAATTGTATTCTCATGGTTTTCCATGCTCTTGATCTGCAGTTCCACAAACGATTAAGTAAATCTACTTCTATTCATTGTCGCAGGTTAGCGTTTTCCTTCATGAATCTTGTTCTGGAGGAAGCTCTGTAGTGGTCACTAGCTGGCACAGCCACAAAGTCATCAAATCTGATTTTAAACCTAACCTGCTACCCATAACCTTCAATTAAGACCAAAAAGCACATTTCTGTTTTCATTCATTTTTACAATATAGCCAATTTTGACTTTGCAGCTGGCCCAAATAGCAGAAATCGCACAGTTCTGCCTCCAGGGCAAGATACATGACAAACATCAACTTGCTTCATTTTCTTGCCACTCATGTTGCACGGAAATGAAGAACCAAGAGAGGATTGACAGATGCGTTAGTCTTGTCACATCCTCCAAAGACAGCAGTAGTCACAGCCTGGCTGACTGGGCAGAGCTCCAGTGAGTTGCTGTAAAAATAACGTATTCCCACAATCCCGTCTGTCATTGCTGGGAAATGTCTCCTCTCACAGCTGGGGTCTCCCTGAAAACACACCACTTCGATACAAGTGACTTTTCGTAGCAGGTTAGGAGAGCATTTTCGCTAATCCTAACCCTTTTCCTAACCTTAACCTAATTATTTTAACCTGCTACGTTAATTATCCTAACCTGCTGTGTAAGTTATCTTAACCTGTTACAAAAAAGTCGTAGCTGTATCTAAGTGGCTTGTTTTTAGGGAATCTCCTCACAGCTGGGGACCAATGTTCCCTCTAAACTGAGTAGCCCCGAGACAGCTGCGCAGCTGCCCCCCGACTGCCGTGCAGAATAAAAATATCAGCCCACCGAGAGATTGAATTTCGCTCAACTTTCTAGAGCAGTCGATCTCCAAGGCATTCCTAGTCGATCGCCAAACATTTCTGTAAAAAACCCAACTTTATAAAGCCTTGTGTTCCTATTTTTTTATTCGTCTCGGGCTGTTGATGGTAGGTGCACCCGATTCAGCTGCCCTGCGCGCCAGGTAGGCGAACGGTTGCCATTTTGAACCATTTCATGTGTCTGAAGGTACAAACTCTGTCTTCCCGGCGGGCACGGAGAGCAAATCAAGTGCACTATAGGCCTACCACTGGCCAAAGGATGGCTCATATGACCTTTTCTGCAGTAAGTAGCAGGCTAAAAGAAAGCTACAGCAAAGTTGATACTATGAGATTTCAAAACATTTAAAACCATGACTAGAGAGAGACTGTCAATGAATACAGCAAAGAGCTGCTGTTTTTATGAGTGAGTTCATGTTTAAGTTCTTACTCAGCACTGTCAACACTTTGTATTCAACACTTTTATAAACCATAAAATGCAAGTTCTTCCTATTTCCACTCAGCACTACAACAAGCACTGCAGCAGTAATGAATGAGTAGGAAAGTGTATCGATAGGCTTGTGTTCTTATTATTATCGGCTTGGGTCTTTTTTAATATCGAGGAATATTTCACTTTCTCTGTTCATATGAGTAACAACATGAATTTGAGCATGAGGCAGAAATAATGTGGTGTGACTCGAGTTTTCGCCATCAGCTGGAAGACGGTGTCCCTTTTTGGTCGGTGTCAGTGGAGGAAAGGGAGAGAGGAGAGATGTTGAGAGGCGGACCCTGTCTGCTGCTCTCTCCCTCCGCTGAGACTGACCATCAGATGCAGGCACCATCAGCCCAGTAAAATAAAAATAAAAAGTGAATTATTTAAATGTATGCTCACTCAGCTGTGCCTCACAAGTAATACAACAACATATCTATTACCTGTGTGATCATATAGCCTACCTAAAAAAAAAATATATATATATTTTGAAATGGCCCGAACAACAGTGCATTGGCAGGGCAATTCCAGCAAAGCCAATTTGCGGTGATAATGTATTGGGCCTATAGCTTACTGCACAAACCTCATTGCTACAGAACTGTTTTTAATTGGTTAATGTTGCATAGGCTTATGTTTTTTAAGTCATGTAGCTCAGTTGGTAGAGCATAGCGCTTGCAACGCCAGGGTTGTGGGATCCATTCCCACGGGGGGCCAGTATGAAAAATGTATGCACTCACCAACTGTAAGTCGCTCTGGATAAGAGCGTCTGCTAAATTACTAAAATGTTTTTAAAAAAAATCTGAGCGGTAGATCTCGGCTTGCATTTTGACTCAGAAAGTGATGTTGACTCAGAAGAGGTTGGTGACCACTGTTCTATCAACGTTTCCCTTTACTGTGGCAATTGTGATCGAACCAATGCAATATTAGCCACTTTCAATGCAACATACCGAAACAAAACAAACTATGCAAGAGAGTTTGTTGTAGGCAGAATGCATCGGAGTAGGATTCTATTGCGTTGACACCAGTGGAGGCTGCTGAGGGGAGGACGGCTCATAATAATGGCTGGAATGGAGTCAATGGAATGGTATCAAACACATGGAAACCACATGTTTGATACCATTCCATTGACTCCATTCCAGCCATTATTATGAGCCGTCCTGCCCTCAGCAGCCTCCACTGACTCCACTGTGTAGAGTACTGACTCAGCCCGTACTCTACACAGACCGGTGCGGCATAACCAATCAGAGCTGCAGTAGGCCTATCTGCAAATAGACCATTGCCTTACAGTATATGGAGCTGTACCCTTTACTGTGAACTGGACTGCATGAGCAGTCGTGAGTAGATGCGCTTGTTTTGAGATCAAAGCGAGAGCTGCATGTAACCACGTGTGCACATTTTGTTCATATCCTTTGCTAGTTAGTGCGTTAATAGCCCAGTCAAAAGTCTCATGGAATGTAGGCCTACATTGAACACCACACATTGGCTGCTACTGTAGGCTGAATGATAGAACAGCTATTTCCATGTTAAAATGTTATGGGATGCATTTTCTCCATTGTTTTTTATGGCAGGCCACTCTGGTAGGCCTACATTATGATCCAATAGCCACAGTAGCCTACTTGACCACTGTCTGAAACTGTAACTTAAAGCGGGTACAGCCTCAGTGTTCACAGTAAACGCACGCTGGAAGTTGCACAGAATTTTCACAACGTTCAATTTTGCGCTCCTCTATTCCTGAACCATCATTCTCTTTCAAAACATTACATTCTTGATCGGAAATGACTATTTGAATATTGAGTAGGCATGATTTATTTCTTGCTTACGACCGACAGTTTCCCCCTCTCTTCCTGGTAGGTGTTACTTTTGTGAGACTTGTGAAACAATTGCCTGCCAGCTATATAGTGTTTTGCAGAACATATAAAACATATAAACTTTCTATTGATTTCTGTGTTCAGTCAGTCACCTGACCCTCAGCCAGAGGAGCCAGGGCTGGGTCGTCTCCTCCCCGCTGGCCCCTGGGGTCAGCCGGTAATCAGAGACAAAGTTCAGCAGAGACTAATGAAGATGCCTGGCACATCTGACAGGCTGACCCCAGAGATGGAGTGTGTGTGTGTCTGTGTGCATGCATGCGTGTTGAGAGGTGGGGGGGGGGCAAATCTGTCAACGAGAAGGTCTGCGTGAGAGTCCATGGACTGATAAAAGCGCCCCTGCACCTGTTGAAAAAGAGGGAGACAGGCAGGCACTGTCTGGCTTCTTTTGCTTTTGGACTACATGCCTCCAATAGGGTACGTTTTTATTTAGCACTCTCCAAGCCACAACCATTAAATCCATGGCAAATATCATGACACAAGCACTATATTGTCTCTGATGATAAATAGTTTTTATGCCACTTTTAGTACCCTGGGATATTAATTTGTCCTGGGAACTACGATCGGTTTACACCTGGCTCCCGCTGTGGCTTTCGGAGAAAAACAAAGCAACGGCCATTTACAGAATGTAGCAAACTGTTCTCAGTGTTACAACTGATGCAAGCAGATGGCAAGTGCCATGCATTTCAGAGGCAGAGTGGGCACCAGTACACCATTCAATGCTGTTAAATGATATAATATGAAAGAAAAAACATGACACAACATGACATCATGATACTGTTAATCCTAGCCTCTGATAGCACGCTTGTCTGAGAATGAAGTGTGACATTACTCTCAAGTACTTGAGCACACTATATATGCAAAAGTATGTGGACACCCCTTCAAATTAGTGGATTCGGCTATTTCAGCCACACCCGTTGCTGACAGGTGTATAAAATTGAGCACACAGCCATGCAATCTCCATAAACAAACATTGGCAGTAGAATGGCCTTACTGAAGAGCTCAGTCACTTTCAACATGGCACCGTCATAGGATGCCACCTTTCCAACAAGTCAGTTTGTCAAATTTCTGCCCTGCTAGAGCTGCCCCGGTCAACTGTAAGTGCTGTTATTGTGAAGTGGAAACGTCTAGGAGCAACAACGGCTCAGCCGTGAAGTGGTAGGCCACACAAGCTCACAGAACAGGACCGCTGAATGCTAAAGCATGTAAAAATAGTCTGTCCTCGGTTGCAACACTCACTACTGACTTCCAAACTGCCTCTGGAAGCAACATCAGGACAATAACTGTTCATCGGGAGCTTCATGAAATGTGTTTCCATGGCCGAGCAGCCGCACACAAGCCTAAAATCACCATGCGCAATGCCAAGTGTCGGCTGGAGTGGTGTAAAGCTCGCCGCCATTGGACTCTGGAGCAGTGGAAACACGTTCTCTGGAGTGATGAATCACGCTTCACCATCTGGCAGTCCGACGGACTAATCTGGGTTTGGCGGATGCCAGGAGAACGCTACCTGCCCGAATGCATAGTGCCAACTGTAAAGTTTGGTGGAGGAGGAATAATGGTTTGGGGCTGTTTTTCATGGTTCGGGCTAGGTCCCTTAGTTCCAGTGAAGAGAAATCAATGCTACAGCATATAATGACATTCTAGACGATTCTGTGCTTCCAACTTTGTGGCAACAGTTTGGGGAAGGCCGTTTCCTGTTTCAGCATGTCAATGCCCCCTGTGCACAAAGCGAGGTCCATACAGAAATGGTTTTCAAGATTGGTGTGAAAGAACTTGACTGGCCTGCACAGAGCCCTAACCTCAACCCCATCGAACACCTTTGGGATGAATTGGAACGCCGACTGCGAGGCAGGCGTAATCGCCCAACATTAGTGCCCAACCTCACTAATGCTCGTGGCTGAATGGAAGCAAGTCCCCGCAGCAATGTTCCAACATCTAGTGGAAAGCCTTCCCAGAAGAGTGGAGGCTGTTGTAGCAAAAAAGGGGGGACCAACTCCAAATGAATACCCATGATTTTGGAATGAGATGTTTGACAAGCAGGTGTCCACATACTTTTGGTAATGTAGTGTATATGGAGCCGATTCTAACAGATAATGGAAATGAATAGTTCCAATGGTAAACTGAGCTCTATTGCAAAATATATTCTCCAAAACCCAGACTTTTCATATGACTGGTCAGGAAATAAATAATTCTGCTGGAGGTAGCAGTGAACTTAGTGAGCAGTAAATCTCGTTTAGTCTGAACATACACTGAGTGAACAAAACATTAAGAACACCTGCTCTTTCCATGACAGACTGACCAGGTGAAAGCTATGATCCATTATTGATGTCACTTGTTAAATCCATTTCGCCTGCCTTACAGCTAGCAGTGAGGGAGATGGTGGTTGCCTTGCCTGTCATGAATAAAGTCATGTATTGTATGTCGTCTCCGTCTTGTCTTAACTTTCATTATAGTTGAGGTTCCACTCTTCGAACCCTCCAAACGGCGCGTTCGTTACATTATTCCAACTTGGAAAATTGTTTGAGGTGCAGTATAGTAGTGTCCATTTGTCAGGTTGTTTTTACTAGCTAGCTAGCTTTGTTCACTTCGGGGGATGCGAGTGCCGAATTATGTAGACTCGCCTAAATGTGCCTAGGCAATACCCACACATGTTCGGGTAATATGCATACGCAAAATATGAAATCGGCTAAATGCATCGAAAGCTAGGCTGACCCTGTCCATTAACAGTGACTGCATTCAGAAAAGGCCACGCGCATCAATTATTTTGTACATTTATTTTAATTAATTTGTATCGATGGAAACAAATGCATGAATACCCTCGCGCCTTTCCTGAGGGTTTGATGGAGTTTTTAGCAAATTCTGAGCATAAAAACTACCAGAATGAGAAAAAAACATGACAAAAAAATATTTTACTTTTTATATACAGTACCAGTCAAAGGTTTGGACACACCTACTTATTCAAGGGTTTTTCTTTATTTTCTACAAATTTTTTTTTACATTGTAGAATAATAGTGAAGACATCAAAACTATGAAATAACACACATGGAATCATGTAGTAACCAAAAAAGTGTTAAACAAATCAAAATATATTTTATATTTGAGATTCTTCAAATAGCCACCCCTTGCCTTGATGACAGCTTTGCACACTCTTGGCATTCTCTCAACCAGCTTCACAAGGTAGTCACCTGGAATGCATTTCAATTAACAGGTGTGCCTTGTTAAAAGTTAATTTGTGGAATTTCTATCCTTCTTAATGCGTTTGAGCCAATCATTTGTGTTGTGACAAGGTAGGGGTGGTATACAGAAGATAGCCCTATTTGGTAAAAGACCAAGTCCATATTATGGCAAGAAACAACAGTCCATCATTACTTTAAGACATGAAGGTCAGTGAATCCGGAACATTTCAAGAACTTTGAAAGATTCTTCAAGTGCAGTCGCAAAAACCATCAAGCGCTATGATGAAACTGGCTCTCATGAGGACCGCCACAGGAAAGGAAGACCCAGAGTTACCTCTGCTGCAGAGGATAAGTTCATTAGAGTTAACTGCACCTCAGATTGCAGCCCAAATAAATGCTTAACAGAGTTCAAGTAACAGACACATCTCAACATCAACTGTTAAGAGGAGACTGCGTGAATCACGCCTTCATGGTCAAATTGCTGCAAAGAAACCACTACTAAAGGCCCACTTGCTTGGGCCAAGAAACATGAGCAATGGACATTACTGGTGAAAATCTGTCCTTTGGTCTGATGAGTCCAAATTTGAGATTTTTGGTTCCAACTGCTGTGTATTTGTGAGACGCAGAGTAGGTGAACGGATGATCTCTCCATGTGTGGTTCCCACCGTGAAGCATGGAGGAGGAGGTGTGATGGTGCTTTGCTGGTGACACTGTCAGTGATTTATTAAGAATTCAAGGCACACTTAACCAGCATGGCTACCACAGCATTCTGCAGCGATACGCCATCCCATCTGGTTTGCGCTTAGTGGGACTATCATTTGTTTTTCAACAGGACAATGACCCAACACACCTCCAGGCTGTGTAAGGGCTATTTGACCAAGAAGGAGAGTGATGGAGTGCTGCATCAGATGACCTGGCCTCAACAATGCCAACAGTGTGCAAAGCTGTCATCAAGGCAAAGGGTGGCTACTTTGAAGAATCTCAAATATAAAATATATTTTGATTTGTTTAACACTTTTTTGTTACTACATGATTCCATATGTGTTATTTCATAGTTTTGATGTCTTCACTATTATTCTACAATGCAGAAAGTAGTAAAAATAAAGAAAAACCCTTGAATGAGTTGGTGTGTCCAAACTTTTGACTGGTACTGTGTGTGTGTGTATATATATATATATATATACCTGCATTAATTGCTAGCAAGTCTCCATCAGGACAACCAACTATAGATGTTTGTAATGTATAAAGTTTAATTAGGAGAGGGAGACAGACCGTGTTCACACCATGGCCAGCGCCAGGCCACTCTGTGGCGGTGCCAGCAGGGCTGGTTACTGAGGCAGGTGCAGCAGGCGCCCAGACGGGCAGAGGGGAGCGCCAGCACTGACAGTTTCCTGGCACCCTCACTCCTCTCGGACACTTTGCTACACATGCGTTTGAGACGTGCTCACCAGTGTCTCATCTTACCCCAGAACAGGCTTGATACAACCTGGACTTTACTAGGTAGACCTGTGCTCATCTCATTTCTCCCAAAGGTGAAAATGTAATAGACCAAATGATAGCAGAGTAATGTTTCATACAAAACATGGGAAAAGAAGGTATACAAAGCCTCACAAACACTTTTTACTTTTAAGATGTGAATCTAAAATAGGCATATCTTAGTTTTATTATAAAATCAATTGTCAAACTATGATAAAACATGGAAAATAGTTAATACATCATCATCTGACACGGCGCTATAAAGTCTATCTCTTACAATACTGTATCTGAACCACATATACACTTAGCATACAAAACATTAAGAACACCTACTTTTCAATGACAGACTGACCAGGTGAATCCAGGTGAACGCTATGATCCCTTATTGATTTCACTTTTCAAATCCACTTCAAATCAGTGTAAATGGAGGGGAGACAGGTTAAAGAAGGATTTTTACGCCTTGAGACAATTGAGACATGGATTGTGTATGTGTGCCATTCAGAGAGTGAATGGACAAGACAAAAAATGTAAGTGCCTTTGAACAGGGTACGGTAGTAGGTGCCAGGCGCACCAGTTTGTGTCAAGAACTGCAACGCTGCTGGGTTTTTCATGCTCAACAGTTTCCCGTGTGTATCAAGGATGGTCCACCACCCAAAGGACATCCAGCCATCTTGACAACTGTGGGGAGCATTGGAGTCAACATGGGCCAGCATCCCTGTGAAACGCTTTCAACACCTTGTAGAGTCCATGCCCCGACAAATTGAGGCTGTTCTGAGTAAAAGGAAGGGGGGGGGGGGGTCCCACTCAATATTAGGAAGGTGTTCCTAATGTTTGGTATACTCAATGTATACAGGTGTACATGCATTGTAATACTTACAAAATTACAGAACATAAACATAGATGGCTGTTGAACAGGGAGATGTTATATTTAATCCTGGCATTTCCTTCGCATTTTCTTTCAGGTGAACGCTGTGCTGCCTACTGTATGTAAACCATGTATGTGTCTATGAGGTGGACTCAGAGATTTGTTGGGCTGTAGTGTTTATGAGGTCTCGGGGAAGACTCTCTCTGGCCTCATGCATCCGTCTCCTGGCCCTCTGGAATGCCTCTGCCAATTAGAGCACAAATCCACTGTTTAACAGGCTACTGTAATATTTTTTCCGCTCAGCATCTTGACATTTTGTAATTCTTTGTCAATTATTTGTATTTGGACATGACATTCCTTACCCAGGACATTATAGACAGCCCCTTGCTGACTGAAGCCTCCCAGCTGGTCCAGAACACTCTGCATCCTCTTCTTCAGGTTGCTGGCATCAACAAACGCCCTGAACACAAGACAAGCATATATGTCAAACAAACAACAGAGAAAATATGGCCCAAATGGAAAGTCGGAACCTTTTTCATTCTGTTGCTTCACCCCATACTAAAATAACATAATACTGTGGACCCCTCATAAATAATCTGTAAATATTCACAGTGGTATTTTCATCTGTGCAACCAACAGAAAGTCTTGACTTGAACCAGACTCACCTGGCGTGCTGGATACAATGGAGGTTGAAGGTGACGCTGCCTGTGGTCTGTGTGCGGAAGCCAAAGCGACTCAGCCTCTCTCCCTACACAGACAGGGTTAGCTAGACTTGTATGTAAATACTTATCAGTCAGTGTTTTCAGGACTTTATTCAGAGAATTGCAGTATTTTCTTTGTACCTTGAAGGTCCCTGGGACTCTGACATAACTGTAGTCCTCCAGCTCAGGGGATCCACCAATGAAGAAGCGTCTCAGTTCTGACACTGTTCCCGTCTGCAGCGGTCTCCACGTATGACACGTTACTGTATGCTTCCCTATGGGATACACACACACACACCTGTTTGAGCCAGAGTAGATCATTTACGCTACTTTCAGAAAACAATTCTGACTGTCATTATACACATATACACATCTTACCAGGGGTGGAAGGAATGACCAGGTAGCCATAGCCTTCATTTCTGTAGCGCTGCCAGAAGTCCAGGGAGAGGACTTTGAAGTACAGAACTGGCCATTGGGGAAGGGATTCTATGATAAAATAATTAGCAGGAAAAATTAAGAAATGCCATATGAAGTTACGCTATGATGAAATGCATGTTACAAATACCATTTTATGATAATTATTGTCAGGAATACAATCTAAACTAAATATTTATATTAATATTCGTTAAGTATTCAGACCCCTTCACTTTTTACACATTTTGTTACGTTACAGCCTTATTCTAAAATGGATTAAATAGTTTTTTTCCCTCATCAATCTACACACAATACCCCATAATGACAAAGCAAAAACAGGGTTTTAGAAATGTTTGTAAAAAAACAAACAAACAAACCCTGAAATATCACATTTACATAAGTATTCAGACCCTTTAATCAGTACTTTCTTGAAGCACCTTTGGCAGTGATTACAGTCTTGAGTCTTCTTGGGTATGACGCTACAAGCTTGGCACACCTGTATTTGGGGAGTTTCTCCTGTTCTTCTCTGCAGATCCTCTCAAGCTCTGTCAGGTTGGATGGGGAGCGTCATTGCACAGCTATTTTCAGGTCTCTCCAGAGATGTTAGATCGGGTTCAAGTCTGGGCTTTGGCTGGGACACTCAAGGACATTCAGAGACTTGTCCCGAAGCCACTCCTGCATTGTCTTGGCTGTGTGCTTAGGGTCATTGTTCTGTTGGAAGGTGAACCTTCGCCCCAGTCTGAGGTCCTGAGCACTCTGGAGCAGGTTTTCATCAAGGATCTCTTTGTACTTTGCTCCGTTCATCTTTCCCTCTATCCTGATTAGTCTCCCAGTCCCTTCCGCTGAAAAACATCCCCACAGCATGATGCTGCCACCACCATGTTTCACCGTAAGGATGGTATTTGCCAGGTGATGAACGGTGCCTGGTTTCCTCTAGACGTGGTGCTTGACATTCAGGTCAAAGAGTTTAATATTGGTTTCATTAGACCAGAGAATCTTGTTTCTCATGGTCTGAGAGTCCTTTAGGTGCCTTTTGGCAATCTGCAAGCGGGAAGTCATGTGTCTTTTACTTAGGAGTGGCTTCCGTCTGGCCACTCTACCATAAAGGCCTGATTGGTGTGGTTCTCTGTAGCTCAATTGGTAGAGCATGGCGCTTGTAACGCCAGGGTAGTGGGTTCGATCCCCGGGACCACCCATATGTAAAAATGTATGCACACGTAACTGTAAGTCGCTTGGGATAAAAGCGTCTGCTAAATGGCATATTATATTATTATTATATTATTGATGGAGTGCTGCAGAGATGGTTGTCCTTCTGGAAGGTTCTCCCATCTCCACAGAGGAACTCTGGAGCTCTGTCAGAGTGACCATAGGGTTCTTGGTCACCTCCCTGAGCAAGGCCCTTCTCCCCCGATTGCTCAGTTTGGCCGGGCCACCAGCTCTAGGAAGAGTCTTGGTGGTGCCATACTTCTTCCATTTAAGAATGATGGAGGCCACTGTGTTCTTTGGGACCTTCAATGCTGCAGACATTTTTTGGTACCCTTCCCCAGAGCTATGCCTCGACTCAATCCTGTCTCGGAGCTCTACGGACAATTTCTTCGACCTCATGGCTTGGTTTTTGCTCTGACATGCACTGTCAACTGTGGGACCTTATATAGACAGGTGTGTGCCTTTCCAAATCATGTCCAATCAATTGAATTTACCACAGGTGGACTCCAATCAAGTTGTAGAAACATCTCAAGGATGATCAATGGAAACAGGATGCACCTGAGCTCAATTTCGAGTCTTATAGCAAAGGATCTGAATACTTATGTAAATAAGGTATCTGTTTTTTTAAATTTAAATACATTTGCTAAAATGTAAAAAAAACTGTTTTTACTTTGTCATTATGGGGTATTGTGTGTAGATCGATGAAGAAAAATGTTTTAAAATCCATTTTAGAATAAGGCTGTAACGTAACAAAATGTGGAAAGAGTGAAAGGGTCTGAATACTTTCCAAATGCACTGTAAACTCACCCTCTGTCTCATCCTTTCTCCTGAAGAATGCCTCAAAGCTGAAAGGGTAACTGAAGAAAGCCACGTCGTCCTACAGGCATAAGAAAAGCATGTTCAGATGTTTACCTATGTCTCTAATAAGAACAGCGGTTAATGTGAAGACCTGAATTATAGACCCGCCTTTCCTATGGTCTTTGTGCGACAAGTCTGAGTCACTCCAGAGAGAGACTGGAATGGCAGAGTGGACCAATCTAGGAAGAACAGGCAGGGAAGGTAGGGTTAGCTGAAAACAACTTGTTCAAAACGACCAGCTATATTATCTAAAGAAACAGGAATCTAGTTGTAAATGGAGCTTACAAAGTGAACGATGTAAAAGACATACAGTATATTGACAATATGTGTAAGAAGTGGGATATCTTTCTCTATAAAAGGTGACGGTTTATTTTGACTCACTGTTGGGCAGCTCCATGAAAAAGTGGATGTATAAGTTGTCATATTCAAAGCCTTTGGCTGAGTCTGGAGAGAGAGCAGAGAAATGGTCACTACAGGAGACCTAATGAAATGACTACTTTAAAATACAGTATATTGAAAAGTCATATTATAACTGTCTCTACCATTACTTACCTATTTCTCCATTAACCAACAGACGCAGAATTCCAGGGGGTGGCTGAAGGACACGAACATATACAGAATTAATTCATCCCATAATTTCATACATCAGCTTGGCGTGTCACCAAAACTCTGAAATGTATGGGTTTCTGATCATCATTGCTTAATTGAATTACCAAATACTGAGCGAACACCGCGGATGACCTTTGCTGATTAAAATACTTGTGTTAAGGATCTGTCACTGACTAGATATATACCATTTCAAAGTCCTGGCCAACCAAGCTGTTGAGGTAGTCTTTATGACGTACATAAAGCTGAAAGGAGAAAAAGAGAGGAGAGGTCATCATCATAAAGACTCTAACCTGACTGAAAGGCTAAAATAATATTTCATCAGTGTATGAACATGCATAAGGACAAATCTGACATTAGGCCACTTTGGGGTACAAAAACATCTGCCTAGTGTTGATTTGGGGGTGAACTATAATACAAGTATTATTACAGTGCACGAACAGTGAATAACACTACACACTCAGTCACTAACGTCTTTATACATGCGCTGTTCCCGTTCCTTCTCCTCTGGTCTGATGCCTTCTGACACGTTCTCCAGGGTTAGACGCCACACCTCCCTCTTCTCCCCCTCCGTCTCAACCCTGGGCGCAAACACACAGCATCATGACACAGTCAATGGCCTGTACTGTATTTTTATTTTTATTTCACCTTTATTTAACCAGGTAAGCCAGTTGAGAACAAGTTCTCATTTACAACTGCGACCTGGCCAAGATAAAGCAAAGCAGTGCGATAAAAACAACAACACAGAGTTACATATGGGGTAAAACAAAACATAAAGTCAAAAATACAACAGAAAATATATATACAGTGTGTGAAAATGTAGCAAGTTATGGAGGTAAGGCAATTAATAGGCCATAGTGCAAAATAATTACAATTAGTATTAACACTGGAATGATAGATGTGCAAGAGATGATGTGCAAATAGAGATACTGGGGTGCAAATGATTATGTATTCTGCTCCCAAGTAACCCTTATTTGAGCTAGGGGTAAAACATTTTGACTTCAGCGGGTGCGGGCCACTTGCCTGTAGGGCTCTTTGCCTTTGTTGAAGTCTGGTTTGATGGTGACCACTCCATTTCCATCTGCTCTTATCGTGCACAACAAGCATTCCTTCTCCTTTTGGCCAAGTCTGAGAGATACAAGAATACAATGCCACTTTTAATTTCCTGAATTGGAATGTACTTAAATGTTATTACATACAAAGCAGTGTAATAAGTGCAAAGGCTACATAGTGTTTTTTCCCCTTGTGCTACTCACTTGCCCGGTGGTCCCAGGTCCCCCATGATGTGCATGGTCTGTACAGGTGTGTTGACCACGTGGCTGGTCTTCACAAAGTCCTCTGAGGGCTCCCAGGTAATCAGCCTGGACTTAGGGATGGTGCTGTCACTGCAGACCAACAGAATACCACAAACACATTTTGCATATAAGGGTATGGTGTAATTTTAACATACCGGTACACTGTCTTCAAAGCAGCACATCACGCTTCAATGTTGCCTCAATTACATTCACTTTAATAAAAATTCACTTTGGTGAGTAACAGGGACCTACACTGGGCGTCTGTCCTGTCGTCTGTGTCTGACATTGGCCATCCTTTCTGCCAGGAAGGTAGGGTTGGACTTGACCTGCGTCACCATACTCTGGGAATGCTGTAGTGAGTATTTCAAAAACAGCTTTAAAACACTAATGTGTCTTTGAGACAGAAATTAGGTAAATGCTACTACAATACTGGACACTCCTCGAGGAATTACATATGTCCAGGATGGATTGATTTGAATAACATTAATGAAATGGAGATTCAGTATAAACCCACCCCTTCCCAATTGGTGTAGCGGTCAAAATCGGAGTAGGTAAAAATCCTGCGGTTCCGTCTGCCCCTGGTCCGCCCCAGAGCAATGATCTCTGTGTGGTATTGCCTCTCCAGTGGAGTCTGGCATACTGACTCACTCTGGAACAAATCCACTTCATACTGCACACACACACACATGACTTACTATTCAACATCAAACTATCCTAAACAGTAAAGTCTTATTCGTTATATGGACGCTGGTAGAGGACCTACCTGACTGAACAGCTTCTCCTGCCAGCCTACCACCAACTCCTCCTCATCGTCTCCGGCTGAAAACAAAACCAAGATGTTCTGGTCCATATCTAGCCACTACGAAAATAACATCTACTCAACTAAGAAGCATCATCTTGCTGTTTCAAAACATCTAACATCATCTTGCTGTTTCAAAACAGTGTTAATACCTGATTGAGCCGGTGAGTTGAGGGTGTCCAGCTCAATGCCTTCCCTCTCCGGTTGAGCCAAAACCTGCTGCTGAAGGTGTTGGGAGAGGGCTGCTGTGGAGGTGACTCTCTGAATACGGATCCTGTAAACACCATTTTAAATATAAACAAAGTAAACAAGATTCTAGCTAACTATTCTCAGGGATCAGGTTAAGCAATATACTGTGTGTTCATCATCATCTGCTTTGAGAGCTAACGTTAGCTAACGATAGTGTCTTGCTTGTATGTCAATGCAAGGAATAAAAGCCACACAAAGGCTAACTACAATTTACTTAATTTGAAGGTTTTTGACAGCATCCCGGGAACGATAGACAGCCTCTCCCGTGTCGGTGCTCCAGCCGTCTGCCATGTTGTAACGTTAGGAACTTTTTTGATGGCTGGCTAGCTAGCTAGGTTAGCTAGCAAGCTATGCTGCAGTTGTTTTCTTGATAAATATTATTATTAGCTTGCAAGCTAACGTTAGCTTAACTAGCAACATACACTCGCGCGCTATGTATCTAGCACCAAGATGGTTAGCAGCAGGCAATTTAGTCAATTTGCTAGCAACCCAATTTTGTAGATAACGTTAGTACTTTTCACAAGCGTCTGCTCGTTGCATGGTAACAACAGTCTCTACCTGCCTGCTTGGGTTTCTGGTGAGCAATCTAACTATTTATTGGTGCACTACCGCCACCCACCGTGGGATCCAGTCAGGACAGCAGAATAAAAAACACCCACTGATATCATGTAATGTAATGTCAGAACAATAATTGTTCCCTTGCTGTAAAAAGTTTAAGAACCCTTGTTGCAATTAATTAAGAAAAAAATCTGTCTGACACAAATAATTGCAATTTCAAAAGCTTTATTGGAAATACATGTTTCAAACAGCACAAGTCAAGTACAGATGGGTGCAGCTACATCAGATAATTGCTCATTTAGTTTAAATGTGATGCAGTCCTCCAGTCACAGTTCATATGCACACTTTTGACATGCTTCAGACCAGATGCATAATCCACTTCTGTGCACAATTTTCATGAACTTGCATACATCACAGTGTTTCAAGCTTTTGTATTCTGCATCTCTCAGCTGTCTTTCATCTGAAGCCATATCCTCCAGGGTCTAAACAGGTGTAGGTTTCCGTCTCTGTGTGGGAGACCAGATATTGCAAGGAGGCCAGTAAGGGGCCCTCTTCTCTTCCCTTTGGCCAAAGGAGACCTAAGACCCCAATACCAGTGACACTGCCCTGCGGCCGGTGCTGTCCTTTGGATGAGACCGTGTAGACAGAGGTCTTATCTCTCTGTGGTTACTAAACATCTCATGGCACTTATGGCATGAGTAGGGGTGTTGACCCTGCTTCTCCTGGCTATATTTCCAAGCCTAAGCATGGGAAAGCGCTTCTACACACTATGTAAATCCAACTCATTATCATACGCCACCTGGGTAGGATGTATGTGGACCAATATCGTATTTGTTTTGTAAGAATGGTGCATGTCGCAAAATATAAGAATGAGACCAATATATGTATTTTGCTAATTTTTTATTACTTTTTTATTTAACCAGGTAAGCCAGTTGAGAACAAGTACTCATTTACAACTGAGACCTGGCCAAGATAAAGCAAAGCAGTGCAATAAAAACAACAACACAGAGTTACATATGGGGTAAACAAAACATAAAGTCAAAAATACAACAGAAAATATATATATACAGTGTGTGCGAATGTAGTCAAATATGGAGCTAAGGCAATAAATATGCCATAGTGCAAAATAGTTACAATTTCGTATTAACACTGGAATGATAGATGTGCAAAAGATGATGTGCAAATAGAGATACTGGGGTGCAAATTAGCAAAATAAATAACAATATGGGGATGAGGTAGTTGGGTGGGCTAATTTCAGAATGGCTGTGTGCAGGTGCAGTGATCGGTAAACTGCTCTGACAACTGACGCTTAAAGTTAGTGAGGGAGATAAGAGTCTCCAGCTTCAGAGATTTTTGCAGTTCGTTCCAGTCATTGGCAGCAGAGAATTGGAAGGAATGGTGGCCAAAGGAGGTGTTGGCTTTGGGGATGACCAGTGAGATATACCTACTGGAGCGCAGACTACGCGTGGGTGTTGCTATGGTGACCAATGAGCTAAGATAAGACGGGGATTTGCCTAGCAGTGATTTATAGATGACCTGGAGCCAGTGGGTTTGGCGACGAATATGTAGTGAGGGCCAGCCAACAAGAGCGTACAGGTCACAATGGTGGGTAGTATATGGGCTTTGGTGACAAAACGGATGGCATGTATATATAATAAGGCACCCTGTATATATTATACAGGTTGGGAAGGCTGTGCATCAAAAGGCCAAAGGTTACCTGCAGCAACCTGAGTGAAGAAAGCGATTGTACAGATGAAATCACATCTGAACACAGTTTATGTAGTGAATTAATGCTTGGCACGTCATAAAATGTAACCAAGCATAAACGTCACAAGCAAAAGGCTTGTTTGGATACGGTCTGTTTGTATCGTCTTCCCACTGGTTGTAGCTAACTGAATAACGAAAGTGATGTGCATATATCCTACTGACTGAGAAATGGTTGTGTGGATGGTTGGTTCGACGTTTTACATAGGCCAACAGGAAATCATTAGGAATTAACCATTCCTTGCCAATATATATATATATATATTTTTTTTTTGCACTTGGAGAAACAATCATTAAGGGACCACAATGGAAGTATTTGGTTTTATTGTGTTGTCCCTGACACGTTTTATTTTATTAAACGGTTTTAATTATTTTATTTAAGTGTCAAATCAAATATATCTATCTGGCTTTCTATCTAACTCAAATGGGCTGCTGAGGACACTTTGATCATCACATTTCAGGCACAAGTCAGCAGGTGGCAGTGTCTTTAAATGCAGCACTGCCTTAGTGCACTTCATGATCTGCAGATCAGTAATTTTGTGGTTGTGAATGTGATTTATCCAAATGCGGTAGTCCAGTACATTTGTTTTGGCTTAGCAAGCTAGCTACCCCCAGTTTTAGCTAAAATGTCCCCTGTAGCTCAGTTGGTAGAGCATGGCGCTTCCAACGCCAGGGTTGAGGGTTCGTTTCCCACGGGGGGCCAGTATGAAAATGTATGTACTAACTGTAAGTCGCTCTGGATAAGATCGTCTGCTAAATGACTAAATTGTAAGAAGTGTTGTGCAATATTGGAGGACAGGTGTCGTAACTGACATTTTTGTATTGTGCTTGATTATCCACTAGTAGTTTGACAAATATGCACTGAGCATCAAAATTATCTCCCGAATAGTTTTGAAAGATGTGTTGGCAGAATTTAGGGTGAGCTGTTGTAACTTCTCAAGGGATATGTTCTGTGTTTGATTGTGATGTTATGCCTTTCATTGACACCTGGTATGTCTGCACCCTAACACAAGGCAATGGTGTTCCGGAACTGTTAATGTATTGAAAGTACTGTTGTGTAAACAAATTTGTTGTATTATCACCTTCCGCAATATAAGGGACATGTAAGCATTTCTTCCTTGAGTTCTTCCCTATGAAATCAGAGGTGGATCTCCCCTGCAGCTGCTCGTATTAAATATGTTTCTATTATATCGTCAAATAGCCTCTGCCTTAATCTTGGATCGAATTTTCCACAACAATGTGGTTCAGAGGTTCAAGAGTTCACGAGTGGCATTGTTGCTGTCATTATAGTATCCTTTGTTTTGTTTACTGTAACTACATATTTCGGTTTATCAGAGGATGCCTTCAGTCTTGGAACTACAGTTTTTGGCAATGGCCATGGTAAATTAGCAAGGAGGGGCTGAGTGAATCAAGAGTCATATGCTCGGTAGCTAGCTACTTTGAATGGGAGTGTTGTAACGTTATCTAGCTTGCTACAATTTGTAGCTAACGTTAATGACGTAAAAGATAGTGCCAGTAGGCTACAGCGGCAAGCAAGAGCACAACACATCAATGCCACTGATGTCTGTCAACCCTATAATTTCCGTTTTAATCCTGTCCTATTCCAGTACACAAACTCATCACATATTCCTTCCACTACAAGACAGTGACCCAGCTACTCCTCAGCATTGGGGTTCTGGTGCCCCTCTGTGGTGGTATTGAGAAGAGTGTGGGCACTGTTCGGGGTCCTCATGTTTCAGCTGCTCTCTATCAGCACAGGGGTGTTGTACACCATCCTGGGGCTGGTACTGTTTGGTGCATCTTCCCAGAATCAAGTGGAGGGGTTAGTTCCTGTATCCCTCTCCCTTATGGGTATGGCCACAGTGCACTCCCGTATGGTTAAGGGCTTTCTTTTTGGAGTCAGTGTACCCATGTTAGCCCTGCCCTGGCTGTTTCTGCTCATCGTAACCCTTTTGGTCCCACAAACTGTCTTCCTCTGCAACGTCATCATTGCAGGGCAGGATCTGTATCCTTACTCCAACCTCATTGTGGTTGAAAATAACTGTGATACACTCTGCAGTGTGTCACAGCTTTAAGTGTGCGTAGTAGTGTAGTTAAGTTGTAATATTTGTGTGTGTTGTATATGCTTGAAATGTTTGTTGAGTCCTCATGCTGAACATTATGGGATGTTTGGTTAGGAAAATCTTGCATCACTGCGTCACACATTCTCTTTATCTTGCTCTGGTGAAACAGACGGAAAGGGCTGGCTCTCACTTCTAGACATGTCTGATGCTAGGGCATCAGTGCTGGACAAGAAGATGCCTTTCAGGCTGCTGAGGACCATTGGTGTCCTGTATGTCCCTGCATCAACAGAGGAGAGAAGGAAGACGGTCCACCCACCGTGAGTAATGAGAAAGCACTAAACGCATTATTTATCCTACAAGACAAGAGGTCATTAAATTAACATGATTTCTGGGTGCAAGCCAGAGAACATGATGTTCTACAGTATAATGAGGTGCAGTTTTAATAGAGGATCCTCAGCTGTAATTGAATACTGTACAATAGGCACCTAGTGGTCCCCCATGATTCAATAGAGAATCACTGTTTAGTTAGATAAGCGCCCCTTAATCTCTCCACATTCTCATTGGTTGCAGAATCATCCCATCCCCAGGCTCCTACCCAGTCCACGCCCACGCTCCAGTTTCCTCCAATCTACAGGCTACCGAGACCACACCAAAGACATTTGAAGGCTGGGCCAACTCATACTATACACAGGGGAGCCCTGTTCAGCTCTCAGGTTATTATGGTCACAACCATGGATATGTCCTCAAGCATAGCTTTGGGCCAAGTCATGGACATAGTCACTAACACAGCTCCGGCCATGGACACAGTCATGGGCACACATATGCCTCTCAAACCACTAGTCACTGGGATCCAGTGGCTCAACATCTACATTCTCAACATTCCCACCTCAGTCCACTGTCTGTGTCTGTCAGTGCCCCCCAGAGTTTCACAGCAAACATGCCAGAGTCACTGCCAGGATCTGTGATGGTTCACCCAGGGGCACCTGTGTCTTCACTGACAGATTGTTGACATAGAAAACACATTGAATGACAGAGCTATCTCATATGTTATACGTTGAGATATAATATGCTTGGACATGGGGTTTGAGGCAGTACTTAAAGGTACACGGTTTCTTCACTGATGATTTTGGTTTCAAGAAACAAGCAGGCTCTGAATGTTCAAGGTCAAATCAATACAAGAAGGTTTTGATTGTCAGTTGATTGTAAGACCACTCCTTTTGGCTTGTACTTTGCGTTTTTCTACACATACTGTAGACAAATCTCTTGGCACTCTTGATATATCAGGCATTTTATATTACACTTTCACTGATTTATTCAGTTTTCCTTTACTTAACTACTTACAGCAATTAAATAGCACCCCCTCACCAGTAAATTTGATCCATTACATGCAGTTTGTTTGGCAATCAACATTGTTGTAAATTGAGGAGCAGGGAGCAGTGGGTGAGGTTATCAAGAGTGTGGGCTATAAGGGCAGATTATGATGTAATCTTTAGAAAATGAGGCAGTTGTGCACAGTAAAGAGAAGCCATAAATGACAACCAAGACTAAATATAGCAAATCAATGATTATTATTTCTTTACAAATGCATGCTTTCAAGTTATACTGTTTATATACAAATAGCTATTTTGCATATACAACTGGATTAAGTGGTAAGAGTCATGTAACAGGTCATGATGGAACACGTTATTCGATATCAGTAATGCAAGAGAAAAAGTTAAAAGGCACACAATTCTTCAATGAAAACATGAACCCTGCCATATCACTACAATAGTTTAGGTGTTTCTCTATTAAAAGAAACACCAAAAGGACAGCTGAACATCACCCTTATATCATCCACTTCATTTCATACAGTTAATGTTCAACAGAACCTCAGAAAATTGAAGTAAATATTCTGTATTAGACCTTCAACCATCAGCATAGAAAGATAAATCCTACATAAAATGCTTACTGGGTGTACAAAACATTAGGAACGCCTGCTCTTTCCATGACATAGCTTTCACCTGGATTTACCTGGTCTGTCTATGATCCCTTGTTGATGTCACTTGTTAAATCCACTTCAATTAGTGTAGATGAAGGGCAGAAGACACATTAAAGGAGGATTTTTAAGTCTTGCTACAATTGAGACATGGATTGTGTGTGTGTGCCATTCAGAAGGTAAATGGGGAAGACAAAAGATTGAAGTGCCTTTAAACGGGGTATGGTAGTAGGTTCCAGGTGCACCGGGTTGAGTGTGTCAAGAACTGCAACGCTGCTGGGTTTTTCACGCTCAACAGTTTCCCGTGTATCAAGAATGGTCCACCACCCAAAGGACATCCAGACAACTTGACAACTGTGGGAAGCATTGGAGTCAACATGGGCCAGCATCCCTGTGGAATGCTTTCGACACCTTGTAGAGTCCATGCCCCGACGAATTGAGGCTGCTCTGAAGGCAAAAGGGGGCGGGTGGAACTCAATATTAGGAGGGTGTTCCTAATGTTTTGTACACTCAGTGTATACTGTACACATCCCAGAATTAGTGATTATCAGAACACACATAAATGACAGTTAATAGACGTATTCATGTTGTACTGCAAGTGCACATACAACCAACACATTGCATTGCCTAAATGCCGTGGTAGTGTCCATCTAAATGTGACTAGTTGGCACTAAGCCTTACAGTCAGAGAGCATGAGAAAAAAACACCTGGACATTTTTACAGTTTACCACCATTGAATCTAAGACCTATTCTTTAATGAACCGATGAAGAACAAGGCTCAATGACTAAATAGTTACTGCAATTTAAATGTACAAATTTAACAGTACATGGTACAATATGAATGTGCTATAAGTATGCATACAGTGGAAGTCGGAAGTTTACATACACCTTAGCCAAATACATTTAAACTCAGTTTTTCACAATTCCTGACATTTAGTCCTAGTAAAAATTCCCTTTCTTAGGTCAGTTAGGATCACCACTTTATTTTAAGAATGTGAAATGTCAGAATAATAGTAGAAAGAATGATTTATTTCAGCTTTTATTTCTTTCATCACATTCCCAGTGGTTCAGAAGTTTACATACAGTGGGGAGAACAAGTATTTGATACACTGCCGATTTTGCAGGTTTTCCTACTTACAAAACATGTAGAGGTCTGTAATTTTTATATCATAGGTACACTTCAACTGTGAGAGACGGAATCTAAAACAAAAATCCAGAAAATCACATTGTATGATTTTTAAGTAATTCATTTGCATTTTATTGCATGACATAAGTATGTGATACATCAGAAAAGCATAACTTAATATTTGGTACAGAAACCTTTGTTTGCAATTACAGAGATCATACGTTTCCTGTAGGTCTTGACCAGGTTTGCACACACTGCAGCAGGGATTTTGGCCCACTCCTCCATACAGACCTTCTCCAGATCCTTCAGGTTTCGGGGCTGTCGCTGGGCAATACGGACTTTCAGCTCCCTCCAAAGATTTTTTATTGGGTTCAGGTCTGGAGACTGGCTAGGCCACTCCAGGACCTTGATGGTTCTTACGGAGCCACTCCTTAGTTGCCCTGGCTGTGTGTTTCGGGTCGTTGTCATGCTGGAAGACCCAGCCATGACCCATCTTCAATGCCCTTACTGAGGGAAGGAGGTTGTTGGCCAAGATCTCGCGATACATGGCCCCATCCATCCTCCCCTCAATACGGTGCAGTCGTCCTGTCCCCTTTGCAGAAAAGCATCCCCAAAGAATAATGTTTCCACCTCCATGCTTCACGGTTGGGATGGTGTTCTTGGGGTTGTACTCATCCTTCTTCTTCCTCCAAACACGGTGAGTGGAGTTTAGACCAAAAAGCTATATTTTTGTCTCATCAGACCACATGACCTTCTCCCATTCCTCCTCTGGATCATCCAGATGGTCATTGGCAAACTTCAGACGGGCCTGGACATGCGCTGGCTTGAGCAGGGGGACCTTGCGTGCGCTGCAGGATTTTAATCCATGATGGCGTAGTGTGTTACTAATGGTTTTCTTTGAGACTGTCCTGCCGTGTAGTTCTGGGCTGATCCCTCACCTTCCTCATGATCATTGATGCCCCACGAGGTGAGATCTTGCATGGAGCCCCAGACCGAGGGTGATTGACCATCATCTTGAACTTCTTCCATTTTCTAATAATTGTGCCAACAGTTGTTGCCTTCTCACCAAGCTGCTTGCCTATTGTCCTGTAGCCCATCCCAGCCTTGTGCAGGTCTACAATTTTATCCCTGATGTCCTTACACAGCTCTCTGGTCTTGGCCATTGTGTAGAGGTTGGAGTCTGTTTGATTGAGTGTGTGGACAGGTGTCTTTTATACAGGTAATTTGTTCAAACAGGTGCAGTTAATACAGGTAATGAGTGGAGAACAGGAGGGCTTCTTAAAGAAAAACTAACAGGTCTGTGAGAGCCGGAATTATTACTGGTTGGTAGGTGATCAAATACTTATGTCATGCAATAAAATGCAAATTAATTACTTAAAAATCATACAATGTGATTTTCTGGATTTTTGTTTTAGATTCCGTCTCTCACAGTTGAAGTGTACATATGATAAAAATTACAGACCTCTACATGCTTTGTAAGTAGGAAAACCTGCAAAATCGGCAGTGTATCAAATACTTGTTCTCCCCAATTAGTATTTGGTAGCATTGACTTAAATTGCTTAACTTGGGTCAAACGTTTTGGGTAGCCTTCCACAAGCTTCCCACAATAAGTTGGGTGAATTTTGGCCCATTCCCCCTGACAGAGCTGGTGTAACTGAGTCAGGTTTGTAGGCCTCCTTGCTCGCACATGCTTTTTCAGTTCTGCCCACACATTTTCTATAGGATTGAGGTCAGGGCTTTGTGATGGCCACTCCAATACCTTGACTTTGTTGTCCTTAAGCCATTTTGCCACAACTTTGGAAGTATGCTTGGGGTCATTGTCCATTTGGAAGACCCATTTGCGACCAAGCTTTAACTTCCTGACTGATGTCTTGAGATGTTGCTTCAATATATCCACATCATTTTCCTTCCTCATGATGCCATCTATTTTGTGAAGTGCACCAGTCCCTCCTGCAGCAAAGCACCCAAACAGCATGATGCTGCCACCCCCGTGCTTCACGGTTGGGATGGTGTTCTTCGGCTTGCAAGCTTTCCCCTTTGTACTCCAAACATAACGATGGTCATAATGGCCAAACAGTTCCATTTTTGTTTAATCAGACCAGAGGACATTTCTCCAAAAAGTATGATCTTTGTCCCCATGTGCAGTTGCAAACCGTAGTCTGGCTTTTTTATGGTGGTTTTGGAGCAGTGGCTTCTTCCTTGCTGAGCGACCTTTCAGGTTATGTCAATATAGGACTCGTTTTACTGTGTATATAGATACTTTTGTACCCGTTTCCTCCAGCATCTTCACAGGGTCCTTTGCTGTTGTTCTGGGATTGATTTGCACTTTTCACACCAAAGTACGTTCATATCTAGGAGACAGAATGCGTCTCCTTCCTGGGCGGTATGATGGCTGCGTGGTCCCATGGTGTTTATATTTGCGTACTATTGTTTGTCCAGATGAACGTGGTACCTTCAGGCGTTTGGAAACTGCTCCCTAGGATGAACCAGACTTGTGGAGGTCTACAGTTTTTTTTCCTGAGGTCTTGGCAGATTTCTTTTGATTTTCACATGATGTCAAGCAAAGAGGCACTGAGTTTGAAGGTAGGCCTTGAAATACATCCACAGGTACACCTCCAGTTGACTCAAATGATGTCAATTAGCCTATCAGAAGCTTCTAAAGCCATGACATCATTTTCTGGAATTTTCCAAGCTGTTTAAAGGCACAGTCAACTTAGTGTATGTAAACTTCTGACCCACTGGAATTGTGATACAGTGAATTATAAGTGAAATAATCTGTCTATAAACAATTGTTGGAAAAATTACTTGTGTCATGCACAAAGTAGATGTCCTAACCGACTTGCCAAAACTATAGTTTGTTAACAAGAAATGTGTGGAGTAGTTGAAAAACGACTTTTAATGACTCCAATCTAAGTGTATGTAAACTTCTGACTTCAACTGTATTTTACTCTAATCTTGCTCTGCTCTCTGTATTTACACAACCTTCCTAGGGCATCTGAATAGGCGGCCATGTTGAATTTGTAAATACATTCACAGATGGCAAATATAGAATGCTTTTAATGCCTTAGACGTCAAATTAGTTAATATACAAGAAAAAACGCCTTGTGGGGATCTTCACAGCATGATAAAACGTCCTGACGCAATATTTCATATCATAATCACCTCTGTTTTCGCCTACATGGGACCAACACTTTACAAAATCTATCCAGCCACCAGAGGTTACACCACCTCAGGCTAGGGAATGAATAAAGCGAACAATAATAAATAAACATTTCGAAACCCCTTATTACAGTGAGAGGCACATCTAATCTATTAACAATAATACAACTATACACATAAAAAAAGAAAACCGAAATAGATTTCACTCTGACTTGACCTTACGCTCAGTGACATGCGTTGAGGTCGGTGGCTATTATCAAAGCCAGATTTACTCACAAATAAACCTTGATGAAGCCCAAGTTCACCGTAGAATAGGTTACAGTAGCTCCAACAACCAGAGTGACATAGGCTATTAACTGAAATTGACAAACAATTTTAACCAAATGTAAATAATAATGTAGCCAAGCTACACAAGCGATAGCCTCTGATGGCGGCATATTTCATATCATCCGACAAAATGACACACTGTTAAGCTCAGCCATAAATCGATGTAGCTTATTTACATTAGAATTCAGACCCTTTGCTATGAGACTCGAAATTGAGCTCAGGTGCATCCTGTTTCCATTGATCATCCTTCAGATTTTTCTACAACTTGATTGGAGTCCACCTGTGGTAAATTCAATTGATTGGACATGATTTCGGGGAGGTTGGAGTCATTAAAAGTCGTTTTTCAACCACTCCACAAATTTCTTGTTAACAAACTATAGTTTTGGCAAGTCGGTTAGGACATCTACTTTGTGCATGACACAAGTAATTTTTCCAACAATTGTTTATAGACAGTTTATTTAACTTATAATTCACTGTATCACAATTCCAGTGGGTCAGAAGTTTACATACACTAAGTTGACTGTGCCTTTAAACAGCTTGGATGCACGTCTGGGAGGTCGTCGGGTAAGCTTGGCGTCGGGTAAGCTTGGCTTTACACATAGCTTGGGCTTTGTCGAGTAAGGCTTAAACTATGTATTTAGATTGTAGTTAGGTGTTGTCGGTAGTTATTGTGGGTTGTTGTATGTAATTATTGTAGGTTAGTATTGTATTCGGCTGTGCCCAGCGTAGCCCAGCGTAGCACGAAGCTAGCTAGCTAACCCACCACCGGGACTAGCTGGCGAGTAGCTATTAGCAACGGTATAGTTATTTCACGCCTGAGAGTGCCTGTAATTACGCCAGCTGGCTGCCTATAATAATTACATACAATAATTGCCTACCATTCAGCTGTTTCCTAACCTCATTGTCTGAACCGTTAACGTTAGGTAGCAAGTGGCTAATGTGCTTGAAATATTAGCTAGCTTGTTGCTACCTGGATAGCTACTAGTAAACAATAGCTGGAACGACCGTGCTAACAGACGCGAACTGGCTGAGTCAATTCAGTGGCTAGCTTTGCACTTGGCTAGCTAACAGTAGCTGCTAGGGGTAAGTCATAACCTACATTTGTGTTTTGTTTTTTACATATTGATAGCCCGAGTCGTTCAAGGAATTTGGGACATGGGTGACTAGTTAACGTTAGTTTGGCTCTCTCTGTGTGTTCGTGCCGTGAAAGGAGGGGTTCTTCTTTGTCTGAAAGCAATGGCTAGCTAGTTTGCTAACTATTCTAGCTAACTAACTGGCTGAATAAGTTGACGACGGACTCGCTCAAGCTGTCGGGACTAACCCACAACGTTAGACACGGACACGAACGATCTGCTTGCGTGTTGATACACTGGTGGTTTGTTGTGGCAGAGTATTGGCGCTAAACCGTGTTGCTGGAGTCCGGCATGCTAGCTGGCTGTGGCGTCATATGACTTGATGCCCGGACGATTTTCACGGAATAATACTGCACCTAGTTAGCTAGCTGAATAAACTGAGTTAGTCTATTCCTAGAAACATTGAACCGCTGTAGTTTACAACAATTATAGTTTCTGAGGTGGAAGTTGGGAGAGTTATATTTGGGAGTTGTGCTGAGGGAGGCCCCGCTCTCTCCTTTCCCAGATGTTTAGTTCATTTCATTCCGATCTCCTCTGCATTATTGTAGCCATTTGCTGCAGCCTGTCAACTATGCCTCTGCCTATCCCTGTTCTCTCCTCTCCGCACAGGCTACACAAAAGCCTCACACCGCGTGGCTGCTGCCTCTCTAACCTGGTGGTCCCTGCACGCACCACCCACCTGGAGTTCCAGGTCTCAGGCAGCCTCTGGAACTGCCGTTCTGCTGCCAACAAGGCAGACTTCATCCCAGCCTATGCTACCCTCCAGTCCCTTGACTTCTTGGCGCTGACGGAAACATGGATTACCACTGAAAACACTGCTACTCCTACTGCTCTCTCCTCGTCTGACCATGTGTTCTCGCATACCCCGAGAGCATCTGGTCAGCGGGGTGGTGGCACAGGAATCCTCATCTCTCCCAAGTGGACATTCTCAATTTTTCCCCTAACCCATCTGTCTATCTCCTCATTTGAATTCCATGCTGTCACAGTCACTAGCCCATTTAAGCTTAATATCCTTGTCATCTATCGCCCTCCAGGTTCCCTTGGAGAGTTCATCAATGAGCTTGACGCCTTGATAAGTTCCTTTCCTGAGGATGGCTCACCCCTCACAGTTCTGGGGGATTTCAACCTCCCTACGTCTACATTTGACTCATTTCTCTCTGCCTCCTTCTTTCCACTCCTCTCCTCTTTTGACCTCACCCTCTCACCGTCCCCCCCTACTCACAAGGCAGGCAATACGCTTGACCTCATCTTTACTAGATGCTGTTCTTCTACTAATCTCACTGCAACTCCCCTCCATGTCTCCGACCACTACTTTGTATCCTTTTCTCTCTCGCTCTCCTCCAACACTACTCACTCTGCCCCTACACAGATGGTAATGCGCCGTCGCAACCTTCGCTCTCTCTCTCCCGCTACTCTCTCCTCTTCCATCCTATCATCTCTTCCCTCTGCTCAATCCTTCTCCCTCCAATCTCCTGATTCTGCCTCCTCAACCCTCCTCTCCTCCCTTTCTGCATCCTTTGACTCTCTATGTCCCCTATCCTCCCGGCCGGCTCGGTCCTCCCCTCCAGCTCCGTGGCTTGATGACTCATTGCGAGCTCACAGAACAGAGCTCCGGGCAGCTGAGCGGAAATGGAAGAAAACTAGACTCCCTGCGGACCTGGCATCTTTTCACTCCCTCCTCTCTACATTTTCTTCATCTGTTTCTGCTGCTAAGGCCACTTTCTACCACACTAAATTCCAAGCATCTGCCTCTAACCCTAGGAAGCTCTTTGCCACATTCTCCTCCCTGCTGAATCCTCCCCCCCCCCCTCCTCCTCCCTCTCTGTGGATGACTTCGTCAACCACTTTGAAAAGAAGGTTGACGACATCCGATCCTCGTTTGTTAAGTCAAATGACACTGCTGGTCCTGCTCACACTGCCCTACCCTATGCTTTGACTTCTTTCTCCCCTCTCTCTCCAGATAAAATCTTGTGACTTGTGACTGCAGGCCGCCCAACAACCTGCCCGCTTGACCCTATCCCCTCCTCTCTTCTCCAGACCATCTCCGGTGACCTTCTCCCCTACCTCACCTCGCTGATCAACTCATCCTTGACCGCTGGCTATGTCCCTTCCGTCTTCAAGAGAGCGAGAGTTGCACCCCTTCTCAAAAAACCAACACTCGATCCCTCTGATGTCAACAACTACAGACCAGTATCCCTTCTTTCTTTTCTCTCCAAAACTATTGAGCGTGCCGTCTTTAGCCAACTCTCTTGCTATCTCTCTCAGAATGACCTTCTTGATCCAAACCAGTCAGGTTTCAAGACTGGTCATTCAACTGAGACTGCTCTTCTCTGTGTCACGGAGGCTCTCCGCACTGCTAAAGCTAACTCTCTCTCCTCTGCTCTTGTCCTTCTAGACCTGTCTGCTGCCTTTGATACTGTGAACCATCAGATCCTCCTCTCCACCCTCTCCGAGCTGGGCATCTCCGGCGCGGCTCTCTCTTGGATTGCGTCCTACCTGACTGGTCGCTCCTACCAAGTGGCGTGGCGAGAAGCTGTCTCCGCACCACGTGCTCTCACCACTGGTGTCCCCCAGGGCTCAGTTCTAGGCCCTCTCCTATTCTCGCTATACACCAAGTCACTTGGCTCTGTCATATCCTCACATGGCCTCTCCTATCATTGCTACGCTGACGACACACAACTAATCTTCTCCTTTCCCCCTTCTGATAACCAGGTGGCGAATCGCATCTCTGCATGTCTGGCAGACATATCAGTATGGATGACGGATCACCACCTCAAGCTGAACCTTGGCAAGACGGAGCTGCTCTTCCTCCCGGGGAAGGACTGCCTGTTCCATGATCTCGCCATCACGGTTGACAACTCCGTTGTGTCCTCCTCCCAGAGTGCGAAGAGCCTTGGCGTGACCCTGGACAACACCCCTTCGTTCCCCGCTAACATCAAGGCGGTGACCCGATCCTGTAGGTTCATGCTCTACAACATTCGGAGAGTACGACCCTGCCTTACACAGGAAGCGGCACAGGTCCTAATCCAGGCACTTGTCATTTCCCGTCTGGATTACTGCAATTCGCTGTTGGCTGGGCTCCCTGCCTGTGCCATTAAACCCCTACAACACATCCAGAATGCCGCAGCCAGTCTGGTGTTCAACCTTCCCAAGTTCTCTCACGTCACCCCCCTCCTCCGCACACTCCACTGGCTTCCAGTTGAAGCTCGCATCTGTTACAAGACCATGGTGCTTGCCTATGGAGCTGTGAGGGGAACGGCACCTCCGTACCTTCAGGCTCTGATCAGTCCCTACACCCAAACGAGGGCATTGCGTTCATCCACCTCTGGCCTGCTGGCTCCCCTTCCTCTGCAGAAGCATAGTTCCCGCTCAGCCCAGTCAAAACTGTTCGCTGCTCTGGCACCCCAATGGTGGAACAAGCTCCCTCACGACGCCAGGACAGCGGAGTCACTCACCACCTTCCGGAGACATTTGAAACCCCACCTCTTTAAGGAATACCTGGGATAGGATAAAGTAATCCTTCTACCCCTCCCTTACCCCAACCCAACCCCCCCCCTCCACCCAAAAAAAAAAAAAAAAAAAAACATTGTAAAGTGGTTATCCCACTGGATATAAGGTGATTGCACCAATTTGTAAGTCGCTCTGGATAAGAGCGTCTGCTAAATGACGTAAATGTAAATTTGGAAAGGCACACACCTGTCTATATAAGGTCACACAGTTGACTGTGCATGTCTGAAAAAAAGCCATGAGGACGAAGGAATTGTCCGTAGAGCTCCGAGACAGGATTGTTTCAAGGAACAGATCTGGGGAAGGGTACCAAAAAATGTCTGCAGCATTGAAGGTCCCCAAGGAGAAAGTGGCCTCCATCATTCTTAAATTGAAGAAGTTTGAAACCACCAAGAATCTTCCTAGAGCTGGCCACCCGGCCAAACTGAGCAATCGGGGGAGAAGGGCCTTGGTCAAGGAGGTGACCAAGAACCCGATGGTCACTGACAGATCTCCAGATTTCCTCTGTGGAGATGGGAGAACCTACCAGAAGGACAACCATCTCTGCAGCACTCCACCAATCAGGCCTTTATGGTAGAGTGGCCCGACAGAAGCCACTCCTCAGTAAAAGGCACATGACAGCCCGCTTGGAGTTTGCCAAAAGGCAGCTAAAGGACTCTCAGACCATGAGAAACAAGATTTTCTGGTCTGATGAAATCAAGATTGAACTCTTTGGCCTGAATGCCAAGCGTCACATCTGGAGGAAACCTGGCACCATCCCTACGGTGAAGCATGGTGGTGGCAGCATAATGCTGTGGGGATGTTTCTCAGCGGCAAGGACTGGGAAAATAATCAGGATCGAGGGACAAATGAACGGCGCAAAGTATAGCGAGATCCTTGATGAAAACCATCTCCAGAGCACTCAGGACCTCAGACTTCGGCGAAGGTTCACCTTCCAACAGGTCAACGACACAAAGCACACAGCCAAGACAACGCAGGAGTGGCTTCGGCCCAAGCCTCTGAATGTCCTTGAGTGGCCCAGCCAGAGCCCAGACTTGAACCTGATCGAACATCTCTGAAAAGACCTGAAAATAGCTGTGCAGCAAGGCTCCCCATCCAACCTTACAGAACTTGAGAGGATCTGCAGAGAAAAATGGGAGAAACTCCCCAAATACAGGTGTGCCAGGCTTGTAGCATCATACCCAAGAAGACTTGAGGCTGTAATCGCTGCCAAAGATGCTTCAACAAAGTACTGAGGAAAGGGTCTGAATACTTATGTACGTGTGATTTTTTATTTTTTTTATCGATTACCACAGGGTAAGCATTGCCTACCCTGACTGCATGTCACTGCCTGCATTAAATTGCTAGCAAGTATCCATCAGGACAACCAACTATAGATGTTTGTAATGTATAAAGTTTAATTAGGAGAGGGAGACAGACCGTGTTCACCATGGCCAGCGCCAGGCCACTCTGTGGCGGTGCCAGCAGGGCTGGTTACTGAGGCAGGTGCAGCAGACTGGGGAGCACCAGCACTGATGGTTTCCTGGCAACCTCACTCCTCTCGGACACTTTACTATACATGCGATTCAGACGCGCTCAGCAGTGAGTGAGCTGCACACACCTTAGGGGGAAAAGAGGAGAGATTAGAGGAAAAGAGTGAGGAGTCTCATCTTACCCCAGAACAGGCTTGATACAACCTGGACTTTACTAGGTAGACCTGTTCTCCCAAAGGTAAAAAATGTAATAGACCAAATGATAGCAGAGTAATGTTTCATACAAAACATGGGAAAATAAGGTATACAAAGCCTCACAAACACTTTTCCAATTAGAGAACAAATCCATTGTTTACCAGACTACTGTAATATTTTTTTCGCTCAGCATATTGTGTACGAGCATCTTGACATTTTGTAATTCTTTCTCAATTATTTGTATTCGGACATGACATTCCTTACCCAGGACATTATAGACAGCCCCTTGCTGACTGAAGCCTCCCAGCTGGTCCAGAACACTCTGCCTCCTCTTCTTCAGGGTGCTGGCATCAACAAATACCCTGCACACAAGACAAGCACAGTGATGTCAAACAAACAACAGAGAAAATATGGCCCTTCTGTAGTGCTGCCAGAAGTACAGAACTGGCCATTGGGGGAGGGATTCTATGATAAAATAATTAATAATAATGCATGTTACAAATACCATTTCATGATAACTATTATCAGGAATACAATATAAACTAAATATTTATGTTGAAATAAATATTAATACAATATAAACTCACCCTCTATCTCATCCTGTCTGACGATGTTCTGGCCCATATCTAGCCAATTCGAAAATAACATCTACTCAACTAAGATGCATCTAACTTCATCTTGCTGTTTCAAAACAGTGTTAATACCTGATTGAGCCGGTGAGTTGAGGGTGTCCAGCTCAATGCCTTCCCTCTCCGGTTGAGCCAAAACCTGCTGCTGAAGGTGTTGAGAGAGGGCTGCTGTAGAGGTGACTCTCTGAATACGGATACTGTAAACACCATTGTGAATATAAACAAAGTAAACAACATTCTAGCTAACTATTTGCCATGTTTCCCTGGCAAACTCATTCAGGGATCAGGTCAAACAATATAATGGGTGTTCATTGTCATCTGCTTTTAGAGCTAACTTTAGCTAACGACAGTATCTTGCTTGTATGGCAATGCAAGGAATAAAAGCCACACAAAGGCCAACTACAACTGACTTAATTGTAAGGTTTTTGACAGTATCCTGGGTCTCGGTGCTCCAGCCGTCTGCCATGTAACGTTAGGAACTTTTTTGATGGCTAGCTAGCTAGGTTAGTAGAAACGTACACACACGCGCGCTCTGTATAAAACAGCAAGATGGTTAGCAGGCAATTTAGCCAATTTGCTAGCTAGCCAATTTTGTAGTTAGTACTTTTCATAATCGTCTGCTCGTTGCATAGCAACAACAGTCCTTTCCCCCCCTTTTTTCTTCTTCTATAAATATATATATTTTACATTTATTTTTCATTAAATTGTTTATATTGTTTAATTTTGTTTTTGTTGTTATTATTATTTTATTTCATGATTATTAACAACAAATCAATACAAAAAGTACATGGGGAACACAAGTATATATAAAGACTATACAAAGGACATTTGCGCTCGGGGGTACAATATCACATGACACAAGTGTTGTGTATTGATATTCTAGTTTTGTCCCTTTAGGGCACCTGTAACCCCCCTTGCTTACCTTCGTTGAAATGCTTGGAATGTTTTCCTGTGAAACGCATTTAAACAGTGCCCACGTTAATTTCTACTCCCGTCTCATGTCCTGTCCTTATATTAGTTGTATAAGTAATACAGTGTGCTATACAACAAAACTGGCGACGAGGAAGAAACGTTCTCACGTTTGTGCTCATCGTCTTCCGCAGAAAGTCTGAGTTAAATTCGTTTTTTTTTTTTCGCTGTAGAAATACGCAAACATAACGTGGAGCTAGCCAGTGGAGTGATGCTAGTTAGCCTTTGATGTCACGGCAACGAGAGCCTCGAGGGATAGGAAGAGTTTCGCTGCGGGAGAAAGTGAAGTCATCGTGAGTTAAAATAAATAAAAATAAACCGAAAATGTCTGCATTGATTGGAAATATAGGAACATTTGATGAATCTGTGGAACAATGGAGTTCTTACACAGAACGTTTTGAGTACTTTGTGTTGGCAAATGGAATTAAAGCAGAAGTCGTTGTGCCAACATTTTTGACTGTTATGGGAGGAAAAACATTCAATCTACTGCGCAACCCTGAAAGACCTGGTGATAAATCATATGATGAAATTGTGTCTACCTTAAAAGGACATTATTCTCCCAAACCACTGATAATATAATATA
Organism: Coregonus lavaretus; assembly: GCF_964263955.1. NCBI lineage: Eukaryota > Metazoa > Chordata > Actinopteri > Salmoniformes > Salmonidae > Coregonus > Coregonus lavaretus. The sequence continues at coordinate 25,117,648 of NC_139997.1, forward strand.
ATAATATGCCATTTAGCAGACGCTTTTACCCAAAGCGACTTACAGTCGTGCGTGCATACATTTTTGTGTATGGGTGGTCCCGGGGAGCGAAGCCACTACCTTGGCGTTACAAGCGCCGTGTTCTACCAGCTGAGCTACAGAGGACCACAAACAGAGAGATTCCGGTTTCATCAGAGAAATCAAGAGGGGGAATCAACCTCACAGTTTGTGGCTGTATTGAAACAGTTATCTGAACACTGAATTTGGGCGATCAATGAGTGACACTATACGTGATAGGTTAGTGTGTTGCATGCGCAGCGAGGCAATTCAGAAACGCCTTTTGACTGAGAGTAACTTAACATTGCAGAGAGCAATAGAAGTGAGTACGTCAATGGAAATGGCAAATAAAGACGCACAACAGCTAAGTGCATCGACCAAAGTGCATAAGGTGTCTATGGAGTTAAAAAACAAGGCAGGAGGTGAGAAGCCATGCTATCGCTGTGGGAAACCAGGTCACCAAGCAGAGGAGTGTTGGTGCAAAGACTTAGACTGCAGAAGTTGTGGTAAAAAGGGTCACATCGAACGTGCATGGAAAAACAAAAAGACACAATCAAACAAAAGTACTGAACAAAGGAAAAGCGACTTCAGGAAGTACAAAAAGAAAGTGAATAAAATGGAGCACACAGAGGATGAACAAAGTGATACCCTGTCTGAAGGGGAAGAATCTTTGCATGTTATGTCAATTTCAGACAATGGTTACGGGTACTGGGTGACACCGCTACTGGATGGAAACGCAGTACGGATGCAAGTGGACACTGGAGCAGCCATGTCTTTGCTGTCTGAGGCTGTATACAAGGAGAAACTACATCACCTCACACTACAACCCACAAAGATGACGCTGAAAACACCCTGCAACGAACAGCCTCGCTGAAAGGTTTGTTCAAACGATGAAGCAAGCTTTAAAATCATCACAAGGGAACGGCTCCCTCAATAGGCGTCTAAACATCTTCCTTTTAACCTACAGAAACACTCCCCACGCTACAACCAAAGTGTCACCCGTGTCAGCCATGATGAAAAGACAGCTTCGCACGCGACTCGACCTCCTGAGACCTCCAAAGACGAGACAGGTTGTACAGACGCAACAGAGAGCACAGGTGGAGAGACGGAGCAAAGCAAAAGACAGAAGCTTCATAGCTGGAAAGAGAGTTCTTGCTCGGAACTACTGCAAAGGTCCAAAGTGGATACCAGCCACAGTGGTTGCACAAACAGGGCCTGTGTCCTACACAGTTCACACACCGGAAAACATCATCTGGAGGAGACACGTGGATCAACTGTTGCTAGGAACCAACCTCAGAGATGACTCCTGTCAAGTGACAAACCCAGATCAGCTACTGGAGACCTACCATGACTACGAGCTATCACCTGAACATCCACTGCAGCAACCTACAAATGTGGAAAGTGCTCCAGACTCACCTGAACGAGCCAGAGCTCCTACTCAGGGTACTGTTGCACCCCAGTCTGGGCATACACCATCACCACTCAGACTCAGAGATAATGTGACTGTAGACTCACCTGTACGTCGCATTTCCCTGCAAGAGAAAGACGACCCCCTGACAGGTTGACTATTTAGTTCAGACTAACCTCCGACATTGGGGCAGAATAAACCCCAGGGTTAAGTCTGGGGACTGAGGCAGTCTACCCTCTATCCCTAGTTTAGAAAAGGTTATTCTGAAAAGTTCATTTATTTACATTAAGAAAACAATAGGCAAAACAGTGAGTATTTACTTTTTCCTTATGAGTCATGAAAGGTAAAGGGGAAGTTTTTTTGTATAGCACACTGTATTACTTATACAACGAATATAAGGACAGGACATGAGACGGGAGTAGAAATTAACATGGGCATTGTTTTAATGCGTTTCACAGGAAGAACATTCCAAGCATTTCAACATAGGTAAGCAAGGGGGGGTTACAGGTGCCCTAAAGGGACAAAACTAGAATATCAATACACAACAACAAGGACATTAATGGACAACTATTTATTGGTGCACTACCGCCACCTATCGTGGGATCCAGTCCAGGACAGCATAATTAAAAAACACCCACTGATAACATGTCATGTAATGTCAGAACAATAATTGTTCCCATGCTGTAAAAAGTTTAAGAACCATTGATGTAATTAATTCACAAAAAAATCTGACGCTAAAAAATGCAATTTCAAAGCTTTATTGGAAATACATGTTTCAAACAGCCCAGGTCAAGTACAGATGGGTGTAGCTACATCAGATAAATGCTAATTTAGTTTAAATGTGATGCAGTCCTCCAGTCCCATATGCACACGTTTGACATGCTTCAGACCAGATGCATGCTCCACTTCTGTGCACAATGTTCATGAACTTGCATACATCACAGTGTTTCAAGCTTTTGCATTCTGCATCTCTCAGCTGTCTTTCATCTGAAGCCATATCCTCCAGGGTCTAAACAGGTGTAGGTTTCCGTCTCTGTGTGGGAGACCAGATATTGCAAGGAGGCCAGTAAGGGGCCCTCTTCTCTTCCCTTTGGCCAAAGGAGACCTAAGACCCCAATACCAGTGACACTGCCCTGCGGCCGGTGCTGTCCTTTGGATGAGACCGCGTAGACAGAGGTCTTATCTCTCTGTTGTTACTAAACATCTCATGGCACTTATGGCATGAGTAGGGGTGTTGACCCTGCTTCTCCTGGCTATATTTCCAAGCCTAAGCATGGGAAAGCGCTTCTACACACTATGTAAATCCAACTCATTATCATACGCCACCTGGGTAGGATGTATGGGGACCAATCTCGTATTTACATTATTACATTTGAATCATTTAGCAGACGCTCTTATCCCGAGTGACTTCCAGTTAGTGAGTGCATACATTTTTCATACTGTCCCCCGTGGAAATAGAACCCACAACCCTGCCGTTGCAAACGCCATGCTCTACCAACTGAGCTACAGGAGGCCTACATTTGTTTTGTAAGAATGGTGCATGTTGCAAAATATAAGAATGAGACCAATCTATGTATTTTGCTAATCATAGTTCCTGTCTCTGAAATTACGTTTGTGTGTGTGTTGGATGAGTACAAGAAATATGTTGTGTGTGTGTGTGTGTGTGTGTGGTAGTTTTCTTTGAACATCTCAGTTTGGGCAGCAGCCGCTGAAGAAACCTGTCAATCAAAAACAACAGGAGAATAAATAGTATTATAAACTGGTTGATTCAAGCCCTGAATGCTGATTGGCTGACAGCCGTGGTATGTCAGACCGAATACCACGGGTATGACAAAACATTTATTTTTACTGCTCTAATTACATTGGTAACCAGTTTATCATAGCAATAAGGGAACTCGGGGGTATGTGGAATATGGCCAATTTACCACGGCTAAGGGCTGTATCCAGGCACGACGCTCTGCGTCGTGCTTAAGAACAGCCCTTAGACGTGGTAGGTTGGCCATATACAACACCCCCTCGTGCCTTATTGCTTAAGTTTGCATTAACACATCAGACAGCTGCTCTTTCTCTGCTACCTCATTCTATTTCTCTAATTCTCTAGTCTAGTATTCCCTGTTTATATTCCACTTCTCCCTCATTTATTTCCTCACCTCTTCCTCAGACTCTTCTTTTCCTCTTTCTTGTCCTCCTCCTTACTTTCTCCAACATTTTCTATCTGTTGCATCTTATTGGCCTTCTCTTGCTTCACTCGTTTTTTGGCCTTGCCCTTCTTTTTCTTATTGATCTTCCCTTCCTGAATATTTTGGACAAGGAGAAAAAGTAATGTAAGCTTATGGGTTTTCTCTTCTCTTGAGCTACTATATCTAGAGATATGCTATACTGTAGAAGGACATACGGACAAGATTCCCTTCTTGTATTTCCTCTCACCTGTGGGGCCACTCCTGCCATTTCCTGCGCCATTTCTTGGAGCAGCTTCCTGCCAGTCTCACTCAGGTTGGTGATGGGGGCCAGGCGAGGGCTGCGGCGGTATGGGAAGTTCTCTGTAGCTGGCAGAGCGATAATGACAGGGCTGAGAGGAGTCAGAGGCATTGGGACATTCTCTGGGGAGGGAGGGGCCATAGCAGAGGGAAGGGCCCGTAGGGCTTCAGCCAGGGTCCGTGGTGCTGAGGTCACAAGAGGAGAGAGGCCAGTCTTGCCAGACACAGGACCAGAGACCTTCCCTGGGCTCTGTAGGACCAGAAACAACAAGTAAAATATCAGGAAAGTGCTATGTTAAACACAATCTGTAGATATACTTTATAACTACTCTATTATATTGCAGATACATGACTACACTCAATAAGTAGGAGTAACTTACAAAGCTCTGGACATAGTTATTTTTTTCAGGCTTGAGGAGCCTGTTCTTGGCTATGCTGGTCTGCATTTCTGCCATGCTGTCTATCATTTCGGCCATCTCTCCAGTGCATTTCTTGAATGCCACTTTCAACCTCTCCAAGTCATTCAGCCAATTGTTCAGGTCTACTGCCTTAAGATCACCTTTGCTGCAGTTTCTCTTCGTCACTTGGATCAGTGCCCTCACCTCCTCGCCCATCCTCTTTTTGACCTCCCTATCCACGTCTTCATTCCTGAGTCTCTCCTTCTTCCTCCACCCCATCCACTTCGCAATCCATCCTCTACAGCATCCCTCATTCTTCTTCTGCCTCTCTTGGTTGATATCCTGACCGTCATTGACATTCTTCAGGCCTTCCTCTAGGTTGAGCACTATGGAGGTCAGGTTTTCTTCGATCCTCCTCAGGCTCTCCTTGTTGGTGTTGGTCCATGGTGTGTTCTTGTCCAGTTGCTCCCTGCAGGGCCGGACAGTGGGGACCACCTCCATCTGGCGTGACGCCTTCTTCAGGGCACTCACAGAGGCAGGGAGGGGGATGTTGTGCTTGGCCACAATAATCTGTACAGACAAAGGGTCAAACCATTGAGATGTGACACACACACACACACAAACACAAACAAATGTAAGAGACGCCTACCAGTTGATGGTCCTTCAGTGGAACTTGTGGTTCCTTTGGAGGCTCTGGAAAGTCGTCAGTAGAGGCATCATTGCCATCATCACGCTGTGTGTCAGAGAGCTAGGTGGTCATAGTCCATTCTCCACATTCAGTGAAAGAGTTACTCAAATACATGGTGCAGAATTTATGGGCTCTATCAATGTAATTGTCTGCATGATTTCCAATCCGCCATATATATACATTTACATACATTTAAGTCATTTAGCAGACGCTCTTATCCAGAGCGACTTACAGTTAGTGAATACATATATATATATTTTTTATACTGCCACCCCCCCCCCTGGGAAACGAACCCACAACCCTGGCGTTGCAAACACCATGCTCTATCAACTGAGCTACATCCCTGCCGGCCATTCCCTCCCCTACCCTGGACGACGCTGGGCCAATTGTGCGCCGCCCATGAGTCTCCCGGTCGCGGCAGAGCCTGGATTCGAACCAGGATCTCTAGTGGGACAGTTAGCACTGCGATGCAGTGCCTTAGACCACTGCGCCACTCAGGAGACACATATATATATATATATTATTATATATTTTTTTTATATGCAGAACTTACCAGGAAGTCTGACTCATCGAAGGAGTGGAGAGACAGATCGTCGTCCTCTACCATATCCCTCACTTCAAGCTTTGCCACCTTTCCATCCTCCTCATCCTTAACTTTCAGCAGTGGTGTCCTCCTTTCATGATCCTCATCATCACACTGTGTATCAGAGTCAGCTAGTCAGAGACCATCCTCCTCACAGTGATGTCACTCAACAAAGACATGGACGGTAGGGTACAACTCTTACCTCAGATTCACACTCAGTGAAGGAGTCAATGGAAATGTCATCGGAGTTGGAGGACGAGATCACCTCATCATAATTTCTCTCTATCAGCCGAGTCACCCTTCCAGACTGAGGAGACAGCGAAAGGCATGTACTCATGGCAGCCATAGAATAAAGTGGCACCAACATGGTTTACAAGTAGTGAGTAATACATGGGTAACTGAAAATGCAAGTGTATTGAAATGCAATAAATGCAACTCCAATAACATTAGGGGTGGAGATAAAGACCTTCCATAGTAAAGGAATCTTTAGCATCTCGATTGAATGATTATCAATTCAACTAAACCAACCAAAATGGCCATATGAATCAAAAGATTGATATATCTGTTGGAACGGCAGAGATGTGTGACCTGGCTGAGAGGTTCTGGATTGATATTCCATCCATCCCCAGCCTCCTGTAGCTCAATTGGTAGAGCATGGCGCTTGTAATGCCAGGGTTGTGGGTTCGATTCCCACGGGGGCCAGTATGAAAAATGTATGCACTCACTAACTGTAAGTCGCTCTGGATAAGAGCGCCTGTTAAATGACTAAAATGTAAAAATGTCTGGTCCTGCCCACAGCTCACAATGATTGGCTGTTAACAGTAAAGAATGAATTAAACACTGCTTTGCTCATTTTGGCCATGGAAATAACTTTTATGATGTATCAATAAATAATATAAGTACTGTTATGTGGTTGAATTTGAATGTGACTTACAGGCCTTTTGTGGATCTGAGGGGTTTGCACTGAAGTAGTTGTATATGCTTGAAATTTTTGTTGAGTCCTCATGCTGAACATTATGGGATGTTTGGTTAGGAAAATCTTGCATCACTGCGTCACACATTCTCTTTATCTTGCTCTGGTGAAACAGACGGAAAGGGCTGGCTCTCACTTCTAGACATGTCTGATGCTAGGGCATCAGTGCTGGACAAGAAGATGCCTTTCAGGCTGCTGTGCTAAATGACTAAAATGTAAATGTAAATGAGGACCATAGGTGTCCTGTATGTCCCTGCATCAACAGAGGAGAGAAGGAAGACGGTCCACCCACCGTGAGTACTGAGAAAGCACTAAACGCATTATTTATCCTACAAGACAAGAGGTCATTAAATTAACATGATTTCTGGGTGCAAGCCAGAGAACATGATGTTCTACAGTATAATGAGGTGCAGTTTTAATAGAGGATCTTCAGCTATAATTGAATACTAAGTGCTCTGTAATCTCTCCACATTCTCATTGGTTGCAGAATCATTCCATCCCCAGGCTCCTACCCAGTCCACGCCCACGCTCCAGTTTCCTCCAATCTACAGGCTACCGAGACCACACCAAAGACATTTGAAGGCTGGGCCAACTCATACTATACACAGGGGAGCCCTGTTCAGCTCTCAGGTTATTATGGTCACAACCATGGATATGTCCTCAAGCATAGCTTTGGGCCAAGTCATGGACATAGTCACTAACACAGCTCCGGCCATGGACACAGTCATGGGCACACATATGCCTCTCAAACCACTAGTCACTGGGATCCAGTGGCTCAACATCTACATTCTCAACATTCCCACCTCAGTCCACTGTCTGTGTCTGTCAGTGCCCCCCAGAGTTTCACAGCAAACATGCCAGAGTCAACTGCCAGGATCTGTGATGGTTCACCCAAGGGCACCTGTGTCTTCACTGACAGATTGTTGACATAGAAAACGCATTGAATGACAGAGCTCTCATATGTTATACGTTGAGATGTAATATGCTTGGACATGGGGTTTGAGGCAGTACTTAAAGGTACACAGTTTCTTCACTGATGATTTTGGTTTGAAAACGCAAGCAGGCTCTGAATGTTCAAGGTCAAATCAATACAAGAAGGTTTTGATTGTCAGTTGATTGTAAGACCACTCGTTTTGCCTTGTACTTTGCGTTTTCTACACATACTGTAGACAAATCTCTTGGCACTCTTGATATATCAGGCATTTTATATTACACTTTCACTGATTTATTCAGTTTTCCTTTACTTAACTACTTACAGCAATTAAATAGCATCCCCTCACCAGTAAATTAGATCCATTACATGTAGTTTGTTTGGCAATCAACATTATTGTAAATTGAGGAGCAGGGAGCAGTGGGTGAGGTTATCAAGAGTGTGGGCTATAAGGGCAGATTATGATGTAATCTTTAGAAAATGAGGCAGTTGTGCACAGTAAAGAGAAGCCATAAATGACAACCAAGACTAAATATAGCAAATCAATGATTATTATTTCTTTACAAATGCATGCTTTCAAGTTATACTGTTTATATACAAATAGCTATTTTGCATATACAACTGGATCAAGTGGTAAGAGTCATGTAACAGGTCATGATGGAACACGTTATTCGATATCAGTAATGCAAGAGAAAAAGTTAAAAGGCACACAATTCTTCAATGAAAACATGAACCCTGCCATATCACTACAATAGTTTAGGGGTTTCTCTATTAAAAGAAACACCAAAAGGACAGCTGAACATCACCCTTATATCATCCACTTCATTTCATACAGTTAATGTTCAACAGAACCTCAGAAAATTGAAGTAAATATTCTGTATTAGACCTTCAACCATCAGCATAGAAAGATAAAACCTACATAAAATGCTTACTGGGTGTACAAAACATTAGGAACGCCTGCTCTTTCCAGTACAACCCTCTAACCAATTGTACTATTATGTGTGTTTTTCCGCGTTATTTGTAATTTATTTTGTACATAATGTTTCTGCCATCGTCTCTTATAACCAAAAAGAGCTTCTGGATATCAGGACAGCGATTACTCACCTCGCATTGGACAAAGATTTTTTCTTCAACGAGGCGGCCGCGAATGATATCATACAGACACCCGACAAGGCCCAAATCCCCGTCATTCGCGTGAGGAAGAGACGGAGATATCGCGGACGCAGATCCGGGTGCCTTGTAAGGATCCGACGGCGAGCGAGTAAACTGCCTGTTCCATCAATCCTATTAGCCAACGTTCAAGCTTTTGAGAATAAAATGGACGATTTAAGATTACGGTTATCCTACCAACGGGACATTAAAAACTGTAATATCTTATGTTTCACGGAGTCGTGGCTGAACGACAACAATGATAACATTCAGCTAGCAGGCTATACGCTACATCGGCAGGACAGAACGGCTGACTCTGGTAAGACAAGGGGTGGCGGTCTGTGTATATTTGTAAACAACAGCTGGTGCACAAAATCAAATACTAAGGAAGTCTCGAGGTTTTGCTCGCCTGAGGTAGAGTATCTTATGATAAGCTGTAGACCACACTATTTACCAAGAGAGTTTTCATCTATATTTTTCATAGCTGTCTATTTACCACCACAAACCAATGCTGGCATTAAGATTGCACTGAATGAGTTGTACAAGGCCATTAATCAACAGGAAAACGCTCATCCAGATGCAGCGCTCCTAGTGGCCGGGGACTTTAATGCAGGGAAACTTAAATCCGTTCTACCTAATTTCTACCAGCATGTTAAATGTGCAACCAGAGGGAAAAAAACTCTAGACCACCTTTACTCCACACACAGAGACGCATACAAAGCTCTCCCTCGCCCTCCATTTGGCAAATCTGACCATAACTCTATCCTCCTGATTCCTGCTTATAAGCAAAAACTGAAGCAGGAAGCACCAGTGATTCGGTTAATAAAAAAGTGGTCAGATGACCAGTGGCGGCTCCTGAAAAAATTCTCAGGAGGGGCAATTTTTCTGATGATTTAGGTGACCTACACACATTTAAAAAAAGATATGTCCAGCAACAACATGAAGACAGGGGCAGCATATAAGTCAATACCAGAAGCATTTATTGACTGATCTGGGGAGATGGATTCCAGTTTCTGTGACAGATTATAAATAATCTCTGATGCCTTTGTTATATTAGCTTTTGGTTGAATGTACTGTCGTAGTAAATATATAATGTTATAGCTTGGTCTGACTAAAATCTTGTGCATGACCCATTTTGTGTTGGGCGTTTGTTTTCAATCAATGCTGTTCCTATCCTATAACAATGGACAAAAGAGTCCTATCTTGTCAGCCTTGTCAGCAGGTGGCCAAGGACAACACCCACGCCATAGGTCTCTCAGTTCTTCCAACTCACGAGTTCTTGCTCTGAGGACACACACACACACACACACACACACACATCATCACTGATAACACACACACATCATCACTGTTAAACACACACACACACACACACAAAAATCCCCTCTCTTTAGGCTGAACATTTGAAGACAGAGAACCCGACTCAGAGCCAATGCAACAGTGGAGGGGACCTCGCCCAACTCATCAGGACCAATCAGAAGATCAGAACTACTAGATTCAACCTACATCATTTATTGTATAAAATGTCTGCACAATGTTTTCGGGGCTCTCTTCAGATAGCTCCCTAAGAGTTTGACGAACGAGTCCGTGCACGCGATTCCAGATATCTTTACCTCTGAATAAACTGCCTTTATTATACCATATCCACCCTGTCCAAAGTCTCTACTTGGTCTCAGTTCTCCAGTAAACTTGTGATTATCAACAGTACACAACGGTAACAAACAATTGGGGGAACTCACGGGGCAGATAGTAAGGTCGCAGTGACACAGAAAGCAGTTCAATGTCGGGGGTACAGAGTCGCTCTCTTACCAGGATCGATCTGTGACTGTCAGATCGCGGTCCGCTCTGACCAGGGTGAAGCCGGCCGGCTCCACTTCTCCGGGACTCTGTCATCCAGCCAAGTCTCCCAGCTGTATTGGATTCCGCTGCCAGCAGCGTTTTCATTATTTAGTCCGTTCGTAGCGGGTATGTACACGATCAACAAGATCAGTCCAAAACCCACCACTGGAAATCCATGGTTGGCAGAATGTTTGTAAACTAAGTGTACAAATTAAAAACATAAAATAACGCCACTAAGTGTACAAATTAAAAACATAAGATAACGCCACACTGCAGGTCGCAACAGAGACGCTGCTAGCCGCTATTTTCTTAGTTACGTTCATGGTTACGTCACGTATGACGAAAGCGCGTAAGTGCAAGCCCACAGACACCCATAGAGATTGTATTGAAAGCTTTGAAATTTGAAAAAAATAGATTTTACATGACAGGCTATGAGAGACTTCTGGGCGATTTTCAACCTGACTGAAATCGCCCCAAAAACGGGCGGGGCCATTTGAAGCACGACTTTAGCCTGATTTGACATTTAGTGGCAGTCAGATCAGATTACAACACTGATAACTACTGTTGCCGTGATATAATTGATTAGAAAAAAAATCCCTTCCTTTTCCCGTTTGGCAGTGCGTCGCCCATATCGCCCTATTGAACAGGCCGTCCCTGCAGATGACGCAGATGCTAAGCTACAGGACTGTTTTGCTAGCACAGACTGGAACATGTTCCGGGATTCTTCAGACAGCATTGAGGAGTACACCACATCAGTCACTGGCTTCATCAATAAGTGCATCGATGATGTCGTCCCCACAGTGACAGTACGTACATACCCCAACCAGAAGCCATGGATTACAGGAAACATCCGCACTGAGCTAAAGGGTAGAGCTGCCGCTTTCAAGGAACGGGACTCTAACCCGGACGCTTATAAGAAATCCCGCTATGACCTCCGACGAACCATCAAACAGGCAAAGAGTCAATACAGGTCTAAGATTGAATCATACTACACTGGCTCTGACGCTCGTCGGATGTGGCAGGGCTTAAACTATTACAGACTACAAAGGGAAGCACAGCCGCGAGCTGCCCAGTGACACAAGCCTACCAGACGAGCTAAACCACTTCTATGCTCGCTTCGAGGCAAGCAACACTGAAGCATGCATGAGAGCACCAGCTGTTCCGGATGACTATGTGATCACGCTCTCCGTAGCCGATGTGAGTAAGACTGTTAAGCAGGTCAACATTCACAAGGCCGCAGGGCCAGACGGATTACCAGGACGTGTACTCCGAGCATGTGCTGACCAACTGGCAAGTGTCTTCACTGACATTTTCAACATGTCCCTGACTGAGTCTGTAATACCAACATGTTTCAAGCAGACCACCATAGTCCCCGTGCCCAAGAACTCTAAGATAACCTGCCTAAATGACTACTGACCCGTAGCACTAAAGTCTGTAGCCATGAAGTGCTTTGAAAGACTGGTCATGGCTCACATCAACAGCATAATCCCAGAAACCCTAGACCCACTCCAATTTGCATACCGCCCCAACAGATCCACAGATGATGCAATCTCTATCGCACTCCACACTGCCCTTTCCCACCTGGACAAGAGGAACACCTACGTGAGAATGCTATTCATTGACTACAGCTCAGCATTCAACACCATAGTGCCCTCTAAGCTCATCACTAAGCTAAGGATCCTGGGACTAAACATCTCCCTCTGCAACTGGATCCTGGACTTCCTGACGGGCCGCCCCCAGGCGGTAAGGGTAGGTAACAACACATCTGCCACACTGATCCTCAACACGGGGGCCCCTCAGGGGTGCGTGCTCAGTCCCCTCCTGTACTCTCTGTTCACCCATGACTGCATGGCCAGGCACGACTCCAACACCATCATTAAGTTTGCCGACGACACAACAGTGGTAGGCCTGATCACCGACAACGATGAGACAGCCTATAGGGAGGAGGTCAGAGATCTGGCCGTGTGGTGCCAGGACAACAACCTCTCCCTCAACGTGACCAAGACAAAGGAGATGATTGTGGACTACAGGAAAAGAAAAGAGGACTGAGCACACCCCCATTCTCATCGACGGGGCTGTAGTGGAACAGGTTGAGAGCTTCAAGTTCCTTGGTGTCCACATCACCAACGAACTATCATGGTCCAAACACACCAAGACAGTCGTGAAGAGGGCACAACAAAGCCTATTCCCCCTCAGGACACTAAAAAGATTTGGCATGGGTCCTCAGATCCTCAAAAAATTATACAGCTGCACCATCGAGAGCATCCTGACTGGTTGCATCACCGCCTGGTATGGCAACTGCTTGGCCTCTGACCGCAAGGCACTACAGAGGGTAGTGCGTACGGCCCAGTACATCACTGGGGCAAAGCTTCCTGCCATCCAGGACCTCTATACCAGGCGGTGTCAGAGGAAGGCCCTCAAAATTGTCAAAGACTCCAGCCACCCTAGTCATAGACTGTTCTCTCTGCTACCGCACGGCAAGCGGTACCGGAGTGCCAAGTCTAGGTCCAAAAGACTTCTCAACAGCTTCTACCCCCAAGCCATAAGACTCCTGAACAGCTAATCATGGCTACCCGGACTATTTGCACTGCCCCCCCACCCCATCCTTTTTATGCTGCTGCTACTCTGTTAAGTATTTATGCATAGTCACTTTAACTCTACCCACATGTACATATTACCTCAACTAGCCGGTGCCCCCGCACATTGACTCTGCAACGGTACCCCCCTGTATATATAGCCTCCCTACTGTCACTTTATTTTACTTCTGCTCTTTTTTTCTCAACACTTTTTTTTGTTGTTGTTTTATTCTTACTTTTTTTGTTTAAAATAAATGCACTGTTGGTTAAGGGCTGTAAGTAAGCATTTCACTGTAATGTCTGCACCTGTTGTATTCGGCGCATGTGACCAATACAATTTGATTTGATTTGATTTGATATACAGTGGGGGAAAAAAGTATTTAGTCAGCCACCAATTGTGCAAGTTCTCCCACTTAAAAAGATGAGAGAGGCCTGTAATTTTCATCATAGGTACACGTCAACTATGACAGACAAAATGATTTTTAAAAATCCAGAAAATCACATTGTAGGATTTTTTATGAATTTATTTGCAAATTATGGTGGAAAATAAGTATTTGGTCAATAACAAAAGTTTCTCAATACTTTGTTATATACCCTTTGTTGGCAATGACACAGGTCAAACGTTTTCTGTAAGTCTTCACAAGGTTTTCACACACTGTTGCTGGTATTTTGGCCCATTCCTCCATGCAGATCTCCTCTAGAGCAGTGATGTTTTGGGGCTGTCGCTGGGCAACACGGACTTTCAACGCCCTCCAAAGATTTTCTATGGGGTTGAGATCTGGAGACTGGCTAGGCCACTCCAGGACCTTGAAATGCTTCTTACGAAGCCACTCCTTCGTTGCCCGGGCGGTGTGTTTGTGATCATTGTCATGCTGAAAGACCCAGCCACGTTTCATCTTCAATGCCCTTGCTGATGGAAGGAGGTTTTCACTCAAAATCTCACGATACATGGCCCCATTCATTCTTTCCTTTACACGGATCAGTCGTCCTGGTCCCTTTGCAGAAAAACAGCCCCAAAGCATGATGTTTCCACCCCCATGCTACACAGTAGGTATGGTGTTCTTTGGATGCAACTCAGCATTCTTTGTCCTCCAAACACGACAAGTTGAGTTTTTACCAAAAAGTTATATTTTGGTTTCATCTGACCATATGACATTCTCCCAATCCTCTTCTGGATCATCCAAATGCACTCTAGCAAACTTCAGACGGGCCTGGACATGTACTGGCTTAAGCAGGGGGACACGTCTTGCACTGCAGGATTTGAGTCCCTGGCGGCGTAGTGTGTTACTGATGGTAGGTTTTGTTACTTTGGTCCCAGCTCTCTGCAGGTCATTCACTAGGTCCCCCCGTGTGGTTCTGGGATTTTTGTGATCATTTTGACCCCACGGGGTGAGATCTTGCGTGGAGCCCCAGATCGAGGGAGATTATCAGTGGTCTTGTATGTCTTCCATTTCCTAATAATTGCTCCCAAAGTTGATTTATTCAAACCAAGCTGCTTACCTATTGCAGATTCAGTCTTCCCAGCCTGGTGCAGGTCTACAATTTTGTTTCTGGTGTCCTTTGACAGCTCTTTGGTCTTGGCCATAGTGGAGTTTGGAGTGTTACTGTTTGAGGTTGTGGACAGGTGTCTTTTATACTGATAACAAGTTCAAACAGGTGCCATTAATACAGGTAACGAGTGGAGGACAGAGGAGCCTCTTAAAGAAGAAGTTACAGGTCTGTGAGAGCCAGAAATCTTGCTTGTTTGTAGGTGACCAAATACTTATTTTCCACCATAATTTGCAAATAAATTCATAAAAAATCCTACAATGTGATTTTCTGGATTTTTTTCCCTCAATTTGTCTGTCATAGTTGACGTGTACCTATGATGAAAATTACAGGCCTCTCTCATCTTTTTAAGTGGGAGAACTTGCACAATTGGTGGCGGACTAAATACTTTTTTCCCCACTGTAGCTTTCACCTGGATGTACCTGGTCTGTCTATGATCCCTTGTTGATGTCACTTGTTAAATCCACTTCAATTAGTGTAGATGAAGGGCAGGAGACACATTAAAGGAGGATTTTTAAGTCTTGCTACAATTGAGACATGGATTGTGTGTGTGTGCCATTCAGAAGGTAAATGGGGAAGACAAAAGATTGAAGTGCCTTTAAACGGGGTATGGTAGTAGGTTCCAGGTGCGTGTGATACACCGGGTTGAGTGTGTCAAGAACTGCAACGCTGCTGGGTTTTTCACGCTCAACAGTTTCCCGTGTATCAAGAATGGTCCACCACCCAAAGGACATCCAGACAACTTGACAACTGTGGGAAGCATTGGAGTCAACATGGGCCAGCATCCCTGTGGAATGCTTTCGACACCTTGTAGAGTCCATGCCCCGACGAATTGAGGCTGTTCTGAAGGCAAAAGGGGGCGGGTGGAACTCAATATTAGGAAGGTGTTCCTAATGTTTTGTACACTCAGTGTATACTGTACACATCCCAGAATTAGTGATTATCAGAACACACATAAATGACAGTTAATAGACGTATTCATGTTGTACTGCAAGTGCACATACAACCAACACATATTGCATTGCCTAAATGCCGTGCAATACACCACCTCAGGCTAGGGAATGAATAAAGCGAACAATAATAAAAAATTACAGTGAGAGGCACATCTAATCTATTAACAATAATACAACTATACACATAAAAAAAGAAAACCGAAATAGATTTCACTCTGACTTAACCTTACGCTCAGTGACATGCGTTGAGGTCGGTGGCTATTATCAAAGCCAGATTTACTCACAAATAAACCTTGATGAAGCCCAAGTTCACCGTAGAATAGGTTACAGTAGCTCCAACAACCAGAGTGACATAGGCTATTAACTGAAATTGACAAACAATTTTAACCAAATGTAAATAACAATGTAGCCAAGCTACACAAGCGATAGCCTCTGATGGCGGCATATTTCATATCATCCGACAAAATGACACACTGTTAAGCTCAGCCATAAATCGATGTAGCATCCACAGTTATAACTGATAGGTGGCACTAAAAGACCAATATATGGACACATAGACTTTATTGCACATTTATTAAAAAATAAAAAAAATTGAAATACCTTATTTACATTAGTATTTAGACCCTTTGCTATGAGACTCGAAATTGAGCTCAGGTGCATCCTGTTTCCATTGATCATCCTGAAGATTTTTCTACAACTTGATTGGAGTCCACCTGTGGTAAATTCAATTGATTGGACATGATTTGGAAAGGCACACACCTGTCTATATAAGGTCCCACAGTTGACTGTGCATGTCTGAAAAAAAGCCATGAGGATGAAGGAATTGTCCGTAGAGCTCCGAGACAGGATTGTTTCGAGGCACAGATCTGGGGAAGGGTACCAAAAAATGTCTGCAGCATTGAAGGTCCACAAGGAGACAGTGGCCTCCATCATTCTTAAATGGAAGAAGTTTGAAACCACCAAGAATCGTCCTAGAGCTGGCCGCCTGGCCAAACTGAGCAATCGGGGGAGAAGGGTCAAAGAGGTGACCAAGAACCCGATGGTCACTCTGACAGAGCTCCAGATTTCCTCTGTGGAGATGGGAGAACCTACCAGAAGGACAACCATCTCTGCAGCACTCCACCAATCAGGCCTTTATGGTAGAGTGGCCCGACAGAAGCCACTCCTCAGTAAAAGGCACATGACAGCCCGCTTGGAGTTTGCCAAAAGGCAGCTAAAAGACTCTCAGACCATGAGAAACAAGATTTTCTGGTCTGATGAAATCAAGATTGAACTCTTTGGCCTGAATGCCAAGCGTCAAGTCTGGAGGAAACCTGGCACCATCCCTACGGTGAAGCATGGTGGTGGCAGCATCATGCTGTGGGGATGTTTCTCAGTGACAAGGACTGGGAAACTAATCAGGATCGAGGGACAGATGAATGGCGCGAAGTATAGAGAGATCCTTGATGAAAACATCTCCAGAGCACTCAGGACCTCAGACTTCGACGAAGGTTCACCTTCCAACAGGTCAACGACACAAAGCACACAGCCAGGACAATGCAGGAGTGGCTTCGGGACAAGCCTCTGAATGTCCTTGAGTGGCCCAGACTTGAACCCGATCGAACATCTCTGAAAAGACCTGAAAACAGCTGTGCAGCAACGCTCCCCATCCCCATCCCCATCCAACCTTACAGAACTTGAGAGGATCTGCAGAGAAAAATGGGAGAAACTCCCCAAATACAGGTGTGCCAGGCTTGTAGCATCATACCCAAGAAGACTCGAGTCTGTAATCGCTGCCAAAGATGCTTCAACAAAGTACTGAGGAAAGGGTCTGAATAATATGTACGTGTGATATTTTCAGTTTTGGGGGGGCTTTTCATACTTTAAAAAAAAATATATATCGATTACCACAGGGTAAGCATTGCCTACCCTGACCGCATGTCACTGCCTGCATTAAATTACTAGCAAGTATCCATCAGGACAACCAACTATAGATGTTTGTAATGTATAAAGTTTAATTAGGAGAGGGAGACAGACCGTGTTCACCATGGCCAGCGCCAGGCCACTCTGTGGCGGTGCCAGCAGGGCTGGTTACTGAGGCAGGTGCAGCAGACTCCCAGACGGGCAGAGGGGAGCGCCAGCACTGACAGTTTCCTGGCAACCTCACTCCTCTCGGACACTTTACTATACATGCGATTGAGACGCGCTCAGCAGTGAGTGAGCTGCACACACCTTAGGGGGAAAAGAGGAGAGATGAGAGGAAAAGAGTGAGGAGTCTCATCTTACCCAAGAACAGGCTTGATACAACCTGGACTTTACTAGGTAGACCTGTGCTCATCTCATTTCTCCCAAAGGTAAAAATGTAATAGACCAAATGATAGCAGAGTAATGTTTCATACAAAACATGGGAAAAGAAGGTATACAAAGCCTCACAAACACTTTTCCAATTAGAGAACAAATCCATTGTTTACCAGACTACTGTAATATGTTTTTCGCTCAGCATATTGTGTACGAGCATCTTGACATTTTGTAATTCTTTCTCAATTATTTGTATTTGGACATGACATTCCTTACCCAGGACATTATAGACAGCCCCTTGCTGACTGAAGCCTCCCAGCTGGTCCAGAACACTCTGCCTCCTCTTCTTCAGGGTGCTGGCATCAACAAATACCCTGCACACAAGACAAGCACGGTGACGTCAAACAAACAACAGAGAAAATATGGCCCAAATGGAAAGAATCCAGATCTCTAAAAGTCAGAACCTTTTTCATTCTGCTGCTTCACCCCATACTAAAAGAACATAATACCGTGGACCCCCCTGGGACTCTGATGTAAATGTAGTCCTCAAGCTCAGGGGATCCACCAATGAAGAAGCGTCTCAGTTCTGACACTGTTCCTGTGGTCTCCACGTATGACACATTATTGTATGCTTCCCTATGGGATACAGACACACACAGTCAGAGTAGATCATCATTTACGCTACTTTCAGAAAACAATTCTGACTGTCATTATACACATATACACACCTTACCAGGGGTGGAAGGAATGACCAGGTAGCCATAGCCTTCATTTCTGTAGTGCTGCCATAAGTACAGAACTGGCCATTGGGGGAGGGATTCTATGATAAAATAATTAATAATAATGCATGTTACAAATACCATTTTATGATAACTATTATCAGGAATACAATATAAACTAAATATTTATATTGAAATAAATATTAATACAATATACACTCACCCTCTATCTCATCCTGTCTGACGATGTTCTGGTCCATATCTAGCCACTTCGAAAATAACATCTACTCAACTAAGATGCATCTAACTTCATCTTGCTGTTTCAAAACAGTGTTAATACCTGATTGAGCCGGTGAGTTGAGGGTGTCCAGCTCAATGCCTTCCCTCTCCGGTTGAGCCAAAACCTGCTGCTGAAGGTGTTGAGAGAGGGCTGCTGTAGAGGTGACTCTCTGAATACGGATCCTGTAAACACCATTGTAAATATAAACAAAGTAAACAACATTCTAGCTAACTATTTGCCATGTTTCCCTGGCAAACTCAGTCAGGGTTCAGGTCAAACAATATAATGGGTGTTCATCGTCATCTGCTTTTAGAGCTAACTTTATGGCAATACAAGGAATAAAAGCCACACAAAGGCCAACTGCAACTTACTTAATTGTAAGGTATTTCACAGTATCCCGTGTGTCAGTGCTCCAGCCGTCTGCCATGTTGTAACGTTAGGAACCTTTTTGATGGCTAGCTAGGTTAGTAGCGACGGACACACACGCGCGCTCTGTATAAAGCAGCAAGATGGTTACCAGCAGGATATTTAGCCAATTCGCTAGCTAGCCAATTTTGCAGCTAGCTAGTACTTTTCACAAGCGTCTGCTCTTTGCATAGGAACAACAGTCTTTTTTTTCTGTGTGTATTTCTAAAAATATATATATTTTAAATGTATTTTTCATTAAATTGTTTATATTGATTAATTTTGTTTTTGTTGTTATTATTATTTTTTATTTTTATTAACAACAAATCAATACAAAAAGTACATGGGGAACACAAATGTATATAAAGAAAATACAAAGGACATTTGCGCTAGGTGGTACAATATCACATTACACAAGGACATTAATGGACAACTATTTATTGGTGCACTACTGCCACCTATCGTTGGATCCAGTCCAGGACAGCAGAATAAAAAACACCCACTGATAATATGTAACGTTTACATTTTACATTTACATTTAAGTCATTTAGCAGACGCTCTTATCCAGAGCGACTTACAAATTGGTGCATTCAACTTAGCCAGTGTAATGTCAGAACAATAATTGTTCCCGTGCTGTAAAAGGTTTAAGAACCATTGATGTAATTAAGAAAAATATCTGTCTGACACAAATAATTGCAATTTCTAAAGTTTTATTGGAAATACATGTTTCAAACAGCACAAGTCAAGTACAGATGGGTGTAGCTACATCAGATAAATTCTAATTTAGTTTAAATGTGATGCAGTCCTCCAGTCCCAGTTCATATGCACACTTTTGACATGCTTCAGACCAGATGCATGCTCCACTTCTGTGCACAATGTTCATGAACTTGCATACATCACAGTGTTTCAAGCTTATGCATTCTGCATCTCTCAGCTGTCTTTCATCTGAAGCCATATCCTCCAGGGTCTAAACAGGTGTAGGTTTCCGTCTCTGTGTGGGAGACCAGATATTGCAAGGAGGCCAGTAAGGGGCCCTCTTCTCTTCCCTTTGGCCAAAGGAGACATAAGACCCCAATACCAGTGACACTGCCCTGCGGCCGGTGCTGTCCTTTGGATGAGACCGCGTAGACAGAGGTCTTATCTCTCTGTTGTTACTAAACATCTCATGGCACTTATGGCATGAGTAGGGGTGTTGACCCTGCTTCTCCTGGCTATATTTCCAAGCCTAAGCATGGGAAAGCGCTTCTACGCACTATGTAAATCCAACTCATTATCATACGCCACCTGGGTAGGATGTATGGGGACCAATATCGTATTTGTTTTGTAAGAATGGTGCATGTCGCAAAATATAAGAATGAGACCAATATATGTATTTTGCACATTTTTTATTAATTTTTTATTTAACCTTTATTTAACCAGGTAAGCCAGTTGAGAACAAGTTCTCATTTACAACTGCGACCTGGCCACGATAAAGCAAAGCAGTGCGATAAAAACAACAACACAGAGTTACATATGGGGTAAACAAAACATAAAGTCAAAAATACAACAGAAAATATATATACAGTGTGTGCGAATGTAGTAAATTATGGAGGTAAGGCAATAAATAGGCCATAGTGCAAAATAGTTACAATTTCGTATTAACACTGGAATGATAGATGTGCAAAAGATTATGTGCAAATAGAGATACTGGGGTGAAAATTAGCAAAATAATGTGTGTGTGTGTGGTAGTAGGAGTAATAGTTGGCCATTATTTCTTTGAACATCTTAGTTTGGGCAGCAGCCACTGAAGAAACCTGTCAATCAAAAACAACAGGAGAATAAATAGTATTATAAACTGGTTGATTCGAGCCCTGAATGCTGATTGGCTGACAGCCGTGGTATGTCAGACCGTATACCACAGGTATGACAAAACATTTATTTTTACTGCTCTAATTACATTGGTAACCAGTTTATCATAGCAATAAGGGAACTCGGGGGTATGTGGAATATGGCCAATTTACCACGGCTAAGGGCTGTATCCAGGCACGACGCTCTGCGTCGTGCTTAAGAACAGCCCTTAGACGTGGTAGGTTGGCCATATACAACACCCCCTCGTGCCTTATTGCTTAAGTTTGCATTAACACATCAGACAGCTGCTCTTTCTCTGCTACCTCATTCTATTTCTCTAATTCTCTAGTCTAGTATTCCCTGTTTATATTCCACTTCTCCCTCATTTATTTCCTCACCTCTTCCTCAGACTCTTCTTTTCCTCTTTCTTGTCCTCCTCCTTACTTTCTCCAACATTTTCTATCTGTTGCATCTTATTGGCCTTCTCTTGCTTCACTCGTTTTTTGGCCTTGCCCTTCTTTTTCTTATTGATCTTCCCTTCCTGAATATTTTGGACAAGGAGAAAAAGTAATGTAAGCTTATGGGTTTTCTCTTCTCTTGAGCTACTATATCTAGAGATATGCTATACTGTAGAAGGACATTCGGACAAGATTCCCTTCTTGTATTTCCTCTCACCTGTGGGGCCACTCCTGCCATTTCCTGCGCCATTTCTTGGAGCAGCTTCCTGCCAGTCTCACTCAGGTTGGTGATGGGGGCCAGGCGAATAATCTGTACAGACAAAGGGTCAAACCATTGAGATGTGACACACACACAAACAAATGTAAGAGACGCCTACCAGTTGATGGTCCTTCAGTGGAACTTGTGGTTCCTTTGGAGGCTCTGGAAAGTCGTCAGTAGAGGCATCATTGCCATCATCACGCTGTGTGTCAGAGAGCTAGCTGGTCATAGTCCATTCTCCACATTCAGTGAAAGAGTTACTCAAATACATGGTGCAGAACTTATGGGCTCTATCAATGTAATTGTCTGCATAATTTCCAATCCGCCATATAAATATATATTATTATATATTTTTTTGTATGCAGAACTTACCAGGAAGTCTGACTCATCGAAGGAGTGGAGAGACAGATCGTCGTCCTCTACCATATCCCTCACTTCAAGCTTTGTCACCTTTCCATCCTCCTCATCCTTAACTTTCAGCAGTGGTGTCCTCCTTCCATGATCCTCATCATCACACTGTGTATCAGAGTCAGCTAGTCAGAGACCATCCTCCTCACAGTGATGTCACTCAACAAAGACATGGACGGTACGGTACAACTCTCTTACCTCAGATTCACAGTCAGTAAAGGAGTCGATGGAAAAGTCATCGGAGTTGGAGGACGAGATCACCTCATCATAATTTTTCTCTATCAGCCGAGTCACCCTTCCAGACTGAGGAGACAGCGAAAGGCATGTACTCATGGCAGCCATAGAATACACTGGCACCAACATGGTTTACAAGTAGTGAGTAATACATGGGTAACTGAAAATGCAAGTGTATTGAAATGCAATAAATGCAACTCCAATAACATTAGGGATGGAGATAAAGACCTTCCATAGTATAGGAATCTTTAAAATGTCGAATGGATGATTATCAATTCAACTAAGCCAACCAAAATGGCCATATGAATCAAAATATTGATCTATCTGTTGTCTCTGTGGGAACAGCATAGATGTGTGACCTGGCAGAGAGGCTCTGGATTGATATTCCATCCATCCCCAGATGTCTGGTCCTGCCCACAGCTCACAATGATTGGCTGTTAACAGTAAAAAATGAATTAAACACTGCTTTGCTCATTTTGGCCATGGAAATAACTTGAATTATGTATCAATAAATATCAAAAGTACTGTTATGTGGCTGAATTTGAATGTGACTTACAGGCCTTTTGTGGATCTTAGTGGTCTGCACTGAAGTAGACTGTCAAGACAGCATTCAATGTGGTTAGATAGGGAGGGATATCTGCATTTGCTTTTATTGTGATAACTGCAGTTTGTACATGCAGCATGTATAACTAATGCGTATGTGTTATTGTTTTCAGGTCAGATATTACTTACAGGCTTTGGCCTTCTGCGCACCTTGCCGGTTGGCCACAACACAGAATCAGGGGTGTTCACCCTCACTGGATTCAACTGTCAACACAACACTCACTTTAAAATGTGATAATATAACAAAAACAGAACAAATAAATAAATATGTTATATTTACCACATAAGGGCGGCGCCTTAAAGCTCTTTTGATTCTCTCATCATTACGATCCATCTTGCTTTCTGAGGGAAACATTTCCATCAATTGATTGACACAAAACATAAAGCATATCCTGACACACACACACACACACACACACACACAAAGATGGCATCCACAATGGCACCCTATTCCCTATCTATCTATCTATCTATCTATCTATCTATCTATCTATCTATCTATCTATCTATCTATCTATCTATCTATCTATCTATCTATCTATCTATCTATCTATCTATCTATCTATCTATCTATATAATATATATATATATATATATATATATATATATATATATATATATATATAAGGCACCCTGTATATATTATACAGGTTGGGAAGGCTGTGCATCAAAAAGCCAAAGGTTACCTGCAGCAACCTGAGTGAAGAAAGCGATTGTACAGATGAAATCACATCTGAACACATTTATGTAGTGAATTAATGCTTGGCACGTCATAAAATGTAACCAAGCATAAACGTCACAAGCAAAAGGCTTGTTTGGATACGGTCTGTTTGTATTTTTTTGGTCATTTAGCAGACGCTCTTATCCAGAGCGACTTACAAGAGGAATTAGGGTTAAGTGCCTTGCTCAAGGGTACATCGACAGATTTTTCACCTAGTCGGCTCGGGGATTGGAACCAGCGACCTTTCGGATACTGGCACAACGCTCTTACCCACAAAGCTACCTTCCCACTGGTTGTAGCTAACTGAATAACGGAAGTGATGTGCATATATCCTACTGACTGAGAAATGGTTGTGTGGATGGTTGGTTCGACGTTTTACATAGGCCAACAGGAAATCATTAGGAATTAACCATTCCTTGCCAATATATATATATTTTTTTTATTTTTTTTGCACTTGGAGAAACAATCATTAAGGGACCACAATGGAAGTATTTGGTTTTATTGTGTTGTCCCTGACACGTTTTATTTTATTAAACGGTTTTAATTATTTTATTTAAGTGTCAAATCAAATATATCTATCTGGCTTTTTATCTAACTCAAATGGGCTGCTGAGGACACTTTGATCATCACATTTCAGGCACAAGTCAGCAGGTGGCAGTGTCTTTAAATGCAGCACTGCCTTAGTGCACTTCATGATCTGCAGATCAGTAATTTTGTGGTTGTGTATGTGATTTATCCAAATGCGGTAGTCCAGTACATTTGTTTTGGCTTAGCAAGCTAGCTACCCCCAGTTTTAGCTAAAATGTCCCCTGTAGCTCAGTTGGTAGAGCATGGCGCTTCCAACGCCAGGGTTGAGGGTTCGTTTCCCACGGGGGGCCAGTATGAAAATGTATGTACTAACTGTAAGTCGCTCTGGATAAGAGCGTCTGCTAAATGACTAAATTGTAAGAAGTGTTGTGCAATATTGGAGGACAGGTGTCGTAACTGACATTTTTGTATTGTGCTTGATTATCCACTAGTAGTTTGACAAATATGCACTGAGCATCAAAATTATCTCCCGAATAGTTTTGAAAGAATTTAGGGTGAGCTGTTGTAACTTCTCAAGGGATATGTTCTGTGTTGGATTGTGATGTTATGCCTTTCATTGACGCCTGGTATGTCTGCACCCTAACACAAGGCAATGGTGTTCCGGAACTGTTGATGTATTGAAAGTACTGTTGTGTAAACAAATTGGTTGTATTATCACCTCCCGCAATATAAGGGACATGTAAGCATTTCTTCCTTGAGTTCTTCCCTATGAAATCAGAGGTGGATCTCCCCTGCAGCTGCTCGTATTAAATATGTTTCTATTATATCGTCAAATAGCCTCTGCCTTAATCTTGGATCATATTTTCCACAACAATGTGGTTCAGAGGTTCAAGAGTTCACGAGTGGCATTGTTTCTGTCATTATAGTATCCTTTGTTTTGTTTACTGTAACTACATATTTCGGTTTATCAGAGGATGCCTTCAGTCTTGGAACTACAGTTTTTGGCAATGGGCATGGTAAATTAGCAAGGAGGGGCTAGGTGAATCAAGAGTCATATGCTCGGTAGCTAGCTACTTTGAATGGGAGTGTTGTAACGTTATCTAGCTTGCTACAATTTGTAGCTAACGTTAAAGACGTAAAAGATGGTGTCAGTAGGCTACAGCGGCAAGCAAGAGCACAACACATCAATGCCACTGATGTCTGTCAACCCTATAATTTCCGTTTTAATCATGTCCTATTCCAGTACACAAACTCATCACATATTCCTTCCGCTACAAGACAGTGACCCAGCTACTCCTAAGCATTGGGGTTCTGGTGCCCCTCTGTGGTGGTATTGAGAAGAGTGTGGGCACTGTTCGTGTCCTCATGTTTCAGCTGCTCTCTATCAGCACAGGGGTGTTGTACACCATCCTGGGGCTGGTACTGTTTGGTGCATCTTCCCAGAATCAAGTGGAGGGGTTAGTTCCTGTATCCCTCTCCCTTATGGGTATGGCCACAGTGCACTCCCGTATGGTTAAGGGCTTTCTTTTTGGAGTCAGTGTATCCATGTTAGCCCTGCCCTGACTGTTTCTGCTCATCGTAACACTTTTGGTCCCACAAACTGTCTTCCTCTGCAACGTCATCATTGCAGGGCAGGATCTGTATCCTTACTCCAACCTCATTGTGGTTGAAAATAACTGTGATACACTCTGCAGTGTGTCACAGCTTTAAGTGTGCGTAGTAGTATAGTTAAGTTGTAATATTTGTGTGTGTTGTATATGCTTGAAATGTTTGTTGAGTCCTCATGCTGAACATTATGGGATGTTTGGTTAGGAAAATCTTGCATCACTGCGTCACACATTCTCTTTATCTTGCTCTGGTGAAACAGACGGAAAGGGCTGGCTCTCACTTCTAGACATGTCTGATGCTAGGGCATCAGTGCTGGACAAGAAGATGCCTTTCAGGCTGCTGAGGACCATTGGTGTCCTGTATGTCCCTGCATCAACAGAGGAGAGAAGGAAGACGGTCCACCCACCGTGAGTACTGAGAAAGCACTAAACGCATTATTTATCCTACAAGACAAGAGGTCATTAAATTAACATGATTTTTGGGTGCAAGCCAGAGAACATGATGTTCTACAGTATAGTGAGGTGCAGTTTTAATAGAGGATCCTCAGCTGTAATTGAATACTGTACAATAGACACCTAGTGGTCCCCCATGATTCAATAGAGAATCACTGTTTAGTTAGATAAGCGCCCCTTAATCTCTCCACATTCTCATTGGTTGCAGAATCATTCCATCCCCAGGCTCCTACCCAGTCCACGCCCACGCTCCAGTTTCCTCCAATCTACAGGCTACCGAGACCACACCAAAGACATTTGAAGGCTGGGCCAACTCATACTATACACAGGGGAGCCCTGTTCAGCTCTCAGGTTATTATGGTCACAACCATGGATATGTCCTCAAGCATAGCTTTGGGCCAAGTCATGGACATAGTCACTAACACAGCTCCGGCCATGGACACAGTCATGGGCACACATATGCCTCTCAAACCACTAGTCACTGGGATCCAGTGGCTCAACATCTACATTCTCAACATTCCCACCTCAGTCCACTGTCTGTGTCTGTCAGTGCCCCCCAGAGTTTCACAGCAAACATGCCAGAGTCACTGCCAGGATCTGTGATGGTTCACCCAGGGGCACCTGTGTCTTCACTGACCGTTTGATGACATAGAAAACACATTGAATGACAGAGCTATCTCATATGTTATACGTTGAGATATAATATGCTTGGACATGGGGTTTGAGGCAGTACTTAAAGGTACACGGTTTCTTCACTGATGATTTTGGTTTCAAGAAACAAGCAGGCTCAAAATGTTCAAGGTCAAATCAATACAAGAAGGTTTTGATTGTCAGTTGATTGTAAGACCACTCCTTTTGGCTTGTACTTTGCGTTTTTCTACACATACTGTAGACAAATCTCTTGGCACTCTTGATATATCAGGCATTTTATATTACACTTTCACTGATTTATTCAGTTTTCCTTTACTTAACTACTTACAGCAATTAAATAGCATCCCCTCACCAGTAAATTAGATCCATTACATGCAGTTTGTTTGGCAATCAACATTATTGTAAATTGAGGAGCAGGGAGCAGTGGGTGAGGTTATCAAGAGTGTGGGCTATAAGGGCAGATTATGATGTAATCTTTAGAAAATGAGGCAGTTGTGCACAGTAAAGAGAAGCCATAAATGACAACCAAGACTAAATATAGCAAATCAATGATTATTATTTCTTTACAAATGCATGCTTTCAAGTTATACTGTTTATATACAAATAGCTATTTTGCATATACAACTGGATCAAGTGGTAAGAGTCATGTAACAGGTCATGATGGAACACGTTATTCGATATCAGTAATGCAAGAGAAAAAGTTAAAAGGCACACAATTCTTCAATGAAAACATGAACCCTGCCATATCACTACAATAGTTTAGGGGTTTCTCTATTAAAAGAAACACCAAAAGGACAGCTGAACATCACCCTTATATCATCCACTTCCTCTGTAGCTCAGCTGGTAGAGCACGGCGCTTGTAACGCCAAGGTAGTGGGTTCGATCCCCGGGACCACCCATACACAAAAAAAAAAAAAAAAAAAAAAAGAAATGTATGCACGCATGACTGTAAGTCGCTTTGGATAAAAGCGTCTGCTAAATGGCATATTATTATTATTATTATTATTATTTCATACAGTTAATGTGCAACAGAACCTCAGAAAATTGAAGTAAATATTCTGTATTAGACCTTCAACCATCAGCATAGAAAGATAAAACCTACATAAAATGCTTACTGGGTGTACAAAACATTAGGAACGCCTGCTCTTTCCATGACATAGCTTTCACCTGGATTTACCTGGTCTGTCTATGATCCCTTGTTGATGTCACTTGTTAAATCCACTTCAATTAGTGTAGATGAAGGGCAGGAGACACATTAAAGGAGGATTTTTAAGTCTTGCTACAATTGAGACATGGATTGTGTGTGTGTGCCATTCAGAAGGTAAATGGGGAAGACAAAAGATTGAAGTGCCTTTAAACGGGGTATGGTAGTAGGTTCCAGGTGCACCGGGTTGAGTGTGTCAAGAACTGCAACGCTGCTGTGTTTTTCACGCTCAACAGTTTCCCGTGTATCAAGAATGGTCCACCACCCAAAGGACATCCAGACAACTTGACAACTGTGGGAAGCATTGGAGTCAACATGGGCCAGCATCCCTGTGGAATGCTTTCGACACCTTGTAGAGTCCATGCCCCGACGAATTGAGGCTGTTCTGAAGGCAAAAGGGGGCGGGTGGAACTCAATATTAGGAAGGTGTTCCTAATGTTCTGTACACTCAGTACTGTACTGTACACATCCCAGAATTAGTGATTATCAGAACACACATAAATGACAGTTAATAGACGTATTCATGTTGTACTGCAAGTGCACATACAACCAACACATATTGCATTGCCTAAATGCCGTGGTAGTGTTCATCTAAATGTGACTAGTTGGCACTAAGCCTTACAGTCAGAGAGCATGAGAAAAGAACACCTGGACATTTTTACAGTTTACCACCATTGAATCTAAGACCTATTCTTTAATGAACCGATGAAGAACAAGGCTCAATGACTAAATAGTTACTGCAATTTAAATGTACAAATTTAACAGTACATGGTACAATATGAATGTGCTACAAGTATGCATACAGTGGAAGTCGGAAGTTTACATACACCTTAGCCAAATAAATTTAAACTCAGTTTTTCACAATTCCTGACATTTAGTCCTAGTAAAAATTCAATTTCTTAGGTCAGTTAGGATCACCACTATATTTTAAGAATGTGAAATGTCAGAATAATAGTAGAGAGAATGATTTATTTCAGCTTTTATTTCTTTCATCACATTCCCAGTGGGTCAGAAGTTTACATACACTCAATTAGTATTTGGTAGCATTGACTTTAAATTGCTTAACTTGGGTCAAACGTTTCGGGTAGCCTTCCACAAGCTTCCCACAATAAGTTGGGTGAATTTTGGCCCATTCCTCCTGACAGAGCTGGTGTAACTGAGTCAGGTTTGTAGGCCTCCTTGCTCGCACACGCTTTTTCAGTTCTGCCCACACATTTTCTATAGGATTGAGGTCAGGGCTTTGTGATGGCCACTCCAATACCTTGACTTTGTTGTCCTTAAGCCATTTTACCACAACTTTGGAAGTATGCTTGGGGTCACTGTCCATTTGGAAGACCCATTTGCGACCAAGCTTTAACTTCCTGACTGATGTCTTGAGATGTTGCTTCAATATATCCACATCATTTTCCTTCCTCATGATGCCATCTATTTTGTGAAGTGCACCAGTCCCTCCTGCAGCAAAGCACCCCAACAGCATGATGCTGCCACCCCCGTGCTTCACGGTTGGGATGGTGTTCTTCGGCTTGCAAGCTTCCCCCTTTTTCCTCCAAACATAACGATGGTCATAATGGCCAAACAGTTCCATTTTTGTTTAATCAGACTAGAGGACATTTCTCCAAAAAGTACGATCTTTGTCCCCATGTGCAGTTGCAAACCGTAGTCTGGCTTTTTTATGGCGGTTTTGGAGCAGTGGCTTCTTCCTTGCTGAGCGACCTTTCAGGTTATGTCAATATAGGACTCGTTTTACTGTGGATATAGATACTTTTGTACCCGTTAACTCCAGCATCTTCACAAGGTCCTTTGCTGTTGTTCTGGGATTGATTTGCAAAGTACGTTCATCTCTAGGAGACAGAACGCGTCTCCTTCCTGAGCGGTATGATGGCTGCGTGGTCCCATGGTGTTTATACTTGCCTACTATTGTTTGTCCAGATGAACGTGGTACCTTCAGGCGTTTGGAAATTGCTCCCTAGGATGAACCAGACTTGTGGAGGTCTACAGTTTTTTTCTGAGGTCTTGGCAGATTTCTTTTGATTTTCCCATGATGTCAAGCAAAGAGACACTGAGTTTGAAGGTAGGCCTTGAAATACATCCACAGGTACACCTCCAGTTGACTCAAATGATGTCAATTAGCCTGTCAGAAGCTTCTAAAGCATGATATCATTTTCTGGAATTTTCCAAGCTGTTTAAAGGCACAGTCAACTTAGTGTATGTAAACTTCTGACCCACTGGAATTGTGATACAGTGAATTATAAGTGAAATAATCTGTCTATAAACAATTGTTGGAAAAATTACTTGTGTCATGCACAAAGTAGATGTCCTAACCGACTTGCCAAAACTATAGTTTGTTGACAATAAATTTGTGGAGTGGTTGAAAAACGAGTTTTAATGACTCCAACCTAAGTGTAAACTTCCGTCTTCAACTGTATTTTACTCTAATCTTGCTCTGCTCTCTGTATTTACACAACCTTCCTAGGGCATCTGAATTGGCGGCCATGTTGAATTTGTAAATACATTCACAGACGGCAAATATATAATGCTTTCAATGCCTTAGACGTCAAATTAGTTAATATACAAGAAAAAACGCCTTGTGGGGAGCTTCAGAGCATGATAAATGTCCTGACGCAATATTTCATATCATAATCACCTCTGTTTTCGCCTACATGGGACCAACACTTTACAAAATCTATCCAGCCACCAGAGGTTACACCACCTCAGGCTAGGGAATGAATAAAGCGAACAATAATAAAAAATTCCAAACCCCTTATTACAGTGAGAGGCACATCTAATCTATTAACAATAATACAACTATACACATAAAAAAAGAAAACCGAAATAGATTTCACTCTGACTTAACCTTACGCTCAGTGACATGCGTTGAGGTCGGTGGCTATTATCAAAGCCAGATTTACTCACAAATAAACCTTGATGAAGCCCAAGTTCACCGTAGAATAGGTTACAGTAGCTCCAACAACCAGAGTGACATAGGCTATTAACTGAAATTGACAAACAATTTTAACCAAATGTAAATAACAATGTAGCCAAGCTACACAAGCGATAGCCTCTGATGGCGGCATATTTCATATCATCCGACAAAATGACACACTGTTAAGCTCAGCCATAAATCGATGTAGCATCCACAGTTATAACTGATAGGTGGCACTAAAATACCAATATATGGACACATAGACTTTATTCCACATTTATTAAAAATAAAAAAAATTGAAATACCTTATTTACATTAGTATTTAGACCCTTTGCTATGAGACTCGAAATTGAGCTCAGGTGCATCCTGTTTCCATTGATCATCCTGAAGATTTTTCTACAACTTGATTGGAGTCCACCTGTGGTAAATTCAATTGATTGGACATGATTTGGAAAGGCACACACCTGTCTATATAAGGTCCCACAGTTGACTGTGCATGTCTGAAAAAAAGCCATGAGGATGAAGGAATTGTCCGTAGAGCTCCGAGACAGGATTGTTTCGAGGCACAGATCTGGGGAAGGGTACCAAAAAATGTCTGCAGCATTGAAGGTCCCCAAGGAGACAGTGGCCTCCATCATTCTTAAATGGAAGAAGTTTGAAACCACCAAGAATCGTCCTAGAGCTGGCCGCCCGGCCAAACTGAGCAATCGGGGGAGAAGGGTCAAAGAGGTGACCAAGAACCCGATGGTCACTCTGACAGAGCTCCAGATTTTCTCTGTGGAGATGGGAGAACCTACCAGAAGGACAACCATCTCTGCAGCACTCCACCAATCAGGCCTTTATGGTAGAGTGGCCCGACAGAAGCCACTCCTCAGTAAAAGGCACATGACAGCCCGCTTGGAGTTTGCCAAAAGGCAGCTAAAAGACTCTCAGACCATGAGAAACAAGATTTTCTGGTCTGATGAAATCAAGATTGAACTCTTTGGCCTGAATGCCAAGCGTCAAGTCTGGAGGAAACCTGGCACCATCCCTACGGTGAAGCATGGTGGTGGCAGCATCATGCTGTGGGGATGTTTCTCAGTGGCAAGGACTGGGAAACTAATCAGGATCGAGGGACAGATGAATGGCGCGAAGTATAGAGAGATCCTTGATGAAAACATCTCCAGAGCACTCAGGACCTCAGACTTCGGCGAAGGTTCACCTTCCAACAGGTCAACGACACAAAGCACACAGCCAGGACAATGCAGGAGTGGCTTCGGGACAAGCCTCTGAATGTCCTTGAGTGGCCCAGCCAGAGCCCAGACTTGAACCCGATCGAACATCTCTGAAAAGACCTGAAAACAGCTGTGCAGCAACGCTCCCCATCCCCATCCAACCTTACAGAACTTGAGAGGATCTGCAGAGAAAAATGGGAGAAACTCCCCAAATACAGGTGTGCCAGGCTTGTAGCATCATACCCAAGAAGACTCGAGGCTGTAATCGCTGCCAAAGATGCTTGAACAAAGTACTGAGGAAAGGGTCTGAATAATATGTACGTGTGATATTTTCAGTTTTGGGGGGGCTTTTCATACTTTTTATTTTTATTTTTATCGATTACCACAGGGTAAGCATTGCCTACCCTGACTGCATGTCACTGCCTGCATTAAATTACTAGCAAGTATCCATCAGGACAACCAACTATAGATGTTTGTAATGTATAAAGTTTAATTAGGAGAGGGAGACAGACCGTGTTCACCATGGCCAGCGCCAGGCCACTCTGTGGCGGTGCCAGCAGGGCTGGTTACTGAGGCAGGTGCAGCAGACTCCCAGACGGGCAGAGGGGAGCGCCAGCACTGACAGTTTCCTGGCAACCTCACTCCTCTCGGACACTTTACTATACATGCGATTGAGACGCGCTCAGCAGTGAGTGAGCTGCACACACCTTAGGGGGAAAAGAGGAGAGATTAGAGGAAAAGAGTGAGGAGTCTCATCTTACCCAAGAACAGGCTTGATATAACCTGGACTTTACTAGGTAGACCTGTGCTCATCTCATTTCTCCCAAAGGTAAAAATGTAATAGACCAAATGATAGCAGAGTAATGTTTCATACAAAACATGGGAAATGAAGGTATACAAAGCCTCACAAACACTTTTCCAATTAGAGAACAAATCCATTGTTTACCAGACTACTGTAATATGTTTTTCGCTCAGCATATTGTGTACGAGCATCTTGACATTTTGTAATTCTTTCTCAATTATTTGTATTTGGACATGACACTCCTTACCCAGGACATTATAGACAGCCCCTTGCTGACTGAAGCCTCCCAGCTGGTCCAGAACACTCTGCCTCCTCTTCTTCAGGGTGCTGGCATCAACAAATACCCTGCACACAAGACAAGCACGGTGACGTCAAACAAACAACAGAGAAAATATGGCCCAAATGGAAAGAATCCAGATCTCTAAAAGTCAGAACCTTTTTCATTCTGCTGCTTCACCCCATACTAAAAGAACATAATACCGTGGACCCCCCTGGGACTCTGATGTAAATGTAGTCCTCAAGCTCAGGGGATCCACCAATGAAGAAGCGTCTCAGTTCTGACACTGTTCCTGTGGTCTCCACGTATGACACATTATTGTATGCTTCCCTATGGGATACAGACACACACAGTCAGAGTAGATCATCATTTACGCTACTTTCAGAAAACAATTCTGACTGTCATTATACACATATACACACCTTACCAGGGGTGGAAGGAATGACCAGGTAGCCATAGCCTTCATTTCTGTAGTGCTGCCAGAAGTACAGAACTGGCCATTGGGGGAGGGATTCTATTATAAAATAATTAATAATAATGCATGTTACAAATTCCATTTTATGATAACTGTTATCAGGAATACAATATAAACTAAATATTTATATTGAAATAAATATTAATACAATATACACTCACCCTCTATCTCATCCTGTCTGACGATGTTCTGGCCCATATCTAGCCACTTCGAAAATAACATCTACTCAACTAAGATGCATCTAACTTCATCTTGCTGTTTCAAAACAGTGTTAATACCTGATTGAGCCGGTGAGTTGAGGGTGTCCAGCTCAATGCCTTCCCTCTCCGGTTGAGCCAAAACCTGCTGCTGAAGGTGTTGGGAGAGGGCTGCTGTAGAGGTGACTCTCTGAATACGGATCCTGTAAACACCATTGTAAATATAAACAAAGTAAACAACATTCTAGCTAACTATTTGCCATGTTTCCCTGGCAAACTCAGTCAGGGTTCAGGCCAAACAATATAATGGGTGTTCATCGTCATCTGCTTTTAGAGCTAACTTTATGGCAATACAAGGAATAAAAGCCACACAAAGGCCAACTGCAACTTACTTAATTGTAAGGTATTACACAGTATCCCGGGTGTCAGTGCTCCAGCCGTCTGCCATGTTGTAACGTTAGGAACCTTTTTGATGGCTAGCTAGGTTAGTAGCAACGGACACACACGCGCGCTCTGTATAAAGCAGCAAGATGGTTACCAGCAGGATATTTAGCCAATTCGCTAGCTAGCCAATTTTGCAGCTAGCTAGTACTTTTCACAAGCGTCTGCTCTTTGCATAGGAACAACAGTCTTTTTTTTGTGTGTGTATTTCTAAAAATATATATATTTTAAATGTATTTTTCATTAAATTGTTTATATTGATTAATTTTGTTTTTGTTGTTATTATTATTTTATTTTATTTTTATTAACAACAAATCAATACAAAAGGTACATGGGGAACACAAATGTATATAAAGAAAATACAAAGGACATTTGCGCTAGGTGGTACAATATCACATTACACAAGGACATTAATGGACAACTATTTATTGGTGCACTACTGCCACCTATCGTTGGATCCAGTCCAGGACAGCAGAATCAAAAACACCCACTGATAATATGTAACGTTTACATTTTACATTTACATTTAAGTCATTTAGCAGACGCTCTTATCCAGAGCGACTTACAAATTGGTGCATTCAACTTAGCCAGTGTAATGTCAGAACAATAATTGTTCCCGTGCTGTAAAAGGTTTAAGAACCATTGATGTAATTAAGAAAAATATCTGTCTGACACAAATAATTGCAATTTCTAAAGTTTTATTGGAAATACATGTTTCAAACAGCACAAGTCAAGTACAGATGGGTGTAGCTACATCAGATAAATGCTAATTTAGTTTAAATCTGATGCAGTCCTCCAGTCCCAGTTCATATGCACACTTTTGACATGCTTCAGACCAGATGCATGCTCCACTTCTGTGCACAATGTTCATGAACTTGCATACATCACAGTGTTTCAAGCTTATGCATTCTGCATCTCTCAGCTGTCTTTCATCTGAAGCCATATCCTCCAGGGTCTAAACAGGTGTAGGTTTCCGTCTCTGTGTGGGAGACCAGATATTGCAAGGAGGCCAGTAAGGGGCCCTCTTCTCTTCCCTTTGGCCAAAGGAGACATAAGACCCCAATACCAGTGACACTGCCCTGCGGCCGGTGCTGTCCTTTGGATGAGACCGCGTAGACAGAGGTCTTATCTCTCTGTTGTTACTAAACATCTCATGGCACTTATGGCATGAGTAGGGGTGTTGACCCTGCTTCTCCTGGCTATATTTCCAAGCCTAAGCATGGGAAAGCGCTTCTACGCACTATGTAAATCCAACTCATTATCATACGCCACCTGGGTAGGATGTATGGGGACCAATATCGTATTTGTTTTGTAAGAATGGTGCATGTCGCAAAATATAAGAATGAGACCAATATATGTATTTTGCACATTTTTTATTAATTTTTTATTTAACCTTTATTTAACCAGGTAAGCCAGTTGAGAACAAGTTCTCATTTACAACTGCGACCTGGCCAAGATAAAGCAAAGCAGTGCGATAAAAACAACAACACAGAGTTACATATGGGGTAAACAAAACATAAAGTCAAAAATACAACAGAAAATATATATACAATGTAGTAAATTATGGAGGTAAGGCAATAAATAGGCCATAGTGCAAAATAGTTACAATTTCGTATTAACACTGGAATGATAGATGTGCAAAAGATGATGTGCAAATAGAGATACTGGGGTGCAAATTAGCAAAATAAATAACAATATGGGGATGAGGTAGTTGGATGGGCTAATTTCAGAATGGCTGTGTGCAGGTGCAGTGATCGGTAAGCTGCTCTTAACAACTGACGCTTAAAGTTAGTGAGGGAGATAAGAGTCTCCAGCTTCAGAGATTTTTGCAGTTCGTTCCAGTCATTGGCAGCAGAGAACTGGAAGGAATGGTGGCCAAAGGAGGTGTTGGCTTTGGGGATGACCAGTGAGATATACCTGCTGGAGCGCAGACTACGGGTGGGTGTTGCTATGGTGACCAGTGAGCTAAGATAAGACGGGGATTTGCCTAGCAGTGATTTATAGATGACCTGGTGCCAGTGGGTTTGGCGACGAATATGTAGTGAGAGCCAGCCAACAAGAGCGTACAGGTCACAATGGTGGGTAGTATATGGGGCTTTGGTGACAAAACTGATGGCACTGTGATAGACTACATCCAATTTGCTGAGTAGAGTGTTGGAAGCTATTTTGTAAATGACATCGCCGAAGTCAAGGATCGGTAGGATAGTCAGTTTTACGAGGGCATGTTTGGCAGCATGAGTGAAGGAGGCTTTGTTGTGAAATAGGAAGCCGATTCTAGATCTAACTTTTGATTGGAGATGCTTAATGTGAGTCTGGAAGGAGAGTTTACAGTCTAACCAGACACCTAGGTATTTGTAGTTGTCCACATACTCTAGGTCAGACCCGCCGAGAGTAGTGATTCTAGTCAGGTGGGCGGGTGCAAGCAGCGTTCGGTTGAAGAGCATGCAATTAGTTTTACTAGTGTTTAAAAGCAGTTGGATGCTACGGAAGGAGTGTTGTATGGCGTTGAAGCTCGTTTGGAGGTTTGTTAACACGGTGTCCAATGAAGGGCCAGGTGTATACAAAATGGTGTCGTCCGCATAGAGGTGGATCCAAGCGTCACCAGCAGCAAGAGTGACATCATTGATATACACAGAGAATAGAGTCGGCCCGAGAATTGAACCCTGTGGCACCCCCATAGAGACTGCCAGAGGTCCAGACAACAGGCCCTCCGATTTGACACATTGAACTCTATCTGAGAAGTAGTTGGTGAACCAGGCGAGGCAGTCATTTGAGAGGCTAATCATAGTTCCTGTCTCTGAAATTACATTTGTGTGTGTGTTAGAGGAGTACAAAAAATATGTGTGTGTGTGTGTGTGTGTGTGTGTGTGTGTGTGTGTGTGTGTGTGTGTGTGTGTGTGTGTGTGTGTGTGGTAGTAGGAGTAAAAGTTGGCCATTATTTCTTTGAACATCTCAGTTTGGGCAGCAGCCACTGAAGAAACCTGTCAATCAAAAACAACAGGAGAATAAATAGTATTATAAACTGGTTGATTCGAGCCCTGAATGCTGATTGGCTGACAGCCGTGGTATGTCAGACCGTATACCACAGGTATGACAAAACATTTATTTTTACTGCTCTAATTACATTGGTAACCAGTTTATCATAGCAAAAAGGGAACTCGGGGGTATGTGGAATATGGCCAATTTACCACGGCTAAGGGCTGTATCCAGGTACTACGCTCTGCGTCGTGTTTAAGAACAGCCCTTAGACGTGGTAGGTTGGCCATATACAACACCCCCTCGTGCCTTATTGCTTAAGTTTGCATTAACACATCAGACAGCTGCTCTTTCTCTGCTACCTCATTCTATTTCTCTAATTCTCTAGTCTAGTATTCCCTGTTTATATTCCACTTCTCCCTCGTTTATTTCCTCACCTCTTCCTCAGACTCTTCTTTTCCTCTTTCTTGTCCTCCTCCTTACTTTCTCCAACATTTTCCATCTGTTGCATCTTATTGGCCTTCTCTTGCTTCACTCGTTTTTTGGCCTTGCCCTTCTTTTTCTTATTGATCTTCCCTTCCTGAATATTTTGGACAAGGAGAAAAAGTAATGTAAGCTTATGGGTTTTCTCTTCTCTTGAGCTACTATATCTAGAGATATGCTATACTGTAGAAGGACATACGGACAAGATTCCCTTCTTGTATTTCCTCTCACGTGTGGGGCCACTCCTGCCATTTCCTGCGCCATTTCTTGGAGCAGCTTCCTGCCAGTCTCACTCAGGTTGGTGATGGGGGCCAGGCGAGGGCTGCGGCGGTATGGGAAGTTCTCTGTAGCTGGCAGAGCGATAATGACAGGGCTGAGAGGAGTCAGAGGCATTGGGACATTCTCTGGGGAGGGAGGGGCCATAGCAGAGGGAAGGGCCCGTAGGGCTTCAGCCAGGGTCCGTGGTGCTGAGGTCACAAGAGGAGAGAGGCCAGTCTTGCCAGACACAGGACCAGAGACCTTCCCTGGGCTCTGTAGGACCAGAAACAACAAGTAAAATATCAGGAAAGTGCTATGTTAAACACAATCTGTAGATATACTTTATAAATACTCTATACACATTGCAGATACATGACTACACTCAATAAGTAGGAGTAACTTACAAAGCTCTGGACATAGTTATTTTTTTCAGGCTTGAGGAGCCTGTTCTTGGCTATGCTGGTTTGCATTTCTGCCATGCTGTCTATCATTTCGGCCATCTCTCCAGTGCATTTCTTGAATGCCACTTTCAACCTCTCCAAGTCATTCAGCCAATTGTTCAGGTCTACTGCCTTAAGATCACCTTTGCTGCAGTTTCTCTTCGTCACTTGGATCAGTGCCCTCACCTCCTCGCCCATCCTCCTTTTGACCTCCCTATCCACGTCTTCATTGCTGAGTCTCTCCTTCTTCCTCCACCCCATCCACTTCGCAATCCATCCTCTACAGCATCCCTCATTCTTCTTC
Organism: Coregonus lavaretus; assembly: GCF_964263955.1. Lineage (NCBI taxonomy): Eukaryota > Metazoa > Chordata > Actinopteri > Salmoniformes > Salmonidae > Coregonus > Coregonus lavaretus. The sequence continues at coordinate 25,156,631 of NC_139997.1, forward strand.
TGCCTCTCTTGGTTGATATCCTGACCGTCATTGACATTCTTCAGGCCTTCCTCTAGGTTGAGCACTATGGAGGTCAGGTTTTCTTCGATCCTCCTCAGGCTCTCCTTGTTGGTGTTGGTCCATGGTGTGTTCTTGTCCAGCTGCTCCCTGCAGGGCCGGACAGTGGGGACCACCTCCATCTGGCGTGACGCCTTCTTCAGGGCACTCACAGAGGCAGGGAGGGGGATGTTGTGCTTGGCCACAATAATCTGTACAGACAAAGGGTCAAACCATTGAGATGTGACACACACACAAACAAATGTAAGAGACGCCTACCAGTTGATGGTCCTTCAGTGGAACTTGTGGTTCCTTTGGAGGCTCTGGAAAGTCGTCAGTAGAGGCATCATTGCCATCATCACGCTGTGTGTCAGAGAGCTAGGTGGTCATAGTCCATTCTCCACATTCAGTGAAAGAGTTACTCAAATACATGGTGCAGAATTTATGGGCTCTATCAATGTAATTGTCTGCATGATTTCCAATCCGCCATATATATATATATATATATATATATATATATATATATATATATTTTTTTTTATATGCAGAACTTACCAGGAAGTCTGACTCATCGAAGGAGTGGAGAGACAGATCGTCGTCCTCTACCATATCCCTCACTTCAAGCTTTGCCACCTTTCCATCCTCCTCATCCTTAACTTTCAGCAGTGGTGTCCTCCTTTCATGATCCTCATCATCACACTGTGTATCAGAGTCAGCTAGTCAGAGACCATCCTCCTCACAGTGATGTCACTCAACAAAGACATGGACGGTAGGGTACAACTCTTACCTCAGATTCACAGTCAGTAAAGGAGTCAATGGAAAAGTCATCGGAGTTGGAGGACGAGATCACCTCATCATAATTTCTCTCTATCAGCCGAGTCACCCTTCCAGACTGAGGAGACAGCGAAAGGCATGTACTCATGGCAGCCATAGAATACACTGGCACCAACATGGTTTACAAGTAGTGAGTAATACATGGGTAACTGAAAATGCAAGTGTATTGAAATGCAATAAATGCAACTCCAATAACATTAGGGGTGGAGATAAAGACCTTCCATAGTAAAGGAATCTTTAGCATCTCGATTGAATGATTATCAATTCAACTAAACCAACCAAAATGGCCATATGAATCAAAAGATTGATCTATCTGTTGGAACGGCAGAGATGTGTGACCTGGCTGAGAGGTTCTGGATTGATATTCCGTCCATCCCCAGCCTCATGTAGCTCAATTGGTAGAGCATGGCGCTTGTAATGCCAGGGTTGTGGGTTCGATTCCCACGGGGGCCAGTATGAAAAATGTATGCACTCACTAACTGTAAGTCGCTCTGGATAAGAGCGCCTGTTAAATGACTAAAATGTAAAAATGTCTGGTCCTGCCCACAGCTCACAATGATTGGCTGTTAACAGTAAAGAATGAATTAAACACTGCTTTGCTCATTTTGGCCATGGAAATAACTTTAATGATGTATCAATAAATAATATAAGTACTGTTATGTGGTTGAATTTGAATGTGACTTACAGGCCTTTTGTGGATCTGAGGGGTTTGCAATGAAGTAGTTGTATATGCTTGAAATTTTTGTTGAGTCCTCATGCTGAACATTATGGGATGTTTGGTTAGGAAAATCTTGCATCACTGCGTCACACATTCTCTTTATCTTGCTCTGGTGAAACAGACAGAAAGGGCTGGCTCTCACTTCTAGACATGTCTGATGCTAGGGCATCAGTGCTGGACAAGAAGATGCCTTTCAGGCTGCTGAGGACCATTGGTGTCCTGTATGTCCCTGCATCAACAGAGGAGAGAAGGAAGACGGTCCACCCACCGTGAGTACTGAGAAAGCACTAAACGCATTATTTATCCTACAAGACAAGAGGTCATTAAATTAACATGATTTCTGGGTGCAAGCCAGAGAACATGATGTTCTACAGTATAATGAGGTGCAGTTTTAATAGAGGATCCTCAGCTGTAATTGAATAATAAGCGCTCTGTAATCTCTCCACATTCTCATTGGTTGCAGAATCATTCCATCCCCAGGCTCCTACCCAGTCCACGCCCACGCTCCAGTTTCCTCCAATCTACAGGCTACCGAGACCACACCAAAGACATTTGAAGGCTGGGCCAACTCATACTATACACAGGGGAGCCCTGTTCAGCTCTCAGGTTATTATGGTCACAACCATGGATATGTCCTCAAGCATAGCTTTGGGCCAAGTCATGGACATAGTCACTAACACAGCTCCGGCCATGGACACAGTCATGGGCACACATATGCCTCTCAAACCACTAGTCACTGGGATCCAGTGGCTCAACATCTACATTCTCAACATTCCCACCTCAGTCCACTGTCTGTGTCTGTTAGTGCCCCCCAGAGTTTCACAGCAAACATGCCAGAGTCAACTGCCAGGATCTGTGATGGTTCACCCAAGGGCACCTGTGTCTTCACTGACAGATTGTTGACATAGAAAACGCATTGAATGACAGAGCTCTCATATGTTATACGTTGAGATGTAATATGCTTGGACATGGGGTTTGAGGCAGTACTTAAAGGTACACAGTTTCTTCACTGATGATTTTGGTTTGAAAACGCAAGCAGGCTCTGAATGTTCAAGGTCAAATCAATACAAGAAGGTTTTGATTGTCAGTTGATTGTAAGACCACTCGTTTTGCCTTGTACTTTGCGTTTTCTACACATACTGTAGACAAATCTCTTGGCACTCTTGATATATCAGGCATTTTATATTACACTTTCACTGATTTATTCAGTTTTCCTTTACTTAACTACTTACAGCAATTAAATAGCATCCCCTCACCAGTAAATTAGATCCATTACATGTAGTTTGTTTGGCAATCAACATTATTGTAAATTGAGGAGCAGGGAGCAGTGGGTGAGGTTATCAAGAGTGTGGGCTATAAGGGCAGATTATGATGTAATCTTTAGAAAATGAGGCAGTTGTGCACAGTAAAGAGAAGCCATAAATGACAACCAAGACTAAATATAGCAAATCAATGATTATTATTTCTTTACAAATGCATGCTTTCAAGTTATACTGTTTATATACAAATAGCTATTTTGCATATACAACTGGATCAAGTGGTAAGAGTCATGTAACAGGTCATGATGGAACACGTTATTCGATATCAGTAATGCAAGAGAAAAAGTTAAAAGGCACACAATTCTTCAATGAAAACATGAACCCTGCCATATCACTACAATAGTTTAGGGGTTTCTCTATTAAAAGAAACACCAAAAGGACAGCTGAACATCACCCTTATATCATCCACTTCATTTCATACAGTTAATGTTCAACAGAACCTCAGAAAATTGAAGTAAATATTCTGTATTAGACCTTCAACCATCAGCATAGAAAGATAAAACCTACATAAAATGCTTACTGGGTGTACAAAACATTAGGAACGCCTGCTCTTTCCAGTACAACCCTCTAACCAATTGTACTATTATGTGTGTTTTTCCGCGTTATTTGTAATTTATTTTGTACATAATGTTTCTGCCATCGTCTCTTATAACCAAAAAGAGCTTCTGGATATCAGGACAGCGATTACTCACCTCGCATTGGACGAAGATTTTTTCTTCAACGAGGCGGCCGCGAATGATATCATACAGACACCCGACAAGGCCCAAATCCCCGTCATTCGCGTGAGGAAGAGACGGAGATATCGCGGACGCAGATCCGGGTGCCTTGTAAGGATCCGACGGCGAGCGAGTAAACTGCCTCTTCCATCAATCCTATTAGCCAACGTTTAAGCTTTTGAGAATAAAATGGACGATTTAAGATTACGGTTATCCTACCAACGGGACATTAAAAACTGTAATATCTTATGTTTCACGGAGTCGTGGCTGAACGACAACAATGATAACATTCAGCTAGCAGGCTATACGCTACATCGGCAGGACAGAACGGCTGACTCTGGTAAGACAAGGGGTGGCGGTCTGTGTATATTTGTAAACAACAGCTGGTGCACAAAATCAAATACTAAGGAAGTCTCGAGGTTTTGCTCGCCTGAGGTAGAGTATCTTATGATAAGCTGTAGACCACACTATTTACCAAGAGAGTTTTCATCTATATTTTTCATAGCTGTCTATTTACCACCACAAACCAATGCTGGCATTAAGATTGCACTGAATGAGTTGTACAAGGCCATTAATCAACAGGAAAACGCTCATCCAGATGCAGCGCTCCTAGTGGCCGGGGACTTTAATGCAGGGAAACTTAAATCCGTTCTACCTAATTTCTACCAGCATGTTAAATGTGCAACCAGAGGGAAAAAAACTCTAGACCACCTTTACTCCACACACAGAGACGCATACAAAGCTCTCCCTCGCCCTCCATTTGGCAAATCTGACCATAACTCTATCCTCCTGATTCCTGCTTATAAGCAAAAACTGAAGCAGGAAGCACCAGTGATTCGGTTAATAAAAAAGTGGTCAGATGACGCAGATGCTAAGCTACAGGACTGTTTTGCTAGCACAGACTGGAACATGTTCCGGGATTCTTCAGACAGCATTGAGGAGTACACCACATTACATTTACATTTACATTTTAGTCATTTAGCAGACGCTCTTATCCAGAGCGACTTACAGTTAGCGCAAACATTATTTTATCGAACCCACAACCCTGGCGTTGCAAACGCCATGCTCTACCAACTGAGCTACATCCCCTGCCGGCCATTCCCTCCCCTACCCTGGACGACGCTGGGCCAATTGTGCGCCGCCCCATGGGTCTCCCGGTCGCGGCCGGCTACGACAATAAGTGCATCGATGATGTCGTCCCCACAGTGACAGTACGTACATACCCCAACCAGAAGCCATGGATTACAGGAAACATCCGCACTGAGCTAAAGGGTAGAGCTGCCGCTTTCAAGGAACGGGACTCTAACCCGGACGCTTATAAGAAATCCCGTTATGACCTCCGACGAACCATCAAACAGGCAAAGAGTCAATACAGGTCTAAGATTGAATCATACTACACTGGCTCTGACGCTCGTCGGATGTGGCAGGGCTTGAAAACTATTACAGACTACAAAGGGAAGCACAGCCGCGAGCTGCCCAGTGACACAAGCCTACCAGACGAGCTAAACCACTTCTATGCTCGCTTCGAGGCAACAACACTGAAGCATGCATGAGAGCACCAGCTGTTCCGGATGACTATGTGATCACGCTCTCCGTAGCCGATGTGAGTAAGACTTTTAAGCAGGTCAACATTCACAAGGCCGCAGGGCCAGACGGATTACCAGGACGTGTACTCCGAGCATGTGCTGACCAACTGGCAAGTGTCTTCACTGACATTTTCAACATGTCCCTGACTGAGTCAGTAATACCAACATGTTTCAAGCAGACCACCATAGTCCCCGTGCCCAAGAACTCTAAGATAACCTGCCTAAATGACTACCGACCCGTAGCACTGACGTCTGTAGCCATGAAGTGCTTTGAAAGACTGGTCATGGCTCACATCAACAGCATAATCCCAGAAACCCTAGACCCACTCCAATTTGCATACCGCCCCAACAGATCCACAGATGATGCAATCTCTATCGCACTCCACACTGCCCTTTCCCACCTGGACAAGAGGAACACCTACGTGAGAATGCTATTCATTGACTACAGCTCAGCATTCAACACCATAGTGCCCTCTAAGCTCATCACTAAGCTAAGGATCCTGGGACTAAACATCTCCCTCTGCAACTGGATCCTGGACTTCCTGACGGGCCGCCCCCAGGTGGTAAGGGTAGGTAACAACACATCTGCCACACTGATCCTCAACACGGGGGCCCCTCAGGGGTGCGTGCTCAGTCCCCTCCTGTACTCTCTGTTCACCCATGACTGCATGGCCAGGCACGACTCCAACACCATCATTAAGTTTGCCGACGACACAACAGTGGTAGGCCTGATCACCGACAACGATGAGACAGCCTATAGGGAGGAGGTCAGAGATCTGGCCGTGTGGTGCCAGGACAACAACCTCTCCCTCAACGTGACCAAGACAAAGGAGATGATTGTGGACTACAGGAAAAAAAAAGAGGACTGAGCACGCCCCCATTCTCATCGACGGGGCTGTAGTGGAACAGGTTGAGAGCTTCAAGTTCCTTGGTGTCCACATCACCAACGAACTATCATGGTCCAAACACACCAAGACAGTCGTGAAGAGGGCACGACAAAGCCTATTCCCCCTCAGGAGACTAAAAAGATTTGGCATGGGTCCTCAGATCCTCAAAAAATTCTACAGCTGCACCATCGAGAGCATCCTGACTGGTTGCATCACCGCCTGGTATGGCAACTGCTTGGCCTCTGACCGCAAGGCACTACAGAGGGTAGTGCGTACGGCCCAGTACATCACTGGGGCAAAGCTTCCTGCCATCCAGGACCTCTATACCAGGCGGTGTCAGAGGAAGGCCCTCAAAATTGTCAAAGACTCCAGCCACCCTAGTCATAGACTGTTCTCTCTGCTACCGCACGGCAAGCGGTACCGGAGTGCCAAGTCTAGGTCCAAAAGACTTCTCAACAGCTTCTACCCCCAAGCCATAAGACTCCTGAACAGCTAATCATGGCTACCCGGACTATTTGCACTGCCCCCCCACCCCATCCTTTTTATGCTGCTGCTACTCTGTTAAGTATTTATGCATAGTCACTTTAACTCTACCCACATGTACATATTACCTCAACTACCTCAACTAGCCGGTGCCCCCGCACATTGACTCTGCAACGGTACCCCCCTGTATATATAGCCTCCCTACTGTCACTTTATTTTACTTCTGCTCTTTTTTTCTCAACACTTTTTTTTGTTGTTGTTTTATTCTTACTTTTTTTGTTTAAAATAAATGCACTGTTGGTTAAGGGCTGTAAGTAAGCATTTCACTGTAATGTCTGCACCTGTTGTATTCGGCGCATGTGACCAATAAAATTTGATTTGATTTGATTTGACATACAGTGGGGGAAAAAAGTATTTAGTCAGCCACCAATTGTGCAAGTTCTCCCACTTAAAAAGATGAGAGAGGCCTGTAATTTTCATCATAGGTACACGTCAACTATGACAGTCAAAATGAGGAAAAAAAATCCAGAAAATCACATTGTAGGATTTTTTATGAATTTATTTGCAAATTATGGTGGAAAATAAGTATTTGGTCAATAACAAAAGTTTCTCAATACTTTGTTATATACCCTTTGTTGGCAATGACACAGGTCAAACGTTTTCTGTAAGTCTTCACAAGGTTTTCACACACTGTTGCTGGTATTTTGGCCCATTCCTCCATGCAGATCTCCTCTAGAGCAGTGATGTTTTGGGGCTGTCGCTGGGCAACACGGACTTTCAACGCCCTCCAAAGATTTTCTATGGGGTTGAGATCTGGAGACTGGCTAGGCCACTCCAGGACCTTGAAATGCTTCTTACGAAGCCACTCCTTCGTTGCCCGGGCGGTGTGTTTGTGATCATTGTCATGCTGAAAGACCCAGCCACGTTTCATCTTCAATGCCCTTGCTGATGGAAGGAGGTTTTCACTCAAAATCTCACGATACATGGCCCCATTCATTCTTTCCTTTACACGGATCAGTCGTCCTGGTCCCTTTGCAGAAAAACAGCCCCAAAGCATGATGTTTCCACCCCCATGCTACACAGTAGGTATGGTGTTCTTTGGATGCAACTCAGCATTCTTTGTCCTCCAAACACGACAAGTTGAGTTTTTACCAAAAAGTTATATTTTGGTTTCATCTGACCATATGACATTCTCCCAATCCTCTTCTGGATCATCCAAATGCACTCTAGCAAACTTCAGACGGGCCTGGACATGTACTGGCTTAAGCAGGGGGACACGTCTTGCACTGCAGGATTTGAGTCCCTGGCGGCGTAGTGTGTTACTGATGGTAGGTTTTGTTACTTTGGTCCCAGCTCTCTGCAGGTCATTCACTAGGTCCCCCCGTGTGGTTCTGGGATTTTTGTGATCATTTTGACCCCACGGGGTGAGATCTTGCGTGGAGCCCCAGATCGAGGGAGATTATCAGTGGTCTTGTATGTCTTCCATTTCCTAATAATTGCTCCCAAAGTTGATTTCTTCAAACCAAGCTGCTTACCTATTGCAGATTCAGTCTTCCCAGCCTGGTGCAGGTCTACAATTTTGTTTCTGGTGTCCTTTGACAGCTCTTTGGTCTTGGCCATAGTGGAGTTTGGAGTGTTACTGTTTGAGGTTGTGGACAGGTGTCTTTTATACTGATAACAAGTTCAAACAGGTGCCATTAATACAGGTAACGAGTGGAGGACAGAGGAGCCTCTTAAAGAAGAAGTTACAGGTCTGTGAGAGCCAGAAATCTTGCTTGTTTGTAGGTGACCAAATACTTATTTTCCACCATAATTTGCAAATAAATTCATAAAAAATCCTACAATGTGATTTTCTGGATTTTTTTCCCTCAATTTGTCTGTCATAGTTGACGTGTACCTATGATGAAAATTACAGGCCTCTCTCATCTTTTTAAGTGGGAGAACTTGCACAATTGGTGGCTGACTAAATACTTTTTTCCCCACTGTAGCTTTCACCTGGATTTACCTGGTCTGTCTATGATCCCTTGTTGATGTCACTTGTTAAATCCACTTCAATTAGTGTAGATGAAGGGCAGGAGACACATTAAAGGAGGATTTTTAAGTCTTGCTACAATTGAGACATGGATTGTGTGTGTGTGCCATTCAGAAGGTAAATGGGGAAGACAAAAGATTGAAGTGCCTTTAAACGGGGTATGGTAGTAGGTTCCAGGTGCGTGTGATACACCGGGTTGAGTGTGTCAAGAACTGCAACGCTGCTGGGTTTTTCACGCTCAACAGTTTCCCGTGTATCAAGAATGGTCCACCACCCAAAGGACATCCGGACAACTTGACAACTGTGGGAAGCATTGGAGTCAACATGGGCCAGCATCCCTGTGGAATGCTTTCGACACCTTGTAGAGTCCATGCCCCGACGAATTGAGGCTGTTCTGAAGGCAAAAGGGGGCGGGTGGAACTCAATATTAGGAAGGTGTTCCTAATGTTTTGTACACTCAGTGTATACTGTACACATCCCAGAATTAGTGATTATCAGAACACACATAAATGACAGTTAATAGACGTATTCATGTTGTACTGCAAGTGCACATACAACCAACACATATTGCATTGCCTAAATGCCGTGCAATACACCACCTCAGGCTAGGGAATGAATAAAGCGAACAATAATAAAAAATTCCAAACCCCTTATTACAGTGAGAGGCACATCTAATCTATTAACAATAATACAACTATACACATAAAAAAAGAAAACCGAAATAGATTTCACTCTGACTTAACCTTACGCTCAGTGACATGCGTTGAGGTCGGTGGCTATTATCAAAGCCAGATTTACTCACAAATAAACCTTGATGAAGCCCAAGTTCACCGTAGAATAGGTTACAGTAGCTCCAACAACCAGAGTGACATAGGCTATTAACTGAAATTGACAAACAATTTTAACCAAATGTAAATAACAATGTAGCCAAGCTACACAAGCGATAGCCTCTGTGGTCTCCCGAGTGGCGCAGTGGTCTAAGGCACTGCATCGCAGTGCTAGCTGTGCCACTAGAGATCCTGGTTCGAATCCAGGCTCTGTCGTAGCCGGCCGTGACCGGGAGACCCATGGGGCGGCGCACAATTGGCCCAGCGTCGTCCAGGGTAGGGGAGGGAATGGCCGGCAGGGGATGTAGCTCAGTTGGTAGAGCATGGCGTTTGCAACGCCAGGGTTGTGGGTTCGATAAAATAATGTATGCGCTAACTGTAAGTCGCTCTGGATAAGAGCGTCTGCTAAATGACAAAAATGTAAATGTAAATGTAATGGCGGCATACTTCATATAATCCGATAAAATGACACACTGTTAAGCTCAGCCATAAATCGATGTAGCATCCACAGTTATAACTGATAGGTGGCACTAAAATACCAATATATGGACACATAGACTTTATTGCACATTTATTAAAAATAAAAAAATGGAAATACCTTATTTACATTAGTATTCAGACCCTTTGCTATGAGACTCGAAATTGAGCTCAGGTGCATCCTGTTTCCATTGATCATCCTGAAGATTTTTCTACAACTTGATTGGAGTCCACCTGTGGTAAATTCAATTGATTGGACATGATTTGGAAAGGCACACACCTGTCTATATAAGGTCCCACAGTTGACTGTGCATGTCTGAAAAAAAGCCATGAGGATGAAGGAATTGTCCGTAGAGCTCCGAGACAGGATTGTTTCGAGGCACAGATCTGGGGAAGGGTACCAAAAAATGTCTGCAGCATTGAAGGTCCCCAAGGAGACAGTGGCCTCCATCATTCTTAAATGGAAGAAGTTTGAAACCACCAAGAATCGTCCTAGAGCTGGCCGCCCGGCCAAACTGAGCAATCGGGGGAGAAGGGTCAAAGAGGTGACCAAGAACCCGATGGTCACTCTGACAGAGCTCCAGATTTTCTCTGTGGAGATGGGAGAACCTACCAGAAGGACAACCATCTCTGCAGCACTCCACCAATCAGGCCTTTATGGTAGAGTGGCCCGACAGAAGCCACTCCTCAGTAAAAGGCACATGACAGCCCGCTTGGAGTTTGCCAAAAGGCAGCTAAAAGACTCTCAGACCATGAGAAACAAGATTTTCTGGTCTGATGAAATCAAGATTGAACTCTTTGACCTGAATGCCAAGCGTCAAGTCTGGAGGAAACCTGGCACCATCCCTACGGTGAAGCATGGTGGTGGCAGCATCATGCTGTGGGGATGTTTCTCAGTGGCAAGGACTGGGAAACTAATCAGGATCGAGGGACAGATGAATGGCGCGAAGTATAGAGAGATCCTTGATGAAAACATCTCCAGAGCACTCAGGACCTCAGACTTCGGCGAAGGTTCACCTTCCAACAGGTCAACGACACAAAGCACACAGCCAGGACAATGCAGGAGTGGCTTCGGGACAAGCCTCTGAATGTCCTTGAGTGGCCCAGCCAGAGCCCAGACTTGAACCCGATCGAACATCTCTGAAAAGACCTGAAAACAGCTGTGCAGCAACGCTCCCCATCCCCATCCAACCTTACAGAACTTGAGAGGATCTGCAGAGAAAAATGGGAGAAACTCCCCAAATACAGGTGTGCCAGGCTTGTAGCATCATACCCAAGAAGACTCGAGGCTGTAATCGCTGCCAAAGATGCTTGAACAAAGTACTGAGGAAAGGGTCTGAATAATATGTACGTGTGATATTTTCAGTTTTGGGGGGGCTTTTCATACTTTTTATTTTTATCGATTACCACAGGGTAAGCATTGCCTACCCTGACTGCATGTCACTACCTGCATTAAATTACTAGCAAGTATCCATCAGGACAACCAACTATAGATGTTTGTAATGTATAAAGTTTAATTAGGAGAGGGAGACAGACCGTGTTCACCATGGCCAGCGCCAGGCCACTCTGTGGCGGTGCCAGCAGGGCTGGTTACTGAGGCAGGTGCAGCAGACTCCCAGACGGGCAGAGGGGAGCGCCAGCACTGACAGTTTCCTGGCAACCTCACTCCTCTCGGACACTTTACTATACATGCGATTGAGACGCGCTCAGCAGTGAGTGAGCTGCACACACCTTAGGGGGAAAAGAGGAGAGATTAGAGGAAAAGAGTGAGGAGTCTCATCTTACCCAAGAACAGGCTTGATACAACCTGGACTTTACTAGGTAGACCTGTGCTCATCTCATTTCTCCCAAAGGTAAAAATGTAATAGACCAAATGATAGCAGAGTAATGTTTCATACAAAACATGGGAAATGAAGGTATACAAAGCCTCACAAACACTTTTCCAATTAGAGAACAAATCCATTGTTTACCAGACTACTGTAATATGTTTTTCGCTCAGCATATTGTGTACGAGCATCTTGACATTTTGTAATTCTTTCTCAATTATTTGTATTTGGACATGACACTCCTTACCCAGGACATTATAGACAGCCCCTTGCTGACTGAAGCCTCCCAGCTGGTCCAGAACACTCTGCCTCCTCTTCTTCAGGGTGCTGGCATCAACAAATACCCTGCACACAAGACAAGCACGGTGACGTCAAACAAACAACAGAGAAAATATGGCCCAAATGGAAAGAATCCAGATCTCTAAAAGTCAGAACCTTTTTCATTCTGCTGCTTCACCCCATACTAAAAGAACATAATACCGTGGACCCCCCTGGGACTCTGATGTAAATGTAGTCCTCAAGCTCAGGGGATCCACCAATGAAGAAGCGTCTCAGTTCCAGTGGCGGCTGGTGAAAAATATTCTCGGTGGGGCTGTGCCATACTTTTTTTTTCCTGTAACCATCGCGATATATTTTAACACAAACTGCAGGACAGCAGTGCTCAGTGAAACATTCAGTAATTATTTAATGCCAATATTAAAAAGTTGAGGCATTCTTACACAAAAACATATTACACAAACCCAAGCCTTTCATTTGCATTTAAAGTGAACTTTTCACCATTGGTAGTAAACAGGCAACGCAACAGGCATGCTGTCAGAACAGAGTGGAAAGTGGACAATAACATGAAATTATTATAAAGTTTATAGGAAATCTTACACTGTATAAAAGGATGTATAATATAGAAATGGATATCAAGTGGATGAACTCAAACCTTTGACTGGAAGAATAGCATACAGTATTTTATGATCATACTAAATGTGACTAATTGTTAATGTGCTCCAGAACTGCAACAATTAATTGATACAAACAACATATATACAGTAATATTAGCAAAGACACTATTAAGACTTTCTAGAGTACCATATATAACTGGATTTTTTATGCTAAGGTCAACTATATACAAAGAAACATGCGGCCAGAGCTGCTCTGTGTGTGTGTGTCTGTCATCTTATTTGTACAGGAATTTTGCCCGTCTGTCCTTCTGAGTGGCAAACCTCTCAATGACCCTTTGATTAAAGTCAGGAATGTCCCTGACAAGTTTCTTCTCCATGGAGAGCATGGCCAGAGCGTTCAGGCGATCCTGTGTCATGCTGTTTCTCAGGAAGGTCTTGATCCTTTTCAGTGTAGAGAAGCACCTTTCTGACTCAGCAGTTGTCATGGGTGTGGTGATGAGGATCTTGAGGAGGCTGGCAGTCTCTGTGAAAGTGCTCTGAAGGTTGTTCTCCATGAAGAACTGGTACAGGGGCACTGCACCACTACAAGCCTTGAACTCACTGTTCTCATAGATGAGGGACAGTTCGGTTTTGAGCTTGGCCTTGTTCAACATGGGGTACGCCTCCACGGTTGTTTCAAGCGCTGTATCGGGGAACTTCACACTGTGTTGTGGGAACAACTCTCCGTGCAATAGTGTTGCGCTGATGAGGTGCTGGGTGAAGGAGAACCTCTCTTTGGCATGACTCAGGATGGTATCACATACCTGTAAAAGATACATCATCAGCTTTAATTTGCAATTAAGCTATTTTGATGCAAGTGATCCTGACTGACACATGCCTATGTCCAACTCAAGTATATGATTACCAAGGTGCTGATTGTTCAGGGTTTTGGCTACATACTACCAGGCCTGAAAATAGTTCTAGGGGGAAACACTGACAATTACATCACAACTTACCTCTATAGCCAACCTCTGTTGTTCTCCTGGTCCCAGCATCCTCCGTCGCTTGATGGGCTGTTGCTGCTCGTCAGATGCGCTGTCCCCACACAAAGAGGGAATTGAGGCCCTGGGTCCAAAAAATAAAGTTTAATTTGATAACTTGCAATCAGACTTCTTAACTCACTGTAATTCCCCCTCAACACACAACCAGTGACTTTTATATATATATATATATATATATATATATATATATATATATATATATATATATATATAGACAGACAGACAGACAGACAGACAGACAGATAGTGTGTATATACACACAAACTATGTCTAGTAACTGCTTTTAACCTGTGATGTACATAATTAACTGATGTTATTACGTTTTAAAGCCTTTTTCTATTACATTTGTGAGAGGGATGCAACATCATTTTGTTCTGCTGTGCACTTAGCAATAAAGTTAATCTTCAATAACAACTAGGCCTCTTCTAGAAATTGACCTGGTGGACACCTGAATAATTATTACAAACTGTGTAGTACTTTCCTGCATTATTATCAACGTCTGATTGTGTCTTCTCTTTCCTTTTAAAATACTAAAACAAATATAATTGTGACGGCTCTATGATAATCACTCACTTTGATGACCAGACACATTTAGGCTTTTAAACTGTTGTAAGTGAACTATTCATCTTTCTAACAACATCTTTATCAGCCAATAGTAAATATAGTTATTTACCTGATTGTTAGCATGCTGTCTGTGAACCTCTGGACAAGTGCTTTAATGAAGACAGGGTCGATGTTCCTCTTCTGCAGCTGGCTGAAAAGCATGTCCACATTTGGCATGATCTTGTGGAACAGTGCCAGGAAAAAACAGAAAGCCTCGTCTTCGAGCATCCTCACAAAGCCCCCCGCCTCTCTGACAGTCGGGGCATCAAAGTTCCCAGAGTCTCTGATGGTCTGGAAACACGTTAGGAGGTCATCCCTGTACTCGTACACAGTGTTTACAGCGCGACTGTGGAAGTTCCACCGTGTTGTAGAGGCTCTGGGGAGTCTATGCGCAACCACTTCGTCAAGCACGGTGGTTCGCTTGGGAGACCTGGAGAAGAAAGCAGAAAATCCTGCAAGGTCGGAAAAGAAAGTGCCGATCCTGGGGATGCGTGAAGTAGCCTGCTGCATGATGAGGTTCAGCTGATGTGCATAGCAGTGGACGTAGTGCGCATTTTCGTACACATCCACTATTTTACGCTGCACTCCGCCGGTGGCTCCCCTCATCACACTTGCTCCGTCGTAAGCCTGGGCAATAAGTTTGGCCTTTTGTCCATGTGAGAGTATGGTGCTGAGCCTCTCCAGCAGCGCTGTAGCGATGGTGTCGGCGGTTGCGTTCTCGATCAAAATGAACTCGAAAAAACGCTCTTGGACGTTACTTTTAGCATCGATGTAGCGTATCACAAGCACCAACTGGCAGTGGGTGGAAACGTCAGTCGTCTCGTCAGCTTGAATGGCGATAAAATCAGCACTCTTTACTTCCTCCAGGATGTAATCCTTAAGCACTGACAGCATACAGTCCAACAGCTCGTTCTGTATCGTCTTTGACGTGCCCTTAAAAACGGTAGCTGTCTTCAGGTGCTCCTCCAGCACACTGTCGAGGGAGGCAACAAAATCCACTAAGCCCCGGAAAATGCCGGGGTTGTCCGAGGAGTCAGTCTCCTCGTGCCCACGCAAGGCCAACTCAAAAGCCCCACAGAACTTCACACAATCGATAATTTTGGATAGAATGTGCCTGTTTTTATCCACCTCCTCATTGTGTTTCCTCACCGCAATCCTGTGGCCGTCATCCAGCTGCGTAGCAATGTTCACCCTTCCTAATACAGCTAGCTTTACAGAGTTGTCCATGTGTGCCCTGGTGTTCTCATGTTTCTTTACCTTCTCTGACAGGTGCTTCATATCCCTCACTCCGGTACCTGTCCATGCTGAATCTGACCCCGTCGTTTTAAAAAGCAAGCACGGAAAGCAAAATAAAGCATTAGCATCAGTGCACCCAGCTAGCCAAGCCTTCCTGGTGTACCAGCTACGGGAGAAGCCGCGCATATACTGCTTCCCTTTCTCGCTAGCCTGCTGTCTGATTGAGAGGTCAGGTTGATCTGGGCCCAGCTCTTTCACCCGAACTTTCTCTGACAAAGTTCTCCTCTCAAACGGATCTTGGAGGAGAGATTTCACCGAGTTAGGGTTGGGTCTTGGAGGAGTAACGTTTGCGCTCGCCATTGTCGTCTAGTAAAAATGGCGCCACTGGAGCCCGGTCCTTATTTTATCAGGGGCGAGCTTGGGGCGATAAAATAATCGCCCTCCTTGGATTCGAATTAAAATCGCTGATTAGCTACATTTTATGTCATACATTCATATCTTAAATTAGCAATTGGCTTAACTGCTACGTAGACCCGCCTCCTCGGGGCACTTTCTGTATCGCCCAGAGCTGACGAGGCGTTTGACAGGCAGAGGAAAGGTTGCGAATATTATTTTCTATCATATCTTACACATATTACTGTGTGCATTCCATATTTCAAACACACAAATATTGACATACTGATGTTTTTATTATTATTATTATTTTTTTTTTTTTTTTTTTATTTATTTTTTTTAAATAATTTTATTTAAGGGGGCGGCGCCCTAGCGCCCTCTATCGGCCAGCCGCCACTGCTCAGTTCTGACACTGTTCCTGTGGTCTCCACGTATGACACATTATTGTATGCTTCCCTATGGGATACAGACACACACAGTCAGAGTAGATCATCATTTACGCTACTTTCAGAAAACAATTCTGACTGTCATTATACACATATACACACCTTACCAGGGGTGGAAGGAATGACCAGGTAGCCATAGCCTTCATTTCTGTAGTGCTGCCAGAAGTACAGAACTGGCCATTGGGGGAGGGATTCTATTATAAAATAATTAATAATAATGCATGTTACAAATTCCATTTTATGATAACTGTTATCAGGAATACAATATAAACTAAATATTTATATTGAAATAAATATTAATACAATATACACTCACCCTCTATCTCATCCTGTCTGACGATGTTCTGGCCCATATCTAGCCACTTCGAAAATAACATCTACTCAACTAAGATGCATCTAACTTCATCTTGCTGTTTCAAAACAGTGTTAATACCTGATTGAGCCGGTGAGTTGAGGGTGTCCAGCTCAATGCCTTCCCTCTCCGGTTGAGCCAAAACCTGCTGCTGAAGGTGTTGGGAGAGGGCTGCTGTAGAGGTGACTCTCTGAATACGGATCCTGTAAACACCATTGTAAATATAAACAAAGTAAACAACATTCTAGCTAACTATTTGCCATGTTTCCCTGGCAAACTCAGTCAGGGTTCAGGTCAAACAATATAATGGGTGTTCATCGTCATCTGCTTTTAGAGCTAACTTTATGGCAATACAAGGAATAAAAGCCACACAAAGGCCAACTGCAACTTTTGTTTTTTTTGTTTTTTTGTTTGTTTAGATTTTCCTTTACTGACATGACAAATTAAATACAAAGCAAGAAGTGGCGACGATTAAGACTTCAAGGTGTGGTCTAGTACTGTAGTGTGTTGCTGAAATTCCCTCCCCCTGAAGCTACTTCAAAAGGGCCTGTATATCCGACCTTCGCAAAACTGCAGTAACCGCCTGAACTGACCTTTGTTCGTAAGTACTGTAAATCAAATGCCGACTTCTCATAGTTGGTTCAAGTCCCAGGTTTGCTTAAAAACCTTAGTGTAGTCAACATGATTTTCCTGTGTTTTATATATATTCCACACTGAGGTTGGAATAACAGTGAAATTCTGAAAGATTACAATGCCGTTTTTAGTGTAAGAGCCATTTTAAAAGACGCCTGAAATGTCATTCTATGGTGGTGAGACGAAATGTTGGCCTGCCTGGTGACATCACACCTCCAAACCGCTGTCAATAACAGCTAGTTTTCCCCTCCCCACTCACACCACTCCCAGACAGTCCTATCAAAATTCTTGCTTGAGAAATGTCTCTTTGCTAAGAAGCTATTAGTTTCTTTTTGACCATTTTAATTTAAAATAAATCACAGTAAGGTACTTAATTGTTACCCAGAAACTATTTTAAATTGAGATAAAACAGCTGCATTGGACATTTAAATGGGACTCTTCTTCTCTTACTCCCATATAGTCATCTTTAACTTTAGCTCAAATTTTAACCAAACTTTTTTGCATCTCCTATATGCAATTTAAAAGTTACATCATCTGGTCAGCTGTATTGACTGCCCTTTAATTTAGACCTTAGCTTTTCCCCCCACTTATCTTACAAAGCAGACCACTGCCTGCCTCATTGCCATAGAAACCAAACCAGACCACCATTACAAACGCCTCTCATATTTATCAAGGAGGGCAGTGATCGATGAATAGAAGCAGACCACAGATGCGTTTCATGAGTCTACCTGGGTTGTAATGTGTCTTGGATGACGCTCAGCTGCTGTAACCCACCAACTGCATTGGATTTCCTCTCTGGTGCATCAATTTAGATTATATTCAGTGGTCTTGCAAAGCGGGACTAGTACTGCCACCTTCTGGCCTGGCTGTTCAAAGGAGAACATAGGTGAGGTGGTAGTGAGTGAGGTACAACCCTTTGCCTTAATGACAGCCCCGCACACTCCTGGCACTCTCCCAACCAGCCTCACTAGATAATTGAAATGCATTCCAGGAATAAAGGAATAAAAGCCACACAAAGGCCAACTGCAACTTACTTAATTGTAAGGTATTTCACAGTATCCCGGGTGTCAGTGCTCCAGCCGTCTGCCATGTTGTAACGTTAGGAACCTTTTTGATGGCTAGCTAGGTTAGTAGCAACGGACACACACGCGCGCTCTGTATAAAGCAGCAAGATGGTTACCAGCAGGATATTTAGCCAATTCGCTAGCTAGCCAATTTTGCAGCTAGCTAGTACTTTTCACAAGCGTCTGCTCTTTGCATAGGAACAACAGTCTTTTTTTTGTGTGTGTATTTCTAAAAATATATATTTTAAATGTATTTTTCATTAAATTGTTTATATTGATTAATTTGGTTTTTGTTGTTATTATTATTTTATTTTATTTTTATTAACAACAAATCAATACAAAAAGTACATGGGGAACACAAATGTATCTAAAGAAAATACAAAGGACATTTGCGCTAGGTGGTACAATATCACATTACACAAGGACATTAATGGACAACTATTTATTGGTGCACTACTGCCACCTATCGTTGGATCCAGTCCAGGACAGCAGAATAAAAAACACCCACTGATAATATGTAACGTTTACATTTCACATTTACATTTAAGTCATTTAGCAGACGCTCTTATCCAGAGCGACTTACAAATTGGTGCATTCAACTTAGCCAGTGTAATGTCAGAACAATAATTGTTCCCGTGCTGTAAAAGGTTTAAGAACCATTGATGTAATTAAGAAAAATATCTGTCTGACACAAATAATTGCAATTTCTAAAGTTTTATTGGAAATACATGTTTCAAACAGCACAAGTCAAGTACAGATGGGTGTAGCTACATCAGATAAATGCTAATTTAGTTTAAATCTGATGCAGTCCTCCAGTCCCAGTTCATATGCACACTTTTGACATGCTTCAGACCAGATGCATGCTCCACTTCTGTGCACAATGTTCATGAACTTGCATACATCACAGTGTTTCAAGCTTATGCATTCTGCATCTCTCAGCTGTCTTTCATCTGAAGCCATATCCTCCAGGGTCTAAACAGGTGTAGGTTTCCGTCTCTGTGTGGGAGACCAGATATTGCAAGGATATTGTAAGGGGCCCTCTTCTCTTCCCTTTGGCCAAAGGAGACCTAAGACCCCAATACCAGTGACACTGCCCTGCGGCCGGTGCTGTCCTTTGGATGAGACCGCGTAGACAGAGGTCTTATCTCTCTGTTGTTACTAAACATCTCATGGCACTTATGGCATGAGTAGGGGTGTTGACACTGCTTCTCCTGGCTATATTTCCAAGCCTAAGTATGGGAAAGCGCTTCTACGCACTATGTAAATCCAACTCATTATCATACGCCACCTGGGTAGGATGTATGGGGACCAATATCATATTTGTTTTGTAAGAATGGTGCATGTCGCAAAATATAAGAATGAGACCAATATATGTATTTTGCAAATTTTTTATAATTTTTTTATTTAACCTTTATTTAACCAGGTAAGCCAGTTGAGAACAAGTTCTCATTTACAACTGCGACCTGGCCAAGATAAAGCAAAGCAGTGCGATAAAAACAACAACACAGATTTACATATGGGGTAAACAAAACATAAAGTCAAAAATACAACAGAAAATATATATACAGTGTGTGCGAATGTAGTAAATTATGGAGGTAAGGCAATAAATAGGCCATAGTGCAAAATAGTTACAATTTCGTATTAACACTGGAATGATAGATGTGCAAAAGATGATGTGCAAATAGAGATACTGGGGTGCAAATTAGCAAAATAAATAACAATATGGGGATGAGGTAGTTGGATGGGCTAATTTCAGAATGGCTGTGTGCAGGTGCAGTGATCGGTAAGCTGCTCTTAACAACTGACGCTTAAAGTTAGTGAGGGAGATAAGAATCTCCAGCTTCAGAGATTTTTGCAGTTCGTTCCAGTCATTGGCAGCAGAGAACTGGAAGGAATGGTGGCCAAAGGAGGTGTTGGCTTTGGGGATGACCAGTGAGATATACCTGCTGGAGCGCAGACTACGGGTGGGTGTTGCTATGGTGACCAGTGAGCTAAGATAAGACGGGGATTTGCCTAGCAGTGATTTATAGATGACCTGGAGCCAGTGGGTTTGGCGACGAATATGTAGTGAGAGCCAGCCAACAAGAGCGTACAGGTCACAATGGTGGGTAGTATATGGGGCTTTGGTGACAAAACTGATGGCACTGTGATAGACTACATCCAATTTGCTGAGTAGAGTGTTGGAAGCTATTTTGTAAATGACATCGCCGAAGTCAAGGATCGGTAGGATAGTCAGTTTTACGAGGGCATGTTTGGCAGCATGAGTGAAGGAGGCTTTGTTGTGAAATAGGAAGCCGATTCTAGATCTAACTTTTGATTGGAGATGCTTAATGTGAGTCTGGAAGGAGAGTTTACAGTCTAACCAGACACCTAGGTATTTGTAGTTGTCCACATACTCTAGGTCAGACCCGCCGAGAGTAGTGATTCTAGTCAGGTGGGCGGGTGCAAGCAGCGTTCGGTTGAAGAGCATGCAATTAGTTTTACTAGTGTTTAAAAGCAGTTGGATGCTACGGAAGGAGTGTTGTATGGCGTTGAAGCTCGTTTGGAGGTTTGTTAACACGGTGTCCAATGAAGGGCCAGGTGTATACAAAATGGTGTCGTCCGCATAGAGGTGGATCCAAGTGTCACCAGCAGCAAGAGTGACATCATTGATATACACAGAGAATAGAGTCGGCCCGAGAATTGAACCCTGTGGCACCCCCATAGAGACTGCCAGAGGTCCAGACAACAGGCCCTCCGATTTGACACATTGAACTCTATCTGAGAAGTAGTTGGTGAACCAGGCGAGGCAGTCATTTGAGAGGCTAATCATAGTTCCTGTCTCTGAAATTACATTTGTGTGTGTGTTGGAGGAGTACTAAAAATATGTGTGTGTGTGTGTGTGTGTGTGTGTGTGTGTGTGTGTGTGTGTGTGTGTGTGTGTGTGTGTGTGTGTGGTAGTAGGAGTAATAGTTGGCCATTATTTCTTTGAACATCTCAGTTTGGGCAGCAGCCACTGAAGAAACCTGTCAATCAAAAACAACAGGAGAATAAATAGTATTATAAACTGGTTGATTCGAGCCCTGAATGCTGATTGGCTGACAGCCGTGGTATGTCAGACCGTATACCACAGGTATGACAAAACATTTATTTTTACTGCTCTAATTACATTGGTAACCAGTTTATCATAGCAATAAGGGAACTCGGGGGTATGTGGTATATGGCCAATTTACCACGGCTAAGGGCTGTATCCAGGTACTACGCTCTGCGTCGTGCTTAAGAACAGCCCTTAGACGTGGTAGGTTGGCCATATACAACACCCCCTCGTGCCTTATTGCTTAAGTTTGCATTAACACATCAGACAGCTGCTCTTTCTCTGCTACCTCATTCTATTTCTCTAATTCTCTAGTCTAGTATTCCCTGTTTATATTCCACTTCTCCCTCATTTATTTCCTCACCTCTTCCTCAGACTCTTCTTTTCCTCTTTCTTGTCCTCCTCCTTACTTTCTCCAACATTTTCCATCTGTTGCATCTTATTGGCCTTCTCTTGCTTCACTCGTTTTTTGGCCTTGCCCTTCTTTTTCTTATTGATCTTCCCTTCCTGAATATTTTGGACAAGGAGAAAAAGTAATGTAAGCTTATGGGTTTTCTCTTCTCTTGAGCTACTATATCTAGAGATATGCTATACTGTAGAAGGACATACGGACAAGATTCCCTTCTTGTATTTCCTCTCACCTGTGGGGCCACTCCTGCCATTTCCTGCGCCATTTCTTGGAGCAGCTTCCTGCCAGTCTCACTCAGGTTGGTGATGGGGGCCAGGCGAATAATCTGTACAGACAAAGGGTCAAACCATTGAGATGTGACACACACACAAACAAATGTAAGAGACGCCTACCAGTTGATGGTCCTTCAGTGGAACTTGTGGTTCCTTTGGAGGCTCTGGAAAGTCGTCAGTAGAGGCATCATTGCCATCATCACGCTGTGTGTCAGAGAGCTAGCTGGTCATAGTCCATTCTCCACATTCAGTGAAAGAGTTACTCAAATACATGGTGCAGAACTTATGGGCTCTATCAATGTAATTGTCTGCATAATTTCCAATCCGCCATATATATATATATTATTATATATTTTTTTGTATGCAGAACTTACCAGGAAGTCTGACTCATCGAAGGAGTGGAGAGACAGATCGTCGTCCTCTACCATATCCCTCACTTCAAGCTTTGTCACCTTTCCATCCTCCTCATCCTTAACTTTCAGCAGTGGTGTCCTCCTTTCATGATCCTCATCATCACACTGTGTATCAGAGTCAGCTAGTCAGAGACCATCCTCCTCACAGTGATGTCACTCAACAAAGACATGGACGGTACGGTACAACTCTCTTACCTCAGATTCACAGTCAGTAAAGGAGTCGATGGAAAAGTCATCGGAGTTGGAGGACGAGATCACCTCATCATAATTTTTCTCTATCAGCCGAGTCACCCTTCCAGACTGAGGAGACAGCGAAAGGCATGTACTCATGGCAGCCATAGAATACACTGGCACCAACATGGTTTACAAGTAGTGAGTAATACATGGGTAACTGAAAATGCAAGTGTATTGAAATGCAATAAATGCAACTCCAATAACATTAGGGATGGAGATAAAGACCTTCCATAGTATAGGAATCTTTAAAATGTCGAATGGATGATTATCAATTCAACTAAGCCAACCAAAATGGCCATATGAATCAAAATATTGATCTATCTGTTGTCTCTGTGGGAACAGCATAGATGTGTGACCTGGCTGAGAGGCTCTGGATTGATATTCCATCCATCCCCAGATGTCTGGTCCTGCCCACAGCTCACAATGATTGGCTGTTAACAGTAAAAAATGAATTAAACACTGCTTTGCTCATTTTGGCCATGGAAATAACTTGAATTATGTATCAATAAATATCAAAAGTACTGTTATGTGGTTGAATTTGAATGTGACTTACAGGCCTTTTGTGGATCTTAGTGGTCTGCACTGAAGTAGACTGTCAAGACAGCATTCAATGTGGTTAGATAGGGAGGGATATCTGCATTTGCTTTTATTGTGATAACTGCAGTTTGTACATGCAGCATGTATAACTAATGCGTATGTGTTATTGTTTTCAGGTCAGATATTACTTACAGGCTTTGGCCTTCTGCGCACCTTGCCGGTTGGCCACAACACAGAATCAGGGGTGTTCACCCTGACTGGATTCAACTGTCAACACAACACTCACTTTAAAATGTGATAATATAACAAAAACAGAACAAATAAATAAATATGTTATATTTACCACATAAGGGCGGCGCCTTAAAGCTCTTTTGATTCTCTCATCATTACGATCCATCTTGCTTTCTGAGGGAAACATTTCCATCAATTGATTGACACAAAACATAAAGCATATCCTGACACACACACACACACACACACACACACACACACACACACACAAAGATGGCATCCACAATGGCACCCTATTCCCTATCTATCTATCTATCTATCTATCTATCTATCTATCTATCTATATAATATATATATATATATATATATATATATATATATATATATATATATATATATATAAGGCACCCTGTATATATTATACAGGTTGGGAAGGCTGTGCATCAAAAGGCCAAAGGTTACCTGCAGCAACCTGAGTGAAGAAAGCGATTGTACAGATGAAATCACATCTGAACAGTTTATGTAGTGAATTAATGCTTGGCACGTCATAAAATGTAACCAAGCATAAACGTCACAAGCAAAAGGCTTGTTTGGATACGGTCTGTTTGTATTTTTTTGGTCATTTAGCAGACGCTCTTATCCAGAGCAACTTACAGGAGCAATTAGGGTTAAGTGCCTTGCTCAAGGGTACATCGACAGATTTTTCACCTAGTCGGCTCGGGGATTGGAAACAGCGACCTTTCGGATACTGGCACAACGCTCTTACCCACTAAGCTACCTTCCCACTGGTTGTAGCTAACTGAATAACGAAAGTGATGTGCATATATCCTACTGACTGAGAAATGGTTGTGTGGATGGTTGGTTCGACGTTTTACATAGGCCAACAGGAAATCATTAGGAATTAACCATTCCTTGCCAATATATATATATATATTATTTTTTTTTTGCACTTGGAGAAACAATCATTAAGGGACCACAATGGAAGTAGTTGGTTTTATTGTGTTGTCCCTGACACGTTTTATTTTATTAAACGGTTTTAATTATTTTATTTAAGTGTCAAATCAAATATATCTATCTGGCTTTCTATCTAAGTCAAATGGGCTGCTGAGGACACTTTGATCATCACATTTCAGGCACAAGTCAGCAGGTGGCAGTGTCTTTAAATGCAGCACTGCCTTAGTGCACTTCATGATCTGCAGATCAGTAATTTTGTGGTTGTGAATGTGATTTATCCAAATGCGGTAGTCCAGTACATTTGTTTTGGCTTAGCAAGCTAGCTACCCCCAGTTTTAGCTGAAAATGTATGTACTAACTGTAAGTCGCTCTGGATAAGAGCGTCTGCTAAATGACTAAATTGTAAGAAGTGTTGTGCAATATTGGAGGACAGGTGTCGTAACTGACATTTTTGTATTGTGCTTGATTATCCACTAGTAGTTTGACAAATATGCACTGAGCATCAAAATTATCTCCCGAATAGTTTTGAAAGAATTTAGGGTGAGCTGTTGTAACTTCTCAAGGGATATGTTCTGTGTTGGATTGTGATGTTATGCCTTTCATTGACGCCTGGTATGTCTGCACCCTAACACAAGGCAATGGTGTTCCGGAACTGTTGATGTATTGAAAGTACTGTTGTGTAAACAAATTGGTTGTATTATCACCTCCCGCAATATAAGGGACATGTAAGCATTTCTTCCTTGAGTTCTTCCCTATGAAATCAGAGGTGGATCTCCCTTGCAGCTGCTCGTATTAAATATGTTTCTATTATATCGTCAAATAGCCTCTGCCTTAATCTTGGATCGAATTTTCCACAACAATGTGGTTCAGAGGTTCAAGAGTTCACGAGTGGCATTGTTGCTGTCATTATAGTATCCTTTGTTTTGTTTACTGTAACTACATATTTCGGTTTATCAGAGGATGCCTTCAGTCTTGGAACTACAGTTTTTGGCAATGGGCATGGTAAATTAGCAAGGAGGGGCTAGGTGAATCAAGAGTCATATGCTCGGTAGCTAGCTACTTTGAATGGGAGTGTTGTAACGTTATCTAGCTTGCTACAATTTGTAGCTAACGTTAAAGACGTAAAAGATGGTGCCAGTAGGCTACAGCGGCAAGCAAGAGCACAACACATCAATGCCACTGATGTCTGTCAACCCTATAAAGAGAACATGATGTTCTACAGTATAGTGAGGTGCAGTTTTAATAGAGGATCCTCAGCTGTAATTGAATACTGTACAATAGACACCTAGTGGTCCCCCATGATTCAATAGAGAATCACTGTTTAGTTAGATAAGCGCCCCTTAATCTCTCCACATTCTCATTGGTTGCAGAATCATTCCATCCCCAGGCTCCTACCCAGTCCACGCCCACGCTCCAGTTTCCTCCAATCTACAGGCTACCGAGACCACACCAAAGACATTTGAAGGCTGGGCCAACTCATACTATACACAGGGGAGCCCTGTTCAGCTCTCAGGTTATTATGGTCACAACCATGGATATGTCCTCAAGCATAGCTTTGGGCCAAGTCATGGACATAGTCACTAACACAGCTCCGGCCATGGACACAGTCATGGGCACACATATGCCTCTCAAACCACTAGTCACTGGGATCCAGTGGCTCAACATCTACATTCTCAACATTCCCACCTCAGTCCACTGTCTGTGTCTGTCAGTGCCCCCCAGAGTTTCACAGCAAACATGCCAGAGTCACTGCCAGGATCTGTGATGGTTCACCCAGGGGCACCTGTGTCTTCACTGACTGTTTGATGACATAGAAAACACATTGAATGACAGAGCTATCTCATATGTTATACGTTGAGATATAATATGCTTGGACATGGGGTTTGAGGCAGTACTTAAAGGTACACGGTTTCTTCACTGATGATTTTGGTTTCAAGAAACAAGCAGGCTCAAAATGTTCAAGGTCAAATCAATACAAGAAGGTTTTGATTGTCAGTTGATTGTAAGACCACTCCTTTTGGCTTGTACTTTGCGTTTTTCTACACATACTGTAGACAAATCTCTTGGCACTCTTGATATATCAGGCATTTTATATTACACTTTCACTGATTTATTCAGTTTTCCTTTACTTAACTACTTACAGCAATTAAATAGCATCCCCTCACCAGTAAATTAGATCCATTACATGCAGTTTTTTTGGCAATCAACATTATTGTAAATTGAGGAGCAGGGAGCAGTGGGTGAGGTTATCAAGAGTGTGGGCTATAAGGGCAGATTATGATGTAATCTTTAGAAAATGAGGCAGTTGTGCACAGTAAAGAGAAGCCATAAATGACAACCAAGACTAAATATAGCAAATCAATGATTATTATTTCTTTACAAATGCATGCTTTCAAGTTATACTGTTTATATACAAATAGCTATTTTGCATATACAACTGGATCAAGTGGTAAGAGTCATGTAACAGGTCATGATGGAACACGTTATTCGATATCAGTAATGCAAGAGAAAAAGTTAAAAGGCACACAATTCTTCAATGAAAACATGAACCCTGCCATATCACTACAATAGTTTAGGGGTTTCTCTATTAAAAGAAACACCAAAAGGACAGCTGAACATCATCCTTATATCATCCACTTCATTTCATACAGTTAATGTTCAACAGAACCTCAGAAAATTGAAGTAAATATTCTGTATTAGACCTTCAACCATCAGCATAGAAAGATAAAACCTACATAAAATGCTTACTGGGTGTACAAAACATTAGGAACGCCTGCTCTTTCCATGACATAGCTTTCATCTGGATTTACCTGGTCTGTCTATGATCCCTTGTTGATGTCACTTGTTAAATCCACTTCAATTAGTGTAGATGAAGGGCAGGAGACACATTAAAGGAGGATTTTTAAGTCTTGCTACAATTGAGACATGGATTGTGTGTGTGTGCCATTCG
The DNA here is from genome assembly GCF_964263955.1 of Coregonus lavaretus. Taxonomy (NCBI): domain Eukaryota; kingdom Metazoa; phylum Chordata; class Actinopteri; order Salmoniformes; family Salmonidae; genus Coregonus; species Coregonus lavaretus. The sequence goes on from NC_139997.1 coordinate 25,184,105, forward strand.
GCAGGTAAATGGGGAAGACAAAAGATTGAAGTGCCTTTAAACGGGGTATGGTAGTAGGTTCCAGGTGCACCGGGTTGAGTGTGTCAAGAACTGCAACGCTGCTGTGTTTTTCACGCTCAACAGTTTCCCGTGTATCAAGAATGGTCCACCACCCAAAGGACATCCAGACAACTTGACAACTGTGGGAAGCATTGGAGTCAACATGGGCCAGCATCCCTGTGGAATGCTTTCGACACCTTGTAGAGTCCATGCCCCGACGAATTGAGGCTGTTCTGAAGGCAAAAGGGGGCGGGTGGAACTCAATATTAGGAAGGTGTTCCTAATGTTTTGTACACTCAGTACTGTACTGTACACATCCCAGAATTAGTGATTATCAGAACACACATAAATGACAGTTAATAGACGTATTCATGTTGTACTGCAAGTGCACATACAACCAACACATATTGCATTGCCTAAATGCCGTGGTAGTGTTCATCTAAATGTGACTAGTTGGCACTAAGCCTTACAGTCAGAGAGCATGAGAAAAGAACACCTGGACATTTTTACAGTTTACCACCATTGAATCTAAGACCTATTCTTTAATGAACCGATGAAGAACAAGGCTCAATGACTAAATAGTTACTGCAATTTAAATGTACACATTTAACAGTACATGGTACAATATGAATGTGCTACAAGTATGCATACAGTGGAAGTCGGAAGTTTACATACACCTTAGCCAAATACATTTAAACTCAGTTTTTCACAATTCCTGACATTTAGTCCCAGTAAAAATTCAATTTCTTAGGTCAGTTAGGATCACCACTATATTTTAAGAATGTGAAATGTCAGAATAATAGTAGAGAGAATGATTTATTTCAGCTTTTATTTCTTTCATCACATTCCCAGTGGGTCAGAAGTTTACATACACTCAATTAGTATTTGGTAGCATTGACTTTAAATTGCTTAACTTGGGTCAAACATTTCGGGTAGCCTTCCACAAGCTTCCCACAATAAGTTGGGTGAATTTTGGCCCATTCCTCCTGACAGAGCTGGTGTAACTGAGTCAGGTTTGTAGGCCTCCTTGCTCGCACACGCTTTTTCAGTTCTGCCCACACATTTTCTATAGGATTGAGGTCAGGGCTTTGTGATGGCCACTCCAATACCTTGACTTTGTTGTCCTTAAGCCATTTTACCACAACTTTGGAAGTATGCTTGGGGTCATTGTCCATTTGGAAGACCCATTTGCGACCAAGCTTTAACTTCCTGACTGATGTCTTGAGATGTTGCTTCAATATATCCACATCATTTTCCTTCCTCATGATGCCATCTATTTTGTGAAGTGCACCAGTCCCTCCTGCAGCAAAGCATCCCAACAGCATGATGCTGCCACCCCCGTGCTTCACGGTTGGGATGGTGTTCTTCGGCTTGCAAGCTTCCCCCTTTTTCGTCCAAACATAACGATGGTCATAATGGCCAAACAGTTCCATTTTTGTTTAATCAGACTAGAGGACATTTCTCCAAAAAGTACGATCTTTGTCCCCATGTGCAGTTGCAAACCGTAGTCTGGCTTTTTTATGGCGGTTTTGGAGCAGTGGCTTCTTCCTTGCTGAGCGACCTTTCAGGTTATGTCAATATAGGACTCGTTTTACTGTGGATATAGATACTTTTGTACCCGTTAACTCCAGCATCTTCACAAGGTCCTTTGCTGTTGTTCTGGGATTGATTTGCAAAGTACGTTCATCTCTAGGAGACAGAACGCGTCTCCTTCCTGAGCGGTATGATGGCTGCGTGGTCCCATGGTGTTTATACTTGCCTACTATTGTTTGTCCAGATGAACGTGGTACCTTCAGGCGTTTGGAAATTGCTCCCTAGGATGAACCAGACTTGTGGAGGTCTACAGTTTTTTTCTGAGGTCTTGGCAGATTTCTTTTGATTTTCTCATGATGTCAAGCAAAGAGACACTGAGTTTGAAGGTAGGCCTTGAAATACATCCACAGGTACACCTCCAGTTGACTCAAATGATGTCAATTAGTCTGTCAGAAGCTTCTAAAGCCATGATATCATTTTCTGGAATTTTCCAAGCTGTTTAAAGGCACAGTCAACTTAGTGTATGTAAACTTCTAACCACTGGAATTGTGATACAGTGAATTATAAGTGAAATAATCTGTCTATAAACAATTGTTGGAAAAATTACTTGTGTCATGCACAAAGTAGATGTCCTAACCGACTTGCCAAAACTATAGTTTGTTGACAATAAATTTGTGGAGTGGTTGAAAAACGAGTTTTAATGACTCCAACCTAAGTGTAAACTTCCGTCTTCAACTGTATTTTACTCTAATCTTGCTCTGCTCTCTGTATTTACACAACCTTCCTAGGGCATCTGAATAGGCGGCCATGTTGAATTTGTAAATACATTCACAGACGGCAAATATATAATGCTTTCAATGCCTTAGACGTCAAATTAGTTAATATACAAGAAAAAACGCCTTGTGGGGATCTTCACAGCATGATAAATGTCCTGACGCAATATTTCATATCATAATCACCTCTGTTTTCGCCTACATGGGACCAACACTTTACAAAATCTATCCAGCCACCAGAGGTTACACCACCTCAGGCTAGGGAATGAATAAAGCGAACAATAATAAAAAATTCCAAACCCCTTATTACAGTGAGAGGCACATCTAATCTATTAACAATAATACAACTATACACATAAAAAAAGAAAACCGAAATAGATTTCACTCTGACTTAACCTTACGCTCAGTGACATGCGTTGAGGTCGGTGGCTATTATCAAAGCCAGATTTACTCACAAATAAACCTTGATGAAGCCCAAGTTCACCGTAGAATAGGTTACAGTAGCTCCAACAACCAGAGTGACATAGGCTATTAACTGAAATTGACAAACAATTTTAACCAAATGTAAATAACAATGTAGCCAAGCTACACAAGCGATAGCCTCTGATGGCGGCATACTTCATATAATCCGATAAAATGACACACTGTTAAGCTCAGCCATAAATCGATGTAGCATCCACAGTTATAACTGATAGGTGGCACTAAAAGACCAATATATGGACACATAGACTTTATTGCACATTTATTAAAAATAAAAAAATGGAAATACCTTATTTACATTAGTATTCAGACCCTTTGCTATGAGACTCGAAATTGAGCTCAGGTGCATCCTGTTTCCATTGATCATCCTGAAGATTTTTCTACAACTTGATTGGAGTCCACCTGTGGTAAATTCAATTGATTGGACATGATTTGGAAAGGCACACACCTGTCTATATAAGGTCCCACAGTTGACTGTGCATGTCTGAAAAAAAGCCATGAGGATGAAGGAATTGTCCGTAGAGCTCCGAGACAGGATTGTTTCGAGGCACAGATCTGGGGAAGGGTACCAAAAAATGTCTGCAGCATTGAAGGTCCCCAAGGAGACAGTGGCCTCCATCATTCTTAAATGGAAGAAGTTTGAAACCACCAAGAATCGTCCTAGAGCTGGCCGCCCGGCCAAACTGAGCAATCGGGGGAGAAGGGTCAAAGAGGTGACCAAGAACCCGATGGTCACTCTGACAGAGCTCCAGATTTTCTCTGTGGAGATGGGAGAACCTACCAGAAGGACAACCATCTCTGCAGCACTCCACCAATCAGGCCTTTATGGTAGAGTGGCCCGACAGAAGCCACTCCTCAGTAAAAGGCACATGACAGCCCGCTTGGAGTTTGCCAAAAGGCAGCTAAAAGACTCTCAGACCATGAGAAACAAGATTTTCTGGTCTGATGAAATCAAGATTGAACTCTTTGGCCTGAATGCCAAGCGTCAAGTCTGGAGGAAACCTGGCACCATCCCTACGGTGAAGCATGGTGGTGGCAGCATCATGCTGTGGGGATGTTTCTCAGTGGCAAGGACTGGGAAACTAATCAGGATCGAGGGACAGATGAATGGCGCGAAGTATAGAGAGATCCTTGATGAAAACATCTCCAGAGCACTCAGGACCTCAGACTTCGGCGAAGGTTCACCTTCCAACAGGTCAACGACACAAAGCACACAGCCAGGACAATGCAGGAGTGGCTTCGGGACAAGCCTCTGAATGTCCTTGAGTGGCCCAGCCAGAGCCCAGACTTGAACCCGATCGAACATCTCTGAAAAGACCTGAAAACAGCTGTGCAGCAACGCTCCCCATCCCCATCCAACCTTACAGAACTTGAGAGGATCTGCAGAGAAAAATGGGAGAAACTCCCCAAATACAGGTGTGCCAGGCTTGTAGCATCATACCCAAGAAGACATGAGGCTGTAATCGCTGCCAAAGATGCTTGAACAAAGTACTGAGGAAAGGGTCTGAATAATATGTACGTGTGATATTTTCAGTTTTGGGGGGGCTTTTCATACTTTTTATTTTTATCGATTACCACAGGGTAAGCATTGCCTACCCTGACTGCATGTCACTGCCTGCATTAAATTACTAGCAAGTATCCATCAGGACAACCAACTATAGATGTTTGTAATGTATAACGTTTAATTAGGAGAGGGAGACAGACCTTGTTCACCATGGCCAGCGCCAGGCCACTCTGTGGCGGTGCCAGCAGGGCTGGTTACTGAGGCAGGTGCAGCAGACTCCCAGACGGGCAGAGGGGAGCGCCAGCACTGACAGTTTCCTGGCAACCTCACTCCTCTCGGACACTTTACTATACATGCGATTGAGACGCGCTCAGCAGTGAGTGAGCTGCACACACCTTAGGGGGAAAAGAGGAGAGATTAGAGGAAAAGAGTGAGGAGTCTCATCTTACCCAAGAACAGGCTTGATACAACCTGGACTTTACTAGGTAGACCTGTGCTCATCTCATTTCTCCCAAAGGTAAAAATGTAATAGACCAAATGATAGCAGAGTAATGTTTCATACAAAACATGGGAAATGAAGGTATACAAAGCCTCACAAACACTTTTCCAATTAGAGAACAAATCCATTGTTTACCAGACTACTGTAATATGTTTTTCGCTCAGCATATTGTGTACGAGCATCTTGACATTTTGTAATTCTTTCTCAATTATTTGTATTTGGACATGACACTCCTTACCCAGGACATTATAGACAGCCCCTTGCTGACTGAAGCCTCCCAGCTGGTCCAGAATACTCTGCCTCCTCTTCTTCAGGGTGCTGGCATCAACAAATACCCTGCACACAAGACAAGCACGGTGACGTCAAACAAACAACAGAGAAAATATGGCCCAAATGGAAAGAATCCAGATCTCTAAAAGTCAGAACCTTTTTCATTCTGCTGCTTCACCCCATACTAAAAGAACATAATACCGTGGACCCCCCTGGGACTCTGATGTAAATGTAGTCCTCAAGCTCAGGGGATCCACCAATGAAGAAGCGTCTCAGTTCTGACACTGTTCCTGTGGTCTCCACGTATGACACATTATTGTATGCTTCCCTATGGGATACAGACACACACAGTCAGAGTAGATCATCATTTACGCTACTTTCAGAAAACAATTCTGACTGTCATTATACACATATACACACCTTACCAGGGGTGGAAGGAATGACCAGGTAGCCATAGCCTTCATTTCTGTAGTGCTGCCAGAAGTACAGAACTGGCCATTGGGGGAGGGATTCTATTATAAAATAATTAATAATAATGCATGTTACAAATTCCATTTTATGATAACTGTTATCAGGAATACAATATAAACTAAATATTTGTATTGAAATAAATATTAATACAATATACACTCACCCTCTATCTCATCCTGTCTGACGATGTTCTGGCCCATATCTAGCCACTTCGAAAATAACATCTACTCAACTAAGATGCATCTAACTTCATCTTGCTGTTTCAAAACAGTGTTAATACCTGATTGAGCCGGTGAGTTGAGGGTGTCCAGCTCAATGCCTTCCCTCTCCGGTTGAGCCAAAACCTGCTGCTGAAGGTGTTGGGAGAGGGCTGCTGTAGAGGTGACTCTCTGAATACGGATCCTGTAAACACCATTGTAAATATAAACAAAGTAAACAACATTCTAGCTAACTATTTGCCATGTTTCCCTGGCAAACTCAGTCAGGGTTCAGGTCAAACAATATAATGGGTGTTCATCGTCATCTGCTTTTAGAGCTAACTTTATGGCAATACAAGGAATAAAAGCCACACAAAGGCCAACTGCAACTTACTTAATTGTAAGGTATTTCACAGTATCCCGGGTGTCAGTGCTCCAGCCGTCTGCCATGTTGTAACGTTAGGAACCTTTTTGATGGCTAGCTAGGTTAGTAGCAACGGACACACACGCGCGCTCTGTATAAAGCAGCAAGATGGTTACCAGCAGGATATTTAGCCAATTCGCTAGCTAGCCAATTTTGCAGCTAGCTAGTACTTTTCACAAGCGTCTGCTCTTTGCATAGGAACAACAGTCTTTTTTGTGTGTGTGTATTTCTAAAAATATATATATTTTAAATGTATTTTTCATTAAATTGTTTATATTGATTAATTTTGTTTTTGTTGTTATTATTATTTTATTTTATTTTTATTAACAACAAATCAATACAAAAAGTACATGGGGAACACAAATGTATCTAAAGAAAATACAAAGGACATTTGCGCTAGGTGGTACAATATCACATTACACAAGGACATTAATGGACAACTATTTATTGGTGCACTACTGCCACCTATCGTTGGATCCAGTCCAGGACAGCAGAATAAAAAACACCCACTGATAATATGTAACGTTTACATTTTACATTTACATTTAAGTCATTTAGCAGACGCTCTTATCCAGAGCGACTTACAAATTGGTGCATTCAACTTAGCCAGTGTAATGTCAGAACAATAATTGTTCCCGTGCTGTAAAAGGTTTAAGAACCATTGATGTAATTAAGAAAAATATCTGTCTGACACAAATAATTGCAATTTCTAAAGTTTTATTGGAAATACATGTTTCAAACAGCACAAGTCAAGTACAGATGGGTGTAGCTACATCAGATAAATGCTAATTTAGTTTAAATGTGATGCAGTCCTCCAGTCCCAGTTCATATGCACACTTTTGACATGCTTCAGACCAGATGCATGCTCCACTTCTGTGCACAATGTTCATGAACTTGCATACATCACAGTGTTTCAAGCTTATGCATTCTGCATCTCTCAGCTGTCTTTCATCTGAAGCCATATCCTCCAGGGTCTAAACAGGTGTAGGTTTCCGTCTCTGTGTGGGAGACCAGATATTGCAAGGAGGCCAGTAAGGGGCCCTCTTCTCTTCCCTTTGGCCAAAAGAGACATAAGACCCCAATACCAGTGACACTGCCCTGCGGCCGGTGCTGTCCTTTGGATGAGACCGCGTAGACAGAGGTCTTATCTCTCTGTTGTTACTAAACATCTCATGGCACTTATGGCATGAGTAGGGGTGTTGACCCTGCTTCTCCTGGCTATATTTCCAAGCCTAAGCATGGGAAAGCGCTTCTACGCACTATGTAAATCCAACTCATTATCATACGCCACCTGGGTAGGATGTATGGGGACCAATATCGTATTTGTTTTGTAAGAATGGTGCATGTCGCAAAATATAAGAATGAGACCAATATATGTATTTTGCACATTTTTTATTAATTTTTTATTTAACCTTTATTTAACCAGGTAAGCCAGTTGAGAACAAGTTCTCATTTACAACTGCGACCTGGCCAAGATAAAGCAAAGCAGTGCGATAAAAACAACAACACAGAGTTACATATGGGGTAAACAAAACATAAAGTCAAAAATACAACAGAAAATATATATACAGTGTGTGCGAATGTAGTAAATTATGGAGGTAAGGCAATAAATAGGCCATAGTGCAAAATAGTTACAATTTCGTATTAACACTGGAATGATAGATGTGCAAAAGATGATGTGCAAATAGAGATACTGGAGTGCAAATTAGCAAAATAAATAACAATATGGGGATGAGGTAGTTGGATGGGCTAATTTCAGAATGGCTGTGTGCAGGTGCAGTGATCGGTAAGCTGCTCTTAACAACTGACGCTTAAAGTTAGTGAGGGAGATAAGAGTCTCCAGCTTCAGAGATTTTTGCAGTTCGTTCCAGTCATTGGCAGCAGAGAACTGGAAGGAATGGTGGCCAAAGGAGGTGTTGGCTTTGGGGATGACCAGTGAGATATACCTGCTGGAGCGCAGACTACGGGTGGGTGTTGCTATGGTGACCAGTGAGCTAAGATAAGACGGGGATTTGCCTAGCAGTGATTTATAGATGACCTGGAGCCAGTGGGTTTGGCGACGAATATGTAGTGAGAGCCAGCCAACAAGAGCGTACAGGTCACAATGGTGGGTAGTATATGGGGCTTTGGTGACAAAACGGATGGCACTGTGATAGACTACATCCAATTTGCTGAGTAGAGTGTTGGAGGCTATTTTGTAAATGACATCGCCGAAGTCAAGGATCGGTAGGATAGTCAGTTTTACGAGGGCATGTTTGGCAGCATGAGTGAAGGAGGTTTTGTTGTGAAATAGGAAGCCGATTCTAGATCTAACTTTTGATTGGAGATGCTTAATGTGAGTCTGGAAGGAGAGTTTACAGTCTAACCAGACACCTAGGTATTTGTAGTTGTCCACATACTCTAGGTCAGACCCGCCGAGAGTAGTGATTCTAGTCAGGTGGGCGGGTGCAAGCAGCGTTCGGTTGAAGAGCATGCAATTAGTTTTACTAGTGTTTAAAAGCAGTTGGATGCTACGGAAGGAGTGTTGTATGGCGTTGAAGCTCGTTTGGAGGTTTGTTAACACGGTGTCCAATGAAGGGCCAGGTGTATACAAAATGGTGTCGTCCGCATAGAGGTGGATCCAAGCGTCACCAGCAGCAAGAGTGACATCATTGATATACACAGACAATAGAGTCGGCCCGAGAATTGAACCCTGTGGCACCCCCATAGAGACTGCCAGAGGTCCAGACAACAGGCCCTCCGATTTGACACATTGAACTCTATCTGAGAAGTAGTTGGTGAACCAGGCGAGGCAGTCATTTGAGAGGCTAATCATAGTTCCTGTCTCTGAAATTACATTTGTGTGTGTGTTGGAGGAGTACTAAAAATATGTGTGTGTGTGTGTGTGTGTGTGTGTGTGTGGTAGTAGGAGTAAAAGTTGGCCATTATTTCTTTGAACATCTCAGTTTGGGCAGCAGCCACTGAAGAAACCTGTCAATCAAAAACAACAGGAGAATAAATAGTATTATAAACTGGTTGATTCGAGCCCTGAATGCTGATTGGCTGACAGCCGTGGTATGTCAGACCGTATACCACAGGTATGACAAAACATTTATTTTTACTGCTCTAATTACATTGGTAACCAGTTTATCATAGCAATAAGGGAACTCGGGGGTATGTGGAATATGGCCAATTTACCACGGCTAAGGGCTGTATCCAGGTACTACGCTCTGCGTCGTGCTTAAGAACAGCCCTTAGACGTGGTAGGTTGGCCATATACAACACCCCCTCGTGCCTTATTGCTTAAGTTTGCATTAACACATCAGACAGCTGCTCTTTCTCTGCTACCTCATTCTATTTCTCTAATTCTCTAGTCTAGTATTCCCTGTTTAAATTCCACTTCTCCCTCATTTATTTCCTCACCTCTTCCTCAGACTATTCTTTTCCTCTTTCTTGTCCTCCTCCTTACTTTCTCCAACATTTTCCATCTGTTGCATCTTATTGGCCTTCTCTTGCTTCACTCGTTTTTTGGCCTTGCCCTTCTTTTTCTTATTGATCTTCCCTTCCTGAATATTTTGGACAAGGAGAAAAAGTAATGTAAGCTTATGGGTTTTCTCTTCTCTTGAGCTACTATATCTAGAGATATGCTATACTGTAGAAGGACATACGGAAAAGATTCCCTTCTTGTATTTCCTCTCACCTGTGGGGCCACTCCTGCCATTTCCTGCGCCATTTCATGGAGCAGCTTCCTGCCAGTCTCACTCAGGTTGGTGATGGGGGCCAGGCGAGGGCTGCGGCGGTATGGGAAGTTCTCTGTAGCTGGCAGAGCGATAATGACAGGGCTGAGAGGAGTCAGAGGCATTGGGACATTCTCTGGGGAGGGAGGGGCCATAGCAGAGGGAAGGGCCCGTAGGGCTTCAGCCAGGGTCCGTGGTGCTGAGGTCACAAGAGGAGAGAGGCCAGTCTTGCCAGACACAGGACCAGAGACCTTCCCTGGGCTCTGTAGGACCAGAAACAACAAGTAAAATATCAGGAAAGTGCTATGTTAAACACAATCTGTAGATATACTTTATAACTACTCTATACACATTGCAGATACATGACTACACTCAATAAGTAGGAGTAACTTACAAAGCTCTGGACATAGTTATTTTTTTCAGGCTTGAGGAGCCTGTTCTTGGCTATGCTGGTTTGCATTTCTGCCATGCTGTCTATCATTTCGGCCATCTCTCCAGTGCATTTCTTGAATGCCACTTTCAACCTCTCCAAGTCATTCAGCCAATTGTTCAGGTCTACTGCCTTAAGATAACCTTTGCTGCAGTTTCTCTTCGTCACTTGGATCAGTGCCCTCACCTCCTCGCCCATCCTCCTTTTGACCTCCCTATCCACGTCTTCATTCCTGAGTCTCTCCTTCTTCCTCCACCCCATCCACTTCGCAATCCATCCTCTACAGCATCCCTCATTCTTCTTCTGCCTCTCTTGGTTGATATCCTGACCGTCATTGACATTCTTCAGGCCTTCCTCTAGGTTGAGCACTATGGAGGTCAGGTTTTCTTCGATCCTCCTCAGGCTCTCCTTGTTGGTGTTGGTCCATGGTGTGTTCTTGTCCAGCTGCTCCCTGCAGGGCCGGACAGTGGGGACCACCTCCATCTGGCGTGACGCCTTCTTCAGGGCACTCACAGAGGCAGGGAGGGGGATGTTGTGCTTGGCCACAATAATCTGTACAGACAAAGGGTCAAACCATTGAGATGTGACACACACACACACACAAACACAAACAAATGTAAGAGACGCCTACCAGTTGATGGTCCTTCAGTGGAACTTGTGGTTCCTTTGGAGGCTCTGGAAAGTCGTCAGTAGAGGCATCATTGCCATCATCACGCTGTGTGTCAGAGAGCTAGGTGGTCATAGTCCATTCTCCACATTCAGTGAAAGAGTTACTCAAATACATGGTGCAGAATTTATGGGCTCTTTCAATGTAATTGTCTGCATGATTTCCAATCCGCAAATATATATATATATATATATATATATATATATATATATATTATTATATATTATTATATATTTTTTTTATATGCAGAACTTACCAGGAAGTCTGACTCATCGAAGGAGTGGAGAGACAGATCGTCGTCCTCTACCATATCCCTCACTTCAAGCTTTGCCACCTTTCCATCCTCCTCATCCTTAACTTTCAGCAGTGGTGTCCTCCTTTCATGATCCTCATCATCACACTGTGTATCAGAGTCAGCTAGTCAGAGACCATCCTCCTCACAGTGATGTCACTCAACAAAGACATGGACGGTAGGGTACAACTCTTACCTCAGATTCACACTCAGTGAAGGAGTCAATGGAAATGTCATCGGAGTTGGAGGACGAGATCACCTCATCATAATTTCTCTCTATCAGCCGAGTCACCCTTCCAGACTGAGGAGACAGCGAAAGGCATGTACTCATGGCAGCCATAGAATACACTGGCACCAACATGGTTTACAAGTAGTGAGTAATACATGGGTAACTGAAAATGCAAGTGTATTGAAATGCAATAAATGCAACTCCAATAACATTAGGGGTGGAGATAAAGACCTTCCATAGTAAAGGAATCTTTAGCATCTCGATTGAATGATTATCAATTCAACTAAACCAACCAAAATGGCCATATGAATCAAAAGATTGATCTATCTGTTGGAACGGCAGAGATGTGTGACCTGGCTGAGAGGTTCTGGATTGATATTCCATCCATCCCCAGCCTCCTGTAGCTCAATTGGTAGAGCATGGCGCTTGTAATGCCAGGGTTGTGGGTTCGATTCCCACGGGGGCCAGTATGAAAAATGTATGCACTCACTAACTGTAAGTCGCTCTGGATAAGAGCGCCTGTTAAATGACTAAAATGTAAAAATGTCTGGTCCAGCTCACAATGATTGGCTGTTAACAGTAAAGAATGAATTAAACACTGCTTTGCTCATTTTGGCCATGGAAATAACTTTAATGATGTATCAATAAATAATATAAGTACTGTTATGTGGTTGAATTTGAATGTGACTTACAGGCCTTTTGTGGATCTGAGGGGTTTGCACTGAAGTAGTTGTATATGCTTGAAATTTTTGTTGAGTCCTCATGCTGAACATTATGGGATGTTTGGTTAGGAAAATCTTGCATCACTGCGTCACACATTCTCTTCATCTTGCTCTGGTGAAACAGACAGAAAGGGCTGGCTCTCACTTCTAGACATGTCTGATGCTAGGGCATCAGTGCTGGACAAGAAGATGCCTTTCAGGCTGCTGAGGACCATTGGTGTCCTGTATGTCCCTGCATCAACAGAGGAGAGAAGGAAGACGGTCCACCCACCGTGAGTACTGAGAAAGCACTAAACGCATTATTTATCCTACAAGACAAGAGGTCATTAAATTAACATGATTTCTGGGTGCAAGCCAGAGAACATGATGTTCTACAGTATAATGAGGTGCAGTTTTAATAGAGGATCCTCAGCTGTAATTGAATACTAAGCGCTCTGTAATCTCTCCACATTCTCATTGGTTGCAGAATCATTCCATCCCCAGGCTCCTACCCAGTCCACGCCCACGCTCCAGTTTCCTCCAATCTACAGGCTACCGAGACCACACCAAAGACATTTGAAGGCTGGGCCAACTCATACTATACACAGGGGAGCCCTGTTCAGCTCTCAGGTTATTATGGTCACAACCATGGATATGTCCTCAAGCATAGCTTTGGGCCAAGTCATGGACATAGTCACTAACAGAGCTCCGGCCATGGACACAGTCATGGGCACACATATGCCTCTCAAACCACTAGTCACTGGGATCCAGTGGCTCAACATCTACATTCTCAACATTCCCACCTCAGTCCACTGTCTGTGTCTGTCAGTGCCCCCCAGAGTTTCACAGCAAACATGCCAGAGTCAACTGCCAGGATCTGTGATGGTTCACCCAAGGGCACCTGTGTCTTCACTGACAGATTGTTGACATAGAAAACGCATTGAATGACAGAGCTCTCATATGTTATACGTTGAGATGTAATATGCTTGGACATGGGGTTTGAGGCAGTACTTAAAGGTACACAGTTTCTTCACTGATGATTTTGGTTTGAAAATGCAAGCAGGCTCTGAATGTTCAAGGTCAAATCAATACAAGAAGGTTTTGATTGTCAGTTGATTGTAAGACCACTCGTTTTGCCTTGTACTTTGCGTTTTCTACACATACTGTAGACAAATCTCTTGGCACTCTTGATATATCAGGCATTTTATATTACACTTTCACTGATTTATTCAGTTTTCCTTTACTTAACTACTTACAGCAATTAAATAGCATCCCCTCACCAGTAAATTAGATCCATTACATGTAGTTTGTTTGGCAATCAACATTATTGTAAATTGAGGAGCAGGGAGCAGTGGGTGAGGTTATCAAGAGTGTGGGCTATAAGGGCAGATTATGATGTAATCTTTAGAAAATGAGGCAGTTGTGCACAGTAAAGAGAAGCCATAAATGACAACCAAGACTAAATATAGCAAATCAATGATTATTATTTCTTTACAAATGCATGCTTTCAAGTTATACTGTTTATATACAAATAGCTATTTTGCATATACAACTGGATCAAGTGGTAAGAGTCATGTAACAGGTCATGATGGAACACGTTATTTGATATCAGTAATGCAAGAGAAAAAGTTAAAAGGCACACAATTCTTCAATGAAAACATGAACCCTGCCATATCACTACAATAGTTTAGGGGTTTCTCTATTAAAAGAAACACCAAAAGGACAGCTGAACATCACCCTTATATCATCCACTTCATTTCATACAGTTAATGTTCAACAGAACCTCAGAAAATTGAAGTAAATATTCTGTATTAGACCTTCAACCATCAGCATAGAAAGATAAAACCTACATAAAATGCTTACTGGGTGTACAAAACATTAGGAACGCCTTCTCTTTCCAGTACAACCCTCTAACCAATTGTACTATTATGTGTGTTTTTCCACGTTATTTGTAATTTATTTTGTACATAATGTTTCTGCCATCGTCTCTTATAACCAAAAAGAGCTTCTGGATATCAGGACAGCGATTACTCACCTCGCATTGGACGAAGATTTTTTCTTCAACGAGGCGGCCGCGAATGATATCATACAGACACCCGACAAGGCCCAAATCCCCGTCATTCGCGTGAGGAAGAGACGGAGATATCGCGGACGCAGATCCGGGTGCCTTGTAAGGATCCGACGGCGAGCGAGTAAACTGCCTGTTCCATCAATCCTATTAGCCAACGTTCAAGCTTTTGAGAATAAAATGGACGATTTAAGATTACGGTTATCCTACCAACGGGACATTAAAAACTGTAATATCTTATGTTTCACGGAGTCGTGGCTGAACGACAACAATGATAACATTCAGCTAGCAGGCTATACGCTACATCGGCAGGACAGAACGGCTGACTCTGGTAAGACAAGGGGTGGCGGTCTGTGTATATTTGTAAACAACAGCTGGTGCACAAAATCAAATACTAAGGAAGTCTCGAGGTTTTGCTCGCCTGAGGTAGAGTATCTTATGATAAGCTGTAGACCACACTATTTACCAAGAGAGTTTTCATCTATATTTTTCATAGCTGTCTATTTACCACCACAAACCAATGCTGGCATTAAGATTGCACTGAATGAGTTGTACAAGGCCATTAATCAACAGGAAAACGCTCATCCAGATGCAGCGCTCCTAGTGGCCGGGGACTTTAATGCAGGGAAACTTAAATCCGTTCTACCTAATTTCTACCAGCATGTTAAATGTGCAACCAGAGGGAAAAAAACTCTAGACCACCTTTACTCCACACACAGAGACGCATACAAAGCTCTCCCTCGCCCTCCATTTGGCAAATCTGACCATAACTCTATCCTCCTGATTCCTGCTTATAAGCAAAAACTGAAGCAGGAAGCACCAGTGATTCGGTTAATAAAAAAGTGGTCAGATGACGCAGATGCTAAGCTACAGGACTGTTTTGCTAGCACAGACTGGAACATGTTCCGGGATTCTTCAGACAGCATTGAGGAGTACACCACATCAGTCACTGGCTTCATCAATAAGTGCATCGATGATGTCGTCCCCACAGTGACAGTACGTACATACCCCAACCAGAAGCCATGGATTACAGGAAACATCCGCACTGAGCTAAAGGGTAGAGCTGCCGCTTTCAAGGAACGGGACTCTAACCCGGACGCTTATAAGAAATCCCGCTATGACCTCCGACGAACCATCAAACAGGCAAAGAGTCAATACAGGTCTAAGATTGAATCATACTACACTGGCTCTGACGCTCGTCGGATGTGGCAGGGCTTGAAAACTATTACAGACTACAAAGGGAAGCACAGCCGCGAGCTGCCCAGTGACACAAGCCTACCAGACGAGCTAAACCACTTCTATGCTCGCTTCGAGGCAAGCAACACTGAAGCATGCATGAGAGCACCAGCTGTTCCGGATGACTATGTGATCACGCTCTCCGTAGCCGATGTGAGTAAGACTTTTAAGCAGGTCAACATTCACAAGGCCGCAGGGCCAGACGGATTACCAGGACGTGTACTCCGAGCATGTGCTGACCAACTGGCAAGTGTCTTCACTGACATTTTCAACATGTCCCTGACTGAGTCTGTAATACCAACATGTTTCAAGCAGACCACCATAGTCCCCGTGCCCAAGAACTCTAAGATAACCTGCCTAAATGACTACCGACCCGTAGCACTGACGTCTGTAGCCATGAAGTGCTTTGAAAGACTGGTCATGGCTCACATCAACAGCATAATCCCAGAAACCCTAGACCCACTCCAATTTGCATACCGCCCCAACAGATCCACAGATGATGCAATCTCTATCGCACTCCACACTGCCCTTTCCCACCTGGACAAGAGGAACACCTACGTGAGAATGCTATTCATTGACTACAGCTCAGCATTCAACACCATAGTGCCCTCTAAGCTCATCACTAAGCTAAGGATCCTGGGACTAAACATCTCCCTCTGCAACTGGATCCTGGACTTCCTGACGGGCCGCCCCCAGGCGGTAAGGGTAGGTAACAACACATCTGCCACACTGATCCTCAACACGGGGGCCCCTCAGGGGTGCGTGCTCAGTCCCCTCCTGTACTCTCTGTTCACCCATGACTGCATGGCCAGGCACGACTCCAACACCATCATTAAGTTTGCCGACGACACAACAGTGGTAGGCCTGATCACCGACAACGATGAGACAGCCTATAGGGAGGAGGTCAGACATCTGGCCGTGTGGTGCCAGGACAACAACCTCTCCCTCAACGTGACCAAGACAAAGGAGATGATTGTGGACTACAGGAAAAAAAAGAGGACTGAGCACGCCCCCATTCTCATCGACGGGGCTGTAGTGGAACAGGTTGAGAGCTTCAAGTTCCTTGGTGTCCACATCACCAACAAACTATCATGGTCCAAACACACCAAGACAGTCGTGAAGAGGGCACGACAAAGCCTATTCCCCCTCAGGAGACTAAAAAGATTTGGCATGGGTCCTCAGATCCTCAAAAAATTCTACAGCTGCACCATCGAGAGCATCCTGACTGGTTGCATCACCGCCTGGTATGGCAACTGCTTGGCCTCTGACCGCAAGGCACTACAGAGGGTAGTGCGTACGGCCCAGTACATCACTGGGGCAAAGCTTCCTGCCATCCAGGACCTCTATACCAGGCGGTGTCAGAGGAAGGCCCTCAAAATTGTCAAAGACTCCAGCCACCCTAGTCATAGACTGTTCTCTCTGCTACCGCACGGCAAGCGGTACCGGAGTGCCAAGTCTAGGTCCAAAAGACTTCTCAACAGCTTCTACCCCCAAGCCATAAGACTCCTGAACAGCTAATCATGGCTACCCGGACTATTTGCACTGCCCCCCCACCCCATCCTTTTTATGCTGCTGCTACTCTGTTAAGTATTTATGCATAGTCACTTTAACTCTACCCACATGTACATATTACCTCAACTACCTCAACTAGCCGGTGCCCCCGCACATTGACTCTGCAACGGTACCCCCCTGTATATATAGCCTCCCTACTGTCACTTTATTTTACTTCTGCTCTTTTTTTCTCAACACTTTTTTTTGTTGTTGTTTTATTCTTACTTTTTTTGTTTAAAATAAATGCACTGTTGGTTAAGGGCTGTAAGTAAGCATTTCACTGTAATGTCTGCACCTGTTGTATTCGGCGCATGTGACCAATAACATTTGATTTGATTTGATTTGATTTGACATACAGTGGGGGAAAAAAGTATTTAGTCAGCCACCAATTGTGCAAGTTCTCCCACTTAAAAAGATGAGAGAGGCCTGTAATTTTCATCATAGGTACACGTCAACTATGACAGACAAAATGAGGAAAAAAAATCCAGAAAATCACATTGTAGGATTTTTTATGAATTTATTTGCAAATTATGGTGGAAAATAAGTATTTGGTCAATAACAAAATTTTCTCAATACTTTGTTATATACCCTTTGTTGGCAATGACACAGGTCAAACGTTTTCTGTAAGTCTTCACAAGGTTTTCACACACTGTTGCTGGTATTTTGGCCCATTCCTCCATGCAGATCTCCTCTAGAGCAGTGATGTTTTGGGGCTGTCGCTGGGCAACACGGACTTTCAACGACCTCCAAAGATTTTCTATGGGGTTGAGATCTGGAGACTGGCTAGGCCACTCCAGGACCTTGAAATGCTTCTTACGAAGCCACTCCTTCGTTGCCCGGGCGGTGTGTTTGTGATCATTGTCATGCTGAAAGACCCAGCCACGTTTCATCTTCAATGCCCTTGCTGATGGAAGGAGGTTTTCACTCAAAATCTCACGATACATGGCCCCATTCATTCTTTCCTTTACACGGATCAGTCGTCCTGGTCCCTTTGCAGAAAAACAGCCCCAAAGCATGATGTTTCCACCCCCATGCTACACAGTAGGTATGGTGTTCTTTGGATGCAACTCAGCATTCTTTGTCCTCCAAACACGACAAGTTGAGTTTTTACCAAAAAGTTATATTTTGGTTTCATCTGACCATATGACATTCTCCCAATCCTCTTCTGGATCATCCAAATGCACTCTAGCAAACTTCAGACGGGCCTGGACATGTACTGGCTTAAGCAGGGGGACACGTCTTGCACTGCAGGATTTGAGTCCCTGGCGGCGTAGTGTGTTACTGATGGTAGGTTTTGTTACTTTGGTCCCAGCTCTCTGCAGGTCATTCACTAGGTCCCCCCGTGTGGTTCTGGGATTTTTGTGATCATTTTGACCCCACGGGGTGAGATCTTGCGTGGAGCCCCAGATCGAGGGAGATTATCAGTGGTCTTGTATGTCTTCCATTTCCTAATAATTGCTCCCAAAGTTGATTTCTTCAAACCAAGCTGCTTACCTATTGCAGATTCAGTCTTCCCAGCCTGGTGCAGGTCTACAATTTTGTTTCTGGTGTCCTTTGACAGCTCTTTGGTCTTGGCCATAGTGGAGTTTGGAGTGTTACTGTTTGAGGTTGTGGACAGGTGTCTTTTATACTGATAACAAGTTCAAACAGGTGCCATTAATACAGGTAACGAGTGGAGGACAGAGGAGCCTCTTAAAGAAGAAGTTACAGGTCTGTGAGAGCCAGAAATCTTGCTTGTTTGTAGGTGACCAAATACTTATTTTCCACCATAATTTGCAAATAAATTCATAAAAAATCCTACAATGTGATTTTCTGGATTTTTTTCCCTCAATTTGTCTGTCATAGTTGACGTGTACCTATGATGAAAATTACAGGCCTCTCTCATCTTTATAAGTGGGAGAACTTGCACAATTGGTGGCTGACTAAATACTTTTTTCCCCACTGTAGCTTTCACCTGGATTTACCTGGTCTGTCTATGATCCCTTGTTGATGTCACTTGTTAAATCCACTTCAATTAGTGTAGATGAAGGGCAGGAGACACATTAAAGGAGGATTTTTAAGTCTTGCTACAATTGAGACATGGATTGTGTGTGTGTGCCATTCAGAAGGTAAATGGGGAAGACAAAAGATTGAAGTGCCTTTAAACGGGGTATGGTAGTAGGTTCCAGGTGCGTGTGATACACCGGGTTGAGTGTGTCAAGAACTGCAACGCTGCTGGGTTTTTCACGAATAAACAGTTTCCCGTGTATCAAGAATGGTCCACCACCCAAAGGACATCCAGACAACTTGACAACTGTGGGAAGCATTGGAGTCAACATGGGCCAGCATCCCTGTGGAATGCTTTCGACACCTTGTAGAGTCCATGCCCCGACGAAATGAGGCTGTTCTGAAGGCAAAAGGGGGCGGGTGGAACTCAATATTAGGAAGGTGTTCCTAATGTTTTGTACACTCAGTGTATACTGTACACATCCCAGAATTAGTGATTATCAGAACACACATAAATGACAGTTAATAGACGTATTCATGTTGTACTGCAAGTGCACATACAACCAACACATATTGCATTGCCTAAATGCCGTGCAATACACCACCTCAGGCTAGGGAATGAATAAAGCGAACAATAATAAAAAATTCCAAACCCCTTATTACAGTGAGAGGCACATCTAATCTATTAACAATAATACAACTATACACATAAAAAAAGAAAACCGAAATAGATTTCACTCTGACTTAACCTTACGCTCAGTGACATGCGTTGAGGTCGGTGGCTATTATCAAAGCCAGATTTACTCACAAATAAACCTTGATGAAGCCCAAGTTCACCGTAGAATAGGTTACAGTAGCTCCAACAACCAGAGTGACATAGGCTATTAACTGAAATTGACAAACAATTTTAACCAAATGTAAATAACAATGTAGCCAAGCTACACAAGCGATAGCCTCTGATGGCGGCATATTTCATATCATCCGACAAAATGACACACTGTTAAGCTCAGCCATAAATCGATGTAGCATCCACAGTTATAACTGATAGGTGGCACTAAAAGACCAATATATGGACACATAGACTTTATTGCACATTTATTAAAAATAAAAAAAATTGAAATACCTTATTTACATTAGTATTTAGACCCTTTGCTATGAGACTCGAAATTGAGCTCAGGTGCATCCTGTTTCCATTGATCATCCTGAAGATTTTTCTACAACTTGATTGGAGTCCACCTGTGGTAAATTCAATTGATTGGACATGATTTGGAAAGGCACACACCTGTCTATATAAGGTCCCACAGTTGACTGTGCATGTCTGAAAAAAAGCCATGAGGATGAAGGAATTGTCCGTAGAGCTCCGAGACAGGATTGTTTCGAGGCACAGATCTGGGGAAGGGTACCAAAAAATGTCTGCAGCATTGAAGGTCCCCAAGGAGACAGTGGCCTCCATCATTCTTAAATGGAAGAAGTTTGAAACCACCAAGAATCGTCCTAGAGCTGGCCGCCCGGCCAAACTGAGCAATCGGGGGAGAAGGGTCAAAGAGGTGACCAAGAACCCGATGGTCACTCTGACAGAGCTCCAGATTTTCTCTGTGGAGATGGGAGAACCTACCAGAAGGACAACCATCTCTGCAGCACTCCACCAATCAGGCCTTTATGGTAGAGTGGCCCGACAGAAGCCACTCCTCAGTAAAAGGCACATGACAGCCCGCTTGGAGTTTGCCAAAAGGCAGCTAAAAGACTCTCAGACCATGAGAGTCTTTGGCCTGAATGCCAAGCGTCAAGTCTGGAGGAAACCTGGCACCATCCCTACGGTGAAGCATGGTGGTGGCAGCATCATGCTGTGGGGATGTTTCTCAGTGGCAAGGACTGGGAAACTAATCAGGATCGAGGGACAGATGAATGGCGCGAAGTATAGAGAGATCCTTGATGAAAACATCTCCAGAGCACTCAGGACCTCAGACTTCGGCGAAGGTTCACCTTCCAACAGGTCAACGACACAAAGCACACAGCCAGGACAATGCAGGAGTGGCTTCGGGACAAGCCTCTGAATGTCCTTGAGTGGCCCAGCCAGAGCCCAGACTTGAACCCGATCGAACATCTCTGAAAAGACCTGATAACAGCTGTGCAGCAACGCTCCCCATCCCCATCCAACCTTACAGAACTTGAGAGGATCTTCAGAGAAAAATGGGAGAAACTCCCCAAATACAGGTGTGCCAGACTTGTAGCATCATACCCAAGAAGACTCGAGGCTGTAATCGCTGCCAAAGATGCTTGAACAAAGTACTGAGGAAAGGGTCTGAATAATATGTACGTGTGATATTTTCAGTTTTGGGGGGGCTTTTCATACTTTTTATTTTTATCGATTACCACAGGGTAAGCATTGCCTACCCTGACTGCATGTCACTGCCTGCATTAAATTACTAGCAAGTATCCATCAGGACAACCAACTATAGATGTTTGTAATGTATAAAGTTTAATTAGGAGAGGGAGACAGACCGTGTTCACCATGGCCAGCGCCAGGCCACTCTGTGGCGGTGCCAGCAGGGCTGGTTACTGAGGCAGGTGCAGCAGACTCCCAGACGGGCAGAGGGGAGCGCAAGCACTGACAGTTTCCTGGCAACCTCACTCCTCTCGGACACTTTACTATACATGCGATTGAGACGCGCTCAGCAGTGAGTGAGCTGCACACACCTTAGGGGGAAAAGAGGAGAGATTAGAGGAAAAGAGTGAGGAGTCTCATCTTACCCAAGAACAGGCTTGATACAACCTGGACTTTACTAGGTAGACCTGTGCTCATCTCATTTCTCCCAAAGGTAAAAATGTAATAGACCAAATGATAGCAGAGTAATGTTTCATACAAAACATGGGAAATGAAGGTATACAAAGCCTCACAAACACTTTTCCAATTAGAGAACAAATCCATTGTTTACCAGACTACTGTAATATGTTTTTCGCTCAGCATATTGTGTACGAGCATCTTGACATTTTGTAATTCTTTCTCAATTATTCTTTCTCAAATACCCTGCACACAAGACAAGCACGGTGACGTCAAACAAACAACAGAGAAAATATGGCCCAAATGGAAAGAATCCAGATCTCTAAAAGTCAGAACCTTTTTCATTCTGCTGCTTCACCCCATACTAAAAGAACATAATACCGTGGACCCCCCTGGGACTCTGATGTAAATGTAGTCCTCAAGCTCAGGGGATCCACCAATGAAGAAGCGTCTCAGTTCTGACACTGTTCCTGTGGTCTCCACGTATGACACATTATTGTATGCTTCCCTATGGGATACAGACACACACAGTCAGAGTAGATCATCATTTACGCTACTTTCAGAAAACAATTCTGACTGTCATTATACACATATACACACCTTACCAGGGGTGGAAGGAATGACCAGGTAGCCATAGCCTTCATTTCTGTAGTGCTGCCAGAAGTACAGAACTGGCCATTGGGGGAGGGATTCTATTATAAAATAATTAATAATAATGCATGTTACAAATTCCATTTTATGATAACTGTTATCAGGAATACAATATAAACTAAATATTTATATTGAAATAAATATTAATACAATATACACTCACCCTCTATCTCATCCTGTCTGACGATGTTCTGGCCCATATCTAGCCACTTCGAAAATAACATCTACTCAACTAAGATGCATCTAACTTCATCTTGCTGTTTCAAAACAGTGTTAATACCTGATTGAGCCGGTGAGTTGAGGGTGTCCAGCTCAATGCCTTCCCTCTCCGGTTGAGCCAAAACCTTTTGCTGAAGGTGTTGGGAGAGGGCTGCTGTAGAGGTGACTCTCTGAATACGGATCCTGTAAACACCATTGTAAATATAAACAAAGTAAACAACATTCTAGCTAACTATTTGCCATGTTTCCCTGGCAAACTCAGTCAGGGTTCAGGTCAAACAATATAATGGGTGTTCATCGTCATCTGCTTTTAGAGCTAACTTTATGGCAATACAAGGAATAAAAGCCACACAAAGGCCAACTGCAACTTACTTAATTGTAAGGTATTTCACAGTATCCCGGGTGTCAGTGCTCCAGCCGTCTGCCATGTTGTAACGTTAGGAACCTTTTTGATGGCTAGCTAGGTTAGTAGCAACGGACACACACGCGC
Organism: Coregonus lavaretus; assembly: GCF_964263955.1. Classification (NCBI taxonomy): domain Eukaryota; kingdom Metazoa; phylum Chordata; class Actinopteri; order Salmoniformes; family Salmonidae; genus Coregonus; species Coregonus lavaretus. Next base: position 25,207,313 of record NC_139997.1, read on the forward strand.
GCTCTGTATAAAGCAGCAAGATGGTTACCAGCAGGATATTTAGCCAATTCGCTAGCTAGCCAATTTTGCAGCTAGCTAGTACTTTTCACAAGCGTCTGCTCTTTGCATAGGAACAACAGTCTTTTTTTTGTGTGTGTATTTCTAAAAATATATATATTTTAAATGTATTTTTCATTAAATTGTTTATATTGATTAATTTTGTTTTTGTTGTTATTATTATTTTATTTTATTTTTATTAACAACAAATCAATACAAAAAGTACATGGGGAACACAAATGTATATAAAGAAAATACAAAGGACATTTGCGCTAGGTGGTACAATATCACATTACACAAGGACATTAATGGACAACTATTTATTGGTGCACTACTGCCACCTATCGTTGGATCCAGTCCAGGACAGCAGAATAAAAAACACCCACTGATAATATGTAACGTTTACATTTTACATTTACATTTAAGTCATTTAGCAGACGCTCTTATCCAGAGCGACTTACAAATTGGTGCATTCAACTTAGCCAGTGTAATGTCAGAACAATAATTGTTCCCGTGCTGTAAAAGGTTTAAGAACCATTGATGTAATTAAGAAAAATATCTGTCTGACACAAATAATTGCAATTTCTAAAGTTTTATTGGAAATACATGTTTCAAACAGCACAAGTCAAGTACAGATGGGTGTAGCTACATCAGATCAATTCTAATTTAGTTTAAATCTGATGCAGTCCTCCAGTCCCAGTTCATATGCACACTTTTGACATGCTTCAGACCAGATGCATGCTCCACTTCTGTGCACAATGTTCATGAACTTGCATACATCACAGTGTTTCAAGCTTATGCATTCTGCATCTCTCAGCTGTCTTTCATCTGAAGCCATATCCTCCAGGGTCTAAACAGGTGTAGGTTTCCGTCTCTGTGTGGGAGACCAGATATTGCAAGGAGTTCAGTAAGGGGCCCTCTTCTCTTCCCTTTGGCCAAAGGAGACATAAGACCCCAATACCAGTGACACTGCCCTGCGGCCGGTGCTGTCCTTTGGATGAGACCGCGTAGACAGAGGTCTTATCTCTCTGTTGTTACTAAACATCTCATGGCACTTATGGCATGAGTAGGGGTGTTGACCCTGCTTCTCCTGGCTATATTTCCAAGCCTAAGCATGGGAAAGCGCTTCTACGCACTATGTAAATCCAACTCATTATCATACGCCACCTGGGTAGGATGTATGGGGACCAATATCGTATTTGTTTTGTAAGAATGGTGCATGTCGCAAAATATAAGAATGAGACCAATATATGTATTTTGCACATTTTTTATTAATTTTTTATTTAACCTTTATTTAACCAGGTAAGCCAGTTGAGAACAAGTTCTCATTTACAACTGCGACCTGGCCAAGATAAAGCAAAGCAGTGCGATAAAAACAACAACACAGAGTTACATATGGGGTAAACAAAACATAAAGTCAAAAATACAACAGAAAATATATATACAGTGTGTGCGAATGTAGTAAATTATGGAGCTAAGGCAATAAATAGGCCATAGTGCAAAATAGTTACAATTTCGTATTAACACTGGAATGATAGATGTGCAAAAGATGATGTGCAAATAGAGATACTGGGGTGAAAATTAGCAAAATAATGTGTGTGTGTGTGGTAGTAGGAGTAATAGTTGGCCATTATTTCTTTGAACATCTCAGTTTGGGCAGCAGCCACTGAAGAAACCTGTCAATCAAAAACAACAGGAGAATAAATAGTATTATAAACTGGTTGATTCCAGCCCTGAATGCTGATTGGCTGACAGCCGTGGTATGTCAGACCGTATACCACAGGTATGACAAAACATTTATTTTTACTGCTCTAATTACATTGGTAACCAGTTTATCATAGCAATAAGGGAACTCGGGGGTATGTGGAATATGGCCAATTTACCACGGCTAAGGGCTGTATCCAGGCACGACGCTCTGCGTCGTGCTTAAGAACAGCCCTTAGACGTGGTAGGTTGGCCATATACAACACCCCCTCGTGCCTTATTGCTTAAGTTTGCATTAACACATCAGACAGCTGCTCTTTCTCTGCTACCTCATTCTATTTCTCTAATTCTCTAGTCTAGTATTCCCTGTTTATATTCCACTTCTCCCTCATTTATTTCCTCACCTCTTCCTCAGACTCTTCTTTTCCTCTTTCTTGTCCTCCTCCTTACTTTCTCCAACATTTTCTATCTGTTGCATCTTATTGGCCTTCTCTTGCTTCACTCGTTTTTTGGCCTTGCCCTTCTTTTTCTTATTGATCTTCCCTTCCTGAATATTTTGGACAAGGAGAAAAAGTAATGTAAGCTTATGGGTTTTCTCTTCTCTTGAGCTACTATATCTAGAGATATGCTATACTGTAGAAGGACATACGGACAAGATTCCCTTCTTGTATTTCCTCTCACCTGTGGGGCCACTCCTGCCATTTCCTGCGCCATTTCTTGGAGCAGCTTCCTGCCAGTCTCACTCAGGTTGGTGATGGGGGCCAGGCGAATAATCTGTACAGACAAAGGGTCAAACCATTGAGATGTGACACACACACAAACAAATGTAAGAGACGCCTACCAGTTGATGGTCCTTCAGTGGAACTTGTGGTTCCTTTGGAGGCTCTGGAAAGTCGTCAGTAGAGGCATCATTGCCATCATCACGCTGTGTGTCAGAGAGCTAGCTGGTCATAGTCCATTCTCCACATTCAGTGAAAGAGTTACTCAAATACATGGTGCAGAACTTATGGGCTCTATCAATGTAATTGTCTGCATAATTTCCAATCCGCCATATATATATATATTATTATATATTTTTTTGTATGCAGAACTTACCAGGAAGTCTGACTCATCGAAGGAGTGGAGAGACAGATCGTCGTCCTCTACCATATCCCTCACTTCAAGCTTTGTCACCTTTCCATACTCCTCATCCTTAACTTTCAGCAGTGGTGTCCTCCTTCCATGATCCTCATCATCACACTGTGTATCAGAGTCAGCTAGTCAGAGACCATCCTCCTCACAGTGATGTCACTCAACAAAGACATGGACGGTACGGTGCAACTCTCTTACCTCAGATTCACAGTCAGTAAAGGAGTCGATGGAAAAGTCATCGGAGTTGGAGGACGAGATCACCTCATCATAATTTTTCTCTATCAGCCGAGTCACCCTTCCAGACTGAGGAGACAGCGAAAGGCATGTACTCATGGAAGCCATAGAATACACTGGCACCAACATGGTTTACAAGTAGTGAGTAATACATGGGTAACTGAAAATGCAAGTGTATTGAAATGCAATAAATGCAACTCCAATAACATTAGGGATGGAGATAAAGACCTTCCATAGTATAGGAATCTTTAAAATGTCGAATGGATGATTATCAATTCAACTAAGCCAACCAAAATGGCCATATGAATCAAAAGATTGATCTATCTGTTGTCTCTGTGGGAACAGCATAGATGTGTGACCTGGCTGAGAGGCTCTGGATTGATATTCCATCCATCCCCAGATGTCTGGTCCTGCCCACAGCTCACAATGATTGGCTGTTAACAGTAAAAAATGAATTAAACACTGCTTTGCTCATTTTGGCCATGGAAATAACTTGAATTATGTATCAATAAATATCAAAAGTACTGTTATGTGGTTGAATTTGAATGTGACTTACAGGCCTTTTGTGGATCTTAGTGGTCTGCACTGAAGTAGACTGTCAAGACAGCATTCAATGTGGTTAGATAGGGAGGGATATCTGCATTTGCTTTTATTGTGATAACTGCAGTTTGTACATGCAGCATGTATAACTAATGCGTATGTGTTATTGTTTTCAGGTCAGATATTACTTACAGGCTTTGGCCTTCTGCGCACCTTGCCGGTTGGCCACAACACAGAATCAGGGGTGTTCACCCTCACTGGATTCAACTGTCAACACAACACTCACTTTAAAATGTGATAATATAACAAAAACAGAACAAATAAATAAATATGTTATATTTACCACATAAGGGCGGCGCCTTAAAGCTCTTTTGATTCTCTCATCATTACGATCCATCTTGCTTTCTGAGGGAAACATTTCCATCAATTGATTGACACAAAACATAAAGCATATCCTGACACACACACACACACACACACACACACAAAGATGGCATCCACAATGGCACCCTATTCCCTATCTATCTATCTATCTATCTATCTATCTATCTATCTATCTATCTATCTATCTATCTATCTATCTATCTATCTATCTATCTATCTATATATATATATATATATATATATATAAGGCACCCTGTATATATTATACAGGTTGGGAAGGCTGTGCATCAAAAGGCCAAAGGTTACCTGCAGCAACCTGAGTGAAGAAAGCGATTGTACAGATGAAATCACATCTGAACACAGTTTATGTAGTGAATTAATGCTTGGCACGTCATAAAATGTAACCAAGCATAAACGTCACAAGCAAAAGGCTTGTTTGGATACGGTCTGTTTGTATTTTTTTGGTCATTTAGCAGACGCTCTTATCCAGAGCGACTTACAGGAGCAATTAGGGTTAAGTGCCTTGCTCAAGGGTACATCGACAGATTTTTCACCTAGTCGGCTCGGGGATTGGAACCAGCGACCTTTCGGATACTGGCACAACGCTCTTACCCACTAAGCTACCTTCCCACTGGTTGTAGCTAACTGAATAACGAAAGTGATGTGCATATATCCTACTGACTGAGAAATGGTTGTGTGGATGGTTGGTTCGACGTTTTACATAGGCCAACAGGAAATCATTAGGAATTAACCATTCCTTGCCAATATATATATATATTTTTTTATTTTTTTTGCACTTGGAGAAACAATCATTAAGGGACCACAATGGAAGTATTTGGTTTTATTGTGTTGTCCCTGACACGTTTTATTTTATTAAACGGTTTTAATTATTTTATTTAAGTGTCAAATCAAATATATCTATCTGGCTTTCTATCTAACTCAAATGGGCTGCTGAGGACACTTTGATCATCACATTTCAGGCACAAGTCAGCAGGTGGCAGTGTCTTTAAATGCAGCACTGCCTTAGTGCACTTCATGATCTGCAGATCAGTAATTTTGTGGTTGTGAATGTGATTTATCCAAATGCGGTAGTCCAGTACATTTGTTTTGGCTTAGCAAGCTAGCTACCCCCAGTTTTAGCTAAAATGTCCCCTGTAGCTCAGTTGGTAGAGCATGGCGCTTCCAACGCCAGGGTTGAGGGTTCGTTTACCACGGGGGGCCAGTATGAAAATGTATGTACTAACTGTAAGTCGCTCTGGATAAGAGCGTCTGCTAAATGACTAAATTGTAAGAAGTGTTGTGCAATATTGGAGGACAGGTGTCGTAACTGACATTTTTGTATTGTGCTTGATTATCCACTAGTAGTTTGACAAATATGCACTGAGCATCAAAATTATCTCCCGAATAGTTTTGAAAGAATTTAGGGTGAGCTGTTGTAACTTCTCAAGGGATATGTTCTGTGTTGGATTGTGATGTTATGCCTTTCATTGACGCCTGGTATGTCTGCACCCTAACACAAGGCAATGGTGTTCCGGAACTGTTGATGTATTGAAAGTACTGTTGTGTAAACAAATTGGTTGTATTATCACCTCCCGCAATATAAGGGACATGTAAGCATTTCTTCCTTGAGTTCTTCCCTATGAAATCAGAGGTGGATCTCCCCTGCAGCTGCTCGTATTAAATATGTTTCTATTATATCGTCAAATAGCCTCTGCCTTAATCTTGGATCGAATTTTCCACAACAATGTGGTTCAGAGGTTCAAGAGTTCACGAGTGGCATTGTTTCTGTCATTATAGTATCCTTTGTTTTGTTTACTGTAACTACATATTTCGGTTTATCAGAGGATGCCTTCAGTCTTGGAACTACAGTTTTTGGCAATGGGCATGGTAAATTAGCAAGGAGGGGCTAGGTGAATCAAGAGTCATATGCTCGGTAGCTAGCTACTTTGAATGGGAGTGTTGTAACGTTATCTAGCTTGCTACAATTTGTAGCTAACGTTAAAGACGTAAAAGATGGTGCCAGTAGGCTACAGCGGCAAGCAAGAGCACAACACATCAATGCCACTGATGTCTGTCAACCCTATAATTTCCGTTTTAATCCTGTCCTATTCCAGTACACAAACTCATCACATATTCCTTCCGCTACAAGACAGTGACCCAGCTACTCCTAAGCATTGGGGTTCTGGTGCCCCTCTGTGGTGGTATTGAGAAGAGTGTGGGCACTGTTCGTGTCCTCATGTTTCAGCTGCTCTCTATCAGCACAGGGGTGTTGTACACCATCCTGGGGCTGGTACTGTTTGGTGCATCTTCCCAGAATCAAGTGGAGGGGTTAGTTCCTGTATCCCTCTCCCTTATGGGTATGGCCACAGTGCACTCCCGTATGGTTAAGGGCTTTCTTTTTGGAGTCAGTGTATCCATGTTAGCCCTGCCCTGACTGTTTCTGCTCATCGTAACACTTTTGGTCCCACAAACTGTCTTCCTCTGCAACGTCATCATTGCAGGGCAGGATCTGTATCCTTACTCCAACCTCATTGTGGTTGAAAATAACTGTGATACACTCTGCAGTGTGTCACAGCTTTAAGTGTGCGTAGTAGTATAGTTAAGTTGTAATATTTGTGTGTGTTGTATATGCTTGAAATGTTTGTTGAGTCCTCATGCTGAACATTATGGGATGTTTGGTTAGGAAAATCTTGCATCACTGCGTCACACATTCTCTTTATCTTGCTCTGGTGAAACAGACGGAAAGGGCTGGCTCTCACTTCTAGACATGTCTGATGCTAGGGCATCAGTGCTGGACAAGAAGATGCCTTTCAGGCTGCTGAGGACCATTGGTGTCCTGTATGTCCCTGCATCAACAGAGGAGAGAAGGAAGACGGTCCACCCACCGTGAGTACTGAGAAAGCACTAAACGCATTATTTATCCTACAAGACAAGAGGTCATTAAATTAACATGATTTTTGGGTGCAAGCCAGAGAACATGATGTTCTACAGTATAATGAGGTGCAGTTTTAATAGAGGATCCTCAGCTGTAATTGAATACTGTACAATAGACACCTAGTGGTCCCCCATGATTCAATAGAGAATCACTGTTTAGTTAGATAAGCGCCCCTTAATCTCTCCACATTCTCATTGGTTGCAGAATCATTCCATCCCCAGGCTCCTACCCAGTCCACGCCCACGCTCCAGTTTCCTCCAATCTACAGGCTACCGAGACCACACCAAAGACATTTGAAGGCTGGGCCAACTCATACTATACACAGGGGAGCCCTGTTCAGCTCTCAGGTTATTATGGTCACAACCATGGATATGTCCTCAAGCATAGCTTTGGGCCAAGTCATGGACATAGTCACTAACACAGCTCCGGCCATGGACACAGTCATGGGCACACATATGCCTCTCAAACCACTAGTCACTGGGATCCAGTGGCTCAACATCTACATTCTCAACATTCCCACCTCAGTCCACTGTCTGTGTCTGTCAGTGCCCCCCAGAGTTTCACAGCAAACATGCCAGAGTCAACTGCCAGGATCTGTGATGGTTCACCCAAGGGCACCTGTGTCTTCACTGACAGATTGTTGACATAGAAAACGCATTGAATGACAGAGCTCTCATATGTTATACGTTGAGATGTAATATGCTTGGACATGGGGTTTGAGGCAGTACTTAAAGGTACACAGTTTCTTCACTGATGATTTTGGTTTGAAAACGCAAGCAGGCTCTGAATGTTCAAGGTCAAATCAATACAAGAAGGTTTTGATTGTCAGTTGATTGTAAGACCACTCGTTTTGCCTTGTACTTTGCGTTTTCTACACATACTGTAGACAAATCTCTTGGCACTCTTGATATATCAGGCATTTTATATTACACTTTCACTGATTTATTCAGTTTTCCTTTACTTAACTACTTACAGCAATTAAATAGCATCCCCTCACCAGTAAATTAGATCCATTACATGTAGTTTGTTTGGCAATCAACATTATTGTAAATTGAGGAGCAGGGAGCAGTGGGTGAGGTTATCAAGAGTGTGGGCTATAAGGGCAGATTATGATGTAATCTTTAGAAAATGAGGCAGTTGTGCACAGTAAAGAGAAGCCATAAATGACAACCAAGACTAAATATAGCAAATCAATGATTATTATTTCTTTACAAATGCATGCTTTCAAGTTATACTGTTTATATACAAATAGCTATTTTGCATATACAACTGGATCAAGTGGTAAGAGTCATGTAACAGGTCATGATGGAACACGTTATTCGATATCAGTAATGCAAGAGAAAAAGTTAAAAGGCACACAATTCTTCAATGAAAACATGAACCCTGCCATATCACTACAATAGTTTAGGGGTTTCTCTATTAAAAGAAACACCAAAAGGACAGCTGAACATCACCCTTATATCATCCACTTCATTTCATACAGTTAATGTTCAACAGAACCTCAGAAAATTGAAGTAAATATTCTGTATTAGACCTTCAACCATCAGCATAGAAAGATAAAACCTTCATAAAATGCTTACTGGGTGTACAAAACATTAGGAACGCCTTCTCTTTCCAGTACAACCCTCTAACCAATTGTACTATTATGTGTGTTTTTCCGCGTTATTTGTAATTTATTTTGTACATAATGTTTCTGCCATCGTCTCTTATAACCAAAAAGAGCTTCTGGATATCAGGACAGCGATTACTCACCTCGCATTGGACGAAGATTTTTTCTTCAACGAGGCGGCCGCGAATGATATCATACAGACACCCGACAAGGCCCAAATCCCCGTCATTCGCGTGAGGAAGAGACGGAGATATCGCGGACGCAGATCCGGGTGCCTTGTAAGGATCCGACGGCGAGCGAGTAAACTGCCTCTTCCATCAATCCTATTAGCCAATGTTCAAGCTTTTGAGAATAAAATGGACGATTTAAGATTACGGTTATCCTACCAACGGGACATTAAAAACTGTAATATCTTATGTTTCACGGAGTCGTGGCTGAACGACAACAATGATAACATTCAGCTAGCAGGCTATACGCTACATCGGCAGGACAGAACGGCTGACTCTGGTAAGACAAGGGGTGGCGGTCTGTGTATATTTGTAAACAACAGCTGGTGCACAAAATCAAATACTAAGGAAGTCTCGAGGTTTTGCTCGCCTGAGGTAGAGTATCTTATGATAAGCTGTAGACCACACTATTTACCAAGAGAGTTTTCATCTATATTTTTCATAGCTGTCTATTTACCACCACAAACCAATGCTGGCATTAAGATTGCACTGAATGAGTTGTACAAGGCCATTAATCAACAGGAAAACGCTCATCCAGATGCAGCACTCCTAGTGGCCGGGGACTTTAATGCAGGGAAACTTAAATCCGTTCTACCTAATTTCTACCAGCATGTTAAATGTGCAACCAGAGGGAAAAAAACTCTAGACCACCTTTACTCCACACACAGAGACGCATACAAAGCTCTCCCTCGCCCTCCATTTGGCAAATCTGACCATAACTCTATCCTCCTGATTCCTGCTTATAAGCAAAAACTGAAGCAGGAAGCACCAGTGATTCGGTTAATAAAAAAGTGGTCAGATGACGCAGATGCTAAGCTACAGGACTGTTTTGCTAGCACAGACTGGAACATGTTCCGGGATTCTTCAGACAGCATTGAGGAGTACACCACATCAGTCACTGGCTTCATCAATAAGTGCATCGATGATGTCGTCCCCACAGTGACAGTACGTACATACCCCAACCAGAAGCCATGGATTACAGGAAACATCCGCACTGAGCTAAAGGGTAGAGCTGCCGCTTTCAAGGAACGGGACTCTAACCCGGACGCTTATAAGAAATCCCGCTATGACCTCCGACGAACCATCAAACAGGCAAAGAGTCAATACAGGTCTAAGATTGAATCATACTACACTGGCTCTGACGCTCGTCGGATGTGGCAGGGCTTGAAAACTATTACAGACTACAAAGGGAAGCACAGCCGCGAGCTGCCCAGTGACACAAGCCTACCAGACGAGCTAAACCACTTCTATGCTCGCTTCGAGGCAAGCAACACTGAAGCATGCATGAGAGCACCAGCTGTTCCGGATGACTATGTGATCACGCTCTCCGTAGCCGATGTGAGTAAGACTTTTAAGCAGGTCAACATTCACAAGGCCGCAGGGCCAGACGGATTACCAGGACGTGTACTCCGAGCATGTGCTGACCAACTGGCAAGTGTCTTCACTGACATTTTCAACATGTCCCTGACTGAGTCTGTAATACCAACATGTTTCAAGCAGACCACCATAGTCCCCGTGCCCAAGAACTCTAAGATAACCTGCCTAAATGACTACCGACCCGTAGCACTGACGTCTGTAGCCATGAAGTGCTTTGAAAGACTGGTCATGGCTCACATCAACAGCATAATCCCAGAAACCCTAGACCCACTCCAATTTGCATACCGCCCCAACAGATCCACAGATGATGCAATCTCTATCGCACTCCACACTGCCCTTTCCCACCTGGACAAGAGGAACACCTACGTGAGAATGCTATTCATTGACTACAGCTCAGCATTCAACACCATAGTGCCCTCTAAGCTCATCACTAAGCTAAGGATCCTGGGACTAAACATCTCCCTCTGCAACTGGATCCTGGACTTCCTGACGGGCCGCCCCCAGGCGGTAAGGGTAGGTAACAACACATCTGCCACACTGATCCTCAACACGGGGGCCCCTCAGGGGTGCGTGCTCAGTCCCCTCCTGTACTCTCTGTTCACCCATGACTGCATGGCCAGGCACGACTCCAACACCATCATTAAGTTTGCCGACGACACAACAGTGGTAGGCCTGATCACCGACAACGATGAGACAGCCTATAGGGAGGAGGTCAGACATCTGGCCGTGTGGTGCCAGGACAACAACCTCTCCCTCAACGTGACCAAGACAAAGGAGATGATTGTGGACTACAGGAAAAAAAAGAGGACTGAGCACGCCCCCATTCTCATCGACGGGGCTGTAGTGGAACAGGTTGAGAGCTTCAAGTTCCTTGGTGTCCACATCACCAACGAACTATCATGGTCCAAACACACCAAGACAGTCGTGAAGAGGGCACGACAAAGCCTATTCCCCCTCAGGAGACTAAAAAGATTTGGCATGGGTCCTCAGATCCTCAAAAAATTCTACAGCTGCACCATCGAGAGCATCCTGACTGGTTGCATCACCGCCTGGTATGGCAACTGCTTGGCCTCTGACCGCAAGGCACTACAGAGGGTAGTGCGTACGGCCCAGTACATCACTGGGGCAAAGCTTCCTGCCATCCAGGACCTCTATACCAGGCGGTGTCAGAGGAAGGCCCTCAAAATTGTCAAAGACTCCAGCCACCCTAGTCATAGACTGTTCTCTCTGCTACCGCACGGCAAGCGGTACCGGAGTGCCAAGTCTAGGTCCAAAAGACTTCTCAACAGCTTCTACCCCCAAGCCATAAGACTCCTGAACAGCTAATCATGGCTACCCGGACTATTTGCACTGCCCCCCCACCCCATCCTTTTTATGCTGCTGCTACTCTGTTAAGTATTTATGCATAGTCACTTTAACTCTACCCACATGTACATATTACCTCAACTACCTCAACTAGCCGGTGCCCCCGCACATTGACTCTGCAACGGTACCCCCCTGTATATATAGCCTCCCTACTGTCACTTTATTTTACTTCTGCTCTTTTTTTCTCAACACTTTTTTTTTTTTTTTTTTTTTTTTTCTGGGGGGGATGGATCAGCTTAATATTGCAGATAGATTGTATCTTCTATCAATGTAATTGTCTGCATCACTTCCAATCCCCCATGTTTATTTTTATTTTTTATATATATATTCCCCTTTATTACTTTTCAACCCCACCATCCTTTCCCTACTTGGAGTAAATCAGTGAACAACAACGCCCAGGCCTCTACTTCCGGTCTATACTTACTATCTACACCTTATGGACAGAGTTAATTTTACAATAATTCTATATCTATATATATATAAAAATATATATATTTATTTATTTTTTTGCTCCTGAACTTCTTCTACTCTCAACCTCTCCGATCATTTTCATGATGTCCATCCGGTTTGCTTCTAAATGCCATATCCTTCTAACTGTGCTCTTTCCCAAAAGCTCCCAACATACAACCTATATACTTATTATGGACACAGTATGCTTACATTATTAGCTATCTTTGTTATTATTTGTTGTTATTTGTTATTAGTCCCATCCTTCAACTCTATTCAATACCTCCCATCTATCTCTTAACACCATCCATATAGGATTTCTATTTGCCATATATATTTCAACCGTACTGTGATGTTTTACAAAAGTTCTGAACCTTTCTATTCTCATTGCTTCTACAGATTGTGAATTAAAAATAAACATTTTTGCTAAAAGTATTATTATATTATTGATTGATTGACTATGACTTTTCAGATCACCCAGTAATGCTATCTGCAAGGTTAGTTCCAGGTAAATATTGCAATCCTTTAGCCATTCCTGGACCTGTGTCCAAAAACAAGCTACAAATGGACAGAACCAAAACAAATGATCTAATGATTCTATCTCTTCACAGCAAAATCTGCAGAGCTGGGAAGATTGTATCCCCCATATAAATAACATTCTATTGGTAGCAAGAATTTTATATAATAATTTAAATTTAAAGATTCTAATTTTTGAATCCGGTGTCGTTTTGCGTGTCAGTTCATAAACACTATGCCATGGGATCGGTACGTCAAAGATCTCTTCCCAACTATTTTGCAATCTATATGGGACTGCTGTCAATCCTTTGGTCCTTAAGTGAAACTGATATACTTTTTTATTTATCACAGTTTTCCTTAACCAATTATGTTCTTTAATGCAAGGCCGACAGACAAGTTCCTTACTTTCTCCCCCTTCAACTTTCCTCTTCCACTTTTGCGGTAAGGCTGCAATTATTTGGTTGTAATTTTGGGTAGAGCAGACATTTCCATATGTTTTTGTTAGCTGCATGTGCGACATAACTCCACCAGTCCTACCGATGATATCATTTACGAAGATTATACCTTTTTTAAACATTCTGTCAAAAAATAAAGGTTTTTTGTCAATTAGTATATTTGAATTTAACCACAATATTTGTTGCATTATTTGTTCTGTCGTTTCTGGAGGATTAAATTGAAATTGCAACCAACTTTCTATGGCTTGTTTTAGAAATAGTGACATTTGGGAGATTATTTCCTTTTCAAATAACTGAAAGTGAGAGGTTGTAATCTGAATAAAGGGTAAAAGGCCTTTCTTGAACAGTGGGTGAGACAATCTTACTAATTTGCTTGAGAACCAGTTCGGATTTAAGTATAACTTTTGGATGACTGAAGATTTTAGTGATAGGTCTAATGCTTTAATATTTAATAATTTCTGTCCTCCGAATTCATATTCATTATATAAATATGCTCTTTTAATTTTGTCTGGCTTGCCGTTCCAAATAAAATTGAATATTTTTTTCTCATATAATTTAAAAAACTGTTTGCTAGGCGTAGGCAAGACCATAAGCAAATAGGTAAACTGGGATAATACTAAAGAGTTAATCAGGGTGATTTTTCCACAAATTGACAGGTATTTTCCTTTCCATGGTAGTAAGATCTTATCTATTTTTGCTAACTTTCTATAAAAATTTATTGAAGTGAGATCATTTATTTCCTTTGGGATATGTATTCCGAGTATATCCACATCACCATCAGACCATTTTATTGGTAAACTACATGGTAATGTAAAAATTGTATTTTTTAGTGATCCAATACGTAATATAGTACATTTGTCATAATTTGGTTTTAATCCAGAGAGGTTAGAAAATGTATCTAGATCCTCTATGAGGCTGTGGAGGGATTCTAGTTGTGGATCTAAAAGAAAACATGAATCATCTGCGTACAATGACACCTTTGTTTTTAAGCCCTGTATTTCTAATCCTCTGATATTATTATTGGATCAACACTTTTTTTTGTTGTTGTTTTATTCTTACTTTTTTTGTTTAAAATAAATGCACTGTTGGTTAAGGGCTGTAAGTAAGCATTTCACTGTAATGTCTGCACCTGTTGTATTCGGCGCATGTGACCAATAACATTTGATTTGATTTGATTTGACATACAGTGGGGGAAAAAAGTATTTAGTCAGCCACCAATTGTGCAAGTTCTCCCACTTAAAAAGATGAGAGAGGCCTGTAATTTTCATCATAGGTACACGTCAACTATGACAGACAAAATGAGGAAAAAAAATCCAGAAAATCACATTGTAGGATTTTTTATGAATTTATTTGCAAATTATGGTGGAAAATAAGTATTTGGTCAATAACAAAATTTTCTCAATACTTTGTTATATACCCTTTGTTGGCAATGACACAGGTCAAACGTTTTCTGTAAGTCTTCACAAGGTTTTCACACACTGTTGCTGGTATTTTGGCCCATTCCTCCATGCAGATCTCCTCTAGAGCAGTGATGTTTTGGGGCTGTCGCTGGGCAACACGGACTTTCAACGCCCTCCAAAGATTTTCTATGGGGTTGAGATCTGGAGACTGGCTAGGCCACTCCAGGACCTTGAAATGCTTCTTACGAAGCCACTCCTTCGTTGCCCGGGCGGTGTGTTTGTGATCATTGTCATGCTGAAAGACCCAGCCACGTTTCATCTTCAATGCCCTTGCTGATGGAAGGAGGTTTTCACTCAAAATCTCACGATACATGGCCCCATTCATTCTTTCCTTTACACGGATCAGTCGTCCTGGTCCCTTTGCAGAAAAACAGCCCCAAAGCATGATGTTTCCACCCCCATGCTACACAGTAGGTATGGTGTTCTTTGGATGCAACTCAGCATTCTTTGTCCTCCAAACACGACAAGTTGAGTTTTTACCAAAAAGTTATATTTTGGTTTCATCTGACCATATGACATTCTCCCAATCCTCTTCTGGATCATCCAAATGCACTCTAGCAAACTTCAGACGGGCCTGGACATGTACTGGCTTAAGCAGGGGGACACGTCTTGCACTGCAGGATTTGAGTCCCTGGCGGCGTAGTGTGTTACTGATGGTAGGTTTTGTTACTTTGGTCCCAGCTCTCTGCAGGTCATTCACTAGGTCCCCCCGTGTGGTTCTGGGATTTTTGTGATCATTTTGACCCCACGGGGTGAGATCTTGCGTGGAGCCCCAGATCGAGGGAGATTATCAGTGGTCTTGTATGTCTTCCATTTCCTAATAATTGCTCCCAAAGTTGATTTCTTCAAACCAAGCTGCTTACCTATTGCAGATTCAGTCTTCCCAGCCTGGTGCAGGTCTACAATTTTGTTTCTGGTGTCCTTTGACAGCTCTTTGGTCTTGGCCATAGTGGAGTTTGGAGTGTTACTGTTTGAGGTTGTGGACAGGTGTCTTTTATACTGATAACAAGTTCAAACAGGTGCCATTAATACAGGTAACGAGTGGAGGACAGAGGAGCCTCTTAAAGAAGAAGTTACAGGTCTGTGAGAGCCAGAAATCTTGCTTGTTTGTAGGTGACCAAATACTTATTTTCCACCATAATTTGCAAATAAATTCATAAAAAATCCTACAATGTGATTTTCTGGATTTTTTTCCCTCAATTTGTCTGTCATAGTTGACGTGTACCTATGATGAAAATTACAGGCCTCTCTCATCTTTTTAAGTGGGAGAACTTGCATAATTGGTGGCTGACTAAATACTTTTTTCCCCACTGTAGCTTTCACCTGGATTTACCTGGTCTGTCTATGATCCCTTGTTGATGTCACTTGTTAAATCCACTTCAATTAGTGTAGATGAAGGGCAGGAGACACATTAAAGGAGGATTTTTAAGTCTTGCTACAATTGAGACATGGATTGTGTGTGTGTGCCATTCAGAAGGTAAATGGGGAAGACAAAAGATTGAAGTGCCTTTAAACGGGGTATGGTAGTAGGTTCCAGGTGCGTGTGATACACCGGGTTGAGTGTGTCAAGAACTGCAACGCTGCTGGGTTTTTCACGCTCAACAGTTTCCCGTGTATCAAGAATGGTCCACCACCCAAAGGACATCCAGACAACTTGACAACTGTGGGAAGCATTGGAGTCAACATGGGCCAGCATCCCTGTGGAATGCTTTCGACACCTTGTAGAGTCCATGCCCCGACGAAATGAGGCTGTTCTGAAGGCAAAAGGGGGCGGGTGGAACTCAATATTAGGAAGGTGTTCCTAATGTTTTGTACACTCAGTGTATACTGTACACATCCCAGAATTAGTGATTATCAGAACACACATAAATGACAGTTAATAGACGTATTCATGTTGTACTGCAAGTGCACATACAACCAACACATATTGCATTGCCTAAATGCCGTGCAATACACCACCTCAGGCTAGGGAATGAATAAAGCGAACAATAATAAAAAATTCCAAACCCCTTATTACAGTGAGAGGCACATCTAATCTATTAACAATAATACAACTATACACATAAAAAAAGAAAACCGAAATAGATTTCACTCTGACTTAACCTTACGCTCAGTGACATGCGTTGAGGTCGGTGGCTATTATCAAAGCCAGATTTACTCACAAATAAACCTTGATGAAGCCCAAGTTCACCGTAGAATAGGTTACAGTAGCTCCAACAACCAGAGTGACATAGGCTATTAACTGAAATTGACAAACAATTTTAACCAAATGTAAATAACAATGTAGCCAAGCTACACAAGCGATAGCCTCTGATGGCGGCATATTTCATATCATCCGACAAAATGACACACTGTTAAGCTCAGCCATAAATCGATGTAGCATCCACAGTTATAACTGATAGGTGGCACTAAAAGACCAATATATGGACACATAGACTTTATTGCACATTTATTAAAAATAAAAAAAATTGAAATACCTTATTTACATTAGTATTTAGACCCTTTGCTATGAGACTCGAAATTGAGCTCAGGTGCATCCTGTTTCCATTGATCATCCTGAAGATTTTTCTACAACTTGATTGGAGTCCACCTGTGGTAAATTCAATTGATTGGACATGATTTGGAAAGGCACACACCTGTCTATATAAGGTCCCACAGTTGACTGTGCATGTCTGAAAAAAAGCCATGAGGATGAAGGAATTGTCCGTAGAGCTCCGAGACAGGATTGTTTCGAGGCACAGATCTGGGGAAGGGTACCAAAAAATGTCTGCAGCATTGAAGGTCCACAAGGAGACAGTGGCCTCCATCATTCTTAAATGGAAGAAGTTTGAAACCACCAAGAATCGTCCTAGAGCTGGCCGCCCGGCCAAACTGAGCAATCGGGGGAGAAGGGTCAAAGAGGTGACCAAGAACCCGATGGTCACTCTGACAGAGCTCCAGATTTTCTCTGTGGAGATGGGAGAACCTACCAGAAGGACAACCATCTCTGCAGCACTCCACCAATCAGGCCTTTATGGTAGAGTGGCCCGACAGAAGCCACTCCTCAGTAAAAGGCACATGACAGCCCGCTTGGAGTTTGCCAAAAGGCAGCTAAAAGACTCTCAGACCATGAGAAACAAGATTTTCTGGTCTGATGAAATCAAGATTGAACTCTTTGGCCTGAATGCCAAGCGTCAAGTCTGGAGGAAACCTGGCACCATCCCTACGGTGAAGCATGGTGGTGGCAGCATCATGCTGTGGGGATGTTTCTCAGTGGCAAGGACTGGGAAACTAATCAGGATCGAGGGACAGATGAATGGCGCGAAGTATAGAGAGATCCTTGATGAAAACATCTCCAGAGCACTCAGGACCTCAGACTTCGGCGAAGGTTCACCTTCCAACAGGTCAACGACACAAAGCACTCAGCCAAGACAATGCAGGAGTGGCTTCGGGACAAGCCTCTGAATGTCCTTGAGTGGCCCAGCCAGAGCCCAGACTTGAACCCGATCGAACATCTCTGAAAAGACCTGAAAACAGCTGTGCAGCAACGCTCCCCATCCCCATCCCCATCCAACCTTACAGAACTTGAGAGGATCTGCAGAGAAAAATGGGAGAAACTCCCCAAATACAGGTGTGCCAGGCTTGTAGCATCATACCCAAGAAGACTCGAGTCTGTAATCGCTGCCAAAGATGCTTCAACAAAGTACTGAGGAAAGGGTCTGAATAATATGTACGTGTGATATTTTCAGTTTTGGGGGGGCTTTTCATACTTTAAAAAAATATATATATCGATTACCACAGGGTAAGCATTGCCTACCCTGACCGCATGTCACTGCCTGCATTAAATTACTAGCAAGTATCCATCAGGACAACCAACTATAGATGTTTGTAATGTATAAAGTTTAATTAGGAGAGGGAGACAGACCGTGTTCACCATGGCCAGCGCCAGGCCACTCTGTGGCGGTGCCAGCAGGGCTGGTTACTGAGGCAGGTGCAGCAGACTCCCAGACGGGCAGAGGGGAGCGCCAGCACTGACAGTTTCCTGGCAACCTCACTCCTCTCGGACACTTTACTATACATGCGATTGAGACGCGCTCAGCAGTGAGTGAGCTGCACACACCTTAGGGGGAAAAGAGGAGAGATTAGAGGAAAAGAGTGAGGAGTCTCATCTTACCCAAGAACAGGCTTGATACAACCTGGACTTTACTAGGTAGACCTGTGCTCATCTTATTTCTCCCAAAGGTAAAAATGTAATAGACCAAATGATAGCAGAGTAATGTTTCATACAAAACATGGGAAAAGAAGGTATACAAAGCCTCACAAACACTTTTCCAATTAGAGAACAAATCCATTGTTTACCAGACTACTGTAATATGTTTTTCGCTCAGCATATTGTGTACGAGCATCTTGACATTTTGTAATTCTTTCTCAATTATTTGTATTTGGACATGACATTCCTTACCCAGGACATTATAGACAGCCCCTTGCTGACTGAAGCCTCCCAGCTGGTCCAGAACACTCTGCCTCCTCTTCTTCAGGGTGCTGGCATCAACAAATACCCTGCACACAAGACAAGCACGGTGACGTCAAACAAACAACAGAGAAAATATGGCCCAAATGGAAAGAATCCAGATCTCTAAAAGTCAGAACCTTTTTCATTCTGCTGCTTCACCCCATACTAAAAGAACATAATACCGTGGACCCCCCTGGGACTCTGATGTAAATGTAGTCCTCAAGCTCAGGGGATCCACCAATGAAGAAGCGTCTCAGTTCTGACACTGTTCCTGTGGTCTCCACGTATGACACATTATTGTATGCTTCCCTATGGGATACAGACACACACAGTCAGAGTAGATCATCATTTACGCTACTTTCAGAAAACAATTCTGACTGTCATTATACACATATACACACCTTACCAGGGGTGGAAGGAATGACCAGGTAGCCATAGCCTTCATTTCTGTAGTGCTGCCAGAAGTACAGAACTGGCCATTGGGGGAGGGATTCTATGATAAAATAATTAATAATAATGCATGTTACAAATACCATTTTATGATAACTATTATCAGGAATACAATATAAACTAAATATTTATATTGAAATAAATATTAATACAATATACACTCACCCTCTATCTCATCCTGTCTGACGATGTTCTGGTCCATATCTAGCCACTTCGAAAATAACATCTACTCAACTAAGATGCATCTAACTTCATCTTGCTGTTTCAAAACAGTGTTAATACCTGATTGAGCCGGTGAGTTGAGGGTGTCCAGCTCAATGCCTTCCCTCTCCGGTTGAGCCAAAACCTGCTGCTGAAGGTGTTGAGAGAGGGCTGCTGTAGAGGTGACTCTCTGAATACGGATCCTGTAAACACCATTGTAAATATAAACAAAGTAAACAACATTCTAGCTAACTATTTGCCATGTTTCCCTGGCAAACTCAGTCAGGGTTCAGGTCAAACAATATAATGGGTGTTCATCGTCATCTGCTTTTAGAGCTAACTTTATGGCAATACAAGGAATAAAAGCCACACAAAGGCCAACTGCAACTTACTTAATTGTAAGGTATTTCACAGTATCCCGGGTGTCAGTGCTCCAGCCGTCTGCCATGTTGTAACGTTAGGAACCTTTTTGATGGCTAGCTAGGTTAGTAGCAACGGACACACACGCGCGCTCTGTATAAAGCAGCAAGATGGTTACCAGCAGGATATTTAGCCAATTCGCTAGCTAGCCAATTTTGCAGCTAGCTAGTACTTTTCACACGCGTCTGCTCTTTGCATAGGAACAACAGTCTTTTTTTTTTGTGTGTATTTCTAAAAATATATATTTTAAATGTATTTTTCATTAAATTGTTTATATTGATTAATTTTGTTTTTGTTGTTATTATTATTTTATTTTATTTTTATTAACAACAAATCAATACAAAAAGTACATGGGGAACACAAATGTATCTAAAGAAAATACAAAGGACATTTGCGCTAGGTGGTACAATATCACATTACACAAGGACATTAATGGACAACTATTTATTGGTGCACTACTGCCACCTATCGTTGGATCCAGTCCAGGACAGCAGAATAAAAAACACCCACTGATAATATGTAACGTTTACATTTCACATTTACATTTAAGTCATTTAGCAGACGCTCTTATCCAGAGCGACTTACAAATTGGTGCATTCAACTTAGCCAGTGTAATGTCAGAACAATAATTGTTCCCGTGCTGTAAAAGGTTTAAGAACCATTGATGTAATTAAGAAAAATATCTGTCTGACACAAATAATTGCAATTTCTAAAGTTTTATTGGAAATACATGTTTCAAACAGCACAAGTCAAGTACAGATGGGTGTAGCTACATCAGATAAATGCTAATTTAGTTTAAATCTGATGCAGTCCTCCAGTCCCAGTTCATATGCACACTTTTGACATGCTTCAGACCAGATGCATGCTCCACTTCTGTGCACAATGTTCATGAACTTGCATACATCACAGTGTTTCAAGCTTATGCATTCTGCATCTCTCAGCTGTCTTTCATCTGAAGCCATATCCTCCAGGGTCTAAACAGGTGTAGGTTTCCGTCTCTGTGTGGGAGACCAGATATTGCAAGGAGGCCAGTAAGGGGCCCTCTTCTCTTCCCTTTGGCCAAAGGAGACATAAGACCCCAATACCAGTGACACTGCCCTGCGGCCGGTGCTGTCCTTTGGATGAGACCGCGTAGACAGAGGTCTTATCTCTCTGTTGTTACTAAACATCTCATGGCACTTATGGCATGAGTAGGGGTGTTGACCCTGCTTCTCCTGGCTATATTTCCAAGCCTAAGCATGGGAAAGCGCTTCTACGCACTATGTAAATCCAACTCATTATCATACGCCACCTGGGTAGGATGTATGGGGACCAATATCGTATTTGTTTTGTAAGAATGGTGCATGTCGCAAAATATAAGAATGAGACCAATATATGTATTTTGCACATTTTTTATTAATTTTTTATTTAACCTTTATTTAACCAGGTAAGCCAGTTGAGAACAAGTTCTCATTTACAACTGCGACCTGGCCAAGATAAAGCAAAGCAGTGCGATAAAAACAACAACACAGAGTTACATATGGGGTAAACAAAACATAAAGTCAAAAATACAACAGAAAATATATATACAGTGTGTGCGAATGTAGTAAATTATGGAGGTAAGGCAATAAATAGGCCATAGTGCAAAATAGTTACAATTTCGTATTAACACTGGAATGATAGATGTGCAAAAGATGATGTGCAAATAGAGATACTGGGGTGAAAATTAGCAAAATAATGTGTGTGTGTGTGGTAGTAGGAGTAATAGTTGGCCATTATTTCTTTGAACATCTCAGTTTGGGCAGCAGCCACTGAAGAAACCTGTCAATCAAAAACAACAGGAGAATAAATAGTATTATAAACTGGTTGATTCGAGCCCTGAATGCTGATTGGCTGACAGCCGTGGTATGTCAGACCGTATACCACAGGTATGACAAAACATTTATTTTTACTGCTCTAATTACATTGGTAACCAGTTTATCATAGCAATAAGGGAACTCGGGGGTATGTGGAATATGGCCAATTTACCACGGCTAAGGGCTGTATCCAGGCACGACGCTCTGCGTCGTGCTTAAGAACAGCCCTTAGACGTGGTAGGTTGGCCATATACAACACCCCCTCGTGCCTTATTGCTTAAGTTTGCATTAACACATCAGACAGCTGCTCTTTCTCTGCTACCTCATTCTATTTCTCTAATTCTCTAGTCTAGTATTCCCTGTTTATATTCCACTTCTCCCTCATTTATTTCCTCACCTCTTCCTCAGACTCTTCTTTTCCTCTTTCTTGTCCTCCTCCTTACTTTCTCCAACATTTTCTATCTGTTGCATCTTATTGGCCTTCTCTTGCTTCACTCGTTTTTTGGCCTTGCCCTTCTTTTTCTTATTGATCTTCCCTTCCTGAATATTTTGGACAAGGAGAAAAAGTAATGTAAGCTTATGGGTTTTCTCTTCTCTTGAGCTACTATATCTAGAGATATGCTATACTGTAGAAGGACATACGGACAAGATTCCCTTCTTGTATTTCCTCTCACCTGTGGGGCCACTCCTGCCATTTCCTGCGCCATTTCTTGGAGCAGCTTCCTGCCAGTCTCACTCAGGTTGGTGATGGGGGCCAGGCGAATAATCTGTACAGACAAAGGGTCAAACCATTGAGATGTGACACACACACAAACAAATGTAAGAGACGCCTACCAGTTGATGGTCCTTCAGTGGAACTTGTGGTTCCTTTGGAGGCTCTGGAAAGTCGTCAGTAGAGGCATCATTGCCATCATCACGCTGTGTGTCAGAGAGCTAGCTGGTCATAGTCCATTCTCCACATTCAGTGAAAGAGTTACTCAAATACATGGTGCAGAACTTATGGGCTCTATCAATGTAATTGTCTGCATAATTTCCAATCCGCCATATATATATATATTATTATATATTTTTTTGTATGCAGAACTTACCAGGAAGTCTGACTCATCGAAGGAGTGGAGAGACAGATCGTCGTCCTCTACCATATCCCTCACTTCAAGCTTTGCCACCTTTCCATCCTCCTCATCCTTAACTTTCAGCAGTGGTGTCCTCCTTCCATGATCCTCATCATCACACTGTGTATCAGAGTCAGCTAGTCAGAGACCATCCTCCTCACAGTGATGTCACTCAACAAAGACATGGACGGTACGGTACAACTCTCTTACCTCAGATTCACAGTCAGTAAAGGAGTCGATGGAAATGTCATCGGAGTTGGAGGACGAGATCACCTCATCATAATTTTTCTCTATCAGCCGAGTCACCCTTCCAGACTGAGGAGACAGCGAAAGGCATGTACTCATGGCAGCCATAGAATACACTGGCACCAACATGGTTTACAAGTAGTGAGTAATACATGGGTAACTGAAAATGCAAGTGTATTGAAATGCAATAAATGCAACTCCAATAACATTAGGGATGGAGATAAAGACCTTCCATAGTATAGGAATCTTTAAAATGTCGAATGGATGATTATCAATTCAACTAAGCCAACCAAAATGGCCATATGAATCAAAAGATTGATCTATCTGTTGTCTCTGTGGGAACAGCATAGATGTGTGACCTGGCTGAGAGGCTCTGGATTGATATTCCATCCATCCCCAGATGTCTGGTCCTGCCCACAGCTCACAATGATTGGCTGTTAACAGTAAAAAATGAATTAAACACTGCTTTGCTCATTTTGGCCATGGAAATAACTTGAATTATGTATCAATAAATATCAAAAGTACTGTTATGTGGTTGAATTTGAATGTGACTTACAGGCCTTTTGTGGATCTTAGTGGTCTGCACTGAAGTAGACTGTCAAGACAGCATTCAATGTGGTTAGATAGGGAGGGATATCTGCATTTGCTTTTATTGTGATAACTGCAGTTTGTACATGCAGCATGTATAACTAATGCGTATGTGTTATTGTTTTCAGGTCAGATATTACTTACAGGCTTTGGCCTTCTGCGCACCTTGCCGGTTGGCCACAACACAGAATCAGGGGTGTTCACCCTCACTGGATTCAACTGTCAACACAACACTCACTTTAAAATGTGATAATATAACAAAAACAGAACAAATAAATAAATATGTTATATTTACCACATAAGGGCGGCGCCTTAAAGCTCTTTTGATTCTCTCATCATTACGATCCATCTTGCTTTCTGAGGGAAACATTTCCATCAATTGATTGACACAAAACATAAAGCATATCCTGACACACACACACACACACACACACACACAAAGATGGCATCCACAATGGCACCCTATTCCCTATCTATCTATCTATCTATCTATCTATCTATCTATCTATCTATCTATCTATCTATCTATCTATCTATCTATATATATATATATATATATATATATATATATATAAGGCACCCTGTATATATTATACAGGTTGGGAAGGCTGTGCATCAAAAGGCCAAAGGTTACCTGCAGCAACCTGAGTGAAGAAAGCGATTGTACAGATGAAATCACATCTGAACACAGTTTATGTAGTGAATTAATGCTTGGCACGTCATAAAATGTAACCAAGCATAAACGTCACAAGCAAAAGGCTTGTTTGGATACGGTCTGTTTGTATTTTTTTGGTCATTTAGCAGACGCTCTTATCCAGAGCGACTTACAGGAGCAATTAGGGTTAAGTGCCTTGCTCAAGGGTACATCGACAGATTTTTCACCTAGTCGGCTCGGGGATTGGAACCAGCGACCTTTCGGATACTGGCACAACGCTCTTACCCACTAAGCTACCTTCCCACTGGTTGTAGCTAACTGAATAACGAAAGTGATGTGCATATATCCTACTGACTGAGAAATGGTTGTGTGGATGGTTGGTTCGACGTTTTACATAGGCCAACAGGAAATCATTAGGAATTAACCATTCCTTGCCAATATATATTTTTATTTTTTATTTTTTTTGCACTTGGAGAAACAATCATTAAGGGACCACAATGGAAGTAGTTGGTTTTATTGTGTTGTCCCTGACACGTTTTATTTTATTAAACGGTTTTAATTATTTTATTTAAGTGTCAAATCAAATATATCTATCTGGCTTTCTATATAACTCAAATGGGCTGCTGAGGACACTTTGATCATCACATTTCAGGCACAAGTCAGCAGGTGGCAGTGTCTTTAAATGCAGCACTGCCTTAGTGCACTTCATGATCTACAGATCAGTAATTTCGGTTTATCAGAGGATGCCTTCAGTCTTGGAACTACAGTTTTTGGCAATGGGCATGGTAAATTAGCAAGGAGGGGCTAGGTGAATCAAGAGTCATATGCTCGGTAGCTAGCTACTTTGAATGGGAGTGTTGTAACGTTATCTAGCTTGCTACAATTTGTAGCTAACGTTAAAGACGTAAAAGATGGTGCCAGTAGGCTACAGCGGCAAGCAAGAGCACAACACATCAATGCCACTGATGTCTGTCAACCCTATAATTTCCGTTTTAATCCTGTCCTATTCCAGTACACAAACTCATCACATATTCCTTCCGCTACAAGACAGTGACCCAGCTACTCCTCAGCATTGGGGTTCTGGTGCCCCTCTGTGGTGGTATTGAGAAGAGTGTGGGCACTGTTCGGGTCCTCATGTTTCAGCTGCTCTCTATCAGCACAGGGGTGTTGTACACCATCCTGGGGCTGGTACTGTTTGGTGCATCTTCCCAGAATCAAGTGGAGGGGTTAGTTCCTGTATCCCTCTCCCTTATGGGTATGGCCACAGTGCACTCCCGTATGGTTAAGGGCTTTCTTTTTGGAGTCAGTGTATCCATGTTAGCCCTGCCCTGACTGTTTCTGCTCATCGTAACACTTTTGGTCCCACAAACTGTCTTCCTCTGCAATGCAACGTCATCATTGCAGGGCAGGATCTGTATCCTTACTCCAACCTCATTGTGGTTGAAAATAACTGTGATACACTCTGCAGTGTGTCACAGCTTTAAGTGTGCGTAGTAGTGTAGTTAAGTTGTAATATTTGTGTGTGTTGTATATGCTTGAAATGTTTGTTGAGTCCTCATGCTGAACATTATGGGATGTTTGGTTAGGAAAATCTTGCATCACTGCGTCACACATTCTCTTTATCTTGCTCTGGTGAAACAGACGGAAAGGGCTGGCTCTCACTTCTAGACATGTCTGATGCTAGGGCATCAGTGCTGGACAAGAAGATGCCTTTCAGGCTGCTGAGGACCATTGGTGTCCTGTATGTCCCTGCATCAACAGAGGAGAGAAGGAAGACGGTCCACCCACCGTGAGTACTGAGAAAGCACTAAACGCATTATTTATCCTACAAGACAAGAGGTCATTAAATTAACATGATTTTTGGGTGCAAGCCAGAGAACATGATGTTCTACAGTATAATGAGGTGCAGTTTTAATAGAGGATCCTCAGCTGTAATTGAATACTGTACAATAGACACCTAGTGGTCCCCCATGATTCAATAGAGAATCACTGTTTAGTTAGATAAGCGCCCCTTAATCTCTCCACATTCTCATTGGTTGCAGAATCATTCCATCCCCAGGCTCCTACCCAGTCCACGCCCACGCTCCAGTTTCCTCCAATCTACAGGCTACCGAGACCACACCAAAGACATTTGAAGGCTGGGCCAACTCATACTATACACAGGGGAGCCCTGTTCAGCTCTCAGGTTATTATGGTCACAACCATGGATATGTCCTCAAGCATAGCTTTGGGCCAAGTCATGGACATAGTCACTAACACAGCTCCGGCCATGGACACAGTCATGGGCACACATATGCCTCTCAAACCACTAGTCACTGGGATCCAGTGGCTCAACATCTACATTCTCAACATTCCCACCTCAGTCCACTGTCTGTGTCTGTCAGTGCCCCCCAGAGTTTCACAGCAAACATGCCAGAGTCACTGCCAGGATCTGTGATGGTTCACCCAGGGGCACCTGTGTCTTCACTGACCGTTT
The DNA here is from genome assembly GCF_964263955.1 of Coregonus lavaretus. Taxonomy (NCBI): domain Eukaryota; kingdom Metazoa; phylum Chordata; class Actinopteri; order Salmoniformes; family Salmonidae; genus Coregonus; species Coregonus lavaretus. Next base: position 25,234,208 of record NC_139997.1, read on the forward strand.
GATGACATAGAAAACACATTGAATGACAGAGCTATCTCATATGTTATACGTTGAGATATAATATGCTTGGACATGGGGTTTGAGGCAGTACTTAAAGGTACACGGTTTCTTCACTGATGATTTTGGTTTCAAGAAACAAGCAGGCTCAAAATGTTCAAGGTCAAATCAATACAAGAAGGTTTTGATTGTCAGTTGATTGTAAGACCACTCCTTTTGGCTTGTACTTTGCGTTTTTCTACACATACTGTAGACAAATCTCTTGGCACTCTTGATATATCAGGCATTTTATATTACACTTTCACTGATTTATTCAGTTTTCCTTTACTTAACTACTTACAGCAATTAAATAGCATCCCCTCACCAGTAAATTAGATCCATTACATGCAGTTTGTTTGGCAATCAACATTATTGTAAATTGAGGAGCAGGGAGCAGTGGGTGAGGTTATCAAGAGTGTGGGCTATAAGGGCAGATTATGATGTAATCTTTAGAAAATGAGGCAGTTGTGCACAGTAAAGAGAAGCCATAAATGACAACCAAGACTAAATATAGCAAATCAATGATTATTATTTCTTTACAAATGCATGCTTTCAAGTTATACTGTTTATATACAAATAGCTATTTTGCATATACAACTGGATCAAGTGGTAAGAGTCATGTAACAGGTCATGATGGAACACGTTATTCGATATCAGTAATGCAAGAGAAAAAGTTAAAAGGCACACAATTCTTCAATGAAAACATGAACCCTGCCATATCACTACAATAGTTTAGGGGTTTCTCTATTAAAAGAAACACCAAAAGGACAGCTGAACATCACCCTTATATCATCCACTTCATTTCATACAGTTAATGTTCAACAGAACCTCAGAAAATTGAAGTAAATATTCTGTATTAGACCTTCAACCATCAGCATAGAAAGATAAAACCTACATAAAATGCTTACTGGGTGTACAAAACATTAGGAACGCCTGCTCTTTCCATGACATAGCTTTCACCTGGATTTACCTGGTCTGTCTATGATCCCTTGTTGATGTCACTTGTTAAATCCACTTCAATTAGTGTAGATGAAGGGCAGGAGACACATTAAAGGAGGATTTTTAAGTCTTGCTACAATTGAGACATGGATTGTGTGTGTGTGCCATTCAGAAGGTAAATGGGGAAGACAAAAGATTGAAGTGCCTTTAAACGGGGTATGGTAGTAGGTTCCAGGTGCACCGGGTTGAGTGTGTCAAGAACTGCAACGCTGCTGTGTTTTTCACGCTCAACAGTTTCCCGTGTATCAAGAATGGTCCACCACCCAAAGGACATCCAGACAACTTGACAACTGTGGGAAGCATTGGAGTCAACATGGGCCAGCATCCCTGTGGAATGCTTTCGACACCTTGTAGAGTCCATGCCCCGACGAATTGAGGCTGTTCTGAAGGCAAAAGGGGGCGGGTGGAACTCAATATTAGGAAGGTGTTCCTAATGTTTTGTACACTCAGTACTGTACTGTACACATCCCAGAATTAGTGATTATCAGAACACACATAAATGACAGTTAATAGACGTATTCATGTTGTACTGCAAGTGCACATACAACCAACACATATTGCATTGCCTAAATGCCGTGGTAGTGTTCATCTAAATGTGACTAGTTGGCACTCAGCCTTACAGTCAGAGAGCATGAGAAAAGAACACCTGGACATTTTTACAGTTTACCACCATTGAATCTAAGACCTATTCTTTAATGAACCGATGAAGAACAAGGCTCAATGACTAAATAGTTACTGCAATTTAAATGTACAAATTTAACAGTACATGGTACAATATGAATGTGCTACAAGTATGCATACAGTGGAAGTCGGAAGTTTACATACACCTTAGCCAAATACATTTAAACTCAGTTTTTCACAATTCCTGACATTTAGTCCTAGTAAAAATTCAAATTCTTAGGTCAGTTAGGATCACCACTATATTTTAAGAATGTGAAATGTCAGAATAATAGTAGAGAGAATGATTTATTTCAGCTTTTATTTCTTTCATCACATTCCCAGTGGGTCAGAAGTTTACATACACTCAATTAGTATTTGGTAGCATTGACTTTAAATTGCTTAACTTGGGTCAAACGTTTCGGGTAGCCTTCCACAAGCTTCCCACAATAAGTTGGGTGAATTTTGGCCCATTCCTCCTGACAGAGCTGGTGTAACTGAGTCAGGTTTGTAGGCCTCCTTGCTCGCACACGCTTTTTCAGTTCTGCCCACACATTTTCTATAGGATTGAGGTCAGGGCTTTGTGATGGCCACTCCAATACCTTGACTTTGTTGTCCTTAAGCCATTTTACCACAACTTTGGAAGTATGCTTGGGGTCATTGTCCATTTGGAAGACCCATTTGCGACCAAGCTTTAACTTCCTGACTGATGTCTTGAGATGTTGCTTCAATATATCCACATCATTTTCCTTCCTCATGATGCCATCTATTTTGTGAAGTGCACCAGTCCCTCCTGCAGCAAAGCACCCCAACAGCATGATGCTGCCACCCCCGTGCTTCACGGTTGGGATGGTGTTCTTCGGCTTGCAAGCTTCCCCCTTTTTCCTCCAAACATAACGATGGTCATAATGGCCAAACAGTTCCATTTTTGTTTAATCAGACTAGAGGACATTTCTCCAAAAAGTACGATCTTTGTCCCCATGTGCAGTTGCAAACCGTAGTCTGGCTTTTTTATGGCGGTTTTGGAGCAGTGGCTTCTTCCTTGCTGAGCGACCTTTCAGGTTATGTCAATATAGGACTCGTTTTACTGTGGATATAGATACTTTTGTACCCGTTAACTCCAGCATCTTCACAAGGTCCTTTGCTGTTGTTCTGGGATTGATTTGCAAAGTACGTTCATCTCTAGGAGACAGAACGCGTCTCCTTCCTGAGCGGTATGATGGCTGCGTGGTCCCATGGTGTTTATACTTGCCTACTATTGTTTGTCCAGATGAACGTGGTACCTTCAGGCGTTTGGAAATTGCTCCCTAGGATGAACCAGACTTGTGGAGGTCTACAGTTTTTTTCTGAGGTCTTGGCAGATTTCTTTTGATTTTCCCATGATGTCAAGCAAAGAGACACTGAGTTTGAAGGTAGGCCTTGAAATACATCCACAGGTACACCTCCAGTTGACTCAAATGATGTCAATTAGCCTGTCAGAAGCTTCTAAAGCCATGATATCATTTTCTGGAATTTTCCAAGCTGTTTAAAGGCACAGTCAACTTAGTGTATGTAAACTTCTGACCCACTGGAATTGTGATACAGTGAATTATAAGTGAAATAATCTGTCTATAAACAATTGTTGGAAAAATTACTTGTGTCATGCACAAAGTAGATGTCCTAACCGACTTGCCAAAACTATAGTTTGTTGACAATAAATTTGTGGAGTGGTTGAAAAACGAGTTTTAATGACTCCAACCTAAGTGTAAACTTCCGTCTTCAACTGTATTTTACTCTAATCTTGCTCTGCTCTCTGTATTTACACAACCTTCCTAGGGCATCTGAATAGGCGGCCATGTTGAATTTGTAAATACATTCACAGACGGCAAATATATAATGCTTTCAATGCCTTAGACGTCAAATTAGTTAATATACAAGAAAAAACGCCTTGTGGGGATCTTCACAGCATGATAAATGTCCTGACGCAATATTTCATATCATAATCACCTCTGTTTTCGCCTACATGGGACCAACACTTTACAAAATCTATCCAGCCACCAGAGGTTACACCACCTCAGGCTAGGGAATGAATAAAGCGAACAATAATAAAACATTCCAAACCCCTTATTACAGTGAGAGGCACATCTAATCTATTAACAATAATACAACTATACACATAAAAAAAGAAAACCGAAATAGATTTCACTCTGACTTAACCTTACGCTCAGTGACATGCGTTGAGGTCGGTGGCTATTATCAAAGCCAGATTTACTCACAAATAAACCTTGATGAAGCCCAAGTTCACCGTAGAATAGGTTACAGTAGCTCCAACAACCAGAGTGACATAGGCTATTAACTGAAATTGACAAACAATTTTAACCAAATGTAAATAACAATGTAGCCAAGCTACACAAGCGATAGCCTCTGATGGCGGCATACTTCATATAATCCGATAAAATGACACACTGTTAAGCTCAGCCATAAATCGATGTAGCATCCACAGTTATAACTGATAGGTGGCACTAAAATACCAATATATGGACACATAGACTTTATTGCACATTTATTAAAAATAAAAAAATGGAAATACCTTATTTACATTAGTATTCAGACCCTTTGCTATGAGACTCGAAATTGAGCTCAGGTGCATCCTGTTTCCATTGATCATCCTGAAGATTTTTCTACAACTTGATTGGAGTCCACCTGTGGTAAATTCAATTGATTGGACATGATTTGGAAAGGCACACACCTGTCTATATAAGGTCCCACAGTTGACTGTGCATGTCTGAAAAAAAGCCATGAGGATGAAGGAATTGTCCGTAGAGCTCCGAGACAGGATTGTTTCGAGGCACAGATCTGGGGAAGGGTACCAAAAAATGTCTGCAGCATTGAAGGTCCCCAAGGAGACAGTGGCCTCCATCATTCTTAAATGGAAGAAGTTTGAAACCACCAAGAATCGTCCTAGAGCTGGCCGCCCGGCCAAACTGAGCAATCGGGGGAGAAGGGTCAAAGAGGTGACCAAGAACCCGATGGTCACTCTGACAGAGCTCCAGATTTTCTCTGTGGAGATGGGAGAACCTACCAGAAGGACAACCATCTCTGCAGCACTCCACCAATCAGGCCTTTATGGTAGAGTGGCCCGACAGAAGCCACTCCTCAGTAAAAGGCACATGACAGCCCGCTTGGAGTTTGCCAAAAGGCAGCTAAAAGACTCTCAGACCATGAGAAACAAGATTTTCTGGTCTGATGAAATCAAGATTGAACTCTTTGGCCTGAATGCCAAGCGTCAAGTCTGGAGGAAACCTGGCACCATCCCTACGGTGAAGCATGGTGGTGGCAGCATCATGCTGTGGGGATGTTTCTCAGTGGCAAGGACTGGGAAACTAATCAGGATCGAGGGACAGATGAATGGCGCGAAGTATAGAGAGATCCTTGATGAAAACATCTCCAGAGCACTCAGGACCTCAGACTTCGGCGAAGGTTCACCTTCCAACAGGTCAACGACACAAAGCACACAGCCAGGACAATGCAGGAGTGGCTTCGGGACAAGCCTCTGAATGTCCTTGAGTGGCCCAGCCAGAGCCCAGACTTGAACCCGATCGAACATCTCTGAAAAGACCTGATAACAGCTGTGCAGCAACGCTCCCCATCCCCATCCAACCTTACAGAACTTGAGAGGATCTTCAGAGAAAAATGGGAGAAACTCCCCAAATACAGGTGTGCCAGACTTGTAGCATCATACCCAAGAAGACTCGAGGCTGTAATCGCTGCCAAAGATGCTTGAACAAAGTACTGAGGAAAGGGTCTGAATAATATGTACGTGTGATATTTTCAGTTTTGGGGGGGCTTTTCATACTTTTTATTTTTATCGATTACCACAGGGTAAGCATTGCCTACCCTGACTGCATGTCACTGCCTGCATTAAATTACTAGCAAGTATCCATCAGGACAACCAACTATAGATGTTTGTAATGTATAAAGTTTAATTAGGAGAGGGAGACAGACCGTGTTCACCATGGCCAGCGCCAGGCCACTCTGTGGCGGTGCCAGCAGGGCTGGTTACTGAGGCAGGTGCAGCAGACTCCCAGACGGGGAGAGGGGAGCGCAAGCACTGACAGTTTCCTGGCAACCTCACTCCTCTCGGACACTTTACTATACATGCGATTGAGACGCGCTCAGCAGTGAGTGAGCTGCACACACCTTAGGGGGAAAAGAGGAGAGATTAGAGGAAAAGAGTGAGGAGTCTCATCTTACCCAAGAACAGGCTTGATACAACCTGGACTTTACTAGGTAGACCTGTGCTCATCTCATTTCTCCCAAAGGTAAAAATGTAATAGACCAAATGATAGCAGAGTAATGTTTCATACAAAACATGGGAAATGAAGGTATACAAAGCCTCACAAACACTTTTCCAATTAGAGAACAAATCCATTGTTTACCAGACTACTGTAATATGTTTTTCGCTCAGCATATTGTGTACGAGCATCTTGACATTTTGTAATTCTTTCTCAATTATTTGTATTTGGACATGACACTCCTTACCCAGGACATTATAGACAGCCCCTTGCTGACTGAAGCCTCCCAGCTGGTCCAGAACACTCTGCCTCCTCTTCTTCAGGGTGCTGGCATCAACAAATACCCTGCACACAAGACAAGCACGGTGACGTCAAACAAACAACAGAGAAAATATGGCCCAAATGGAAAGAATCCAGATCTCTAAAAGTCAGAACCTTTTTCATTCTGCTGCTTCACCCCATACTAAAAGAACATAATACCGTGGACCCCCCTGGGACTCTGATGTAAATGTAGTCCTCAAGCTCAGGGGATCCACCAATGAAGAAGCGTCTCAGTTCTGACACTGTTCCTGTGGTCTCCACGTATGACACATTATTGTATGCTTCCCTATGGGATACAGACACACACAGTCAGAGTAGATCATCATTTACGCTACTTTCAGAAAACAATTCTGACTGTCATTATACACATATACACACCTTACCAGGGGTGGAAGGAATGACCAGGTAGCCATAGCCTTCATTTCTGTAGTGCTGCCAGAAGTACAGAAACGGCCATTGGGGGAGGGATTCTATTATAAAATAATTAATAATAATGCATGTTACAAATTCCATTTTATGATAACTGTTATCAGGAATACAATATAAACTAAATATTTATATTGAAATAAATATTAATACAATATACACTCACCCTCTATCTCATCCTGTCTGACGATGTTCTGGCCCATATCTAGCCACTTCGAAAATAACATCTACTCAACTAAGATGCATCTAACTTCATCTTGCTGTTTCAAAACAGTGTTAATACCTGATTGAGCCGGTGAGTTGAGGGTGTCCAGCTCAATGCCTTCCCTCTCCGGTTGAGCCAAAACCTTTTGCTGAAGGTGTTGGGAGAGGGCTGCTGTAGAGGTGACTCTCTGAATACGGATCCTGTAAACACCATTGTAAATATAAACAAAGTAAACAACATTCTAGCTAACTATTTGCCATGTTTCCCTGGCAAACTCAGTCAGGGTTCAGGTCAAACAATATAATGGGTGTTCATCGTCATCTGCTTTTAGAGCTAACTTTATGGCAATACAAGGAATAAAAGCCACACAACGGCCAACTGCAACTTACTTAATTGTAAGGTATTTCACAGTATCCCGGGTGTCAGTGCTCCAGCCGTCTGCCATGTTGTAACGTTAGGAACCTTTTTGATGGCTAGCTAGGTTAGTAGCAACGGACACACACGCGCGCTCTGTATAAAGCAGCAAGATGGTTACCAGCAGGATATTTAGCCAATTCGCTAGCTAGCCAATTTTGCAGCTAGCTAGTACTTTTCACAAGCGTCTGCTCTTTGCATAGGAACAACAGTCTTTTTTTTGTGTGTGTATTTCTAAAAATATATATATTTTAAATGTATTTTTCATTAAATTGTTTATATTGATTAATTTTGTTTTTGTTGTTATTATTATTTTATTTTATTTTTATTAACAACAAATCAATACAAAAAGTACATGGGGAACACAAATGTATATAAAGAAAATACAAAGGACATTTGCGCTAGGTGGTACAATATCACATTACACAAGGACATTAATGGACAACTATTTATTGGTGCACTACTGCCACCTATCGTTGGATCCAGTCCAGGACAGCAGAATAAAAAACACCCACTGATAATATGTAACGTTTACATTTTACATTTACATTTAAGTCATTTAGCAGACGCTCTTATCCAGAGCGACTTACAAATTGGTGCATTCAACTTAGCCAGTGTAATGTCAGAACAATAATTGTTCCCGTGCTGTACAAGGTTTAAGAACCATTGATGTAATTAAGAAAAATATCTGTCTGACACAAATAATTGCAATTTCTAAAGTTTTATTGGAAATACATGTTTCAAACAGCACAAGTCAAGTACAGATGGGTGTAGCTACATCAGATCAATTCTAATTTAGTTTAAATGTGATGCAGTCCTCCAGTCCCAGTTCATATGCACACTTTTGACATGCTTCAGACCAGATGCATGCTCCACTTCTGTGCACAATGTTCATGAACTTGCATACATCACAGTGTTTCAAGCTTATGCATTCTGCATCTCTCAGCTGTCTTTCATCTGAAGCCATATCCTCCAGGGTCTAAACAGGTGTAGGTTTCCGTCTCTGTGTGGGAGACCAGATATTGCAAGGAGGCCAGTAAGGGGCCCTCTTCTCTTCCCTTTGGCCAAAGGAGACATAAGACCCCAATACCAGTGACACTGCCCTGCGGCCGGTGCTGTCCTTTGGATGAGACCGCGTAGACAGAGGTCTTATCTCTCTGTTGTTACTAAACATCTCATGGCACTTATGGCATGAGTAGGGGTGTTGACCCTGCTTCTCCTGGCTATATTTCCAAGCCTAAGCATGGGAAAGCGCTTCTACGCACTATGTAAATCCAACTCATTATCATACGCCACCTGGGTAGGATGTATGGGGACCAATATCGTATTTGTTTTGTAAGAATGGTGCATGTCGCAAAATATAAGAATGAGACCAATATATGTATTTTGCACATTTTTTATTAATTTTTTATTTAACCTTTATTTAACCAGGTAAGCCAGTTGAGAACAAGTTCTCATTTACAACTGCGACCTGGCCAAGATAAAGCAAAGCAGTGCGATAAAAACAACAACACAGAGTTACATATGGGGTAAACAAAACATAAAGTCAAAAATACAACAGAAAATATATATACAGTGTGTGCGAATGTAGTAAATTATGGAGGTAAGGCAATAAATAGGCCATAGTGCAAAATAGTTACAATTTCGTATTAACACTGGAATGATAGATGTGCAAAAGATGATGTGCAAATAGAGATACTGGGGTGAAAATTAGCAAAATAATGTGTGTGTGTGTGGTAGTAGGAGTAATAGTTGGCCATTATTTCTTTGAACATCTCAGTTTGGGCAGCAGCCACTGAAGAAACCTGTCAATCAAAAACAACAGGAGAATAAATAGTATTATAAACTGGTTGATTCGAGCCCTGAATGCTGATTGGCTGACAGCCGTGGTATGTCAGACCGTATACCACAGGTATGACAAAACATTTATTTTTACTGCTCTAATTACATTGGTAACCAGTTTATCATAGCAATAAGGGAACTCGGGGGTATGTGGAATATGGCCAATTTACCACGGCTAAGGGCTGTATCCAGGCACGACGCTCTGCGTCGTGCTTAAGAACAGCCCTTAGACGTGGTAGGTTGGCCATATACAACACCCCCTCGTGCCTTATTGCTTAAGTTTGCATTAACACATCAGACAGCTGCTCTTTCTCTGCTACCTCATTCTATTTCTCTAATTCTCTAGTCTAGTATTCCCTGTTTATATTCCACTTCTCCCTCATTTATTTCCTCACCTCTTCCTCAGACTCTTCTTTTCCTCTTTCTTGTCCTCCTCCTTACTTTCTCCAACATTTTCTATCTGTTGCATCTTATTGGCCTTCTCTTGCTTCACTCGTTTTTTGGCCTTGCCCTTCTTTTTCTTATTGATCTTCCCTTCCTGAATATTTTGGACAAGGAGAAAAAGTAATGTAAGCTTATGGGTTTTCTCTTCTCTTGAGCTACTATATCTAGAGATATGCTATACTGTAGAAGGACATACGGACAAGATTCCCTTCTTGTATTTCCTCTCACCTGTGGGGCCACTCCTGCCATTTCCTGCGCCATTTCTTGGAGCAGCTTCCTGCCAGTCTCACTCAGGTTGGTGATGGGGGCCAGGCGAATAATCTGTACAGACAAAGGGTCAAACCATTGAGATGTGACACACACACAAACAAATGTAAGAGACGCCTACCAGTTGATGGTCCTTCAGTGGAACTTGTGGTTCCTTTGGAGGCTCTGGAAAGTCGTCAGTAGAGGCATCATTGCCATCATCACGCTGTGTGTCAGAGAGCTAGCTGGTCATAGTCCATTCTCCACATTCAGTGAAAGAGTTACTCAAATACATGGTGCAGAACTTATGGGCTCTATCAATGTAATTGTCTGCATAATTTCCAATCCGCCATATATATATATATTATTATATATTTTTTTGTATGCAGAACTTACCAGGAAGTCTGACTCATCGAAGGAGTGGAGAGACAGATCGTCGTCCTCTACCATATCCCTCACTTCAAGCTTTGTCACCTTTCCATACTCCTCATCCTTAACTTTCAGCAGTGGTGTCCTCCTTCCATGATCCTCATCATCACACTGTGTATCAGAGTCAGCTAGTCAGAGACCATCCTCCTCACAGTGATGTCACTCAACAAAGACATGGACGGTACGGTACAACTCTCTTACCTCAGATTCACAGTCAGTAAAGGAGTCGATGGAAAAGTCATCGGAGTTGGAGGACGAGATCACCTCATCATAATTTTTCTCTATCAGCCGAGTCACCCTTCCAGACTGAGGAGACAGCGAAAGGCATGTACTCATGGCAGCCATAGAATACACTGGCACCAACATGGTTTACAAGTAGTGAGTAATACATGGGTAACTGAAAATGCAAGTGTATTGAAATGCAATAAATGCAACTCCAATAACATTAGGGATGGAGATAAAGACCTTCCATAGTATAGGAATCTTTAAAATGTCGAATGGATGATTATCAATTCAACTAAGCCAACCAAAATGGCCATATGAATCAAAAGATTGATCTATCTGTTGTCTCTGTGGGAACAGCATAGATGTGTGACCTGGCTGAGAGGCTCTGGATTGATATTCCATCCATCCCCAGATGTCTGGTCCTGCCCACAGCTCACAATGATTGGCTGTTAACAGTAAAAAATGAATTAAACACTGCTTTGCTCATTTTGGCCATGGAAATAACTTGAATTATGTATCAATAAATATCAAAAGTACTGTTATGTGGTTGAATTTGAATGTGACTTACAGGCCTTTTGTGGATCTTAGTGGTCTGCACTGAAGTAGACTGTCAAGACAGCATTCAATGTGGTTAGATAGGGAGGGATATCTGCATTTGCTTTTATTGTGATAACTGCAGTTTGTACATGCAGCATGTATAACTAATGCGTATGTGTTATTGTTTTCAGGTCAGATATTACTTACAGGCTTTGGCCTTCTGCGCACCTTGCCGGTTGGCCACAACACAGAATCAGGGGTGTTCACCCTCACTGGATTCAACTGTCAACACAACACTCACTTTAAAATGTGATAATATAACAAAAACAGAACAAATAAATAAATATGTTATATTTACCACATAAGGGCGGCGCCTTAAAGCTCTTTTGATTCTCTCATCATTACGATCCATCTTGCTTTCTGAGGGAAACATTTCCATCAATTGATTGACACAAAACATAAAGCATATCCTGACACACACACACACACACACACACACAAAGATGGCATCCACAATGGCACCCTATTCCCTATCTATCTATCTATCTATCTATCTATCTATCTATCTATCTATCTATATAATATATATCTATCTATATATATATATATATATATATATATATATATATATATATATATATATATATAAGGCACCCTGTATATATTATACAGGTTGGGAAGGCTGTGCATCAAAAGGCCAAAGGTTACCTGCAGCAACCTGAGTGAAGAAAGCGATTGTACAGATGAAATCACATCTGAACACATTTATGTAGTGAATTAATGCTTGGCACGTCATAAAATGTAACCAAGCATAAACGTCACAAGCAAAAGGCTTGTTTGGATACGGTCTGTTTGTATTTTTTTGGTCATTTAGCAGACGCTCTTATCCAGAGCGACTTACAGGAGCAATTAGGGTTAAGTGCCTTGCTCAAGGGTACATCGACAGATTTTTCACCTAGTCGGCTCGGGGATTGGAACCAGCGACCTTTCGGATACTGGCACAACGCTCTTACCCACTAAGCTACCTTCCCACTGGTTGTAGCTAACTGAATAACGAAAGTGATGTGCATATATCCTACTGACTGAGAAATGGTTGTGTGGATGGTTGGTTCGACGTTTTACATAGGCCAACAGGAAATCATTAGGAATTAACCATTCCTTGCCAATATATATATATATTTTTTTATTTTTTTTGCACTTGGAGAAACAATCATTAAGGGACCACAATGGAAGTATTTGGTTTTATTGTGTTGTCCCTGACACGTTTTATTTTATTAAACGGTTTTAATTATTTTATTTAAGTGTCAAATCAAATATATCTATCTGGCTTTCTATCTAACTCAAATGGGCTGCTGAGGACACTTTGATCATCACATTTCAGGCACAAGTCAGCAGGTGGCAGTGTCTTTAAATGCAGCACTGCCTTAGTGCACTTCATGATCTGCAGATCAGTAATTTTGTGGTTGTGAATGTGATTTATCCAAATGCGGTAGTCCAGTACATTTGTTTTGGCTTAGCAAGCTAGCTACCCCCAGTTTTAGCTAAAATGTCCCCTGTAGCTCAGTTGGTAGAGCATGGCGCTTCCAACGCCAGGGTTGAGGGTTCGTTTACCACGGGGGGCCAGTATGAAAATGTATGTACTAACTGTAAGTCGCTCTGGATAAGAGCGTCTGCTAAATGACTAAATTGTAAGAAGTGTTGTGCAATATTGGAGGACAGGTGTCGTAACTGACATTTTTGTATTGTGCTTGATTATCCACTAGTAGTTTGACAAATATGCACTGAGCATCAAAATTATCTCCCGAATAGTTTTGAAAGAATTTAGGGTGAGCTGTTGTAACTTCTCAAGGGATATGTTCTGTGTTGGATTGTGATGTTATGCCTTTCATTGACGCCTGGTATGTCTGCACCCTAACACAAGGCAATGGTGTTCCGGAACTGTTGATGTATTGAAAGTACTGTTGTGTAAACAAATTGGTTGTATTATCACCTCCCGCAATATAAGGGACATGTAAGCATTTCTTCCTTGAGTTCTTCCCTATGAAATCAGAGGTGGATCTCCCCTGCAGCTGCTCGTATTAAATATGTTTCTATTATATCGTCAAATAGCCTCTGCCTTAATCTTGGATCGAATTTTCCACAACAATGTGGTTCAGAGGTTCAAGAGTTCACGAGTGGCATTGTTTCTGTCATTATAGTATCCTTTGTTTTGTTTACTGTAACTACATATTTCGGTTTATCAGAGGATGCCTTCAGTCTTGGAACTACAGTTTTTGGCAATGGGCATGGTAAATTAGCAAGGAGGGGCTAGGTGAATCAAGAGTCATATGCTCGGTAGCTAGCTACTTTGAATGGGAGTGTTGTAACGTTATCTAGCTTGCTACAATTTGTAGCTAACGTTAAAGACGTAAAAGATGGTGCCAGTAGGCTACAGCGGCAAGCAAGAGCACAACACATCAATGCCACTGATGTCTGTCAACCCTATAATTTCCGTTTTAATCCTGTCCTATTCCAGTACACAAACTCATCACATATTCCTTCCGCTACAAGACAGTGACCCAGCTACTCCTAAGCATTGGGGTTCTGGTGCCCCTCTGTGGTGGTATTGAGAAGAGTGTGGGCACTGTTCGTGTCCTCATGTTTCAGCTGCTCTCTATCAGCACAGGGGTGTTGTACACCATCCTGGGGCTGGTACTGTTTGGTGCATCTTCCCAGAATCAAGTGGAGGGGTTAGTTCCTGTATCCCTCTCCCTTATGGGTATGGCCACAGTGCACTCCCGTATGGTTAAGGGCTTTCTTTTTGGAGTCAGTGTATCCATGTTAGCCCTGCCCTGACTGTTTCTGCTCATCGTAACACTTTTGGTCCCACAAACTGTCTTCCTCTGCAACGTCATCATTGCAGGGCAGGATCTGTATCCTTACTCCAACCTCATTGTGGTTGAAAATAACTGTGATACACTCTGCAGTGTGTCACAGCTTTAAGTGTGCGTAGTAGTATAGTTAAGTTGTAATATTTGTGTGTGTTGTATATGCTTGAAATGTTTGTTGAGTCCTCATGCTGAACATTATGGGATGTTTGGTTAGGAAAATCTTGCATCACTGCGTCACACATTCTCTTTATCTTGCTCTGGTGAAACAGACGGAAAGGGCTGGCTCTCACTTCTAGACATGTCTGATGCTAGGGCATCAGTGCTGGACAAGAAGATGCCTTTCAGGCTGCTGAGGACCATTGGTGTCCTGTATGTCCCTGCATCAACAGAGGAGAGAAGGAAGACGGTCCACCCACCGTGAGTACTGAGAAAGCACTAAACGCATTATTTATCCTACAAGACAAGAGGTCATTAAATTAACATGATTTTTGGGTGCAAGCCAGAGAACATGATGTTCTACAGTATAATGAGGTGCAGTTTTAATAGAGGATCCTCAGCTGTAATTGAATACTGTACAATAGACACCTAGTGGTCCCCCATGATTCAATAGAGAATCACTGTTTAGTTAGATAAGCGCCCCTTAATCTCTCCACATTCTCATTGGTTGCAGAATCATTCCATCCCCAGGCTCCTACCCAGTCCACGCCCACGCTCCAGTTTCCTCCAATCTACAGGCTACCGAGACCACACCAAAGACATTTGAAGGCTGGGCCAACTCATACTATACACAGGGGAGCCCTGTTCAGCTCTCAGGTTATTATGGTCACAACCATGGATATGTCCTCAAGCATAGCTTTGGGCCAAGTCATGGACATAGTCACTAACACAGCTCCGGCCATGGACACAGTCATGGGCACACATATGCCTCTCAAACCACTAGTCACTGGGATCCAGTGGCTCAACATCTACATTCTCAACATTCCCACCTCAGTCCACTGTCTGTGTCTGTCAGTGCCCCCCAGAGTTTCACAGCAAACATGCCAGAGTCAACTGCCAGGATCTGTGATGGTTCACCCAAGGGCACCTGTGTCTTCACTGACAGATTGTTGACATAGAAAACGCATTGAATGACAGAGCTCTCATATGTTATACGTTGAGATGTAATATGCTTGGACATGGGGTTTGAGGCAGTACTTAAAGGTACACAGTTTCTTCACTGATGATTTTGGTTTGAAAACGCAAGCAGGCTCTGAATGTTCAAGGTCAAATCAATACAAGAAGGTTTTGATTGTCAGTTGATTGTAAGACCACTCGTTTTGCCTTGTACTTTGCGTTTTCTACACATACTGTAGACAAATCTCTTGGCACTCTTGATATATCAGGCATTTTATATTACACTTTCACTGATTTATTCAGTTTTCCTTTACTTAACTACTTACAGCAATTAAATAGCATCCCCTCACCAGTAAATTAGATCCATTACATGTAGTTTGTTTGGCAATCAACATTATTGTAAATTGAGGAGCAGGGAGCAGTGGGTGAGGTTATCAAGAGTGTGGGCTATAAGGGCAGATTATGATGTAATCTTTAGAAAATGAGGCAGTTGTGCACAGTAAAGAGAAGCCATAAATGACAACCAAGACTAAATATAGCAAATCAATGATTATTATTTCTTTACAAATGCATGCTTTCAAGTTATACTGTTTATATACAAATAGCTATTTTGCATATACAACTGGATCAAGTGGTAAGAGTCATGTAACAGGTCATGATGGAACACGTTATTCGATATCAGTAATGCAAGAGAAAAAGTTAAAAGGCACACAATTCTTCAATGAAAACATGAACCCTGCCATATCACTACAATAGTTTAGGGGTTTCTCTATTAAAAGAAACACCAAAAGGACAGCTGAACATCACCCTTATATCATCCACTTCATTTCATACAGTTAATGTTCAACAGAACCTCAGAAAATTGAAGTAAATATTCTGTATTAGACCTTCAACCATCAGCATAGAAAGATAAAACCTTCATAAAATGCTTACTGGGTGTACAAAACATTAGGAACGCCTTCTCTTTCCAGTACAACCCTCTAACCAATTGTACTATTATGTGTGTTTTTCCGCGTTATTTGTAATTTATTTTGTACATAATGTTTCTGCCATCGTCTCTTATAACCAAAAAGAGCTTCTGGATATCAGGACAGCGATTACTCACCTCGCATTGGACGAAGATTTTTTCTTCAACGAGGCAGCCGCGAATGATATCATACAGACACCCGACAAGGCCCAAATCCCCGTCATTCGCGTGAGGAAGAGACGGAGATATCGCGGACGCAGATCCGGGTGCCTTGTAAGGATCCGACGGCGAGCGAGTAAACTGCCTCTTCCATCAATCCTATTAGCCAACGTTCAAGCTTTTGAGAATAAAATGGACGATTTAAGATTACGGTTATCCTACCAACGGGACATTAAAAACTGTAATATCTTATGTTTCACGGAGTCGTGGCTGAACGACAACAATGATAACATTCAGCTAGCAGGCTATACGCTACATCGGCAGGACAGAACGGCTGACTCTGGTAAGACAAGGGGTGGCGGTCTGTGTATATTTGTAAACAACAGCTGGTGCACAAAATCAAATACTAAGGAAGTCTCGAGGTTTTGCTCGCCTGAGGTAGAGTATCTTATGATAAGCTGTAGACCACACTATTTACCAAGAGAGTTTTCATCTATATTTTTCATAGCTGTCTATTTACCACCACAAACCAATGCTGGCATTAAGATTGCACTGAATGAGTTGTACAAGGCCATTAATCAACAGGAAAACGCTCATCCAGATGCAGCGCTCCTAGTGGCCGGGGACTTTAATGCAGGGAAACTTAAATCCGTTCTACCTAATTTCTACCAGCATGTTAAATGTGCAACCAGAGGGAAAAAAACTCTAGACCACCTTTACTCCACACACAGAGACGCATACAAAGCTCTCCCTCGCCCTCCATTTGGCAAATCTGACCATAACTCTATCCTCCTGATTCCTGCTTATAAGCAAAAACTGAAGCAGGAAGCACCAGTGATTCGGTTAATAAAAAAGTGGTCAGATGACGCAGATGCTAAGCTACAGGACTGTTTTGCTAGCACAGACTGGAACATGTTCCGGGATTCTTCAGACAGCATTGAGGAGTACACCACATCAGTCACTGGCTTCATCAATAAGTGCATCGATGATGTCGTCCCCACAGTGACAGTACGTACATACCCCAACCAGAAGCCATGGATTACAGGAAACATCCGCACTGAGCTAAAGGGTAGAGCTGCCGCTTTCAAGGAACGGGACTCTAACCCGGACGCTTATAAGAAATCCCGCTATGACCTCCGACGAACCATCAAACAGGCAAAGAGTCAATACAGGTCTAAGATTGAATCATACTACACTGGCTCTGACGCTCGTCGGATGTGGCAGGGCTTGAAAACTATTACAGACTACAAAGGGAAGCACAGCCGCGAGCTGCCCAGTGACACAAGCCTACCAGACGAGCTAAACCACTTCTATGCTCGCTTCGAGGCAAGCAACACTGAAGCATGCATGAGAGCACCAGCTGTTCCGGATGACTATGTGATCACGCTCTCCGTAGCCGATGTGAGTAAGACTTTTAAGCAGGTCAACATTCACAAGGCCGCAGGGCCAGACGGATTACCAGGACGTGTACTCCGAGCATGTGCTGACCAACTGGCAAGTGTCTTCACTGACATTTTCAACATGTCCCTGACTGAGTCTGTAATACCAACATGTTTCAAGCAGACCACCATAGTCCCCGTGCCCAAGAACTCTAAGATAACCTGCCTAAATGACTACCGACCCGTAGCACTGACGTCTGTAGCCATGAAGTGCTTTGAAAGACTGGTCATGGCTCACATCAACAGCATAATCCCAGAAACCCTAGACCCACTCCAATTTGCATACCGCCCCAACAGATCCACAGATGATGCAATCTCTATCGCACTCCACACTGCCCTTTCCCACCTGGACAAGAGGAACACCTACGTGAGAATGCTATTCATTGACTACAGCTCAGCATTCAACACCATAGTGCCCTCTAAGCTCATCACTAAGCTAAGGATCCTGGGACTAAACATCTCCCTCTGCAACTGGATCCTGGACTTCCTGACGGGCCGCCCCCAGGCGGTAAGGGTAGGTAACAACACATCTGCCACACTGATCCTCAACACGGGGGCCCCTCAGGGGTGCGTGCTCAGTCCCCTCCTGTACTCTCTGTTCACCCATGACTGCATGGCCAGGCACGACTCCAACACCATCATTAAGTTTGCCGACGACACAACAGTGGTAGGCCTGATCACCGACAACGATGAGACAGCCTATAGGGAGGAGGTCAGACATCTGGCCGTGTGGTGCCAGGACAACAACCTCTCCCTCAACGTGACCAAGACAAAGGAGATGATTGTGGACTACAGGAAAAAAAAGAGGACTGAGCACGCCCCCATTCTCATCGACGGGGCTGTAGTGGAACAGGTTGAGAGCTTCAAGTTCCTTGGTGTCCACATCACCAACGAACTATCATGGTCCAAACACACCAAGACAGTCGTGAAGAGGGCACGACAAAGCCTATTCCCCCTCAGGAGACTAAAAAGATTTGGCATGGGTCCTCAGATCCTCAAAAAATTCTACAGCTGCACCATCGAGAGCATCCTGACTGGTTGCATCACCGCCTGGTATGGCAACTGCTTGGCCTCTGACCGCAAGGCACTACAGAGGGTAGTGCGTACGGCCCAGTACATCACTGGGGCAAAGCTTCCTGCCATCCAGGACCTCTATACCAGGCGGTGTCAGAGGAAGGCCCTCAAAATTGTCAAAGACTCCAGCCACCCTAGTCATAGACTGTTCTCTCTGCTACCGCACGGCAAGCGGTACCGGAGTGCCAAGTCTAGGTCCAAAAGACTTCTCAACAGCTTCTACCCCCAAGCCATAAGACTCCTGAACAGCTAATCATGGCTACCCGGACTATTTGCACTGCCCCCCCACCCCATCCTTTTTATGCTGCTGCTACTCTGTTAAGTATTTATGCATAGTCACTTTAACTCTACCCACATGTACATATTACCTCAACTACCTCAACTAGCCGGTGCCCCCGCACATTGACTCTGCAACGGTACCCCCCTGTATATATAGCCTCCCTACTGTCACTTTATTTTACTTCTGCTCTTTTTTTCTCAACACTTTTTTTTTTTTTTTTTTTTTTTTTCTGGGGGGGATGGATCAGCTTAATATTGCAGATAGATTGTATCTTCTATCAATGTAATTGTCTGCATCACTTCCAATCCCCCATGTTTATTTTTATTTTTTATATATATATTCCCCTTTATTACTTTTCAACCCCACCATCCTTTCCCTACTTGGAGTAAATCAGTGAACAACAACGCCCAGGCCTCTACTTCCGGTCTATACTTACTATCTACACCTTATGGACAGAGTTAATTTTACAATAATTCTATATCTATATATATATAAAAATATATATATTTATTTATTTTTTTGCTCCTGAACTTCTTCTACTCTCAACCTCTCCGATCATTTTCATGATGTCCATCCGGTTTGCTTCTAAATGCCATATCCTTCTAACTGTGCTCTTTCCCAAAAGCTCCCAACATACAACCTATATACTTATTATGGACACAGTATGCTTACATTATTAGCTATCTTTGTTATTATTTGTTGTTATTTGTTATTAGTCCCATCCTTCAACTCTATTCAATACCTCCCATCTATCTCTTAACACCATCCATATAGGATTTCTATTTG
The DNA here is from genome assembly GCF_964263955.1 of Coregonus lavaretus. Lineage (NCBI taxonomy): Eukaryota > Metazoa > Chordata > Actinopteri > Salmoniformes > Salmonidae > Coregonus > Coregonus lavaretus. The sequence continues at coordinate 25,253,951 of NC_139997.1, forward strand.
CCATATATATTTCAACCGTACTGTGATGTTTTACAAAAGTTCTGAACCTTTCTATTCTCATTGCTTCTACAGATTGTGAATTAAAAATAAACATTTTTGCTAAAAGTATTATTATATTATTGATTGATTGACTATGACTTTTCAGATCACCCAGTAATGCTATCTGCAAGGTTAGTTCCAGGTAAATATTGCAATCCTTTAGCCATTCCTGGACCTGTGTCCAAAAACAAGCTACAAATGGACAGAACCAAAACAAATGATCTAATGATTCTATCTCTTCACAGCAAAATCTGCAGAGCTGGGAAGATTGTATCCCCCATATAAATAACATTCTATTGGTAGCAAGAATTTTATATAATAATTTAAATTTAAAGATTCTAATTTTTGAATCCGGTGTCGTTTTGCGTGTCAGTTCATAAACACTATGCCATGGGATCGGTACGTCAAAGATCTCTTCCCAACTATTTTGCAATCTATATGGGACTGCTGTCAATCCTTTGGTCCTTAAGTGAAACTGATATACTTTTTTATTTATCACAGTTTTCCTTAACCAATTATGTTCTTTAATGCAAGGCCGACAGACAAGTTCCTTACTTTCTCCCCCTTCAACTTTCCTCTTCCACTTTTGCGGTAAGGCTGCAATTATTTGGTTGTAATTTTGGGTAGAGCAGACATTTCCATATGTTTTTGTTAGCTGCATGTGCGACATAACTCCACCAGTCCTACCGATGATATCATTTACGAAGATTATACCTTTTTTAAACATTCTGTCAAAAAATAAAGGTTTTTTGTCAATTAGTATATTTGAATTTAACCACAATATTTGTTGCATTATTTGTTCTGTCGTTTCTGGAGGATTAAATTGAAATTGCAACCAACTTTCTATGGCTTGTTTTAGAAATAGTGACATTTGGGAGATTATTTCCTTTTCAAATAACTGAAAGTGAGAGGTTGTAATCTGAATAAAGGGTAAAAGGCCTTTCTTGAACAGTGGGTGAGACAATCTTACTAATTTGCTTGAGAACCAGTTCGGATTTAAGTATAACTTTTGGATGACTGAAGATTTTAGTGATAGGTCTAATGCTTTAATATTTAATAATTTCTGTCCTCCGAATTCATATTCATTATATAAATATGCTCTTTTAATTTTGTCTGGCTTGCCGTTCCAAATAAAATTGAATATTTTTTTCTCATATAATTTAAAAAACTGTTTGCTAGGCGTAGGCAAGACCATAAGCAAATAGGTAAACTGGGATAATACTAAAGAGTTAATCAGGGTGATTTTTCCACAAATTGACAGGTATTTTCCTTTCCATGGTAGTAAGATCTTATCTATTTTTGCTAACTTTCTATAAAAATTTATTGAAGTGAGATCATTTATTTCCTTTGGGATATGTATTCCGAGTATATCCACATCACCATCAGACCATTTTATTGGTAAACTACATGGTAATGTAAAAATTGTATTTTTTAGTGATCCAATACGTAATATAGTACATTTGTCATAATTTGGTTTTAATCCAGAGAGGTTAGAAAATGTATCTAGATCCTCTATGAGGCTGTGGAGGGATTCTAGTTGTGGATCTAAAAGAAAACATGAATCATCTGCGTACAATGACACCTTTGTTTTTAAGCCCTGTATTTCTAATCCTCTGATATTATTATTGGATCAACACTTTTTTTTGTTGTTGTTTTATTCTTACTTTTTTTGTTTAAAATAAATGCACTGTTGGTTAAGGGCTGTAAGTAAGCATTTCACTGTAATGTCTGCACCTGTTGTATTCGGCGCATGTGACCAATAACATTTGATTTGATTTGATTTGACATACAGTGGGGGAAAAAAGTATTTAGTCAGCCACCAATTGTGCAAGTTCTCCCACTTAAAAAGATGAGAGAGGCCTGTAATTTTCATCATAGGTACACGTCAACTATGACAGACAAAATGAGGAAAAAAAATCCAGAAAATCACATTGTAGGATTTTTTATGAATTTATTTGCAAATTATGGTGGAAAATAAGTATTTGGTCAATAACAAAATGTTCTCAATACTTTGTTATATACCCTTTGTTGGCAATGACACAGGTCAAACGTTTTCTGTAAGTCTTCACAAGGTTTTCACACACTGTTGCTGGTATTTTGGCCCATTCCTCCATGCAGATCTCCTCTAGAGCAGTGATGTTTTGGGGCTGTCGCTGGGCAACACGGACTTTCAACGCCCTCCAAAGATTTTCTATGGGGTTGAGATCTGGAGACTGGCTAGGCCACTCCAGGACCTTGAAATGCTTCTTACGAAGCCACTCCTTCGTTGCCCGGGCGGTGTGTTTGTGATCATTGTCATGCTGAAAGACCCAGCCACGTTTCATCTTCAATGCCCTTGCTGATGGAAGGAGGTTTTCACTCAAAATCTCACGATACATGGCCCCATTCATTCTTTCCTTTACACGGATCAGTCGTCCTGGTCCCTTTGCAGAAAAACAGCCCCAAAGCATGATGTTTCCACCCCCATGCTACACAGTAGGTATGGTGTTCTTTGGATGCAACTCAGCATTCTTTGTCCTCCAAACACGACAAGTTGAGTTTTTACCAAAAAGTTATATTTTGGTTTCATCTGACCATATGACATTCTCCCAATCCTCTTCTGGATCATCCAAATGCACTCTAGCAAACTTCAGACGGGCCTGGACATGTACTGGCTTAAGCAGGGGGACACGTCTTGCACTGCAGGATTTGAGTCCCTGGCGGCGTAGTGTGTTACTGATGGTAGGTTTTGTTACTTTGGTCCCAGCTCTCTGCAGGTCATTCACTAGGTCCCCCCGTGTGGTTCTGGGATTTTTGTGATCATTTTGACCCCACGGGGTGAGATCTTGCGTGGAGCCCCAGATCGAGGGAGATTATCAGTGGTCTTGTATGTCTTCCATTTCCTAATAATTGCTCCCAAAGTTGATTTCTTCAAACCAAGCTGCTTACCTATTGCAGATTCAGTCTTCCCAGCCTGGTGCAGGTCTACAATTTTGTTTCTGGTGTCCTTTGACAGCTCTTTGGTCTTGGCCATAGTGGAGTTTGGAGTGTTACTGTTTGAGGTTGTGGACAGGTGTCTTTTATACTGATAACAAGTTCAAACAGGTGCCATTAATACAGGTAACGAGTGGAGGACAGAGGAGCCTCTTAAAGAAGAAGTTACAGGTCTGTGAGAGCCAGAAATCTTGCTTGTTTGTAGGTGACCAAATACTTATTTTCCACCATAATTTGCAAATAAATTCATAAAAAATCCTACAATGTGATTTTCTGGATTTTTTTCCCTCAATTTGTCTGTCATAGTTGACGTGTACCTATGATGAAAATTACAGGCCTCTCTCATCTTTTTAAGTGGGAGAACTTGCATAATTGGTGGCTGACTAAATACTTTTTTCCCCACTGTAGCTTTCACCTGGATTTACCTGGTCTGTCTATGATCCCTTGTTGATGTCACTTGTTAAATCCACTTCAATTAGTGTAGATGAAGGGCAGGAGACACATTAAAGGAGGATTTTTAAGTCTTGCTACAATTGAGACATGGATTGTGTGTGTGTGCCATTCAGAAGGTAAATGGGGAAGACAAAAGATTGAAGTGCCTTTAAACGGGGTATGGTAGTAGGTTCCAGGTGCGTGTGATACACCGGGTTGAGTGTGTCAAGAACTGCAACGCTGCTGGGTTTTTCACGCTCAACAGTTTCCCGTGTATCAAGAATGGTCCACCACCCAAAGGACATCCAGACAACTTGACAACTGTGGGAAGCATTGGAGTCAACATGGGCCAGCATCCCTGTGGAATGCTTTCGACACCTTGTAGAGTCCATGCCCCGACGAAATGAGGCTGTTCTGAAGGCAAAAGGGGGCGGGTGGAACTCAATATTAGGAAGGTGTTCCTAATGTTTTGTACACTCAGTGTATACTGTACACATCCCAGAATTAGTGATTATCAGAACACACATAAATGACAGTTAATAGACGTATTCATGTTGTACTGCAAGTGCACATACAACCAACACATATTGCATTGCCTAAATGCCGTGCAATACACCACCTCAGGCTAGGGAATGAATAAAGCGAACAATAATAAAAAATTCCAAACCCCTTATTACAGTGAGAGGCACATCTAATCTATTAACAATAATACAACTATACACATAAAAAAAGAAAACCGAAATAGATTTCACTCTGACTTAACCTTACGCTCAGTGACATGCGTTGAGGTCGGTGGCTATTATCAAAGCCAGATTTACTCACAAATAAACCTTGATGAAGCCCAAGTTCACCGTAGAATAGGTTACAGTAGCTCCAACAACCAGAGTGACATAGGCTATTAACTGAAATTGACAAACAATTTTAACCAAATGTAAATAACAATGTAGCCAAGCTACACAAGCGATAGCCTCTGATGGCGGCATATTTCATATCATCCGACAAAATGACACACTGTTAAGCTCAGCCATAAATCGATGTAGCATCCACAGTTATAACTGATAGGTGGCACTAAAAGACCAATATATGGACACATAGACTTTATTGCACATTTATTAAAAATAAAAAAAATTGAAATACCTTATTTACATTAGTATTTAGACCCTTTGCTATGAGACTCGAAATTGAGCTCAGGTGCATCCTGTTTCCATTGATCATCCTGAAGATTTTTCTACAACTTGATTGGAGTCCACCTGTGGTAAATTCAATTGATTGGACATGATTTGGAAAGGCACACACCTGTCTATATAAGGTCCCACAGTTGACTGTGCATGTCTGAAAAAAAGCCATGAGGATGAAGGAATTGTCCGTAGAGCTCCGAGACAGGATTGTTTCGAGGCACAGATCTGGGGAAGGGTACCAAAAAATGTCTGCAGCATTGAAGGTCCACAAGGAGACAGTGGCCTCCATCATTCTTAAATGGAAGAAGTTTGAAACCACCAAGAATCGTCCTAGAGCTGGCCGCCCGGCCAAACTGAGCAATCGGGGGAGAAGGGTCAAAGAGGTGACCAAGAACCCGATGGTCACTCTGACAGAGCTCCAGATTTTCTCTGTGGAGATGGGAGAACCTACCAGAAGGACAACCATCTCTGCAGCACTCCACCAATCAGGCCTTTATGGTAGAGTGGCCCGACAGAAGCCACTCCTCAGTAAAAGGCACATGACAGCCCGCTTGGAGTTTGCCAAAAGGCAGCTAAAAGACTCTCAGACCATGAGAAACAAGATTTTCTGGTCTGATGAAATCAAGATTGAACTCTTTGGCCTGAATGCCAAGCGTCAAGTCTGGAGGAAACCTGGCACCATCCCTACGGTGAAGCATGGTGGTGGCAGCATCATGCTGTGGGGATGTTTCTCAGTGGCAAGGACTGGGAAACTAATCAGGATCGAGGGACAGATGAATGGCGCGAAGTATAGAGAGATCCTTGATGAAAACATCTCCAGAGCACTCAGGACCTCAGACTTCGGCGAAGGTTCACCTTCCAACAGGTCAACGACACAAAGCACTCAGCCAAGACAATGCAGGAGTGGCTTCGGGACAAGCCTCTGAATGTCCTTGAGTGGCCCAGCCAGAGCCCAGACTTGAACCCGATCGAACATCTCTGAAAAGACCTGAAAACAGCTGTGCAGCAACGCTCCCCATCCCCATCCCCATCCAACCTTACAGAACTTGAGAGGATCTGCAGAGAAAAATGGGAGAAACTCCCCAAATACAGGTGTGCCAGGCTTGTAGCATCATACCCAAGAAGACTCGAGTCTGTAATCGCTGCCAAAGATGCTTCAACAAAGTACTGAGGAAAGGGTCTGAATAATATGTACGTGTGATATTTTCAGTTTTGGGGGGGCTTTTCATACTTTAAAAAAAAATATATATCGATTACCACAGGGTAAGCATTGCCTACCCTGACCGCATGTCACTGCCTGCATTAAATTACTAGCAAGTATCCATCAGGACAACCAACTATAGATGTTTGTAATGTATAAAGTTTAATTAGGAGAGGGAGACAGACCGTGTTCACCATGGCCAGCGCCAGGCCACTCTGTGGCGGTGCCAGCAGGGCTGGTTACTGAGGCAGGTGCAGCAGACTCCCAGACGGGCAGAGGGGAGCGCCAGCACTGACAGTTTCCTGGCAACCTCACTCCTCTCGGACACTTTACTATACATGCGATTGAGACGCGCTCAGCAGTGAGTGAGCTGCACACACCTTAGGGGGAAAAGAGGAGAGATTAGAGGAAAAGAGTGAGGAGTCTCATCTTACCCAAGAACAGGCTTGATACAACCTGGACTTTACTAGGTAGACCTGTGCTCATCTTATTTCTCCCAAAGGTAAAAATGTAATAGACCAAATGATAGCAGAGTAATGTTTCATACAAAACATGGGAAAAGAAGGTATACAAAGCCTCACAAACACTTTTCCAATTAGAGAACAAATCCATTGTTTACCAGACTACTGTAATATGTTTTTCGCTCAGCATATTGTGTACGAGCATCTTGACATTTTGTAATTCTTTCTCAATTATTTGTATTTGGACATGACATTCCTTACCCAGGACATTATAGACAGCCCCTTGCTGACTGAAGCCTCCCAGCTGGTCCAGAACACTCTGCCTCCTCTTCTTCAGGGTGCTGGCATCAACAAATACCCTGCACACAAGACAAGCACGGTGACGTCAAACAAACAACAGAGAAAATATGGCCCAAATGGAAAGAATCCAGATCTCTAAAAGTCAGAACCTTTTTCATTCTGCTGCTTCACCCCATACTAAAAGAACATAATACCGTGGACCCCCCTGGGACTCTGATGTAAATGTAGTCCTCAAGCTCAGGGGATCCACCAATGAAGAAGCGTCTCAGTTCTGACACTGTTCCTGTGGTCTCCACGTATGACACATTATTGTATGCTTCCCTATGGGATACAGACACACACAGTCAGAGTAGATCATCATTTACGCTACTTTCAGAAAACAATTCTGACTGTCATTATACACATATACACACCTTACCAGGGGTGGAAGGAATGACCAGGTAGCCATAGCCTTCATTTCTGTAGTGCTGCCAGAAGTACAGAACTGGCCATTGGGGGAGGGATTCTATGATAAAATAATTAATAATAATGCATGTTACAAATACCATTTTATGATAACTATTATCAGGAATACAATATAAACTAAATATTTATATTGAAATAAATATTAATACAATATACACTCACCCTCTATCTCATCCTGTCTGACGATGTTCTGGTCCATATCTAGCCACTTCGAAAATAACATCTACTCAACTAAGATGCATCTAACTTCATCTTGCTGTTTCAAAACAGTGTTAATACCTGATTGAGCCGGTGAGTTGAGGGTGTCCAGCTCAATGCCTTCCCTCTCCGGTTGAGCCAAAACCTGCTGCTGAAGGTGTTGAGAGAGGGCTGCTGTAGAGGTGACTCTCTGAATACGGATCCTGTAAACACCATTGTAAATATAAACAAAGTAAACAACATTCTAGCTAACTATTTGCCATGTTTCCCTGGCAAACTCAGTCAGGGTTCAGGTCAAACAATATAATGGGTGTTCATCGTCATCTGCTTTTAGAGCTAACTTTATGGCAATACAAGGAATAAAAGCCACACAAAGGCCAACTGCAACTTACTTAATTGTAAGGTATTTCACAGTATCCCGGGTGTCAGTGCTCCAGCCGTCTGCCATGTTGTAACGTTAGGAACCTTTTTGATGGCTAGCTAGGTTAGTAGCAACGGACACACACGCGCGCTCTGTATAAAGCAGCAAGATGGTTACCAGCAGGATATTTAGCCAATTCGCTAGCTAGCCAATTTTGCAGCTAGCTAGTACTTTTCACACGCGTCTGCTCTTTGCATAGGAACAACAGTCTTTTTTTTTTGTGTGTATTTCTAAAAATATATATTTTAAATGTATTTTTCATTAAATTGTTTATATTGATTAATTTTGTTTTTGTTGTTATTATTATTTTATTTTATTTTTATTAACAACAAATCAATACAAAAAGTACATGGGGAACACAAATGTATCTAAAGAAAATACAAAGGACATTTGCGCTAGGTGGTACAATATCACATTACACAAGGACATTAATGGACAACTATTTATTGGTGCACTACTGCCACCTATCGTTGGATCCAGTCCAGGACAGCAGAATAAAAAACACCCACTGATAATATGTAACGTTTACATTTCACATTTACATTTAAGTCATTTAGCAGACGCTCTTATCCAGAGCGACTTACAAATTGGTGCATTCAACTTAGCCAGTGTAATGTCAGAACAATAATTGTTCCCGTGCTGTAAAAGGTTTAAGAACCATTGATGTAATTAAGAAAAATATCTGTCTGACACAAATAATTGCAATTTCTAAAGTTTTATTGGAAATACATGTTTCAAACAGCACAAGTCAAGTACAGATGGGTGTAGCTACATCAGATAAATGCTAATTTAGTTTAAATCTGATGCAGTCCTCCAGTCCCAGTTCATATGCACACTTTTGACATGCTTCAGACCAGATGCATGCTCCACTTCTGTGCACAATGTTCATGAACTTGCATACATCACAGTGTTTCAAGCTTATGCATTCTGCATCTCTCAGCTGTCTTTCATCTGAAGCCATATCCTCCAGGGTCTAAACAGGTGTAGGTTTCCGTCTCTGTGTGGGAGACCAGATATTGCAAGGAGGCCAGTAAGGGGCCCTCTTCTCTTCCCTTTGGCCAAAGGAGACATAAGACCCCAATACCAGTGACACTGCCCTGCGGCCGGTGCTGTCCTTTGGATGAGACCGCGTAGACAGAGGTCTTATCTCTCTGTTGTTACTAAACATCTCATGGCACTTATGGCATGAGTAGGGGTGTTGACCCTGCTTCTCCTGGCTATATTTCCAAGCCTAAGCATGGGAAAGCGCTTCTACGCACTATGTAAATCCAACTCATTATCATACGCCACCTGGGTAGGATGTATGGGGACCAATATCGTATTTGTTTTGTAAGAATGGTGCATGTCGCAAAATATAAGAATGAGACCAATATATGTATTTTGCACATTTTTTATTAATTTTTTATTTAACCTTTATTTAACCAGGTAAGCCAGTTGAGAACAAGTTCTCATTTACAACTGCGACCTGGCCAAGATAAAGCAAAGCAGTGCGATAAAAACAACAACACAGAGTTACATATGGGGTAAACAAAACATAAAGTCAAAAATACAACAGAAAATATATATACAGTGTGTGCGAATGTAGTAAATTATGGAGGTAAGGCAATAAATAGGCCATAGTGCAAAATAGTTACAATTTCGTATTAACACTGGAATGATAGATGTGCAAAAGATGATGTGCAAATAGAGATACTGGGGTGAAAATTAGCAAAATAATGTGTGTGTGTGTGGTAGTAGGAGTAATAGTTGGCCATTATTTCTTTGAACATCTCAGTTTGGGCAGCAGCCACTGAAGAAACCTGTCAATCAAAAACAACAGGAGAATAAATAGTATTATAAACTGGTTGATTCCAGCCCTGAATGCTGATTGGCTGACAGCCGTGGTATGTCAGACCGTATACCACAGGTATGACAAAACATTTATTTTTACTGCTCTAATTACATTGGTAACCAGTTTATCATAGCAATAAGGGAACTCGGGGGTATGTGGAATATGGCCAATTTACCACGGCTAAGGGCTGTATCCAGGCACGACGCTCTGCGTCGTGCTTAAGAACAGCCCTTAGACGTGGTAGGTTGGCCATATACAACACCCCCTCGTGCCTTATTGCTTAAGTTTGCATTAACACATCAGACAGCTGCTCTTTCTCTGCTACCTCATTCTATTTCTCTAATTCTCTAGTCTAGTATTCCCTGTTTATATTCCACTTCTCCCTCATTTATTTCCTCACCTCTTCCTCAGACTCTTCTTTTCCTCTTTCTTGTCCTCCTCCTTACTTTCTCCAACATTTTCTATCTGTTGCATCTTATTGGCCTTCTCTTGCTTCACTCGTTTTTTGGCCTTGCCCTTCTTTTTCTTATTGATCTTCCCTTCCTGAATATTTTGGACAAGGAGAAAAAGTAATGTAAGCTTATGGGTTTTCTCTTCTCTTGAGCTACTATATCTAGAGATATGCTATACTGTAGAAGGACATACGGACAAGATTCCCTTCTTGTATTTCCTCTCACCTGTGGGGCCACTCCTGCCATTTCCTGCGCCATTTCTTGGAGCAGCTTCCTGCCAGTCTCACTCAGGTTGGTGATGGGGGCCAGGCGAATAATCTGTACAGACAAAGGGTCAAACCATTGAGATGTGACACACACACAAACAAATGTAAGAGACGCCTACCAGTTGATGGTCCTTCAGTGGAACTTGTGGTTCCTTTGGAGGCTCTGGAAAGTCGTCAGTAGAGGCATCATTGCCATCATCACGCTGTGTGTCAGAGAGCTAGCTGGTCATAGTCCATTCTCCACATTCAGTGAAAGAGTTACTCAAATACATGGTGCAGAACTTATGGGCTCTATCAATGTAATTGTCTGCATAATTTCCAATCCGCCATATATATATATATTATTATATATTTTTTTGTATGCAGAACTTACCAGGAAGTCTGACTCATCGAAGGAGTGGAGAGACAGATCGTCGTCCTCTACCATATCCCTCACTTCAAGCTTTGCCACCTTTCCATCCTCCTCATCCTTAACTTTCAGCAGTGGTGTCCTCCTTCCATGATCCTCATCATCACACTGTGTATCAGAGTCAGCTAGTCAGAGACCATCCTCCTCACAGTGATGTCACTCAACAAAGACATGGACGGTACGGTACAACTCTCTTACCTCAGATTCACAGTCAGTAAAGGAGTCGATGGAAATGTCATCGGAGTTGGAGGACGAGATCACCTCATCATAATTTTTCTCTATCAGCCGAGTCACCCTTCCAGACTGAGGAGACAGCGAAAGGCATGTACTCATGGCAGCCATAGAATACACTGGCACCAACATGGTTTACAAGTAGTGAGTAATACATGGGTAACTGAAAATGCAAGTGTATTGAAATGCAATAAATGCAACTCCAATAACATTAGGGATGGAGATAAAGACCTTCCATAGTATAGGAATCTTTAAAATGTCGAATGGATGATTATCAATTCAACTAAGCCAACCAAAATGGCCATATGAATCAAAATATTGATCTATCTGTTGTCTCTGTGGGAACAGCATAGATGTGTGACCTGGCTGAGAGGCTCTGGATTGATATTCCATCCATCCCCAGATGTCTGGTCCTGCCCACAGCTCACAATGATTGGCTGTTAACAGTAAAAAATGAATTAAACACTGCTTTGCTCATTTTGGCCATGGAAATAACTTGAATTATGTATCAATAAATATCAAAAGTACTGTTATGTGGTTGAATTTGAATGTGACTTACAGGCCTTTTGTGGATCTTAGTGGTCTGCACTGAAGTAGACTGTCAAGACAGCATTCAATGTGGTTAGATAGGGAGGGATATCTGCATTTGCTTTTATTGTGATAACTGCAGTTTGTACATGCAGCATGTATAACTAATGCGTATGTGTTATTGTTTTCAGGTCAGATATTACTTACAGGCTTTGGCCTTCTGCGCACCTTGCCGGTTGGCCACAACACAGAATCAGGGGTGTTCACCCTCACTGGATTCAACTGTCAACACAACACTCACTTTAAAATGTGATAATATAACAAAAACAGAACAAATAAATAAATATGTTATATTTACCACATAAGGGCGGCGCCTTAAAGCTCTTTTGATTCTCTCATCATTACGATCCATCTTGCTTTCTGAGGGAAACATTTCCATCAATTGATTGACACAAAACATAAAGCATATCCTGACACACACACACACACACACACACACAAAGATGGCATCCACAATGGCACCCTATTCCCTATCTATCTATCTATCTATCTATCTATCTATCTATCTATCTATCTATCTATCTATCTATCTATCTATCTATCTATCTATCTATCTATCTATCTATCTATCTATCTATCTATCTATCTATCTATCTATCTATCTATATATATATATATATATATATATATATATATATATAAGGCACCATGTATATATTATACAGGTTGGGAAGGCTGTGCATCAAAAGGCCAAAGGTTACCTGCAGCAACCTGAGTGAAGAAAGCGATTGTACAGATGAAATCACATCTGAACACAGTTTATGTAGTGAATTAATGCTTGGCACGTCATAAAATGTAACCAAGCATAAACGTCACAAGCAAAAGGCTTGTTTGGATACGGTCTGTTTGTATTTTTTTGGTCATTTAGCAGACGCTCTTATCCAGAGCGACTTACAGGAGCAATTAGGGTTAAGTGCCTTGCTCAAGGGTACATCGACAGATTTTTCACCTAGTCGGCTCGGGGATTGGAACCAGCGACCTTTCGGATACTGGCACAACGCTCTTACCCACTAAGCTACCTTCCCACTGGTTGTAGCTAACTGAATAACGAAAGTGATGTGCATATATCCTACTGACTGAGAAATGGTTGTGTGGATGGTTGGTTCGACGTTTTACATAGGCCAACAGGAAATCATTAGGAATTAACCATTCCTTGCCAATATATATTTTTATTTTAAATTTTTTTTGCACTTGGAGAAACAATCATTAAGGGACCACAATGGAAGTAGTTGGTTTTATTGTGTTGTCCCTGACACGTTTTATTTTATTAAACGGTTTTAATTATTTTATTTAAGTGTCAAATCAAATATATCTATCTGGCTTTCTATCTAACTCAAATGGGCTGCTGAGGACACTTTGATCATCACATTTCAGGCACAAGTCAGCAGGTGGCAGTGTCTTTAAATGCAGCACTGCCTTAGTGCACTTCATGATCTGCAGATCAGTAATTTTGTGGTTGTGAATGTGATTTATCCAAATGCGGTAGTCCAGTACATTTGTTTTGGCTTAGCAAGCTAGCTACCCCCAGTTTTAGCTAAAATGTCCCCTGTAGCTCAGTTGGTAGAGCATGGCGCTTCCAACGCCAGGGTTGAGTGTTCGTTTCCCACGGGGGGCCAGTATGAAAATGTATGTACTAACTGTAAGTCGCTCTGGATAAGAGCGTCTGCTAAATTGTAAGAAGTGTTGTGCAATATTGGAGGACAGGTGTCGTAACTGACATTTTTGTATTGTGCTTGATTATCCACTAGTAGTTTGACAAATATGCACTGAGCATCAAAATTATCTCCCGAATAGTTTTGAAAGAATTTAGGGTGAGCTGTTGTAACTTCTCAAGGGATATGTTCTGTGTTGGATTGTGATGTTATGCCTTTCATTGACGCCTGGTATGTCTGCACCCTAACACAAGGCAATGGTGTTCCGGAACTGTTGATGTATTGAAAGTACTGTTGTGTAAACAAATTGGTTGTATTATCACCTCCCGCAATATAAGGGACATGTAAGCATTTCTTCCTTGAGTTCTTCCCTATGAAATCAGAGGTGGATCTCCCCTGCAGCTGCTCGTATTAAATATGTTTCTATTATATCGTCAAATAGCCTCTGCCTTAATCTTGGATCGAATTTTCCACAACAATGTGGTTCAGAGGTTCAAGAGTTCACGAGTGGCATTGTTGCTGTCATTATAGTATCCTTTGTTTTGTTTACTGTAACTACATATTTCGGTTTATCAGAGGATGCCTTCAGTCTTGGAACTACAGTTTTTGGCAATGGGCATGGTAAATTAGCAAGGAGGGGCTAGGTGAATCAAGAGTCATATGCTCGGTAGCTAGCTACTTTGAATGGGAGTGTTGTAACGTTATCTAGCTTGCTACAATTTGTAGCTAACGTTAAAGACGTAAAAGATGGTGCCAGTAGGCTACAGCGGCAAGCAAGAGCACAACACATCAATGCCACTGATGTCTGTCAACCCTATAATTTCCGTTTTAATCCTGTCCTATTCCAGTACACAAACTCATCACATATTCCTTCCGCTACAAGACAGTGACCCAGCTACTCCTCAGCATTGGGGTTCTGGTGCCCCTCTGTGGTGGTATTGAGAAGAGTGTGGGCACTGTTCGGGTCCTCATGTTTCAGCTGCTCTCTATCAGCACAGGGGTGTTGTACACCATCCTGGGGCTGGTACTGTTTGGTGCATCTTCCCAGAATCAAGTGGAGGGGTTAGTTCCTGTATCCCTCTCCCTTATGGGTATGGCCACAGTGCACTCCCGTATGGTTAAGGGCTTTCTTTTTGGAGTCAGTGTATCCATGTTAGCCCTGCCCTGACTGTTTCTGCTCATCGTAACACTTTTGGTCCCACAAACTGTCTTCCTCTGCAACGTCATCATTGCAGGGCAGGATCTGTATCCTTACTCCAACCTCATTGTGGTTGAAAATAACTGTGATACACTCTGCAGTGTGTCACAGCTTTAAGTGTGCGTAGTAGTGTAGTTAAGTTGTAATATTTGTGTGTGTTGTATATGCTTGAAATGTTTGTTGAGTCCTCATGCTGAACATTATGGGATGTTTGGTTAGGAAAATCTTGCATCACTGCGTCACACATTCTCTTTATCTTGCTCTGGTGAAACAGACGGAAAGGGCTGGCTCTCACTTCTAGACATGTCTGATGCTAGGGCATCAGTGCTGGACAAGAAGATGCCTTTCAGGCTGCTGAGGACCATTGGTGTCCTGTATGTCCCTGCATCAACAGAGGAGAGAAGGAAGACGGTCCACCCACCGTGAGTACTGAGAAAGCACTAAACGCATTATTTATCCTACAAGACAAGAGGTCATTAAATTAACATGATTTTTGGGTGCAAGCCAGAGAACATGATGTTCTACAGTATAATGAGGTGCAGTTTTAATAGAGGATCCTCAGCTGTAATTGAATACTGTACAATAGACACCTAGTGGTCCCCCATGATTCAATAGAGAATCACTGTTTAGTTAGATAAGCGCCCCTTAATCTCTCCACATTCTCATTGGTTGCAGAATCATTCCATCCCCAGGCTCCTACCCAGTCCACGCCCACGCTCCAGTTTCCTCCAATCTACAGGCTACCGAGACCACACCAAAGACATTTGAAGGCTGGGCCAACTCATACTATACACAGGGGAGCCCTGTTCAGCTCTCAGGTTATTATGGTCACAACCATGGATATGTCCTCAAGCATAGCTTTGGGCCAAGTCATGGACATAGTCACTAACACAGCTCCGGCCATGGACACAGTCATGGGCACACATATGCCTCTCAAACCACTAGTCACTGGGATCCAGTGGCTCAACATCTACATTCTCAACATTCCCACCTCAGTCCACTGTCTGTGTCTGTCAGTGCCCCCCAGAGTTTCACAGCAAACATGCCAGAGTCACTGCCAGGATCTGTGATGGTTCACCCAGGGGCACCTGTGTCTTCACTGACCGTTTGATGACATAGAAAACACATTGAATGACAGAGCTATCTCATATGTTATACGTTGAGATATAATATGCTTGGACATGGGGTTTGAGGCAGTACTTAAAGGTACACGGTTTCTTCACTGATGATTTTGGTTTCAAGAAACAAGCAGGCTCAAAATGTTCAAGGTCAAATCAATACAAGAAGGTTTTGATTGTCAGTTGATTGTAAGACCACTCCTTTTGGCTTGTACTTTGCGTTTTTCTACACATACTGTAGACAAATCTCTTGGCACTCTTGATATATCAGGCATTTTATATTACACTTTCACTGATTTATTCAGTTTTCCTTTACTTAACTACTTACAGCAATTAAATAGCATCCCCTCACCAGTAAATTAGATCCATTACATGCAGTTTGTTTGGCAATCAACATTATTGTAAATTGAGGAGCAGGGAGCAGTGGGTGAGGTTATCAAGAGTGTGGGCTATAAGGGCAGATTATGATGTAATCTTTAGAAAATGAGGCAGTTGTGCACAGTAAAGAGAAGCCATAAATGACAACCAAGACTAAATATAGCAAATCAATGATTATTATTTCTTTACAAATGCATGCTTTCAAATTATACTGTTTATATACAAATAGCTATTTTGCATATACAACTGGATCAAGTGGTAAGAGTCATGTAACAGGTCATGATGGAACACATTATTCGATATCAGTAATGCAAGAGAAAAAGTTAAAAGGCACACAATTCTTCAATGAAAACATGAACCCTGCCATATCACTACAATAGTTTAGGGGTTTCTCTATTAAAAGAAACACCAAAAGGACAGCTGAACATCACCCTTATATCATCCACTTCATTTCATACAGTTAATGTTCAACAGAACCTCAGAAAATTGAAGTAAATATTCTGTATTAGACCTTCAACCATCAGCATAGAAAGATAAAACCTACATAAAATGCTTACTGGGTGTACAAAACATTAGGAACGCCTGCTCTTTCCATGACATAGCTTTCACCTGGATTTACCTGGTCTGTCTATGATCCCTTGTTGATGTCACTTGTTAAATCCACTTCAATTAGTGTAGATGAAGGGCAGGAGACACATTAAAGGAGGATTTTTAAGTCTTGCTACAATTGAGACATGGATTGTGTGTGTGTGCCATTTAGAAGGTAAATGGGGAAGACAAAAGATTGAAGTGCCTTTAAACGGGGTATGGTAGTAGGTTCCAGGTGCACCGGGTTGAGTGTGTCAAGAACTGCAACGCTGCTGTGTTTTTCACGCTCAACAGTTTCCCGTGTATCAAGAATGGTCCACCACCCAAAGGACATCCAGACAACTTGACAACTGTGGGAAGCATTGGAGTCAACATGGGCCAGCATCCCTGTGGAATGCTTTCGACACCTTGTAGAGTCCATGCCCCGACGAATTGAGGCTGTTCTGAAGGCAAAAGGGGGCGGGTGGAACTCAATATTAGGAAGGTGTTCCTAATGTTTTGTACACTCAGTACTGTACTGTACACATCCCAGAATTAGTGATTATCAGAACACACATAAATGACAGTTAATAGACGTATTCATGTTGTACTGCAAGTGCACATACAACCAACACATATTGCATTGCCTAAATGCCGTGGTAGTGTTCATCTAAATGTGACTAGTTGGCACTAAGCCTTACAGTCAGAGAGCATGAGAAAAGAACACCTGGACATTTTTACAGTTTACCACCATTGAATCTAAGACCTATTCTTTAATGAACCGATGAAGAACAAGGCTCAATGACTAAATAGTTACTGCAATTTAAATGTACAAATTTAACAGTACATGGTACAATATGAATGTGCTACAAGTATGCATACAGTGGAAGTCGGAAGTTTACATACACCTTAGCCAAATACATTTAAACTCAGTTTTTCACAATTCCTGACATTTAGTCCTAGTAAAAATTCAATTTCTTAGGTCAGTTAGGATAACCACTATATTTTAAGAATGTGAAATGTCAGAATAATAGTAGAGAGAATGATTTATTTCAGCTTTTATTTCTTTCATCACATTCCCAGTGGGTCAGAAGTTTACATACACTCAATTAGTATTTGGTAGCATTGACTTTAAATTGCTTAACTTGGGTCAAACGTTTCGGGTAGCCTTCCACAAGCTTCCCACAATAAGTTGGGTGAATTTTGGCCCATTCCTCCTGACAGAGCTGGTGTAACTGAGTCAGGTTTGTAGGCCTCCTTGCTCGCACACGCTTTTTCAGTTCTGCCCACACATTTTCTATAGGATTGAGGTCAGGGCTTTGTGATGGCCACTCCAATACCTTGACTTTGTTGTCCTTAAGCCATTTTACCACAACTTTGGAAGTATGCTTGGGGTCATTGTCCATTTGGAAGACCCATTTGCGACCAAGCTTTAACTTCCTGACTGATGTCTTGAGATGCTGCTTCAATATATCCACATCATTTTCCTTCCTCATGATGCCATCTATTTTGTGAAGTGCACCAGTCCCTCCTGCAGCAAAGCACCCCAACAGCATGATGCTGCCACCCCCGTGCTTCACGGTTGGGATGGTGTTCTTCGGCTTGCAAGCTTCCCCCTTTTTCCTCCAAACATAACGATGGTCATAATGGCCAAACAGTTCCATTTTTGTTTAATCAGACTAGAGGACATTTCTCCAAAAAGTACGATCTTTGTCCCCATGTGCAGTTGCAAACCGTAGTCTGGCTTTTTTATGGCGGTTTTGGAGCAGTGGCTTCTTCCTTGCTGAGCGACCTTTCAGGTTATGTCAATATAGGACTCGTTTTACTGTGGATATAGATACTTTTGTACCCGTTAACTCCAGCATCTTCACAAGGTCCTTTGCTGTTGTTCTGGGATTGATTTGCAAAGTACGTTCATCTCTAGGAGACAGAACGCGTCTCCTTCCTGAGCGGTATGATGGCTGCGTGGTCCCATGGTGTTTATACTTGCCTACTATTGTTTGTCCAGATGAACGTGGTACCTTCAGGCGTTTGGAAATTGCTCCCTAGGATGAACCAGACTTGTGGAGGTCTACAGTTTTTTTCTGAGGTCTTGGCAGATTTATTTTGATTTTCCCATGATGTCAAGCAAAGAGACACTGAGTTTGAAGGTAGGCCTTGAAATACATCCACAGGTACACCTCCAGTTGACTCAAATGATGTCAATTAGCCTGTCAGAAGCTTCTAAAGCCATGATATCATTTTCTGGAATTTTCCAAGCTGTTTAAAGGCACAGTCAACTTAGTGTATGTAAACTTCTGACCCACTGGAATTGTGATACAGTGAATTATAAGTGAAATAATCTGTCTATAAACAATTGTTGGAAAAATTACTTGTGTCATGCACAAAGTAGATGTCCTAACCGACTTGCCAAAACTATAGTTTGTTGACAATAAATTTGTGGAGTGGTTGAAAAACGAGTTTTAATGACTCCAACCTAAGTGTAAACTTCCGTCTTCAACTGTATTTTACTCTAATCTTGCTCTGCTCTCTGTATTTACACAACCTTCCTAGGGCATCTGAATAGGCGGCCATGTTGAATTTGTAAATACATTCACAGACGGCAAATATATAATGCTTTCAATGCCTTAGACGTCAAATTAGTTAATATACAAGAAAAAACGCCTTGTGGGGATCTTCACAGCATGATAAATGTCCTGACGCAATATTTCATATCATAATCACCTCTGTTTTCGCCTACATGGGACCAACACTTTACAAAATCTATCCAGCCACCAGAGGTTACACCACCTCAGGCTAGGGAATGAATAAAGCGAACAATAATAAAACATTCCAAACCCCTTATTACAGTGAGAGGCACATCTAATCTATTAACAATAATACAACTATACACATTGTGATGTCACGAGAGGCTGTGTCCTGGAGGGACGTTACATCCCCCTGAGATGGCTGCAAACCCAGACAGCTATGGCTCCATCTGCTGGTATGGTCGGGAACTCCACCCCTCTATGGCCAATCTTCCCACGCAGCTGAAACAAATGAGGAGCTGATGAGCTGAAGGTTTGGGAGGGAAGAGACACACTGAGGGAGTGTGTGGGTTGTGAAGAAACACAGTCTCCAACCTGGGCTCTCTGGAGGACAAGAGTGCTGCACGTCCACTTCCAGGAGGAATATAAGGATTTGGAGATACTTACCTTTGGGAAATACTCACCTTTGGATATATGCACCTGTGGAAATACGTGAGAGACATTTGGAAGGACTTTTTGCTGGGTTGGCCACTAGCTGCAACGTGGACTACAGTAAGGCTGGGGAAAAGTTATCTGAGCGAGTGAGAATTATGATTTTGGATGTGGAAGAGACATCCCTGAACTGTTAACCCTTAAAGAGCCACAAGAGAACAGAAGTTTGTTATATTTTCGTTAATTTCCCAAGACCTATAATAAAATCCTTGTTTTGTTTGAACCTTGTCTCCTTGCACTACTTGAGCAACCCCGCTGAAAGCTGTGTAGCCTCTCGTGACGTCACAGATGGTGGAGAATACGGGCATACTCAAGCGTTAATAGTGCATGTCAGAGGAGGATACCGAAGGTTTGATCACCCAGTTTTCCAAGTTGGCCGTAGGCTCCCCGCCGACTGAAATGGAGGACATATTGAAAGCCCTTGTTGCTGGCCAGCAAGCCCAGATGCAAGCAACCGTGGCTCTCTTGGAGGAGCAAAAGAAAGCCAACCTTCTGAAGGCAGAGGAATTGCAGTTGCAGAGACAGAGGGTTGTCCAAAATACCCGCCCAATAAAGGCAAGTGACTTTATATCTAAGATGGGAGCTACCGATGACATTGAGGCATACCTGCATGCATTTGAGGCCACGGCCACTAGGGAAGCCTGGCCCAAGCAACAGTGGGTTGGTCTGTTAGCCCCCTTTCTAACCGGGGAATCGCTGAATGCTGTCCGGGACCTGGGCCCTGACCAGGTTACTGACTATGATGCCCTGAAGGCTGAGATCCTCAGCAGATATGGACTCACAACGTTTGGTATGGCCCAGCGCTTTCACAGCTGGACCTTCCAACCAGACCAACCTCCTCGGGCGCAGATGCATGAACTTGTCCGAATCGCAAGGAAATGGCTGGATCCGCAGAGGAATACAGCAGCGGCGGTGGTGGAGGCCGTTGTGGTGGATCGTTACCTACGCGCCCTGCCTTATGAGGCAAAACGGTTCATCAGTCAACAGGCCTTGACCACGGCTGATCTGACCGTGGAAGCTGTGGAAAAGTACCAGGCCACAGCGGAGATGCTGAATGCTTCCCGAAAAGACCCCAGGAGTGCGGCCCCACCACAATTGGGAAGAACCCGTCCAAAGGACCCCAAGGTCTCGAACCCAGCCACGTCAGGACTTATCCCGGCTCCAGGGGGAGCCAGAAACCAGGCGGGTCCAAGAAGAGTACACCAGGAGGGGGAAACTCGACAGTGTTACCGGTGTGGGGAGATGGGACATATCTCCTGGCAGTGTGGGAAACCAGCCGATGAACCTATGCCCACTGCGGAGTCCTCCAGCTCAGCACCCACACATCGTTTTGCCTCGCTCTTGGGAGTCGTAGATGGCGGCCCAGATCGACCCCCCACCTGCCCGGTAACTGTGAATCACCATGATGTGGAGGCCTTACTAGATTCTGGTAGCCTGGCCACCCTGGTGCGTAAGGATTTGGTGGGCCCAACGTGTCTGACCCCGGGGAAAGTCCTCCCAGTTTCCTGTGTCCATGGAGACACCAGAGAATACCCCATGACTGAACTTACAATGACCAGCACACGGGGAACCATACACACGACGGCGGGGGTGGTTGATTCCCTCCCCGTCCCTGTCCTAATTGGACGAGACTGCCCAGCCTTTTACCCACTCTGGAGAGAGTCTCAGGAGAGGATAACCCGAGTACCTCGGAAACGGAGAGGCTCTGATAGGGATGGCAGGTGCCCAGACCGACACAGAGACTGGTCCGGATACGGGAGAAGAGAACGCAGCCCAGGAAAGTGCTCCGTTCTCCAGGGAAGAAGACGTCCCAGGCACCCAAGAGCTTCCCCCTCTCACAGGCCAGTATGGGCTGGCAAGCACCACGGCAATGCGGACGCCCTCTCCCGGCGTGATGCCTTCTTCGCTGCCTTTACCCCGACGAGGACGTCGGTCCCGAGGAGGGGGATGTGTGATGTCACGAGAGGCTGTGTCCTGGAGGGACGTTACATCCCCCTGAGATGGCTGCAAACCCAGACAGCTATGGCTCCATCTGCTGGTATGGTCGGGAACTCCACCCCTCTATGGCCAATCTTCCCACGCAGCTGAAACAAATGAGGAGCTGATGAGCTGAAGGTTTGGGAGGGAAGAGACACACTGAGGGAGTGTGTGGGTTGTGAAGAAACACAGTCTCCAACCTGGGCTCTCTGGAGGACAAGAGTGCTGCACGTCCACTTCCAGGAGGAATATAAGGATTTGGAGATACTTACCTTTGGGAAATACTCACCTTTGGATATATGCACCTGTGGAAATACGTGAGAGACATTTGGAAGGACTTTTTGCTGGGTTGGCCACTAGCTGCAACGTGGACTACAGTAAGGCTGGGGAAAAGTTATCTGAGCGAGTGAGAATTATGATTTTGGATGTGGAAGAGACATCCCTGAACTGTTAACCCTTAAAGAGCCACAAGAGAACAGAAGTTTGTTATATTTTCGTTAATTTCCCAAGACCTATAATAAAATCCTTGTTTTGTTTGAACCTTGTCTCCTTGCACTACTTGAGCAACCCCGCTGAAAGCTGTGTAGCCTCTCGTGACGTCACAACATAAAAAAAGAAAACCGAAATAGATTTCACTCTGACTTAACCTTACGCTCAGTGACATGCGTTGAGGTCGGTGGCTATTATCAAAGCCAGATTTACTCACAAATAAACCTTGATGAAGCCCAAGTTCACCGTAGAATAGGTTACAGTAGCTCCAACAACCAGAGTGACATAGGCTATTAACTGAAATTGACAAACAATTTTAACCAAATGTAAATAACAATGTAGCCAAGCTACACAAGCGATAGCCTCTGATGGCGGCATACTTCATATAATCCGATAAAATGACACACTGTTAAGCTCAGCCATAAATCGATGTAGCATCCACAGTTAGAACTGATAGGTGGCACTAAAAGACCAATATATGGACACATAGACTTTATTGCACATTTATTAAAAATAAAAAAATGGAAATACCTTATTTACATTAGTATTCAGACCCTTTGCTATGAGACTCGAAATTGAGCTCAGGTGCATCCTGTTTCCATTGATCATCCTGAAGATTTTTCTACAACTTGATTGGAGTCCACCTGTGGTAAATTCAATTGATTGGACATGATTTGGAAAGGCACACACCTGTCTATATAAGGTCCCACAGTTGACTGTGCATGTCTGAAAAAAAGCCATGAGGATGAAGGAATTGTCCGTAGAGCTCCGAGACAGGATTGTTTCGAGGCACAGATCTGGGGAAGGGTACCAAAAAATGTCTGCAGCATTGAAGGTCCCCAAGGAGACAGTGGCCTCCATCATTCTTAAATGGAAGAAGTTTGAAACCACCAAGAATCGTCCTAGAGCTGGCCGCCCGGCCAAACTGAGCAATCGGGGGAGAAGGGTCAAAGAGGTGACCAAGAACCCGATGGTCACTCTGACAGAGCTCCAGATTTTCTCTGTGGAGATGGGAGAACCTACCAGAAGGACAACCATCTCTGCAGCACTCCACCAATCAGGCCTTTATGGTAGAGTGGCCCGACAGAAGCCACTCCTCAGTAAAAGGCACATGACAGCCCGCTTGGAGTTTGCCAAAAGGCAGCTAAAAGACTCTCAGACCATGAGAAACAAGATTTTCTGGTCTGATGAAATCAAGATTGAACTCTTTGGCCTGAATGCCAAGCGTCAAGTCTGGAGGAAACCTGGCACCATCCCTACGGTGAAGCATGGTGGTGGCAGCATCATGCTGTGGGGATGTTTCTCAGTGGCAAGGACTGGGAAACTAATCAGGATCGAGGGACAGATAAATGGCGCGAAGTATAGAGAGATCCTTGATGAAAACATCTCCAGAGCACTCAGGACCTCAGACTTCGGCGAAGGTTCACCTTCCAACAGGTCAACGACACAAAGCACACAGCCAGGACAATGCAGGAGTGGCTTCGGGACAAGCCTCTGAATGTCCTTGAGTGGCCCAGCCAGAGCCCAGACTTGAACCCGATCGAACATCTCTGAAAAGACCTGATAACAGCTGTGCAGCAACGCTCCCCATCCCCATCCAACCTTACAGAACTTGAGAGGATCTGCAGAGAAAAATGGGAGAAACTCCCCAAATACAGGTGTGCCAGACTTGTAGCATCATACCCAAGAAGACTCGAGGCTGTAATCGCTGCCAAAGATGCTTGAACAAAGTACTGAGGAAAGGGTCTGAATAATATGTACGTGTGATATTTTCAGTTTTGGGGGGGCTTTTCATACTTTTTATTTTTATCGATTACCACAGGGTAAGCATTGCCTACCCTGACTGCATGTCACTGCCTGCATTAAATTACTAGCAAGTATCCATCAGGACAACCAACTATAGATGTTTGTAATGTATAAAGTTTAATTAGGAGAGGGAGACAGACCGTGTTCACCATGGCCAGCGCCAGGCCGCTCTGTGGCGGTGCCAGCAGGGCTGGTTACTGAGGCAGGTGCAGCAGACTCCCAGACGGGCAGAGGGGAGCGCAAGCACTGACAGTTTCCTGGCAACCTCACTCCTCTCGGACACTTTACTATACATGCGATTGAGACGCGCTCAGCAGTGAGTGAGCTGCACACACCTTAGGGGGAAAAGAGGAGAGATTAGAGGAAAAGAGTGAGGAGTCTCATCTTACCCAAGAACAGGCTTGATACAACCTGGACTTTACTAGGTAGACCTGTGCTCATCTCATTTCTCCCAAAGGTAAAAATGTAATAGACCAAATGATAGCAGAGTAATGTTTCATACAAAACATGGGAAATGAAGGTATACAAAGCCTCACAAACACTTTTCCAATTAGAGAACAAATCCATTGTTTACCAGACTACTGTAATATGTTTTTCGCTCAGCATATTGTGTACGAGCATCTTGACATTTTGTAATTCTTTCTCAATTATTTGTATTTGGACATGACACTCCTTACCCAGGACATTATAGACAGCCCCTTGCTGACTGAAGCCTCCCAGCTGGTCCAGAACACTCTGCCTCCTCTTCTTCAGGGTGCTGGCATCAACAAATACCCTGCACACAAGACAAGCACGGTGACGTCAAACAAACAACAGAGAAAATATGGCCCAAATGGAAAGAATCCAGATCTCTAAAAGTCAGAACCTTTTTCATTCTGCTGCTTCACCCCATACTAAAAG
This sequence comes from Coregonus lavaretus, assembly GCF_964263955.1. Taxonomy (NCBI): domain Eukaryota; kingdom Metazoa; phylum Chordata; class Actinopteri; order Salmoniformes; family Salmonidae; genus Coregonus; species Coregonus lavaretus. The sequence continues at coordinate 25,278,720 of NC_139997.1, forward strand.
AACATAATACCGTGGACCCCCCTGGGACTCTGATGTAAATGTAGTCCTCAAGCTCAGGGGATCCACCAATGAAGAAGCGTCTCAGTTCTGACACTGTTCCTGTGGTCTCCACGTATGACACATTATTGTATGCTTCCCTATGGGATACAGACACACACAGTCAGAGTAGATCATCATTTACGCTACTTTCAGAAAACAATTCTGACTGTCATTATACACATATACACACCTTACCAGGGGTGGAAGGAATGACCAGGTAGCCATAGCCTTCATTTCTGTAGTGCTGCCAGAAGTACAGAACTGGCCATTGGGGGAGGGATTCTATTATAAAATAATTAATAATAATGCATGTTACAAATTCCATTTTATGATAACTGTTATCAGGAATACAATATAAACTAAATATTTATATTGAAATAAATATTAATACAATATACACTCACCCTCTATCTCATCCTGTCTGACGATGTTCTGGCCCATATCTAGCCACTTCGAAAATAACATCTACTCAACTAAGATGCATCTAACTTCATCTTGCTGTTTCAAAACAGTGTTAATACCTGATTGAGCCGGTGAGTTGAGGGTGTCCAGCTCAATGCCTTCCCTCTCCGGTTGAGCCAAAACCTTTTGCTGAAGGTGTTGGGAGAGGGCTGCTGTAGAGGTGACTCTCTGAATACGGATCCTGTAAACACCATTGTAAATATAAACAAAGTAAACAACATTCTAGCTAACTATTTGCCATGTTTCCCTGGCAAACTCAGTCAGGGTTCAGGTCAAACAATATAATGGGTGTTCATCGTCATCTGCTTTTAGAGCTAACTTTATGGCAATACAAGGAATAAAAGCCACACAAAGGCCAACTGCAACTTACTTAATTGTAAGGTATTTCACAGTATCCCGGGTGTCAGTGCTCCAGCCGTCTGCCATGTTGTAACGTTAGGAACCTTTTTGATGGCTAGCTAGGTTAGTAGCAACGGACACACACGCGCGCTCTGTATAAAGCAGCAAGATGGTTACCAGCAGGATATTTAGCCAATTCGCTAGCTAGCCAATTTTGCAGCTAGTTAGTACTTTTCACAAGCGTCTGCTCTTTGCATAGGAACAACAGTCTTTTTTTTGTGTGTGTATTTCTAAAAATATATATATTTTAAATGTATTTTTCATTAAATTGTTTATATTGATTAATTTTGTTTTTGTTGTTATTTTAATTTTATTTTTATTAACAACAAATCAATACAAAAAGTACATGGGGAACACAAATGTATATAAAGAAAATACAAAGGACATTTGCGCTAGGTGGTACAATATCACATTACACAAGGACATTAATGGACAACTATTTATTGGTGCACTACTGCCACCTATCGTTGGATCCAGTCCAGGACAGCAGAATAAAAAACACCCACTGATAATATGTAACGTTTACATTTTACATTTACATTTAAGTCATTTAGCAGACGCTCTTATCCAGAGCGACTTACAAATTGGTGCATTCAACTTAGCCAGTGTAATGTCAGAACAATAATTGTTCCCGTGCTGTAAAAGGTTTAAGAACCATTGATGTAATTAAGAAAAATATCTGTCTGACACAAATAATTGCAATTTCTAAAGTTTTATTGGAAATACATGTTTCAAACAGCACAAGTCAAGTACAGATGGGTGTAGCTACATCAGATAAATGCTAATTTAGTTTAAATGTGATGCAGTCCTCCAGTCCCAGTTCATATGCACACTTTTGACATGCTTCAGACCAGATGCATGCTCCACTTCTGTGCACAATGTTCATGAACTTGCATACATCACAGTGTTTCAAGCTTATGCATTCTGCATCTCTCAGCTGTCTTTCATCTGAAGCCATATCCTCCAGGGTCTAAACAGGTGTAGGTTTCCGTCTCTGTGTGGGAGACCAGATATTGCAAGGAGGCCAGTAAGGGGCCCTCTTCTCTTCCCTTTGGCCAAAGGAGACATAAGACCCCAATACCAGTGACACTGCCCTGCGGCCGGTGCTGTCCTTTGGATGAGACCGCGTAGACAGAGGTCTTATCTCTCTGTTGTTACTAAACATCTCATGGCACTTATGGCATGAGTAGGGGTGTTGACCCTGCTTCTCCTGGCTATATTTCCAAGCCTAAGCATGGGAAAGCGCTTCTACGCACTATGTAAATCCAACTCATTATCATACGCCACCTGGGTAGGATGTATGGGGACCAATATCGTATTTGTTTTGTAAGAATGGTGCATGTCGCAAAATATAAGAATGAGACCAATATATGTATTTTGCACATTTTTTATTAATTTTTTATTTAACCTTTATTTAACCAGGTAAGCCAGTTGAGAACAAGTTCTCATTTACAACTGCGACCTGGCCAAGATAAAGCAAAGCAGTGCGATAAAAACAACAACACAGAGTTACATATGGGGTAAACAAAACATAAAGTCAAAAATACAACAGAAAATATATATACAGTGTGTGCGAATGTAGTAAATTATGGAGCTAAGGCAATAAATAGGCCATAGTGCAAAATAGTTACAATTTCGTATTAACACTGGAATGATAGATGTGCAAAAGATGATGTGCAAATAGAGATACTGGGGTGAAAATTAGCAAAATAATGTGTGTGTGTGTGGTAGTAGGAGTAATAGTTGGCCATTATTTCTTTGAACATCTCAGTTTGGGCAGCAGCCACTGAAGAAACCTGTCAATCAAAAACAACAGGAGAATAAATAGTATTATAAACTGGTTGATTCCAGCCCTGAATGCTGATTGGCTGACAGCCGTGGTATGTCAGACCGTATACCACAGGTATGACAAAACATTTATTTTTACTGCTCTAATTACATTGGTAACCAGTTTATCATAGCAATAAGGGAACTCGGGGGTATGTGGAATATGGCCAATTTACCACGGCTAAGGGCTGTATCCAGGCACGACGCTCTGCGTCGTGCTTAAGAACAGCCCTTAGACGTGGTAGGTTGGCCATATACAACACCCCCTCGTGCCTTATTGCTTAAGTTTGCATTAACACATCAGACAGCTGCTCTTTCTCTGCTACCTCATTCTATTTCTCTAATTCTCTAGTCTAGTATTCCCTGTTTATATTCCACTTCTCCCTCATTTATTTCCTCACCTCTTCCTCAGACTCTTCTTTTCCTCTTTCTTGTCCTCCTCCTTACTTTCTCCAACATTTTCTATCTGTTGCATCTTATTGGCCTTCTCTTGCTTCACTCGTTTTTTGGCCTTGCCCTTCTTTTTCTTATTGATCTTCCCTTCCTGAATATTTTGGACAAGGAGAAAAAGTAATGTAAGCTTATGGGTTTTCTCTTCTCTTGAGCTACTATATCTAGAGATATGCTATACTGTAGAAGGACATACGGACAAGATTCCCTTCTTGTATTTCCTCTCACCTGTGGGGCCACTCCTGCCATTTCCTGCGCCATTTCTTGGAGCAGCTTCCTGCCAGTCTCACTCAGGTTGGTGATGGGGGCCAGGCGAATAATCTGTACAGACAAAGGGTCAAACCATTGAGATGTGACACACACACAAACAAATGTAAGAGACGCCTACCAGTTGATGGTCCTTCAGTGGAACTTGTGGTTCCTTTGGAGGCTCTGGAAAGTCGTCAGTAGAGGCATCATTGCCATCATCACGCTGTGTGTCAGAGAGCTAGCTGGTCATAGTCCATTCTCCACATTCAGTGAAAGAGTTACTCAAATACATGGTGCAGAACCTATGGGCTCTATCAATGTAATTGTCTGCATAATTTCCAATCCGCCATATATATATATATTATTATATATTTTTTTGTATGCAGAACTTACCAGGAAGTCTGACTCATCGAAGGAGTGGAGAGACAGATCGTCGTCCTCTACCATATCCCTCACTTCAAGCTTTGTCACCTTTCCATACTCCTCATCCTTAACTTTCAGCAGTGGTGTCCTCCTTCCATGATCCTCATCATCACACTGTGTATCAGAGTCAGCTAGTCAGAGACCATCCTCCTCACAGTGATGTCACTCAACAAAGACATGGACGGTATGGTACAACTCTCTTACCTCAGATTCACAGTCAGTAAAGGAGTCGATGGAAAAGTCATCGGAGTTGGAGGACGAGATCACCTCATCATAATTTTTCTCTATCAGCCGAGTCACCCTTCCAGACTGAGGAGACAGCGAAAGGCATGTACTCATGGCAGCCATAGAATACACTGGCACCAACATGGTTTACAAGTAGTGAGTAATACATGGGTAACTGAAAATGCAAGTGTATTGAAATGCAATAAATGCAACTCCAATAACATTAGGGATGGAGATAAAGACCTTCCATAGTATAGGAATCTTTAAAATGTCGAATGGATGATTATCAATTCAACTAAGCCAACCAAAATGGCCATATGAATCAAAATATTGATCTATCTGTTGTCTCTGTGGGAACAGCATAGATGTGTGACCTGGCTGAGAGGCTCTGGATTGATATTCCATCCATCCCCAGATGTCTGGTCCTGCCCACAGCTCACAATGATTGGCTGTTAACAGTAAAAAATGAATTAAACACTGCTTTGCTCATTTTGGCCATGGAAATAACTTGAATTATGTATCAATAAATATCAAAAGTACTGTTATGTGGTTGAATTTGAATGTGACTTACAGGCCTTTTGTGGATCTTAGTGGTCTGCACTGAAGTAGACTGTCAAGACAGCATTCAATGTGGTTAGATAGGGAGGGATATCTGCATTTGCTTTTATTGTGATAACTGCAGTTTGTACATGCAGCATGTATAACTAATGCGTATGTGTTATTGTTTTCAGGTCAGATATTACTTACAGGCTTTGGCCTTCTGCGCACCTTGCCGGTTGGCCACAACACAGAATCAGGGGTGTTCACCCTCACTGGATTCAACTGTCAACACAACACTCACTTTAAAATGTGATAATATAACAAAAACAGAACAAATAAATAAATATGTTATATTTACCACATAAGGGCGGCGCCTTAAAGCTCTTTTGATTCTCTCATCATTACGATCCATCTTGCTTTCTGAGGGAAACATTTCCATCAATTGATTGACACAAAACATAAAGCATATCCTGACACACACACACACACACAAAGATGGCATCCACAATGGCACCCTATTCCCTATCTATCTATATCTATCTATCTATCTATCTATCTATCTATCTATCTATCTATCTATCTATCTATCTATCTATCTATCTATATATATATATATATATATATATATATATATATATATATATATATATATATATATATATATATATATATATAAGGCACCCTGTATATATTATACAGGTTGGGAAGGCTGTGCATCAAAAGGCCAAAGGTTACCTGCAGCAACCTGAGTGAAGAAAGCGATTGTAAAGATGAAATCACATCTGAACACAGTTTATGTAGTGAATTAATGCTTGGCACGTCATAAAATGTAACCAAGCATAAACGTCACAAGCAAAAGGCTTGTTTGGATACGGTCTGTTTGTATTTTTTTGGTCATTTAGCAGACGCTCTTATCCAGAGCGACTTACAGGAGCAATTAGGGTTAAGTGCCTTGCTCAAGGGTACATCGACAGATTTTTCACCTAGTCGGCTCGGGGATTGGAACCAGCGACCTTTCGGATACTGGCACAACGCTCTTACCCACTAAGCTACCTTCCCACTGGTTGTAGCTAACTGAATAACGAAAGTGATGTGCATATATCCTACTGACTGAGAAATGGTTGTGTGGATGGTTGGTTCGACGTTTTACATAGGCCAACAGGAAATCATTAGGAATTAACCATTCCTTGCCAATATATATATATTTTTTTTTATTTTTTTTGCACTTGGAGAAACAATCATTAAGGGACCACAATGGAAGTATTTGGTTTTATTGTGTTGTCCCTGACACGTTTTATTTTATTAAACGGTTTTAATTATTTTATTTAAGTGTCAAATCAAATATATCTATCTGGCTTTCTATCTAACTCAAATGGGCTGCTGAGGACACTTTGATCATCACATTTCAGGCACAAGTCAGCAGGTGGCAGTGTCTTTAAATGCAGCACTGCCTTAGTGCACTTCATGATCTGTAGATCAGTAATTTTGTGGTTGTGAATGTGATTTATCCAAATGCGGTAGTCCAGTACATTTGTTTTGGCTTAGCAAGCTAGCTACCCCCAGTTTTAGCTAAAATGTCCCCTGTAGCTCAGTTGGTAGAGCATGGCGCTTCCAACGCCAGGGTTGAGGGTTCGTTTCCCACGGGGGGCCAGTATGAAAATGTATGTACTAACTGTAAGTCGCTCTGGATAAGAGCGTCTGCTAAATGACTAAATTGTAAGAAGTGTTGTGCAATATTGGAGGACAGGTGTCGTAACTGACATTTTTGTATTGTGCTTGATTATCCACTAGTAGTTTGACAAATATGCACTGAGCATCAAAATTATCTCCCGAATAGTTTTGAAAGAATTTAGGGTGAGCTGTTGTAACTTCTCAAGGGATATGTTCTGTGTTGGATTGTGATGTTATGCCTTTCATTGACGCCTGGTATGTCTGCACCCTAACACAAGGCAATGGTGTTCCGGAACTGTTGATGTATTGAAAGTACTGTTGTGTAAACAAATTGGTTGTATTATCACCTCCCGCAATATAAGGGACATGTAAGCATTTCTTCCTTGAGTTCTTCCCTATGAAATCAGAGGTGGATCTCCCCTGCAGCTGCTCGTATTAAATATGTTTCTATTATATCGTCAAATAGCCTCTGCCTTAATCTTGGATCGAATTTTCCACAACAATGTGGTTCAGAGGTTCAAGAGTTCACGAGTGGCATTGTTTCTGTCATTATAGTATCCTTTGTTTTGTTTACTGTAACTACATATTTCGGTTTATCAGAGGATGCCTTCAGTCTTGGAACTACAGTTTTTGGCAATGGGCATGGTAAATTAGCAAGGAGGGGCTAGGTGAATCAAGAGTCATATGCTCGGTAGCTAGCTACTTTGAATGGGAGTGTTGTAACGTTATCTAGCTTGCTACAATTTGTAGCTAACGTTAAAGACGTAAAAGATGGTGCCAGTAGGCTACAGCGGCAAGCAAGAGCACAACACATCAATGCCACTGATGTCTGTCAACCCTATAATTTCCGTTTTAATCCTGTCCTATTCCAGTACACAAACTCATCACATATTCCTTCCGCTACAAGACAGTGACCCAGCTACTCCTAAGCATTGGGGTTCTGGTGCCCCTCTGTGGTGGTATTGAGAAGAGTGTGGGCACTGTTCGGGTCCTCATGTTTCAGCTGCTCTCTATCAGCACAGGGGTGTTGTACACCATCCTGGGGCTGGTACTGTTTGGTGCATCTTCCCAGAATCAAGTGGAGGGGTTAGTTCCTGTATCCCTCTCCCTTATGGGTATGGCCACAGTGCACTCCCGTATGGTTAAGGGCTTTCTTTTTGGAGTCAGTGTATCCATGTTAGCCCTGCCCTGACTGTTTCTGCTCATCGTAACACTTTTGGTCCCACAAACTGTCTTCCTCTGCAACGTCATCATTGCAGGGCAGGATCTGTATCCTTACTCCAACCTCATTGTGGTTGAAAATAACTGTGATACACTCTGCAGTGTGTCACAGCTTTAAGTGTGCGTAGTAGTGTAGTTAAGTTGTAATATTTGTGTGTGTTGTATATGCTTGAAATGTTTGTTGAGTCCTCATGCTGAACATTATGGGATGTTTGGTTAGGAAAATCTTGCATCACTGCGTCACACATTCTCTTTATCTTGCTCTGGTGAAACAGACGGAAAGGGCTGGCTCTCACTTCTAGACATGTCTGATGCTAGGGCATCAGTGCTGGACAAGAAGATGCCTTTCAGGCTGCTGAGGACCATTGGTGTCCTGTATGTCCCTGCATCAACAGAGGAGAGAAGGAAGACGGTCCACCCACCGTGAGTACTGAGAAAGCGCTAAACGCATTATTTATCCTACAAGACAAGAGGTCATTAAATTAACATGATTTTTGGGTGCAAGCCAGAGAACATGATGTTCTACAGTATAATGAGGTGCAGTTTTAATAGAGGATCCTCAGCTGTAATTGAATACTGTACAATAGACACCTAGTGGTCCCCCATGATTCAATAGAGAATCACTGTTTAGTTAGATAAGCGCCCCTTAATCTCTCCACATTCTCATTGGTTGCAGAATCATTCCATCCCCAGGCTCCTACCCAGTCCACGCCCACGCTCCAGTTTCCTCCAATCTACAGGCTACCGAGACCACACCAAAGACATTTGAAGGCTGGGCCAACTCATACTATACACAGGGGAGCCCTGTTCAGCTCTCAGGTTATTATGGTCACAACCATGGATATGTCCTCAAGCATAGCTTTGGGCCAAGTCATGGACATAGTCACTAACACAGCTCCGGCCATGGACACAGTCATGGGCACACATATGCCTCTCAAACCACTAGTCACTGGGATCCAGTGGCTCAACATCTACATTCTCAACATTCCCACCTCAGTCCACTGTCTGTGTCTGTCAGTGCCCCCCAGAGTTTCACAGCAAACATGCCAGAGTCACTGCCAGGATCTGTGATGGTTCACCCAGGGGCACCTGTGTCTTCACTGACCGTTTGATGACATAGAAAACACATTGAATGACAGAGCTATCTCATATGTTATACGTTGAGATATAATATGCTTGGAGATGGGGTTTGAGGCAGTACTTAAAGGTACACGGTTTCTTCACTGATGATTTTGGTTTCAAGAAACAAGCAGGCTCAAAATGTTCAAGGTCAAATCAATACAAGAAGGTTTTGATTGTCAGTTGATTGTAAGACCACTCCTTTTGGCTTGTACTTTGCGTTTTTCTACACATACTGTAGACAAATCTCTTGGCACTCTTGATATATCAGGCATTTTATATTACACTTTCACTGATTTATTCAGTTTTCCTTTACTTAACTACTTACAGCAATTAAATAGCATCCCCTCACCAGTAAATTTGATCCATTACATGCAGTTTGTTTGGCAATCAACATTATTGTAAATTGAGGAGCAGGGAGCAGTGGGTGAGGTTATCAAGAGTGTGGGCTATAAGGGCAGATTATGATGTAATCTTTAGAAAATGAGGCAGTTGTGCACAGTAAAGAGAAGCCATAAATGACAACCAAGACTAAATATAGCAAATCAATGATTATTATTTCTTTACAAATGCATGCTTTCAAGTTATACTGTTTATATACAAATAGCTATTTTGCATATACAACTGGATCAAGTGGTAAGAGTCATGTAACAGGTCATGATGGAACACGTTATTCGATATCAGTAATGCAAGAGAAAAAGTTAAAAGGCACACAATTCTTCAATGAAAACATGAACCCTGCCATATCACTACAATAGTTTAGGGGTTTCTCTATTAAAAGAAACACCAAAAGGACAGCTGAACATCACCCTTATATCATCCACTTCATTTCATACAGTTAATGTTCAACAGAACCTCAGAAAATTGAAGTAAATATTCTGTATTAGACCTTCAACCATCAGCATAGAAAGATAAAACCTACATAAAATGCTTACTGGGTGTACAAAACATTAGGAACGCCTGCTCTTTCCATGACATAGCTTTCACCTGGATTTACCTGGTCTGTCTATGATCCCTTGTTGATGTCACTTGTTAAATCCACTTCAATTAGTGTAGATGAAGGGCAGGAGACACATTAAAGGAGGATTTTTAAGTCTTGCTACAATTGAGACATGGATTGTGTGTGTGTGCCATTCAGAAGGTAAATGGGGAAGACAAAAGATTGAAGTGCCTTTAAACGGGGTATGGTAGTAGGTTCCAGGTGCACCGGGTTGAGTGTGTCAAGAACTGCAACGCTGCTGTGTTTTTCACGCTCAACAGTTTCCCGTGTATCAAGAATGGTCCACCACCCAAAGGACATCCAGACAACTTGACAACTGTGGGAAGCATTGGAGTCAACATGGGCCAGCATCCCTGTGGAATGCTTTCGACACCTTGTAGAGTCCATGCCCCGACGAATTGAGGCTGTTCTGAAGGCAAAAGGGGGCGGGTGGAACTCAATATTAGGAAGGTGTTCCTAATGTTTTGTACACTCAGTACTGTACTGTACACATCCCAGAATTAGTGATTATCAGAACACACATAAATGACAGTTAATAGACGTATTCATGTTGTACTGCAAGTGCACATACAACCAACACATATTGCATTGCCTAAATGCCGTGGTAGTGTTCATCTAAATGTGACTAGTTGGCACTAAGCCTTACAGTCAGAGAGCATGAGAAAAGAACACCTGGACATTTTTACAGTTTACCACCATTGAATCTAAGACCTATTCTTTAATGAACCGATGAAGAACAAGGCTCAATGACTAAATAGTTACTGCAATTTAAATGTACAAATTTAACAGTACATGGTACAATATGAATGTGCTACAAGTATGCATACAGTGGAAGTCGGAAGTTTACATACACCTTAGCCAAATACATTTAAACTCAGTTTTTCACAATTCCTGACATTTAGTCCTAGTAAAAATTCAATTTCTTAGGTCAGTTAGGATCACCACTATATTTTAAGAATGTGAAATGTCAGAATAATAGTAGAGAGAATGATTTATTTCAGCTTTTATTTCTTTCATCACATTCCCAGTGGGTCAGAAGTTTACATACACTCAATTAGTATTTGGTAGCATTGACTTTAAATTGCTTAACTTGGGTCAAACGTTTCGGGTAGCCTTCCACAAGCTTCCCACAATAAGTTGGGTGAATTTTGGCCCATTCCTCCTGACAGAGCTGGTGTAACTGAGTCAGGTTTGTAGGCCTCCTTGCTCGCACACGCTTTTTCAGTTCTGCCCACACATTTTCTATAGGATTGAGGTCAGGGCTTTGTGATGGCCACTCCAATACCTTGACTTTGTTGTCCTTAAGCCATTTTACCACAACTTTGGAAGTATGCTTGGGGTCATTGTCCATTTGGAAGACCCATTTGCGACCAAGCTTTAACTTCCTGACTGATGTCTTGAGATGTTGCTTCAATATATCCACATCATTTTCCTTCCTCATGATGCCATCTATTTTGTGAAGTGCACCAGTCCCTCCTGCAGCAAAGCACCCCAACAGCATGATGCTGCCACCCCCGTGCTTCACGGTTGGGATGGTGTTCTTCGGCTTGCAAGCTTCCCCCTTTTTCCTCCAAACATAACGATGGTCATAATGGCCAAACAGTTCCATTTTTGTTTAATCAGACTAGAGGACATTTCTCCAAAAAGTACGATCTTTGTCCCCATGTGCAGTTGCAAACCGTAGTCTGGCTTTTTTATGGCGGTTTTGGAGCAGTGGATTCTTCCTTGCTGAGCGACCTTTCAGGTTATGTCAATATAGGACTCGTTTTACTGTGGATATAGATACTTTTGTACCTGTTAACTCCAGCATCTTCACAAGGTCCTTTGCTGTTGTTCTGGGATTGATTTGCAAAGTACGTTCATCTCTAGGAGACAGAACGCGTCTCCTTCCTGAGCGGTATGATGGCTGCGTGGTCCCATGGTGTTTATACTTGCCTACTATTGTTTGTCCAGATGAACGTGGTACCTTCAGGCGTTTGGAAATTGCTCCCTAGGATGAACCAGACTTGTGGAGGTCTACAGTTTTTTTCTGAGGTCTTGGCAGATTTCTTTTGATTTTCCCATGATGTCAAGCAAAGAGACACTGAGTTTGAAGGTAGGCCTTGAAATACATCCACAGGTACACCTCCAGTTGACTCAAATGATGTCAATTAGCCTGTCAGAAGCTTCTAAAGCCATGATATCATTTTCTGGAATTTTCCAAGCTGTTTAAAGGCACAGTCAACTTAGTGTATGTAAACTTCTGACCCACTGGAATTGTGATACAGTGAATTATAAGTGAAATAATCTGTCTATAAACAATTGTTGGAAAAATTACTTGTGTCATGCACAAAGTAGATGTCCTAACCGACTTGCCAAAACTATAGTTTGTTGACAATAAATTTGTGGAGTGGTTGAAAAACGAGTTTTAATGACTCCAACCTAAGTGTAAACTTCCGTCTTCAACTGTATTTTACTCTAATCTTGCTCTGCTCTCTGTATTTACACAACCTTCCTAGGGCATCTGAATAGGCGGCCATGTTGAATTTGTAAATACATTCACAGACGGCAAATATATAATGCTTTCAATGCCTTAGACGTCAAATTAGTTAATATACAAGAAAAAACGCCTTGTGGGGATCTTCACAGCATGATAAATGTCCTGACGCAATATTTCATATCATAATCACCTCTGTTTTCGCCTACATGGGACCAACACTTTACAAAATCTATCCAGCCACCAGAGGTTACACCACCTCAGGCTAGGGAATGAATAAAGCGAACAATAATAAAACATTCCAAACCCCTTATTACAGTGAGAGGCACATCTAATCTATTAACAATAATACAACTATACACATAAAAAAAGAAAACCGAAATAGATTTCACTCTGACTTAACCTTACGCTCAGTGACATGCGTTGAGGTCGGTGGCTATTATCAAAGCCAGATTTACTCACAAATAAACCTTGATGAAGCCCAAGTTCACCGTAGAATAGGTTACAGTAGCTCCAACAACCAGAGTGACATAGGCTATTAACTGAAATTGACAAACAATTTTAACCAAATGTAAATAACAATGTAGCCAAGCTACACAAGCGATAGCCTCTGATGGCGGCATACTTCATATAATCCGATAAAATGACACACTGTTAAGCTCAGCCATAAATCGATGTAGCATCCACAGTTAGAACTGATAGGTGGCACTAAAAGACCAATATATGGACACATAGACTTTATTGCACATTTATTAAAAATAAAAAAATGGAAATACCTTATTTACATTAGTATTCAGACCCTTTGCTATGAGACTCGAAATTGAGCTCAGGTGCATCCTGTTTCCATTGATCATCCTGAAGATTTTTCTACAACTTGATTGGAGTCCACCTGTGGTAAATTCAATTGATTGGACATGATTTGGAAAGGCACACACCTGTCTATATAAGGTCCCACAGTTGACTGTGCATGTCTGAAAAAAAGCCATGAGGATGAAGGAATTGTCCGTAGAGCTCCGAGACAGGATTGTTTCGAGGCACAGATCTGGGGAAGGGTACCAAAAAATGTCTGCAGCATTGAAGGTCCCCAAGGAGACAGTGGCCTCCATCATTCTTAAATGGAAGAAGTTTGAAACCACCAAGAATCGTCCTAGAGCTGGCCGCCTGGCCAAACTGAGCAATCGGGGGAGAAGGGTCAAAGAGGTGACCAAGAACCCGATGGTCACTCTGACAGAGCTCCAGATTTTCTCTGTGGAGATGGGAGAACCTACCAGAAGGACAACCATCTCTGCAGCACTCCACCAATCAGGCCTTTATGGTAGAGTGGCCCGACAGAAGCCACTCCTCAGTAAAAGGCACATGACAGCCCGCTTGGAGTTTGCCAAAAGGCAGCTAAAAGACTCTCAGACCATGAGAAACAAGATTTTCTGGTCTGATGAAATCAAGATTGAACTCTTTGGCCTGAATGCCAAGCGTCAAGTCTGGAGGAAACCTGGCACCATCCCTACGGTGAAGCATGGTGGTGGCAGCATCATGCTGTGGGGATGTTTCTCAGTGGCAAGGACTGGGAAACTAATCAGGATCGAGGGACAGATGAATGGCGCGAAGTATAGAGAGATCCTTGATGAAAACATCTCCAGAGCACTCAGGACCTCAGACTTCGGCGAAGGTTCACCTTCCAACAGGTCAACGACACAAAGCACACAGCCAGGACAATGCAGGAGTGGCTTCGGGACAAGCCTCTGAATGTCCTTGAGTGGCCCAGCCAGAGCCCAGACTTGAACCCGATCGAACATCTCTGAAAAGACCTGAAAACAGCTGTGCAGCAACGCTCCCCATCCCCATCCAACCTTACAGAACTTGAGAGGATCTGCAGAGAAAAATGGGAGAAACTCCCCAAATACAGGTGTGCCAGGCTTGTAGCATCATACCCAAGAAGACTCGAGGCTGTAATCGCTGCCAAAGATGCTTGAACAAAGTACTGAGGAAAGGGTCTGAATAATATGTACGTGTGATATTTTCCGTTTTGGGGGGGCTTTTCATACTTTTTATTTTTATTTTTATCGATTACCACAGGGTAAGCATTGCCTACCCTGACTGCATGTCACTGCCTGCATTAAATTACTAGCAAGTATCCATCAGGACAACCAACTATAGATGTTTGTAATGTATAAAGTTTAATTAGGAGAGGGAGACAGACCGTGTTCACCATGGCCAGCGCCAGGCCACTCTGTGGCGGTGCCAGCAGGGCTGGTTACTGAGGCAGGTGCAGCAGACTCCCAGACGGGCAGAGGGGAGCGCCAGCACTGACAGTTTCCTGGCAACCTCACTCCTCTCGGACACTTTACTATACATGCGATTGAGACGCGCTCAGCAGTGAGTGAGCTGCACACACCTTAGGGGGAAAATAGGAGAGATGAGAGGAAAAGAGTGAGGAGTCTCATCTTACCCAAGAACAGGCTTGATACAACCTGGACTTTACTAGGTAGACCTGTGCTCATCTCATTTCTCCCAAAGGTAAAAATGTAATAGACCAAATGATAGCAGAGTAATGTTTCATACAAAACATGGGAAATGAAGGTATACAAAGCCTCACAAACACTTTTCCAATTAGAGAACAAATCCATTGTTTACCAGACTACTGTAATATGTTTTTCGCTCAGCATATTGTGTACGAGCATCTTGACATTTTGTAATTCTTTCTCAATTATTTGTATTTGGACATGACACTCCTTACCCAGGACATTATAGACAGCCCCTTGCTGACTGAAGCCTCCCAGCTGGTCCAGAACACTCTGCCTCCTCTTCTTCAGGGTGCTGGCATCAACAAATACCCTGCACACAAGACAAGCACGGTGACGTCAAACAAACAACAGAGAAAATATGGCCCAAATGGAAAGAATCCAGATCTCTAAAAGTCAGAACCTTTTTCATTCTGCTGCTTCACCCCATACTAAAAGAACATAATACCGTGGACCCCCCTGGGACTCTGATGTAAATGTAGTCCTCAAGCTCAGGGGATCCACCAATGAAGAAGCGTCTCAGTTCTGACACTGTTCCTGTGGTCTCCACGTATGACACATTATTGTATGCTTCCCTATGGGATACAGACACACACAGTCAGAGTAGATCATCATTTACGCTACTTTCAGAAAACAATTCTGACTGTCATTATACACATATACACACCTTACCAGGGGTGGAAGGAATGACCAGGTAGCCATAGCCTTCATTTCTGTAGTGCTGCCAGAAGTACAGAATTGGCCATTGGGGGAGGGATTCTATTATAAAATAATTAATAATAATGCATGTTACAAATTCCATTTTATGATAACTGTTATCAGGAATACAATATAAACTAAATATTTATATTGAAATAAATATTAATACAATATACACTCACCCTCTATCTCATCCTGTCTGACGATGTTCTGGCCCATATCTAGCCACTTCGAAAATAACATCTACTCAACTAAGATGCATCTAACTTCATCTTGCTGTTTCAAAACAGTGTTAATACCTGATTGAGCCGGTGAGTTGAGGGTGTCCAGCTCAATGCCTTCCCTCTCCGGTTGAGCCAAAACCTGCTGCTGAATGTGTTGGGAGAGGGCTGCTGTAGAGGTCACTCTCTGAATACGGATCCTGTAAACACCATTGTAAATATAAACAAAGTAAACAACATTCTAGCTAACTATTTGCCATGTTTCCCTGGCAAACTCAGTCAGGGTTCAGGTCAAACAATATAATGGGTGTTCATCGTCATCTGCTTTTAGAGCTAACTTTATGGCAATACAAGGAATAAAAGCCACACAACGGCCAACTGCAACTTACTTAATTGTAAGGTATTTCACAGTATCCCGGGTGTCAGTGCTCCAGCCGTCTGCCATGTTGTAACGTTAGGAACCTTTTTGATGGCTAGCTAGGTTAGTAGCAACGGACACACACGCGCGCTCTGTATAAAGCAGCAAGATGGTTACCAGCAGGATATTTAGCCAATTCGCTAGCTAGCCAATTTTGCAGCTAGCTAGTACTTTTCACAAGCGTCTGCGGAACAACAGTCTTTTTTTTGTGTGTGTATTTCTAAAAATATATATATTTTAAATGTATTTTTCATTAAATTGTTTAAATTGATTAATTTTGTTTTTGTTGTTATTATTATTTTATTTTATTTTTATTAACAACAAATCAATACAAAAAGTACATGGGGAACACAAATGTATATAAAGAAAATACAAAGGACATTTGCGCTAGGTGGTACAATATCACATTACACAAGGACATTAATGGACAACTATTTATTGTTGCACTACTGCCACCTATCGTTGGATCCAGTCCAGGACAGCAGAATAAAAAACACCCACTGATAATATGTAACGTTTACATTTTACATTTACATTTAAGTCATTTAGCAGACGCTCTTATCCAGAGCGACTTACAAATTGGTGCATTCAACTTAGCCAGTGTAATGTCAGAACAATAATTGTTCCCGTGCTGTAAAAGGTTTAAGAACCATTGATGTAATTAAGAAAAATATCTGTCTGACACAAATAATTGCAATTTCTAAAGTTTTATTGGAAATACATGTTTCAAACAGCACAAGTCAAGTACAGATGGGTGTAGCTACATCAGATAAATTCTAATTTAGTTTAAATGTGATGCAGTCCTCCAGTCCCAGTTCATATGCACACTTTTGACATGCTTCAGACCAGATGCATGCTCCACTTCTGTGCACAATGTTCATGAACTTGCATACATCACAGTGTTTCAAGCTTATGCATTCTGCATCTCTCAGCTGTCTTTCATCTGAAGCCATATCCTCCAGGGTCTAAACAGGTGTAGGTTTCCGTCTCTGTGTGGGAGACCAGATATTGCAAGGAGGCCAGTAAGGGGCCCTCTTCTCTTCCCTTTGGCCAAAGGAGACATAAGACCCCAATACCAGTGACACTGCCCTGCGGCCGGTGCTGTCCTTTGGATGAGACCGCGTAGACAGAGGTCTTATCTCTCTGTTGTTACTAAACATCTCATGGCACTTATGGCATGAGTAGGGGTGTTGACCCTGCTTCTCCTGGCTATATTTCCAAGCCTAAGCATGGGAAAGCGCTTCTACGCACTATGTAAATCCAACTCATTATCATACGCCACCTGGGTAGGATGTATGGGGACCAATATCGTATTTGTTTTGTAAGAATGGTGCATGTCGCAAAATATAAGAATGAGACCAATATATGTATTTTGCACATTTTTTATAAATTTTTTATTTAACCTTTATTTAACCAGGTAAGCCAGTTGAGAACAAGTTCTCATTTACAACTGCGACCTGGCCAAGATAAAGCAAAGCAGTGCGATAAAAACAACAACACAGAGTTACATATGGGGTAAACAAAACATAAAGTCAAAAATACAACAGAAAATATATATACAGTGTGTGCGAATGTAGTAAATTATGGAGGTAAGGCAATAAATAGGCCATAGTGCAAAATAGTTACAATTTCGTATTAACACTGGAATGATAGATGTGCAAAAGATGATGTGCAAATAGAGATACTGGAGTGCAAATTAGCAAAATAAATAACAATATGGGGATGAGGTAGTTGGATGGGCTAATTTCAGAATGGCTGTGTGCAGGTGCAGTGATCGGTAAGCTGCTCTTAACAACTGACGCTTAAAGTTAGTGAGGGAGATAAGAGTCTCCAGCTTCAGAGATTTTTGCAGTTCGTTCCAGTCATTGGCAGCAGAGAACTGGAAGGAATGGTGGCCAAAGGAGGTGTTGGCTTTGGGGATGACCAGTGAGATATACCTGCTGGAGCGCAGACTACGGGTGGGTGTTGCTATGGTGACCAGTGAGCTAAGATAAGACGGGGATTTGCCTAGCAGTGATTTATAGATGACCTGGAGCCAGTGGGTTTGGCGACGAATATGTAGTGAGAGCCAGCCAACAAGAGCGTACAGGTCACAATGGTGGGTAGTATATGGGGCTTTGGTGACAAAACGGATGGCACTGTGATAGACTACATCCAATTTGCTGAGTAGAGTGTTGGAGGCTATTTTGTAAATGACATCGCCGAAGTCAAGGATCGGTAGGATAGTCAGTTTTACGAGGGCATGTTTGGCAGCATGAGTGAAGGAGGTTTTGTTGTGAAATAGGAAGCCGATTCTAGATCTAACTTTTGATTGGAGATGCTTAATGTGAGTCTGGAAGGAGAGTTTACAGTCTAACCAGACACCTAGGTATTTGTAGTTGTCCACATACTCTAGGTCAGACCCGCCGAGAGTAGTGATTCTAGTCAGGTGGGCGGGTGCAAGCAGCGTTCGGTTGAAGAGCATGCAATTAGTTTTACTAGTGTTTAAAAGCAGTTGGATGCTACGGAAGGAGTGTTGTATGGCGTTGAAGCTCGTTTGGAGGTTTGTTAACACGGTGTCCAATGAAGGGCCAGGTGTATACAAAATGGTGTCGTCCGCATAGAGGTGGATCCAAGCGTCACCAGCAGCAAGAGTGACATCATTGATATACACAGAGAATAGAGTCGGCCCGAGAATTGAACCCTGTGGCACCCCCATAGAGACTGCCAGAGGTCCAGACAACAGGCCCTCCGATTTGACACATTGAACTCTATCTGAGAAGTAGTTGGTGAACCAGGCGAGGCAGTCATTTGAGAGGCTAATCATAGTTCCTGTCTCTGAAATTACATTTGTGTGTGTGTTGGAGGAGTACTAAAAATATGTGTGTGTGTGTGTGTGTGTGTGTGTGTGTGTGTGGTAGTAGGAGTAAAAGTTGGCCATTATTTCTTTGAACATCTCAGTTTGGGCAGCAGCCACTGAAGAAACCTGTCAATCAAAAACAACAGGAGAATAAATAGTATTATAAACTGGTTGATTCGAGCCCTGAATGCTGATTGGCTGACAGCCGTGGTATGTCAGACAGTATACCACAGGTATGACAAAACATTTATTTTTACTGCTCTAATTACATTGGTAACCAGTTTATCATAGCAATAAGGGAACTCGGGGGTATGTGGAATATGGCCAATTTACCACGGCTAAGGGCTGTATCCAGGTACTACGCTCTGCGTCGTGCTTAAGAACAGCCCTTAGACGTGGTAGGTTGGCCATATACAACACCCCCTCGTGCCTTATTGCTTAAGTTTGCATTAACACATCAGACAGCTGCTCTTTCTCTGCTACCTCATTCTATTTCTCTAATTCTCTAGTCTAGTATTCCCTGTTTATATTCCACTTCTCCCTCATTTATTTCCTCACCTCTTCCTCAGACTCTTCTTTTCCTCTTTCTTGTCCTCCTCCTTACTTTCTCCAACATTTTCTATCTGTTGCATCTTATTGGCCTTCTCTTGCTTCACTCGTTTTTTGGCCTTGCCCTTCTTTTTCTTATTGATCTTCCCTTCCTGAATATTTTGGACAAGGAGAAAAAGTAATGTAAGCTTATGGGTTTTCTCTTCTCTTGAGCTACTATATCTAGAGATATGCTATACTGTAGAAGGACATACGGAAAAGATTCCCTTCTTGTATTTCCTCTCACCTGTGGGGCCACTCCTGCCATTTCCTGCGCCATTTCATGGAGCAGCTTCCTGCCAGTCTCACTCAGGTTGGTGATGGGGGCCAGGCGAGGGCTGCGGCGGTATGGGAAGTTCTCTGTAGCTGGCAGAGCGATAATGACAGGGCTGAGAGGAGTCAGAGGCATTGGGACATTCTCTGGGGAGGGAGGGGCCATAGCAGAGGGAAGGGCCCGTAGGGCTTCAGCCAGGGTCCGTGGTGCTGAGGTCACAAGAGGAGAGAGGCCAGTCTTGCCAGACACAGGACCAGAGACCTTCCCTGGGCTCTGTAGGACCAGAAACAACAAGTAAAATATCAGGAAAGTGCTATGTTAAACACAATCTGTAGATATACTTTATAACTACTCTATACACATTGCAGATACATGACTACACTCAATAAGTAGGAGTAACTTACAAAGCTCTGGACATAGTTATTTTTTTCAGGCTTGAGGAGCCTGTTCTTGGCTATGCTGGTTTGCATTTCTGCCATGCTGTCTATCATTTCGGCCATCTCTCCAGTGCATTTCTTGAATGCCACTTTCAACCTCTCCAAGTCATTCAGCCAATTGTTCAGGTCTACTGCCTTAAGATAACCTTTGCTGCAGTTTCTCTTCGTCACTTGGATCAGTGCCCTCACCTCCTCGCCCATCCTCCTTTTGACCTCCCTATCCACGTCTTCATTCCTGAGTCTCTCCTTCTTCCTCCACCCCATCCACTTCGCAATCCATCCTCTACAGCATCCCTCATTCTTCTTCTGCCTCTCTTGGTTGATATCCTGACCGTCATTGACATTCTTCAGGCCTTCCTCTAGGTTGAGCACTATGGAGGTCAGGTTTTCTTCGATCCTCCTCAGGCTCTCCTTGTTGGTGTTGGTCCATGGTGTGTTCTTGTCCAGCTGCTCCCTGCAGGGCCGGACAGTGGGGACCACCTCCATCTGGCGTGACGCCTTCTTCAGGGCACTCACAGAGGCAGGGAGGGGGATGTTGTGCTTGGCCACAATAATCTGTACAGACAAAGGGTCAAACCATTGAGATGTGACACACACACACACACAAACACAAACAAATGTAAGAGACGCCTACCAGTTGATGGTCCTTCAGTGGAACTTGTGGTTCCTTTGGAGGCTCTGGAAAGTCGTCAGTAGAGGCATCATTGCCATCATCACGCTGTGTGTCAGAGAGCTAGGTGGTCATAGTCCATTCTCCACATTCAGTGAAAGAGTTACTCAAATACATGGTGCAGAATTTATGGGCTCTATCAATGTAATTGTCTGCATGATTTCCAATCCGCCATATATATATATATATATATATATTATTATATATATATATATATATATATATATATATATATATATATATATATATATATATATATATATTATTATATATATTTTTTATATGCAGAACTTACCAGGAAGTCTGACTCATCGAAGGAGTGGAGAGACAGATCGTCGTCCTCTACCATATCCCTCACTTCAAGCTTTGCCACCTTTCCATCCTCCTCATCCTTAACTTTCAGCAGTGGTGTCCTCCTTTCATGATCCTCATCATCACACTGTGTATCAGAGTCAGCTAGTCAGAGACCATCCTCCTCACAGTGATGTCACTCAACAAAGACATGGACGGTAGGGTACAACTCTTACCTCAGATTCACACTCAGTGAAGGAGTCAATGGAAATGTCATCGGAGTTGGAGGACGAGATCACCTCATCATAATTTCTCTCTATCAGCCGAGTCACCCTTCCAGACTGAGGAGACAGCGAAAGGCATGTACTCATGGCAGCCATAGAATACACTGGCACCAACATGGTTTACAAGTAGTGAGTAATACATGGGTAACTGAAAATGCAAGTGTATTGAAATGCAATAAATGCAACTCCAATAACATTAGGGGTGGAGATAAAGACCTTCCATAGTAAAGGAATCTTTAGCATCTCGATTGAATGATTATCAATTCAACTAAACCAACCAAAATGGCCATATGAATCAAAAGATTGATCTATCTGTTGGAACGGCAGAGATGTGTGACCTGGCTGAGAGGTTCTGGATTGATATTCCATCCATCCCCAGCCTCCTGTAGCTCAATTGGTAGAGCATGGCGCTTGTAATGCCAGGGTTGTGGGTTCGATTCCCACGGGGGCCAGTATGAAAAATGTATGCACTCACTAACTGTAAGTCGCTCTGGATAAGAGCGCCTGTTAAATGACTAAAATGTAAAAATGTCTGGTCCTGCCCACAGCTCACAATGATTGGCTGTTAACAGTAAAGAATGAATTAAACACTGCTTTGCTCATTTTGGCCATGGAAATAACTTTAATGATGTATCAATAAATAATATAAGTACTGTTATGTGGTTGAATTTGAATGTGACTTACAGGCCTTTTGTGGATCTGAGGGGTTTGCACTGAAGTAGTTGTATATGCTTGAAATTTTTGTTGAGTCCTCATGCTGAACATTATGGGATGTTTGGTTAGGAAAATCTTGCATCACTGCGTCACACATTCTCTTTATCTTGCTCTGGTGAAACAGACAGAAAGGGCTGGCTCTCACTTCTAGACATGTCTGATGCTAGGGCATCAGTGCTGGACAAGAAGATGCCTTTCAGGCTGCTGAGGACCATTGGTGTCCTGTATGTCCCTGCATCAACAGAGGAGAGAAGGAAGACGGTCCACCCACCGTGAGTACTGAGAAAGCACTAAACGCATTATTTATCCTACAAGACAAGAGGTCATTAAATTAACATGATTTCTGGGTGCAAGCCAGAGAACATGATGTTCTACAGTATAATGAGGTGCAGTTTTAATAGAGGATCCTCAGCTGTAATTGAATACTAAGCGCTCTGTAATCTCTCCACATTCTCATTGGTTGCAGAATCATTCCATCCCCAGGCTCCTACCCAGTCCACGCCCACGCTCCAGTTTCCTCCAATCTACAGGCTACCGAGACCACACCAAAGACATTTGAAGGCTGGGCCAACTCATACTATACACAGGGGAGCCCTGTTCAGCTCTCAGGTTATTATGGTCACAACCATGGATATGTCCTCAAGCATAGCTTTGGGCCAAGTCATGGACATAGTCACTAACAGAGCTCCGGCCATGGACACAGTCATGGGCACACATATGCCTCTCAAACCACTAGTCACTGGGATCCAGTGGCTCAACATCTACATTCTCAACATTCCCACCTCAGTCCACTGTCTGTGTCTGTCAGTGCCCCCCAGAGTTTCACAGCAAACATGCCAGAGTCAACTGCCAGGATCTGTGATGGTTCACCCAAGGGCACCTGTGTCTTCACTGACAGATTGTTGACATAGAAAACGCATTGAATGACAGAGCTCTCATATGTTATACGTTGAGATGTAATATGCTTGGACATGGGGTTTGAGGCAGTACTTAAAGGTACACAGTTTCTTCACTGATGATTTTGGTTTGAAAATGCAAGCAGGCTCTGAATGTTCAAGGTCAAATCAATACAAGAAGGTTTTGATTGTCAGTTGATTGTAAGACCACTCGTTTTGCCTTGTACTTTGCGTTTTCTACACATACTGTAGACAAATCTCTTGGCACTCTTGATATATCAGGCATTTTATATTACACTTTCACTGATTTATTCAGTTTTCCTTTACTTAACTACTTACAGCAATTAAATAGCATCCCCTCACCAGTAAATTAGATCCATTACATGTAGTTTGTTTGGCAATCAACATTATTGTAAATTGAGGAGCAGGGAGCAGTGGGTGAGGTTATCAAGAGTGTGGGCTATAAGGGCAGATTATGATGTAATCTTTAGAAAATGAGGCAGTTGTGCACAGTAAAGAGAAGCCATAAATGACAACCAAGACTAAATATAGCAAATCAATGATTATTATTTCTTTACAAATGCATGCTTTCAAGTTATACTGTTTATATACAAATAGCTATTTTGCATATACAACTGGATCAAGTGGTAAGAGTCATGTAACAGGTCATGATGGAACACGTTATTCGATATCAGTAATGCAAGAGAAAAAGTTAAAAGGCACACAATTCTTCAATGAAAACATGAACCCTGCCATATCACTACAATAGTTTAGGGGTTTCTCTATTAAAAGAAACACCAAAAGGACAGCTGAACATCACCCTTATATCATCCACTTCATTTCATACAGTTAATGTTCAACAGAACCTCAGAAAATTGAAGTAAATATTCTGTATTAGACCTTCAACCATCAGCATAGAAAGATAAAACCTACATAAAATGCTTACTGGGTGTACAAAACATTAGGAACGCCTTCTCTTTCCAGTACAACCCTCTAACCAATTGTACTATTATGTGTGTTTTTCCGCGTTATTTGTAATTTATTTTGTACATAATGTTTCTGCCATCGTCTCTTATAACCAAAAAGAGCTTCTGGATATCAGGACATCGATTACTCACCTCGCATTGGACGAAGATTTTTTCTTCAACGAGGCGGCCGCGAATGATATCATACAGACACCCGACAAGGCCCAAATCCCCGTCATTCGCGTGAGGAAGAGACGGAGATATCGCGGACGCAGATCCGGGTGCCTTGTAAGGATCTGACGGCGAGCGAGTAAACTGCCTGTTCCATCAATCCTATTAGCCAACGTTCAAGCTTTTGAGAATAAAATGGACGATTTAAGATTACGGTTATCCTACCAACGGGACATTAAAAACTGTAATATCTTATGTTTCACGGAGTCGTGGCTGAACGACAACAATGATAACATTCAGCTAGCAGGCTATACGCTACATCGGTCTCGAGGTTTTGCTCGCCTGAGGTAGAGTATCTTATGATAAGCTGTAGACCACACTATTTACCAAGAGAGTTTTCATCTATATTTTTAATGGCTGTCTATTTACCACCACAAACCAATGCTGGCATTAAGATTGCACTGAATGAGTTGTACAAGGCCATTAATCAACAGGAAAACGCTCATCCAGATGCAGCGCTCCTAGTGGCCGGGGACTTTAATGCAGGGAAACTTAAATCCGTTCTACCTAATTTCTACCAGCATGTTAAATGTGCAACCAGAGGGAAAAAAACTCTAGACCACCTTTACTCCACACACAGAGACGCATACAAAGCTCTCCCTCGCCCTCCATTTGGCAAATCTGACCATAACTCTATCCTCCTGATTCCTGCTTATAAGCAAAAACTGAAGCAGGAAGCACCAGTGATTCGGTTAATAAAAAAGTGGTCAGATGACGCAGATGCTAAGCTACAGGACTGTTTTGCTAGCACAGACTGGAACATGTTCCGGGATTCTTCAGACAGCATTGAGGAGTACACCACATCAGTCACTGGCTTCATCAATAAGTGCATCGATGATGTCGTCCCCACAGTGACAGTACGTACATACCCCAACCAGAAGCCATGGATTACAGGAAACATCCGCACTGAGCTAAAGGGTAGAGCTGCCGCTTTCAAGGAACGGGACTCTAACCCGGACGCTTATAAGAAATCCCGCTATGACCTCCGACGAACCATCAAACAGGCAAAGAGTCAATACAGGTCTAAGATTGAATCATACTACACTGGCTCTGACGCTCGTCGGATGTGGCAGGGCTTGAAAACTATTACAGACTACAAAGGGAAGCACAGCCGCGAGCTGCCCAGTGACACAAGCCTACCAGACGAGCTAAACCACTTCTATGCTCGCTTCGAGGCAAGCAACACTGAAGCATGCATGAGAGCACCAGCTGTTCCGGATGACTATGTGATCACGCTCTCCGTAGCCGATGTGAGTAAGACTTTTAAGCAGGTCAACATTCACAAGGCCGCAGGGCCAGACGGATTACCAGGACGTGTACTCCGAGCATGTGCTGACCAACTGGCAAGTGTCTTCACTGACATTTTCAACATGTCCCTGACTGAGTCTGTAATACCAACATGTTTCAAGCAGACCACCATAGTCCCCGTGCCCAAGAACTCTAAGATAACCTGCCTAAATGACTACCGACCCGTAGCACTGACGTCTGTAGCCATGAAGTGCTTTGAAAGACTGGTCATGGCTCACATCAACAGCATAATCCCAGAAACCCTAGACCCACTCCAATTTGCATACCGCCCCAACAGATCCACAGATGATGCAATCTCTATCGCACTCCACACTGCCCTTTCCCACCTGGACAAGAGGAACACCTACGTGAGAATGCTATTCATTGACTACAGCTCAGCATTCAACACCATAGTGCCCTCTAAGCTCATCACTAAGCTAAGGATCCTGGGACTAAACATCTCCCTCTGCAACTGGATCCTGGACTTCCTGACGGGCCGCCCCCAGGCGGTAAGGGTAGGTAACAACACATCTGCCACACTGATCCTCAACACGGGGGCCCCTCAGGGGTGCGTGCTCAGTCCCCTCCTGTACTCTCTGTTCACCCATGACTGCATGGCCAGGCACGACTCCAACACCATCATTAAGTTTGCCGATGACACAACAGTGGTAGGCCTGATCACCGACAACGATGAGACAGCCTATAGGGAGGAGGTCAGACATCTGGCCGTGTGGTGCCAGGACAACAACCTCTCCCTCAACGTGACCAAGACAAAGGAGATGATTGTGGACTACAGGAAAAAAAAGAGGACTGAGCACGCCCCCATTCTCATCGACGGGGCTGTAGTGGAACAGGTTGAGAGCTTCAAGTTCCTTGGTGTCCACATCACCAACAAACTATCATGGTCCAAACACACCAAGACAGTCGTGAAGAGGGCACGACAAAGCCTATTCCCCCTCAGGAGACTAAAAAGATTTGGCATGGGTCCTCAGATCCTCAAAAAATTCTACAGCTGCACCATCGAGAGCATCCTGACTGGTTGCATCACCGCCTGGTATGGCAACTGCTTGGCCTCTGACCGCAAGGCACTACAGAGGGTAGTGCGTACGGCCCAGTACATCACTGGGGCAAAGCTTCCTGCCATCCAGGACCTCTATACCAGGCGGTGTCAGAGGAAGGCCCTCAAAATTGTCAAAGACTCCAGCCACCCTAGTCATAGACTGTTCTCTCTGCTACCGCACGGCAAGCGGTACCGGAGTGCCAAGTCTAGGTCCAAAAGACTTCTCAACAGCTTCTACCCCCAAGCCATAAGACTCCTGAACAGCTAATCATGGCTACCCGGACTATTTGCACTGCCCCCCCACCCCATCCTTTTTATGCTGCTGCTACTCTGTTAAGTATTTATGCATAGTCACTTTAACTCTACCCACATGTACATATTACCTCAACTACCTCAACTAGCCGGTGCCCCCGCACATTGACTCTGCAACGGTACCCCCCTGTATATATAGCCTCCCTACTGTCACTTTATTTTACTTCTGCTCTTTTTTTCTCAACACTTTTTTTTGTTGTTGTTTTATTCTTACTTTTTTTGTTTAAAATAAATGCACTGTTGGTTAAGGGCTGTAAGTAAGCATTTCACTGTAATGTCTGCACCTGTTGTATTCGGCGCATGTGACCAATAACATTTGATTTGATTTGATTTGATTTGACATACAGTGGGGGGAAAAAGTATTTAGTCAGCCACCAATTGTGCAAGTTCTCCCACTTAAAAAGATGAGAGAGGCCTGTAATTTTCATCATAGGTACACGTCAACTATGACAGACAAAATGAGGAAAAAAAATCCAGAAAATCACATTGTAGGATTTTTTATGAATTTATTTGCAAATTATGGTGGAAAATAAGTATTTGGTCAATAACAAAATTTTCTCAATACTTTGTTATATACCCTTTGTTGGCAATGACACAGGTCAAACGTTTTCTGTAAGTCTTCACAAGGTTTTCACACACTGTTGCTGGTATTTTGGCCCATTCCTCCATGCAGATCTCCTCTAGAGCAGTGATGTTTTGGGGCTGTCGCTGGGCAACACGGACTTTCAACGCCCTCCAAAGATTTTCTATGGGGTTGAGATCTGGAGACTGGCTAGGCCACTCCAGGACCTTGAAATGCTTCTTACGAAGCCACTCCTTCGTTGCCCGGGCGGTGTGTTTGTGATCATTGTCATGCTGAAAGACCCAGCCACGTTTCATCTTCAATGCCCTTGCTGATGGAAGGAGGTTTTCACTCAAAATCTCACGATACATGGCCCCATTCATTCTTTCCTTTACACGGATCAGTCGTCCTGGTCCCTTTGCAGAAAAACAGCCCCAAAGCATGATGTTTCCACCCCCATGCTACACAGTAGGTATGGTGTTCTTTGGATGCAACTCAGCATTCTTTGTCCTCCAAACACGACAAGTTGAGTTTTTACCAAAAAGTTATATTTTGGTTTCATCTGACCATATGACATTCTCCCAATCCTCTTCTGGATCATCCAAATGCACTCTAGCAAACTTCAGACGGGCCTGGACATGTACTGGCTTAAGCAGGGGGACACGTCTTGCACTGCAGGATTTGAGTCCCTGGCGGCGTAGTGTGTTACTGATGGTAGGTTTTGTTACTTTGGTCCCAGCTCTCTGCAGGTCATTCACTAGGTCCCCCCGTGTGGTTCTGGGATTTTTGTGATCATTTTGACCCCACGGGGTGAGATCTTGCGTGGAGCCCCAGATCGAGGGAGATTATCAGTGGTCTTGTATGTCTTCCATTTCCTAATAATTGCTCCCAAAGTTGATTTCTTCAAACCAAGCTGCTTACCTATTGCAGATTCAGTCTTCCCAGCCTGGTGCAGGTCTACAATTTTGTTTCTGGTGTCCTTTGACAGCTCTTTGGTCTTGGCCATAGTGGAGTTTGGAGTGTTACTGTTTGAGGTTGTGGACAGGTGTCTTTTATACTGATAACAAGTTCAAACAGGTGCCATTAATAGAGGTAACGAGTGGAGGACAGAGGAGCCTCTTAAAGAAGAAGTTACAGGTCTGTGAGAGCCAGAAATCTTGCTTGTTTGTAGGTGACCAAATACTTATTTTCCACCATAATTTGCAAATAAATTCATAAAAAATCCTACAATGTGATTTTCTGGATTTTTTTCCCTCAATTTGTCTGTCATAGTTGACGTGTACCTATGATGAAAATTACAGGCCTCTCTCATCTTTTTAAGTGGGAGAACTTGCACAATTGGTGGCTGACTAAATACTTTTTTCCCCACTGTAGCTTTCACCTGGATTTACCTGGTCTGTCTATGATCCCTTGTTGATGTCACTTGTTAAATCCACTTCAATTAGTGTAGATGAAGGGCAGGAGACACATTAAAGGAGGATTTTTAAGTCTTGCTACAATTGAGACATGGATTGTGTGTGTGTGCCATTCAGAAGGTAAATGGGGAAGACAAAAGATTGAAGTGCCTTTAAACGGGGTATGGTAGTAGGTTCCAGGTGCGTGTGATACACCGGGTTGAGTGTGTCAAGAACTGCAACGCTGCTGGGTTTTTCACGAATAAACAGTTTCCCGTGTATCAAGAATGGTCCACCACCCAAAGGACATCCAGACAACTTGACAACTGTGGGAAGCATTGGAGTCAACATGGGCCAGCATCCCTGTGGAATGCTTTCGACACCTTGTAGAGTCCATGCCCCGACGAAATGAGGCTGTTCTGAAGGCAAAAGGGGGCGGGTGGAACTCAATATTAGGAAGGTGTTCCTAATGTTTTGTACACTCAGTGTATACTGTACACATCCCAGAATTAGTGATTATCAGAACACACATAAATGACAGTTAATAGACGTATTCATGTTGTACTGCAAGTGCACATACAACCAACACATATTGCATT
This sequence comes from Coregonus lavaretus, assembly GCF_964263955.1. Classification (NCBI taxonomy): domain Eukaryota; kingdom Metazoa; phylum Chordata; class Actinopteri; order Salmoniformes; family Salmonidae; genus Coregonus; species Coregonus lavaretus. The sequence goes on from NC_139997.1 coordinate 25,308,081, forward strand.
GCCTAAATGCCGTGCAATACACCACTTTTTTTTTTTTTTTTTTTTTTTTTTTTTTAGTCATTTAGCAGACGCTCTTATCCAGAGCGACTTACATATATATATTTTTTTTATACTGGCCCCCTGTGGGAATCGAACCCACAACCCTGGCGTTGCAAACGCCATGCTCTATCAACTGAGCTACATCCCTGCCGGCCATTCCCTCCCCTACCCTGGACGACGCTGGGCCAATTGTACGCCGCCCATGAGTCTCCCAGTCGCGGCCGGCTGCGACAGAGCCTGGATTCGAACCAGGATCTCTAGTGACACAGTTAGCACTGCGATGCAGTGCCTTAGACCACTGCGCCACTCAGGAGACACCACCTCAGGCTAGGGAATGAATAAAGCGAACAATAATAAAAAATTCCAAACCCCTTATTACAGTGAGAGGCACATCTAATCTATTAACAATAATACAACTATACACATAAAAAAAGAAAACCGAAATAGATTTCACTCTGACTTAACCTTACGCTCAGTGACATGCGTTGAGGTCGGTGGCTATTATCAAAGCCAGATTTACTCACAAATAAACCTTGATGAAGCCCAAGTTCACCGTAGAATAGGTTACAGTAGCTCCAACAACCAGAGTGACATAGGCTATTAACTGAAATTGACAAACAATTTTAACCAAATGTAAATAACAATGTAGCCAAGCTACACAAGCGATAGCCTCTGATGGCGGCATATTTCATATCATCCGACAAAATGACACACTGTTAAGCTCAGCCATAAATCGATGTAGCATCCACAGTTATAACTGATAGGTGGCACTAAAAGACCAATATATGGACACATAGACTTTATTGCACATTTATTAAAAATAAAAACAATTGAAATACCTTATTTACATTAGTATTTAGACCCTTTGCTATGAGACTCGAAATTGAGCTCAGGTGCATCCTGTTTCCATTGATCATCCTGAAGATTTTTCTACAACTTGATTGGAGTCCACCTGTGGTAAATTCAATTGATTGGACATGATTTGGAAAGGCACACACCTGTCTATATAAGGTCCCACAGTTGACTGTGCATGTCTGAAAAAAAGCCATGAGGATGAAGGAATTGTCCGTAGAGCTCCGAGACAGGATTGTTTCGAGGCACAGATCTGGGGAAGGGTACCAAAAAATGTCTGCAGCATTGAAGGTCCACAAGGAGACAGTGGCCTCCATCATTCTTAAATGGAAGAAGTTTGAAACCACCAAGAATCGTCCTAGAGCTGGCCGCCCGGCCAAACTGAGCAATCGGGGGAGAAGGGTCAAAGAGGTGACCAAGAACCCGATGGTCACTCTGACAGAGCTCCAGATTTTCTCTGTGGAGATGGGAGAACCTACCAGAAGGACAACCATCTCTGCAGCACTCCACCAATCAGGCCTTTATGGTAGAGTGGCCCGACAGAAGCCACTCCTCAGTAAAAGGCACATGACAGCCCGCTTGGAGTTTGCCAAAAGGCAGCTAAAAGACTCTCAGACCATGAGAAACAAGATTTTCTGGTCTGATGAAATCAAGATTGAACTCTTTGGCCTGAATGCCAAGCGTCAAGTCTGGAGGAAACCTGGCACCATCCCTACGGTGAAGCATGGTGGTGGCAGCATCATGCTGTGGGGATGTTTCTCAGTGGCAAGGACTGGGAAACTAATCAGGATCGAGGGACAGATGAATGGCGCGAAGTATAGAGAGATCCTTGATGAAAACATCTCCAGAGCACTCAGGACCTCAGACTTCGGCGAAGGTTCACCTTCCAACAGGTCAACGACACAAAGCACTCAGCCAGGACAATGCAGGAGTGGCTTCGGGACAAGCCTCTGAATGTCCTTGAGTGGCCCAGCCAGAGCCCAGACTTGAACCCGATCGAACATCTCTGAAAAGACCTGAAAACAGCTGTGCAGCAACGCTCCCCATCCCCATCCCCATCCAACCTTACAGAACTTGAGAGGATCTGCAGAGAAAAATGGGAGAAACTCCCCAAATACAGGTGTGCCAGGCTTGTAGCATCATACCCAAGAAGACTCGAGTCTGTAATCGCTGCCAAAGATGCTTCAACAAAGTACTGAGGAAAGGGTCTGAATAATATGTACGTGTGATATTTTCAGTTTTGGGGGGGCTTTTCATACTTTAAAAAAATATATATATCGATTACCACAGGGTAAGCATTGCCTACCCTGACCGCATGTCACTGCCTGCATTAAATTACTAGCAAGTATCCATCAGGACAACCAACTATAGATGTTTGTAATGTATAAAGTTTAATTAGGAGAGGGAGACAGACCGTGTTCACCATGGCCAGCGCCAGGCCACTCTGTGGCGGTGCCAGCAGGGCTGGTTACTGAGGCAGGTGCAGCAGACTCCCAGACGGGCAGAGGGGAGCGCCAGCACTGACAGTTTTCTGGCAACCTCACTCCTCTCGGACACTTTACTATACATGCGATTGAGACGCGCTCAGCAGTGAGTGAGCTGCACACACCTTAGGGGGAAAAGAGGAGAGATTAGAGGAAAAGAGTGAGGAGTCTCATCTTACCCAAGAACAGGCTTGATACAACCTGGACTTTACTAGGTAGACCTGTGCTCATCTCATTTCTCCCAAAGGTAAAAATGTAATAGACCAAATGATAGCAGAGTAATGTTTCATACAAAACATGGGAAAAGAAGGTATACAAAGCCTCACAAACACTTTTCCAATTAGAGAACAAATCCATTGTTTACCAGACTACTGTAATATGTTTTTCGCTCAGCATATTGTGTACGAGCATCTTGACATTTTGTAATTCTTTCTCAATTATTTGTATTTGGACATGACATTCCTTACCCAGGACATTATAGACAGCCCCTTGCTGACTGAAGCCTCCCAGCTGGTCCAGAACACTCTGCCTCCTCTTCTTCAGGGTGCTGGCATCAACAAATACCCTGCACACAAGACAAGCACGGTGACGTCAAACAAACAACAGAGAAAATATGGCCCAAATGGAAAGAATCCAGATCTCTAAAAGTCAGAACCTTTTTCATTCTGCTGCTTCACCCCATACTAAAAGAACATAATACCGTGGACCCCCCTGGGACTCTGATGTAAATGTAGTCCTCAAGCTCAGGGGATCCACCAATGAAGAAGCGTCTCAGTTCTGACACTGTTCCTGTGGTCTCCACGTATGACACATTATTGTATGCTTCCCTATGGGATACAGACACACACAGTCAGAGTAGATCATCATTTACGCTACTTTCAGAAAACAATTCTGACTGTCATTATACACATATACACACCTTACCAGGGGTGGAAGGAATGACAAGGTAGCCATAGCCTTCATTTCTGTAGTGCTGCCAGAAGTACAGAAACGGCCATTGGGGGAGGGATTCTATGATAAAATAATTAATAATAATGCATGTTACAAATACCATTTTATGATAACTATTATCAGGAATACAATATAAACTAAATATTTATATTGAAATAAATATTAATACAATATACACTCACCCTCTATCTCATCCTGTCTGACGATGTTCTGGTCCATATCTAGCCACTTCGAAAATAACATCTACTCAACTAAGATGCATCTAACTTCATCTTGCTGTTTCAAAACAGTGTTAATACCTGATTGAGCCGGTGAGTTGAGGGTGTCCAGCTCAATGCCTTCCCTCTCCGGTTGAGCCAAAACCTGCTGCTGAAGGTGTTGAGAGAGGGCTGCTGTAGAGGTGACTCTCTGAATACGGATCCTGTAAACACCATTGTAAATATAAACAAAGTAAACAACATTCTAGCTAACTATTTGCCATGTTTCCCTGGCAAACTCAGTCAGGGTTCAGGTCAAACAATATAATGGGTGTTCATCGTCATCTGCTTTTAGAGCTAACTTTATGGCAATACAAGGAATAAAAGCCACACAAAGGCCAACTGCAACTTACTTAATTGTAAGGTATTTCACAGTATCCCGGGTGTCAGTGCTCCAGCCGTCTGCCATGTTGTAACGTTAGGAACCTTTTTGATGGCTAGCTAGGTTAGTAGCAACGGACACACACGCGCGCTCTGTATAAAGCAGCAAGATGGTTACCAGCAGGATATTTAGCCAATTCGCTAGCTAGCCAATTTTGCAGCTAGCTAGTACTTTTCACAAGCGTCTGCTCTTTGCATAGGAACAACAGTCTTTTTTTTTTGTGTGTATTTCTAAAAATATATATTTTAAATGTATTTTTCATTAAATTGTTTATATTGATTAATTTTGTTTTTGTTGTTATTTTTTTTATTTATTTTTTTATTAACAACAAATCAATACAAAAAGTACATGGGGAACACAAATATATATAAAGAAAATACAAAGGACATTTGCGCTAGGTGGTACAATATCACATTACACAAGGACATTAATGGACAACTATTTATTGGTGCACTACTGCCACCTATCGTTGGATCCAGTCCAGGACAGCAGAATAAAAAACACCCACTGATAATATGTAACGTTTACATTTCACATTTACATTTAAGTCATTTAGCAGACGCTCTTATCCAGAGCGACTTACAAATTGGTGCATTCAACTTAGCCAGTGTAATGTCAGAACAATAATTGTTCCCGTGCTGTAAAAGGTTTAAGAACCATTGATGTAATTAAGAAAAATATCTGTCTGACACAAATAATTGCAATTTCTAAAGTTTTATTGGAAATACATGTTTCAAACAGCACAAGTCAAGTACAGATGGGTGTAGCTACATCAGATAAATGCTAATTTAGTTTAAATCTGATGCAGTCCTCCAGTCCCAGTTCATATGCACACTTTTGACATGCTTCAGACCAGATGCATGCTCCACTTCTGTGCACAATGTTCATGAACTTGCATACATCACAGTGTTTCAAGCTTATGCATTCTGCATCTCTCAGCTGTCTTTCATCTGAAGCCATATCCTCCAGGGTCTAAACAGGTGTAGGTTTCCGTCTCTGTGTGGGAGACCAGATATTGCAAGGAGGCCAGTAAGGGGCCCTCTTCTCTTCCCTTTGGCCAAAGGAGACCTAAGACCCCAATACCAGTGACACTGCCCTGCGGCCGGTGCTGTCCTTTGGATGAGACCGCGTAGACAGAGGTCTTATCTCTCTGTTGTTACTAAACATCTCATGGCACTTATGGCATGAGTAGGGGTGTTGACCCTGCTTCTCCTGGCTATATTTCCAAGCCTAAGCATGGGAAAGCGCTTCTACGCACTATGTAAATCCAACTCATTATCATACGCCACCTGGGTAGGATGTATGGGGACCAATATCGTATTTGTTTTGTAAGAATGGTGCATGTCGCAAAATATAAGAATGAGACCAATATATGTATTTTGCAAATTTTGTATAAATTTTTTATTTAACCTTTATTTAACCAGGTAAGCCAGTTGAGAACAAGTTCTCATTTACAACTGCGACCTGGCCAAGATAAAGCAAAGCAGTGCGATAAAAACAACAACACAGAGTTACATATGGGGTAAACAAAACATAAAGTCAAAAATACAACAGAAAATATATATACAGTGTGTGCGAATGTAGTAAATTATGGAGGTAAGGCAATAAATAGGCCATAGTGCAAAATAGTTACAATTTCGTATTAACACTGGAATGATAGATGTGCAAAAGATGATGTGCAAATAGAGATACTGGGGTGCAAATTAGCAAAATAATGTGTGTGTGTGTGGTAGTAGGAGTAATAGTTGGCCATTATTTCTTTGAACATCTCAGTTTGGGCAGCAGCCACTGAAGAAACCTGTCAATCAAAAACAACAGGAGAATAAATAGTATTATAAACTGGTTGATTCGAGCCCTGAATGCTGATTGGCTGACAGCCGTGGTATGTCAGACCGTATACCACAGGTATGACAAAACATTTATTTTTACTGCTCTAATTACATTGGTAACCAGTTTATCATAGCAATAAGGGAACTCGGGGGTATGTGGAATATGGCCAATTTACCACGGCTAAGGGCTGTATCCAGCCCTTAAGAACAGCCCTTAGACGTGGTAGGTTGGCCATATACAACACCCCCTCGTGCCTTATTGCTTAAGTTTGCATTAACACATCAGACAGCTGCTCTTTCTCTGCTACCTCATTCTATTTCTCTAATTCTCTAGTCTAGTATTCCCTGTTTATATTCCACTTCTCCCTCATTTATTTCCTCACCTCTTCCTCAGACTCTTCTTTTCCTCTTTCTTGTGCTCCTCCTTACTTTCTCCAACATTTTCTATCTGTTGCATCTTATTGGCCTTCTCTTGCTTCACTCGTTTTTTGGCCTTGCCCTTCTTTTTCTTATTGATCTTCCCTTCCTGAATATTTTGGACAAGGAGAAAAAGTAATGTAAGCTTATGGGTTTTCTCTTCTCTTGAGCTACTATATCTAGAGATATGCTATACTGTAGAAGGACATACGGACAAGATTCCCATCTTGTATTTCCTCTCACCTGTGGGGCCACTCCTGCCATTTCCTGCGCCATTTCTTGGAGCAGCTTCCTGCCAGTCTCACTCAGGTTGGTGATGGGGGCCAGGCGAATAATCTGTACAGACAAAGGGTCAAACCATTGAGATGTGACACACACACAAACAAATGTAAGAGACGCCTACCAGTTGATGGTCCTTCAGTGGAACTTGTGGTTCCTTTGGAGGCTCTGGAAAGTCGTCAGTAGAGGCATCATTGCCATCATCACGCTGTGTGTCAGAGAGCTAGCTGGTCATAGTCCATTCTCCACATTCAGTGAAAGAGTTACTCAAATACATGGTGCAGAACTTATCGGCTCTATCAATGTAATTGTCTGCATAATTTCCAATCCGCCATATATATATATATTATTATATATTTTTTTGTATGCAGAACTTACCAGGAAGTCTGACTCATCGAAGGAGTGGAGAGACAGATCGTCGTCCTCTACCATATCCCTCACTTCAAGCTTTGTCACCTTTCCATCCTCCTCATCCTTAACTTTCAGCAGTGGTGTCCTCCTTCCATGATCCTCATCATCACACTGTGTATCAGAGTCAGCTAGTCAGAGACCATCCTCCTCACAGTGATGTCACTCAACAAAGACATGGACGGTAGGGTACAACTCTTACCTCAGATTCACAGTCAGTAAAGGAGTCGATGGAAAAGTCATCGGAGTTGGAGGACGAGATCACCTCATCATAATTTTTCTCTATCAGCCGAGTCACCTTTCCAGACTGAGGAGACAGCGAAAGGCATGTACTCATGGCAGCCATAGAATACACTGGCACCAACATGGTTTACAAGTAGTGAGTAATACATGGGTAACTGAAAATGCAAGTGTATTGAAATGCAATAAATGCAACTCCAATAACATTAGGGATGGAGATAAAGACCTTCCATAGTATAGGAATCTTTAAAATGTCGAATGGATGATTATCAATTCAACTAAGCCAACCAAAATGGCCATATGAATCAAAAGATTGATCTATCTGTTGTCTCTGTGGGAACAGCATAGATGTGTGACCTGGCTGAGAGGCTCTGGATTGATATTCCATCCATCCCCAGATGTCTGGTCCTGCCCACAGCTCACAATGATTGGCTGTTAACAGTAAAAAATGAATTAAACACTGCTTTGCTCATTTTGGCCATGGAAATAACTTGAATTATGTATCAATAAATATCAAAAGTACTGTTATGTGGTTGAATTTGAATGTGACTTACAGGCCTTTTGTGGATCTTAGTGGTCTGCACTGAAGTAGACTGTCAAGACAGCATTCAATGTGGTTAGATAGGGAGGGATATCTGCATTTGCTTTTATTGTGATAACTGCAGTTTGTACATGCAGCATGTATAACTAATGCGTATGTGTTATTGTTTTCAGGTCAGATATTACTTACAGGCTTTGGCCTTCTGCGCACCTTGCCGGTTGGCCACAACACAGAATCAGGGGTGTTCACCCTCACTGGATTCAACTGTCAACACAACACTCACTTTAAAATGTGATAATATAACAAAAACAGAACAAATAAATAAATATGTTATATTTACCACATAAGGGCGGCGCCTTAAAGCTCTTTTGATTCTCTCATCATTACGATCCATCTTGCTTTCTGAGGGAAACATTTCCATCAATTGATTGACACAAAACATAAAGCATATCCTGACACACACACACACACACACACACACACAAAGATGGCATCCACAATGGCACCCTATTCCCTATCTATCTATCTATCTATCTATCTATCTATCTATCTATCTATCTATCTATCTATCTATCTATCTATATATATATATATATATATATATATATATATATATATATATATATATATATAAGGCACCCTGTATATATTATACAGGTTGGGAAGGCTGTGCATCAAAAGGCCAAAGGTTACCTGCAGCAACCTGAGTGAAGAAAGCGATTGTACAGATGAAATCACATCTGAACACAGTTTATGTAGTGAATTAATGCTTGGCACGTCATAAAATGTAACCAAGCATAAACGTCACAAGCAAAAGGCTTGTTTGGATACGGTCTGTTTGTATTTTTTTGGTCATTTAGCAGACGCTCTTATCCAGAGCGACTTACAGGAGCAATTAGGGTTAAGTGCCTTGCTCAAGGGTACATCGACAGATTTTTCACCTAGTCGGCTCGGGGATTGGAACCAGCGACCTTTCGGATACTGGCACAACGCTCTTACCCACTAAGCTACCTTCCCACTGGTTGTAGCTAACTGAATAACGAAAGTGATGTGCATATATCCTACTGACTGAGAAATGGTTGTGTGGATGGTTGGTTCGACGTTTTACATAGGCCAACAGGAAATCATTAGGAATTAACCATTCCTTGCCAATATATATATATATATTTTATTTTTTTTGCACTTGGAGAAACAATCATTAAGGGACCACAATGGAAGTAGTTGGTTTTATTGTGTTGTCCCTGACACGTTTTATTTTATTAAACGGTTTTAATTATTTTATTTAAGTGTCAAATCAAATATATCTATCTGGCTTTCTATATAACTCAAATGGGCTGCTGAGGACACTTTGATCATCACATTTCAGGCACAAGTCAGCAGGTGGCAGTGTCTTTAAATGCAGCACTGCCTTAGTGCACTTCATGATCTGCAGATCAGTAATTTTGTGGTTGTGAATGTGATTTATCCAAATGCGGTAGTCCAGTACATTTGTTTTGGCTTAGCAAACTAGCTACCCCCAGTTTTAGCTAAAATGTCCCCTGTAGCTCAGTTGGTAGAGCATGGCGCTTCCAACGCCAGGGTTGAGGATTCGTTTCCCACGGGGGGCCAGTATGAAAATGTATGTACTAACTGTAAGTCGCTCTGGATAAGAGCGTCTGCTAAATGACTAAATTGTAAGAAGTGTTGTGCAATATTGGAGGACAGGTGTCGTAACTGACATTTTTGTATTGTGCTTGATTATCCACTAGTAGTTTGACAAATATGCACTGAGCATCAAAATTATCTCCCGAATAGTTTTGAAAGAATTTAGGGTGAGCTGTTGTAACTTCTCAAGGGATATGTTCTGTGTTGGATTGTGATGTTATGCCTTTCATTGACGCCTGGTATGTCTGCACCCTAACACAAGGCAATGGTGTTCCGGAACTGTTGATGTATTGAAAGTACTGTTGTGTAAACAAATTGGTTGTATTATCACCTCCCGCAATATAAGGGACATGTAAGCATTTCTTCCTTGAGTTCTTCCCTATGAAATCAGAGGTGGATCTCCCCTGCAGCTGCTCGTATTAAATATGTTTCTATTATATCGTCAAATAGCCTCTGCCTTAATCTTGGATCGAATTTTCCACAACAATGTGGTTCAGAGGTTCAAGAGTTCACGAGTGGCATTGTTTCTGTCATTATAGTATCCTTTGTTTTGTTTACTGTAACTACATATTTCGGTTTATCAGAGGATGCCTTCAGTCTTGGAACTACAGTTTTTGGCAATGGGCATGGTAAATTAGCAAGGAGGGGCTAGGTGAATCAAGAGTCATATGCTCGGTAGCTAGCTACTTTGAATGGGAGTGTTGTAACGTTATCTAGCTTGCTACAATTTGTAGCTAACGTTAAAGACGTAAAAGATGGTGCCAGTAGGCTACAGCGGCAAGCAAGAGCACAACACATCAATGCCACTGATGTCTGTCAACCCTATAATTTCCGTTTTAATCCTGTCCTATTCCAGTACACAAACTCATCACATATTCCTTCCGCTACAAGACAGTGACCCAGCTACTCCTAAGCATTGGGGTTCTGGTGCCCCTCTGTGGTGGTATTGAGAAGAGTGTGGGCACTGTTCGTGTCCTCATGTTTCAGCTGCTCTCTATCAGCACAGGGGTGTTGTACACCATCCTGGGGCTGGTACTGTTTGGTGCATCTTCCCAGAATCAAGTGGAGGGGTTAGTTCCTGTATCCCTCTCCCTTATGGGTATGGCCACAGTGCACTCCCGTATGGTTAAGGGCTTTCTTTTTGGAGTCAGTGTATCCATGTTAGCCCTGCCCTGACTGTTTCTGCTCATCGTAATACTTTTGGTCCCACAAACTGTCTTCCTCTGCAACGTCATCATTGCAGGGCAGGATCTGTATCCTTACTCCAACCTCATTGTGGTTGAAAATAACTGTGATACACTCTGCAGTGTGTCACAGCTTTAAGTGTGCGTAGTAGTATAGTTAAGTTGTAATATTTGTGTGTGTTGTATATGCTTGAAATGTTTGTTGAGTCCTCATGCTGAACATTATGGGATGTTTGGTTAGGAAAATCTTGCATCACTGCGTCACACATTCTCTTTATCTTGCTCTGGTGAAACAGACGGAAAGGGCTGGCTCTCACTTCTAGACATGTCTGATGCTAGGGCATCAGTGCTGGACAAGAAGATGCCTTTCAGGCTGCTGAGGACCATTGGTGTCCTGTATGTCCCTGCATCAACAGAGGAGAGAAGGAAGACGGTCCACCCACCGTGAGTACTGAGAAAGCGCTAAACGCATTATTTATCCTACAAGACAAGAGGTCATTAAATTAACATGATTTTTGGGTGCAAGCCAGAGAACATGATGTTCTACAGTATAATGAGGTGCAGTTTTAATAGAGGATCCTCAGCTGTAATTGAATACTGTACAATAGACACCTAGTGGTCCCCCATGATTCAATAGAGAATCACTGTTTAGTTAGATAAGCGCCCCTTAATCTCTCCACATTCTCATTGGTTGCAGAATCATTCCATCCCCAGGCTCCTACCCAGTCCACGCCCACGCTCCAGTTTCCTCCAATCTACAGGCTACCGAGACCACACCAAAGACATTTGAAGGCTGGGCCAACTCATACTATACACAGGGGAGCCCTGTTCAGCTCTCAGGTTATTATGGTCACAACCATGGATATGTCCTCAAGCATAGCTTTGGGCCAAGTCATGGACATAGTCACTAACACAGCTCCGGCCATGGACACAGTCATGGGCACACATATGCCTCTCAAACCACTAGTCACTGGGATCCAGTGGCTCAACATCTACATTCTCAACATTCCCACCTCAGTCCACTGTCTGTGTCTGTCAGTGCCCCCCAGAGTTTCACAGCAAACATGCCAGAGTCACTGCCAGGATCTGTGATGGTTCACCCAGGGGCACCTGTGTCTTCACTGACCGTTTGATGACATAGAAAACACATTGAATGACAGAGCTATCTCATATGTTATACGTTGAGATATAATATGCTTGGACATGGGGTTTGAGGCAGTACTTAAAGGTACACGGTTTCTTCACTGATGATTTTGGTTTCAAGAAACAAGCAGGCTCAAAATGTTCAAGGTCAAATCAATACAAGAAGGTTTTGATTGTCAGTTGATTGTAAGACCACTCCTTTTGGCTTGTACTTTGCGTTTTTCTACACATACTGTAGACAAATCTCTTGGCACTCTTGATATATCAGGCATTTTATATTACACTTTCACTGATTTATTCAGTTTTCCTTTACTTAACTACTTACAGCAATTAAATAGCATCCCCTCACCAGTAAATTAGATCCATTACATGCAGTTTGTTTGGCAATCAACATTATTGTAAATTGAGGAGCAGGGAGCAGTGGGTGAGGTTATCAAGAGTGTGGGCTATAAGGGCAGATTATGATGTAATCTTTAGAAAATGAGGCAGTTGTGCACAGTAAAGAGAAGCCATGAATGACAACCAAGACTAAATATAGCAAATCAATGATTATTATTTCTTTACAAATGCATGCTTTCAAGTTATACTGTTTATATACAAATAGCTATTTTGCATATACAACTGGATCAAGTGGTAAGAGTCATGTAACAGGTCATGATGGAACACGTTATTCGATATCAGTAATGCAAGAGAAAAAGTTAAAAGGCACACAATTCTTCAATGAAAACATGAACCCTGCCATATCACTACAATAGTTTAGGGGTTTCTCTATTAAAAGAAACACCAAAAGGACAGCTGAACATCACCCTTATATCATCCACTTCATTTCATACAGTTAATGTTCAACAGAACCTCAGAAAATTGAAGTAAATATTCTGTATTAGACCTTCAACCATCAGCATAGAAAGATAAAACCTACATAAAATGCTTACTGGGTGTACAAAACATTAGGAACGCCTGCTCTTTCCATGACATAGCTTTCACCTGGATTTACCTGGTCTGTCTATGATCCCTTGTTGATGTCACTTGTTAAATCCACTTCAATTAGTGTAGATGAAGGGCAGGAGACACATTAAAGGAGGATTTTTAAGTCTTGCTACAATTGAGACATGGATTGTGTGTGTGTGCCATTTAGAAGGTAAATGGGGAAGACAAAAGATTGAAGTGCCTTTAAACGGGGTATGGTAGTAGGTTCCAGGTGCACCGGGTTGAGTGTGTCAAGAACTGCAACGCTGCTGTGTTTTTCACGCTCAACAGTTTCCCGTGTATCAAGAATGGTCCACCACCCAAAGGACATCCAGACAACTTGACAACTGTGGGAAGCATTGGAGTCAACATGGGCCAGCATCCCTGTGGAATGCTTTCGACACCTTGTAGAGTCCATGCCCCGACGAATTGAGGCTGTTCTGAAGGCAAAAGGGGGCGGGTGGAACTCAATATTAGGAAGGTGTTCCTAATGTTTTGTACACTCAGTACTGTACTGTACACATCCCAGAATTAGTGATTATCAGAACACACATAAATGACAGTTAATAGACGTATTCATGTTATACTGCAAGTGCACATACAACCAACACATATTGCATTGCCTAAATGCCGTGGTAGTGTTCATCTAAATGTGACTAGTTGGCACTCAGCCTTACAGTCAGAGAGCATGAGAAAAGAACACCTGGACATTTTTACAGTTTACCACCATTGAATCTAAGACCTATTCTTTAATGAACCGATGAAGAACAAGGCTCAATGACTAAATAGTTACTGCAATTTAAATGTACAAATTTAACAGTACATGGTACAATATGAATGTGCTACAAGTATGCATACAGTGGAAGTCGGAAGTTTACATACACCTTAGCCAAATACATTTAAACTCAGTTTTTCACAATTCCTGACATTTAGTCCTAGTAAAAATTCAAATTCTTAGGTCAGTTAGGATCACCACTATATTTTAAGAATGTGAAATGTCAGAATAATAGTAGAGAGAATGATTTATTTCAGCTTTTATTTCTTTCATCACATTCCCAGTGGGTCAGAAGTTTACATACACTCAATTAGTATTTGGTAGCATTGACTTTAAATTGCTTAACTTGGGTCAAACGTTTCGGGTAGCCTTCCACAAGCTTCCCACAATAAGTTGGGTGAATTTTGGCCCATTCCTCCTGACAGAGCTGGTGTAACTGAGTCAGGTTTGTAGGCCTCCTTGCTCGCACACGCTTTTTCAGTTCTGCCCACACATTTTCTATAGGATTGAGGTCAGGGCTTTGTGATGGCCACTCCAATACCTTGACTTTGTTGTCCTTAAGCCATTTTACCACAACTTTGGAAGTATGCTTGGGGTCATTGTCCATTTGGAAGACCCATTTGCGACCAAGCTTTAACTTCCTGACTGATGTCTTGAGATGTTGCTTCAATATATCCACATCATTTTCCTTCCTCATGATGCCATCTATTTTGTGAAGTGCACCAGTCCCTCCTGCAGCAAAGCACCCCAACAGCATGATGCTGCCACCCCCGTGCTTCACGGTTGGGATGGTGTTCTTCGGCTTGCAAGCTTCCCCCTTTTTCCTCCAAACATAACGATGGTCATAATGGCCAAACAGTTCCATTTTTGTTTAATCAGACTAGAGGACATTTCTCCAAAAAGTACGATCTTTGTCCCCATGTGCAGTTGCAAACCGTAGTCTGGCTTTTTTATGGCGGTTTTGGAGCAGTGGCTTCTTCCTTGCTGAGCGACCTTTCAGGTTATGTCAATATAGGACTCGTTTTACTGTGGATATAGATACTTTTGTACCCGTTAACTCCAGCATCTTCACAAGGTCCTTTGCTGTTGTTCTGGGATTGATTTGCAAAGTACGTTCATCTCTAGGAGACAGAACGCGTCTCCTTCCTGAGCGGTATGATGGCTGCGTGGTCCCATGGTGTTTATACTTGCCTACTATTGTTTGTCCAGATGAACGTGGTACCTTCAGGCGTTTGGAAATTGCTCCCTAGGATGAACCAGACTTGTGGAGGTCTACAGTTTTTTTCTGAGGTCTTGGCAGATTTCTTTTGATTTTCCCATGATGTCAAGCAAAGAGACACTGAGTTTGAAGGTAGGCCTTGAAATACATCCACAGGTACACCTCCAGTTGACTCAAATGATGTCAATTAGCCTGTCAGAAGCTTCTAAAGCCATGATATCATTTTCTGGAATTTTCCAAGCTGTTTAAAGGCACAGTCAACTTAGTGTATGTAAACTTCTGACCCACTGGAATTGTGATACAGTGAATTATACGTGAAATAATCTGTCTATAAACAATTGTTGGAAAAATTACTTGTGTCATGCACAAAGTAGATGTCCTAACCGACTTGCCAAAACTATAGTTTGTTGACAATAAATTTGTGGAGTGGTTGAAAAACGAGTTTTAATGACTCCAACCTAAGTGTAAACTTCCGTCTTCAACTGTATTTTACTCTAATCTTGCTCTGCTCTCTGTATTTACACAACCTTCCTAGGGCATCTGAATAGGCGGCCATGTTGAATTTGTAAATACATTCACAGACGGCAAATATATAATGCTTTCAATGCCTTAGACGTCAAATTAGTTAATATACAAGAAAAAACGCCTTGTGGGGATCTTCACAGCATGATAAATGTCCTGACGCAATATTTCATATCATAATCACCTCTGTTTTCGCCTACATGGGACCAACACTTTACAAAATATATCCAGCCACCAGAGGTTACACCACCTCAGGCTAGGGAATGAATAAAGCGAACAATAATAAAACATTCCAAACCCCTTATTACAGTGAGAGGCACATCTAATCTATTAACAATAATACAACTATACACATAAAAAAAGAAAACCGAAATAGATTTCACTCTGACTTAACCTTACGCTCAGTGACATGCGTTGAGGTCGGTGGCTATTATCAAAGCCAGATTTACTCACAAATAAACCTTGATGAAGCCCAAGTTCACCGTAGAATAGGTTACAGTAGCTCCAACAACCAGAGTGACATAGGCTATTAACTGAAATTGACAAACAATTTTAACCAAATGTAAATAACAATGTAGCCAAGCTACACAAGCGATAGCCTCTGATGGCGGCATACTTCATATAATCCGATAAAATGACACACTGTTAAGCTCAGCCATAAATCGATGTAGCATCCACAGTTATAACTGATAGGTGGCACTAAAAGACCAATATATGGACACATAGACTTTATTGCACATTTATTAAAAATAAAAAAATGAAAATACCTTATTTACATTAGTATTCAGACCCTTTGCTATGAGACTCGAAATTGAGCTCAGGTGCATCCTGTTTCCATTGATCATCCTGAAGATTTTTCTACAACTTGATTGGAGTCCACCTGTGGTAAATTCAATTGATTGGACATGATTTGGAAAGGCACACACCTGTCTATATAAGGTCCCACAGTTGACTGTGCATGTCTGAAAAAAAGCCATGAGGATGAAGGAATTGTCCGTAGAGCTCCGAGACAGGATTGTTTCGAGGCACAGATCTGGGGAAGGGTACCAAAAAATGTCTGCAGCATTGAAGGTCCCCAAGGAGACAGTGGCCTCCATCATTCTTAAATGGAAGAAGTTTGAAACCACCAAGAATCGTCCTAGAGCTGGCCGCCCGGCCAAACTGAGCAATCGGGGGAGAAGGGTCAAAGAGGTGACCAAGAACCCGATGGTCACTCTGACAGAGCTCCAGATTTTCTCTGTGGAGATGGGAGAACCTACCAGAAGGACAACCATCTCTGCAGCACTCCACCAATCAGGCCTTTATGGTAGAGTGGCCCGACAGAAGCCACTCCTCAGTAAAAGGCACATGACAGCCCGCTTGGAGTTTGCCAAAAGGCAGCTAAAAGACTCTCAGACCATGAGAAACAAGATTTTCTGGTCTGATGAAATCAAGATTGAACTCTTTGGCCTGAATGCCAAGCGTCAAGTCTGGAGGAAACCTGGCACCATCCCTACGGTGAAGCATGGTGGTGGCAGCATCATGCTGTGGGGATGTTTCTCAGTGGCAAGGACTGGGAAACTAATCAGGATCGAGGGACAGATGAATGGCGCGAAGTATAGAGAGATCCTTGATGAAAACATCTCCAGAGCACTCAGGACCTCAGACTTCGGCGAAGGTTCACCTTCCAACAGGTCAACGACACAAAGCACACAGCCAGGACAATGCAGGAGTGGCTTCGGGACAAGCCTCTGAATGTCCTTGAGTGGCCCAGCCAGAGCCCAGACTTGAACCCGATCGAACATCTCTGAAAAGACCTGATAACAGCTGTGCAGCAACGCTCCCCATCCCCATCCAACCTTACAGAACTTGAGAGGATCTTCAGAGAAAAATGGGAGAAACTCCCCAAATACAGGTGTGCCAGACTTGTAGCATCATACCCAAGAAGACTCGAGGCTGTAATCGCTGCCAAAGATGCTTGAACAAAGTACTGAGGAAAGGGTCTGAATAATATGTACGTGTGATATTTTCAGTTTTGGGGGGGCTTTTCATACTTTTTATTTTTATCGATTACCACAGGGTAAGCATTGCCTACCCTGACTGCATGTCACTGCCTGCATTAAATTACTAGCAAGTATCCATCAGGACAACCAACTATAGATGTTTGTAATGTATAAAGTTTAATTAGGAGAGGGAGACAGACCGTGTTCACCATGGCCAGCGCCAGGCCACTCTGTGGCGGTGCCAGCAGGGCTGGTTACTGAGGCAGGTGCAGCAGACTCCCAGACGGGCAGAGGGGAGCGCCAGCACTGACAGTTTCCTGGCAACCTCACTCCTCTCGGACACTTTACTATACATGCGATTGAGACGCGCTCAGCAGTGAGTGAGCTGCACACACCTTAGGGGGAAAAGAGGAGAGATGAGAGGAAAAGAGTGAGGAGTCTCATCTTACCCAAGAACAGGCTTGATACAACCTGGACTTTACTAGGTAGACCTGTGCTCATCTCATTTCTCCCAAAGGTAAAAATGTAATAGACCAAATGATAGCAGAGTAATGTTTCATACAAAACATGGGAAATGAAGGTATACAAAGCCTCACAAACACTTTTCCAATTAGAGAACAAATCCATTGTTTACCAGACTACTGTAATATGTTTTTCGCTCAGCATATTGTGTACGAGCATCTTGACATTTTGTAATTCTTTCTCAATTATTTGTATTTGGACATGACACTCCTTACCCAGGACATTATAGACAGCCCCTTGCTGACTGAAGCCTCCCAGCTGGTCCAGAACACTCTGCCTCCTCTTCTTCAGGGTGCTGGCATCAACAAATACCCTGCACACAAGACAAGCACGGTGACGTCAAACAAACAACAGAGAAAATATGGCCCAAATGGAAAGAATCCAGATCTCTAAAAGTCAGAACCTTTTTCATTCTGCTGCTTCACCCCATACTAAAAGAACATAATACCGTGGACCCCCCTGGGACTCTGATGTAAATGTAGTCCTCAAGCTCAGGGGATCCACCAATGAAGAAGCGTCTCAGTTCTGACACTGTTCCTGTGGTCTCCACGTATGACACATTATTGTATGCTTCCCTATGGGATACAGACACACACAGTCAGAGTAGATCATCATTTACGCTACTTTCAGAAAACAATTCTGACTGTCATTATACACATATACACACCTTACCAGGGGTGGAAGGAATGACCAGGTAGCCATAGCCTTCATTTCTGTAGTGCTGCCAGAAGTACAGAACTGGCCATTGGGGGAGGGATTCTATTATAAAATAATTAATAATAATGCATGTTACAAATTCCATTTTATGATAACTGTTATCAGGAATACAATATAAACTAAATATTTATATTGAAATAAATATTAATACAATATACACTCACCCTCTATCTCATCCTGTCTGACGATGTTCTGGCCCATATCTAGCCACTTCGAAAATAACATCTACTCAACTAAGATGCATCTAACTTCATCTTGCTGTTTCAAAACAGTGTTAATACCTGATTGAGCCGGTGAGTTGAGGGTGTCCAGCTCAATGCCTTTCCTCTCCGGTTGAGCCAAAACCTTTTGCTGAAGGTGTTGGGAGAGGGCTGCTGTAGAGGTGACTCTCTGAATACGGATCCTGTAAACACCATTGTAAATATAAACAAAGTAAACAACATTCTAGCTAACTATTTGCCATGTTTCCCTGGCAAACTCAGTCAGGGTTCAGGTCAAACAATATAATGGGTGTTCATCGTCATCTGCTTTTAGAGCTAACTTTATGGCAATACAAGGAATAAAAGCCACACAAAGGCCAACTGCAACTTACTTAATTGTAAGGTATTTCACAGTATCCCGGGTGTCAGTGCTCCAGCCGTCTGCCATGTTGTAACGTTAGGAACCTTTTTGATGGCTAGCTAGGTTAGTAGCAACGGACACACACGCGCGCTCTGTATAAAGCAGCAAGATGGTTACCAGCAGGATATTTAGCCAATTCGCTAGCTAGCCAATTTTGCAGCTAGCTAGTACTTTTCACAAGCGTCTGCTCTTTGCATAGGAACAACAGTCTTTTTTTTGTGTGTGTATTTCTAAAAATATATATATTTTAAATGTATTTTTCATTAAATTGTTTATATTGATTAATTTTGTTTTTGTTGTTATTATTATTTTATTTTATTTTTATTAACAACAAATCAATACAAAAAGTACATGGGGAACACAAATGTATATAAAGAAAATACAAAGGACATTTGCGCTAGGTGGTACAATATCACATTACACAAGGACATTAATGGACAACTATTTATTGGTGCACTACTGCCACCTATCGTTGGATCCAGTCCAGGACAGCAGAATAAAAAACACCCACTGATAATATGTAACGTTTACATTTTACATTTACATTTAAGTCATTTAGCAGACGCTCTTATCCAGAGCGACTTACAAATTGGTGCATTCAACTTAGCCAGTGTAATGTCAGAACAATAATTGTTCCCGTGCTGTAAAAGGTTTAAGAACCATTGATGTAATTAAGAAAAATATCTGTCTGACACAAATAATTGCAATTTCTAAAGTTTTATTGGAAATACATGTTTCAAACAGCACAAGTCAAGTACAGATGGGTGTAGCTACATCAGATAAATTCTAATTTAGTTTAAATGTGATGCAGTCCTCCAGTCCCAGTTCATATGCACACTTTTGACATGCTTCAGACCAGATGCATGCTCCACTTCTGTGCACAATGTTCATGAACTTGCATACATCACAGTGTTTCAAGCTTATGCATTCTGCATCTCTCAGCTGTCTTTCATCTGAAGCCATATCCTCCAGGGTCTAAACAGGTGTAGGTTTCCGTCTCTGTGTGGGAGACCAGATATTGCAAGGAGGCCAGTAAGGGGCCCTCTTCTCTTCCCTTTGGCCAAAGGAGACATAAGACCCCAATACCAGTGACACTGCCCTGCGGCCGGTGCTGTCCTTTGGATGAGACCGCGTAGACAGAGGTCTTATCTCTCTGTTGTTACTAAACATCTCATGGCACTTATGGCATGAGTAGGGGTGTTGACCCTGCTTCTCCTGGCTATATTTCCAAGCCTAAGCATGGGAAAGCGCTTCTACGCACTATGTAAATCCAACTCATTATCATACGCCACCTGGGTAGGATGTATGGGGACCAATATCGTATTTGTTTTGTAAGAATGGTGCATGTCGCAAAATATAAGAATGAGACCAATATATGTATTTTGCACATTTTTTATTAATTTTTTATTTAACCTTTATTTAACCAGGTAAGCCAGTTGAGAACAAGTTCTCATTTACAACTGCGACCTGGCCAAGATAAAGCAAAGCAGTGCGATAAAAACAACAACACAGAGTTACATATGGGGTAAACAAAACATAAAGTCAAAAATACAACAGAAAATATATATACAGTGTGTGCGAATGTAGTAAATTATGGAGCTAAGGCAATAAATAGGCCATAGTGCAAAATAGTTACAATTTCGTATTAACACTGGAATGATAGATGTGCAAAAGATGATGTGCAAATAGAGATACTGGGGTGAAAATTAGCAAAATAATGTGTGTGTGTGTGGTAGTAGGAGTAATAGTTGGCCATTATTTCTTTGAACATCTCAGTTTGGGCAGCAGCCACTGAAGAAACCTGTCAATCAAAAACAACAGGAGAATAAATAGTATTATAAACTGGTTGATTCCAGCCCTGAATGCTGATTGGCTGACAGCCGTGGTATGTCAGACCGTATACCACAGGTATGACAAAACATTTATTTTTACTGCTCTAATTACATTGGTAACCAGTTTATCATAGCAATAAGGGAACTCGGGGGTATGTGGAATATGGCCAATTTACCACGGCTAAGGGCTGTATCCAGGCACGACGCTCTGCGTCGTGCTTAAGAACAGCCCTTAGACGTGGTAGGTTGGCCATATACAACACCCCCTCGTGCCTTATTGCTTAAGTTTGCATTAACACATCAGACAGCTGCTCTTTCTCTGCTACCTCATTCTATTTCTCTAATTCTCTAGTCTAGTATTCCCTGTTTATATTCCACTTCTCCCTCATTTATTTCCTCACCTCTTCCTCAGACTCTTCTTTTCCTCTTTCTTGTCCTCCTCCTTACTTTCTCCAACATTTTCTATCTGTTGCATCTTATTGGCCTTCTCTTGCTTCACTCGTTTTTTGGCCTTGCCCTTCTTTTTCTTATTGATCTTCCCTTCCTGAATATTTTGGACAAGGAGAAAAAGTAATGTAAGCTTATGGGTTTTCTCTTCTCTTGAGCTACTATATCTAGAGATATGCTATACTGTAGAAGGACATACGGACAAGATTCCCTTCTTGTATTTCCTCTCACCTGTGGGGCCACTCCTGCCATTTCCTGCGCCATTTCTTGGAGCAGCTTCCTGCCAGTCTCACTCAGGTTGGTGATGGGGGCCAGGCGAATAATCTGTACAGACAAAGGGTCAAACCATTGAGATGTGACACACACACAAACAAATGTAAGAGACGCCTACCAGTTGATGGTCCTTCAGTGGAACTTGTGGTTCCTTTGGAGGCTCTGGAAAGTCGTCAGTAGAGGCATCATTGCCATCATCACGCTGTGTGTCAGAGAGCTAGCTGGTCATAGTCCATTCTCCACATTCAGTGAAAGAGTTACTCAAATACATGGTGCAGAACTTATGGGCTCTATCAATGTAATTGTCTGCATAATTTCCAATCCGCCATATATATATATATTATTATATATTTTTTTGTATGCAGAACTTACCAGGAAGTCTGACTCATCGAAGGAGTGGAGAGACAGATCGTCGTCCTCTACCATATCCCTCACTTCAAGCTTTGTCACCTTTCCATACTCCTCATCCTTAACTTTCAGCAGTGGTGTCCTCCTTCCATGATCCTCATCATCACACTGTGTATCAGAGTCAGCTAGTCAGAGACCATCCTCCTCACAGTGATGTCACTCAACAAAGACATGGACGGTACGGTACAACTCTCTTACCTCAGATTCACAGTCAGTAAAGGAGTCGATGGAAAAGTCATCGGAGTTGGAGGACGAGATCACCTCATCATAATTTTTCTCTATCAGCCGAGTCACCCTTCCAGACTGAGGAGACAGCGAAAGGCATGTACTCATGGCAGCCATAGAATACACTGGCACCAACATGGTTTACAAGTAGTGAGTAATACATGGGTAACTGAAAATGCAAGTGTATTGAAATGCAATAAATGCAACTCCAATAACATTAGGGATAGAGATAAAGACCTTCCATAGTATAGGAATCTTTAAAATGTCGAATGGATGATTATCAATTCAACTAAGCCAACCAAAATGGCCATATGAATCAAAATATTGATCTATCTGTTGTCTCTGTGGGAACAGCATAGATGTGTGACCTGGCTGAGAGGCTCTGGATTGATATTCCATCCATCCCCAGATGTCTGGTCCTGCCCACAGCTCACAATGATTGGCTGTTAACAGTAAAAAATGAATTAAACACTGCTTTGCTCATTTTGGCCATGGAAATAACTTGAATTATGTATCAATAAATATCAAAAGTACTGTTATGTGGTTGAATTTGAATGTGACTTACAGGCCTTTTGTGGATCTTAGTGGTCTGCACTGAAGTAGACTGTCAAGACAGCATTCAATGTGGTTAGATAGGGAGGGATATCTGCATTTGCTTTTATTGTGATAACTGCAGTTTGTACATGCAGCATGTATAACTAATGCGTATGTGTTATTGTTTTCAGGTCAGATATTACTTACAGGCTTTGGCCTTCTGCGCACCTTGCCGGTTGGCCACAACACAGAATCAGGGGTGTTCACCCTCACTGGATTCAACTGTCAACACAACACTCACTTTAAAATGTGATAATATAACAAAAACAGAACAAATAAATAAATATGTTATATTTACCACATAAGGGCGGCGCCTTAAAGCTCTTTTGATTCTCTCATCATTACGATCCATCTTGCTTTCTGAGGGAAACATTTCCATCAATTGATTGACACAAAACATAAAGCATATCCTGACACACACACACACACACACACACACACAAAGATGGCATCCACAATGGCACCCTATTCCCTATCTATCTATCTATCTATCTATCTATCTATCTATCTATCTATCTATCTATCTATCTATCTATCTATCTATCTATCTATCTATATAATATATATATATATATATATATATATATATATATATATATATATATATATATATATAATATAAGGCACCCTGTATATATTATACAGGTTGGGAAGGCTGTGCATCAAAAGGCCAAAGGTTACCTGCAGCAACCTGAGTGAAGAAAGCGATTGTACAGATGAAATCACATCTGAACACATTTATGTAGTGAATTAATGCTTGGCACGTCATAAAATGTAACCAAGCATAAACGTCACAAGCAAAAGGCTTGTTTGGATACGGTCTGTTTGTATTTTTTTGGTCATTTAGCAGACGCTCTTATCCAGAGCGACTTACAGGAGCAATTAGGGTTAAGTGCCTTGCTCAAGGGTACATCGACAGATTTTTCACCTAGTCGGCTCGGGGATTGGAACCAGCGACCTTTCGGATACTGGCACAACGCTCTTACCCACTAAGCTACCTTCCCACTGGTTGTAGCTAACTGAATAACGAAAGTGATGTGCATATATCCTACTGACTGAGAAATGGTTGTGTGGATGGTTGGTTCGACGTTTTACATAGGCCAACAGGAAATCATTAGGAATTAACCATTCCTTGCCAATATATATTTTTTATTTTTTATTTTTTTTGCACTTGGAGAAACAATCATTAAGGGACCACAATGGAAGTATTTGGTTTTATTGTGTTGTCCCTGACACGTTTTATTTTATTAAACGGTTTTAATTATTTTATTTAAGTGTCAAATCAAATATATCTATCTGGCTTTCTATCTAACTCAAATGGGCTGCTGAGGACACTTTGATCATCACATTTCAGGCACAAGTCAGCAGGTGGCAGTGTCTTTAAATGCAGCACTGCCTTAGTGCACTTCATGATCTGCAGATCAGTAATTTTGTGGTTGTGAATGTGATTTATCCAAATGCGGTAGTCCAGTACATTTGTTTTGGCTTAGCAAGCTAGCTACCCCCAGTTTTAGCTAAAATGTCCCCTGTAGCTCAGTTGGTAGAGCATGGCGCTTCCAACGCCAGGGTTGAGGGTTCGTTTCCCACGGGGGGCCAGTATGAAAATGTATGTACTAACTGTAAGTCGCTCTGGATAAGAGCGTCTGCTAAATGACTAAATTGTAAGAAGTGTTGTGCAATATTGGAGGACAGGTGTCGTAACTGACATTTTTGTATTGTGCTTGATTATCCACTAGTAGTTTGACAAATATGCACTGAGCATCAAAATTATCTCCCGAATAGTTTTGAAAGAATTTAGGGTGAGCTGTTGTAACTTCTCAAGGGATATGTTCTGTGTTGGATTGTGATGTTATGCCTTTCATTGACGCCTGGTATGTCTGCACCCTAACACAAGGCAATGGTGTTCCGGAACTGTTGATGTATTGAAAGTACTGTTGTGTAAACAAATTGGTTGTATTATCACCTCCCGCAATATAAGGGACATGTAAGCATTTCTTCCTTGAGTTCTTCCCTATGAAATCAGAGGTGGATCTCCCCTGCAGCTGCTCGTATTAAATATGTTTCTATTATATCGTCAAATAGCCTCTGCCTTAATCTTGGATCGAATTTTCCACAACAATGTGGTTCAGAGGTTCAAGAGTTCACGAGTGGCATTGTTTCTGTCATTATAGTATCCTTTGTTTTGTTTACTGTAACTACATATTTCGGTTTATCAGAGGATGCCTTCAGTCTTGGAACTACAGTTTTTGGCAATGGGCATGGTAAATTAGCAAGGAGGGGCTAGGTGAATCAAGAGTCATATGCTCGGTAGCTAGCTACTTTGAATGGGAGTGTTGTAACGTTATCTAGCTTGCTACAATTTGTAGCTAACGTTAAAGACGTAAAAGATGGTGCCAGTAGGCTACAGCGGCAAGCAAGAGCACAACACATCAATGCCACTGATGTCTGTCAACCCTATAATTTCCGTTTTAATCCTGTCCTATTCCAGTACACAAACTCATCACATATTCCTTCCGCTACAAGACAGTGACCCAGCTACTCCTAAGCATTGGGGTTCTGGTGCCCCTCTGTGGTGGTATTGAGAAGAGTGTGGGCACTGTTCGTGTCCTCATGTTTCAGCTGCTCTCTATCAGCACAGGGGTGTTGTACACCATCCTGGGGCTGGTACTGTTTGGTGCATCTTCCCAGAATCAAGTGGAGGGGTTAGTTCCTGTATCCCTCTCCCTTATGGGTATGGCCACAGTGCACTCCCGTATGGTTAAGGGCTTTCTTTTTGGAGTCAGTGTATCCATGTTAGCCCTGCCCTGACTGTTTCTGCTCATCGTAACACTTTTGGTCCCACAAACTGTCTTCCTCTGCAACGTCATCATTGCAGGGCAGGATCTGTATCCTTACTCCAACCTCATTGTGGTTGAAAATAACTGTGATACACTCTGCAGTGTGTCACAGCTTTAAGTGTGCGTAGTAGTATAGTTAAGTTGTAATATTTGTGTGTGTTGTATATGCTTGAAATGTTTGTTGAGTCCTCATGCTGAACATTATGGGATGTTTGGTTAGGAAAATCTTGCATCACTGCGTCACACATTCTCTTTATCTTGCTCTGGTGAAACAGACGGAAAGGGCTGGCTCTCACTTCTAGACATGTCTGATGCTAGGGCATCAGTGCTGGACAAGAAGATGCCTTTCAGGCTGCTGAGGACCATTGGTGTCCTGTATGTCCCTGCATCAACAGAGGAGAGAAGGAAGACGGTCCACCCACCGTGAGTACTGAGAAAGCACTAAACGCATTATTTATCCTACAAGACAAGAGGTCATTAAATTAACATGATTTTTGGGTGCAAGCCAGAGAACATGATGTTCTACAGTATAATGAGGTGCAGTTTTAATAGAGGATCCTCAGCTGTAATTGAATACTGTACAATAGACACCTAGTGGTCCCCCATGATTCAATAGAGAATCACTGTTTAGTTAGATAAGCGCCCCTTAATCTCTCCACATTCTCATTGGTTGCAGAATCATTCCATCCCCAGGCTCCTACCCAGTCCACGCCCACGCTCCAGTTTCCTCCAATCTACAGGCTACCGAGACCACACCAAAGACATTTGAAGGCTGGGCCAACTCATACTATACACAGGGGAGCCCTGTTCAGCTCTCAGGTTATTATGGTCACAACCATGGATATGTCCTCAAGCATAGCTTTGGGCCAAGTCATGGACATAGTCACTAACACAGCTCCGGCCATGGACACAGTCATGGGCACACATATGCCTCTCAAACCACTAGTCACTGGGATCCAGTGGCTCAACATCTACATTCTCAACATTCCCACCTCAGTCCACTGTCTGTGTCTGTCAGTGCCCCCCAGAGTTTCACAGCAAACATGCCAGAGTCAACTGCCAGGATCTGTGATGGTTCACCCAAGGGCACCTGTGTCTTCACTGACAGATTGTTGACATAGAAAACGCATTGAATGACAGAGCTCTCATATGTTATACGTTGAGATGTAATATGCTTGGACATGGGGTTTGAGGCAGTACTTAAAGGTACACAGTTTCTTCACTGATGATTTTGGTTTGAAAACGCAAGCAGGCTCTGAATGTTCAAGGTCAAATCAATACAAGAAGGTTTTGATTGTCAGTTGATTGTAAGACCACTCGTTTTGCCTTGTACTTTGCGTTTTCTACACATACTGTAGACAAATCTCTTGGCACTCTTGATATATCAGGCATTTTATATTACACTTTCACTGATTTATTCAGTTTTCCTTTACTTAACTACTTACAGCAATTAAATAGCATCCCCTCACCAGTAAATTAGATCCATTACATGTAGTTTGTTTGGCAATCAACATTATTGTAAATTGAGGAGCAGGGAGCAGTGGGTGAGGTTATCAAGAGTGTGGGCTATAAGGGCAGATTATGATGTAATCTTTAGAAAATGAGGCAGTTGTGCACAGTAAAGAGAAGCCATAAATGACAACCAAGACTAAATATAGCAAATCAATGATTATTATTTCTTTACAAATGCATGCTTTCAAGTTATACTGTTTATATACAAATAGCTATTTTGCATATACAACTGGATCAAGTGGTAAGAGTCATGTAACAGGTCATGATGGAACACGTTATTCGATATCAGTAATGCAAGAGAAAAAGTTAAAAGGCACACAATTCTTCAATGAAAACATGAACCCTGCCATATCACTACAATAGTTTAGGGGTTTCTCTATTAAAAGAAACACCAAAAGGACAGCTGAACATCACCCTTATATCATCCACTTCATTTCATACAGTTAATGTTCAACAGAACCTCAGAAAATTGAAGTAAATATTCTGTATTAGACCTTCAACCATCAGCATAGAAAGATAAAACCTTCATAAAATGCTTACTGGGTGTACAAAACATTAGGAACGCCTTCTCTTTCCAGTACAACCCTCTAACCAATTGTACTATTATGTGTGTTTTTCCGCGTTATTTGTAATTTATTTTGTACATAATGTTTCTGCCATCGTCTCTTATAACCAAAAAGAGCTTCTGGATATCAGGACAGCGATTACTCACCTCGCATTGGACGAAGATTTTTTCTTCAACGAGGCGGCCGCGAATGATATCATACAGACACCCGACAAGGCCCAAATCAAATCAAATCAAATCAAATTTTATTGGTCACATGCGCCGAATACAACAGGTGCAGACATTACAGTGAAATGCTTACTTACAGCCCTTAACCAACAGTGCATTTATTTTAAACAAAAAAGTAAGAATAAAACAACAACAAAAAAGTGTTGAGAAAAAAAGAGCAGAAGTAAAAAATAAAGTGACAGTAGGGAGGCTATATATACAATAGAATAAAGTGACAGTAGGGAGGCTATATATACAGGGGGGTACCGTTGCATAGTCAATGTGCGGCGGCACCGGCTAGTTGAGGTAATATGTACATGTGGGTAGAGTTAAAGTGACTATGCATAAATACTTAACAGAGTAGCAGCAGCGTAAAAGGGATGGGGTGGGGGGGCAGTGCAAATAGTCCGGGTAGCCATGATTAGCTGTTCAGGAGTCTTATGGCTTGGGGGTAGAAGCTGTTGAGAAGTCTTTTGGACCTAGACTTGGCACTCCGGTACCGCTTGCCGTGCGGTAGCAGAGAGAACAGTCTATGACTAGGGTGACTGGAGTCTTTGACAATTTTGAGGGCCTTCCTCTGACACCGCCTGGTATAGAGGTCCTGGATGGCAGGGAGCTTTGCCCCAGTGATGTACTGGGCCGTACGCACTACCCTCTGTAGTGCCTTGCGGTCAGAGGCCAAGCAGTTGCCATACCAGGCGGTGATGCAACCAGTCAGGATGCTCTCGATGGTGCAGCTGTAGAATTTTTTGAGGATCTGAGGACCCATGCCAAATCTTTTTAGTCTCCTGAGGGGGAATAGGCTTTGTCGTGCCCTCTTCACGACTGTCTTGGTGTGTTTGGACCATGATAGTTCGTTGGTGATGTGGACACCAAGGAACTTGAAGCTCTCAACCTGTTCCACTACAGCCCCGTCGATGAGAATGGGGGCGTGCTCAGTCCTCTTTTTTTTCCTGTAGTCCACAATCATCTCCTTTGTCTTGGTCACGTTGAGGGAGAGGTTGTTGTCCTGGCACCACACGGCCAGATCTCTGACCTCCTCCCTATAGGCTGTCTCATCGTTGTCGGTGATCAGGCCTACCACTGTTGTGTCGTCGGCAAACTTAATGATGGTGTTGGAGTCGTGCCTGGCCATGCAGTCATGGGTGAACAGAGAGTACAGGAGGGGACTGAGCACGCACCCCTGAGGGGCCCCCGTGTTGAGGATCAGTGTGGCAGATGTGTTGTTACCTACCCTTACCACCTGGGGGCGGCCCGTCAGGAAGTCCAGGATCCAGTTGCAGAGGGAGGTGTTTAGTCCCAGGATCCTTAGCTTAGTGATGAGCTTTGAGGGCACTATGGTGTTGAATGCTGAGCTGTAGTCAATGAATAGCATTCTCACGTAGGTGTTCCTCTTGTCCAGGTGGGAAAGGGCAGTGTGGAGTGCGATAGAGATTGCATCATCTGTGGATCTGTTGGGGCGGTATGCAAATTGGAGTGGGTCTAGGGTTTCTGGGATTATGCTGTTGATGTGAGCCATGACCAGTCTTTCAAAGCACTTCATGGCTACAGACGTCAGTGCCACGGGTCGGTAGTCATTTAGGCAGGTTATCTTAGAGTTCTTGGGCACGGGGACTATGGTGGTCTGCTTGAAACATGTTGGTATTACAGACTCAGTCAGGGACATGTTGAAAATGTCAGTGAAGACACTTGCCAGTTGGTCAGCACATGCTCGGAGTACACGTCCTGGTAATCCGTCTGGCCCTGCGGCCTTGTGAATGTTGACCTGCTTAAAAGTCTTACTCACATCGGCTACGGAGAGCGTGATCACATAGTCGTCCGGAACAGCTGGTGCTCTCATGCATGCTTCAGTGTTGCTTGCCTCGAAGCGAGCATAGAAGTCATTCGCGTGAGGAAGAGACAGAGATAGAGAAGAGACAGAGAGAGACAGAAGAGACAGAGATATCGCGGACGCAGATCCGGGTGCCTTGTAAGGATCCGACGGCGAGCGAGTAAACTGCCTCTTCCATCAATCCTATTAGCCAACGTTCAAGCTTTTGAGAATAAAATGGACGATTTAAGATTACGGTTATCCTACCAACGGGACATTAAAAACTGTAATATCTTATGTTTCACGGAGTCGTGGCTGAACGACAACAATGATAACATTCAGCTAGCAGGCTATACGCTACATCGGCAGGACAGAACGGCTGACTCTGGTAAGACAAGGGGTGGCGGTCTGTGTATATTTGTAAACAACAGCTGGTGCACAAAATCAAATACTAAGGAAGTCTCGAGGTTTTGCTCGCCTGAGGTAGAGTATCTTATGATAAGCTGTAGACCACACTATTTACCAAGAGAGTTTTCATCTATATTTTTCATAGCTGTCTATTTACCACCACAAACCAATGCTGGCATTAAGATTGCACTGAATGAGTTGTACAAGGCCATTAATCAACAGGAAAACGCTAATCCAGATGCAGCGCTCCTAGTGGCCGGGGACTTTAATGCAGGGAAACTTAAATCCGTTCTACCTAATTTCTACCAGCATGTTAAATGTGCAACCAGAGGGAAAAAAACTCTAGACCACCTTTACTCCACACACAGAGACGCATACAAAGCTCTCCCTCGCCCTCCATTTGGCAAATCTGACCATAACTCTATCCTCCTGATTCCTGCTTATAAGCAAAAACTGAAGCAGGAAGCACCAGTGATTCGGTTAATAAAAAAGTGGTCAGATGACGCAGATGCTAAGCTACAGGACTGTTTTGCTAGCACAGACTGGAACATGTTCCGGGATTCTTCAGACAGCATTGAGGAGTACACCACATCAGTCACTGGCTTCATCAATAAGTGCATCGATGATGTCGTCCCCACAGTGACAGTACGTACATACCCCAACCAGAAGCCATGGATTACAGGAAACATCCGCACTGAGCTAAAGGGTAGAGCTGCCGCTTTCAAGGAACGGGACTCTAACCCGGACGCTTATAAGAAATCCCGCTATGACCTCCGACGAACCATCAAACAGGCAAAGAGTCAATACAGGTCTAAGATTGAATCATACTACACTGGCTCTGACGCTCGTCGGATGTGGCAGGGCTTGAAAACTATTACAGACTACAAAGGGAAGCACAGCCGCGAGCTGCCCAGTGACACAAGCCTACCAGACGAGCTAAACCACTTCTATGCTCGCTTCGAGGCAAGCAACACTGAAGCATGCATGAGAGCACCAGCTGTTCCGGATGACTATGTGATCACGCTCTCCGTAGCCGATGTGAGTAAGACTTTTAAGCAGGTCAACATTCACAAGGCCGCAGGGCCAGACGGATTACCAGGACGTGTACTCCGAGCATGTGCTGACCAACTGGCAAGTGTCTTCACTGACATTTTCAACATGTCCCTGACTGAGTCTGTAATACCAACATGTTTCAAGCAGACCACCATAGTCCCCGTGCCCAAGAACTCTAAGATAACCTGCCTAAATGACTACCGACCCGTAGCACTGACGTCTGTAGCCATGAAGTGCTTTGAAAGACTGGTCATGGCTCACATCAACAGCATAATCCCAGAAACCCTAGACCCACTCCAATTTGCATACCGCCCCAACAGATCCACAGATGATGCAATCTCTATCGCACTCCACACTGCCCTTTCCCACCTGGACAAGAGGAACACCTACGTGAGAATGCTATTCATTGACTACAGCTCAGCATTCAACACCATAGTGCCCTCTAAGCTCATCACTAAGCTAAGGATCCTGGGACTAAACATCTCCCTCTGCAACTGGATCCTGGACTTCCTGACGGGCCGCCCCCAGGCGGTAAGGGTAGGTAACAACACATCTGCCACACTGATCCTCAACACGGGGGCCCCTCAGGGGTGCGTGCTCAGTCCCCTCCTGTACTCTCTGTTCACCCATGACTGCATGGCCAGGCACGACTCCAACACCATCATTAAGTTTGCCGACGACACAACAGTGGTAGGCCTGATCACCGACAACGATGAGACAGCCTATAGGGAGGAGGTCAGACATCTGGCCGTGTGGTGCCAGGACAACAACCTCTCCCTCAACGTGACCAAGACAAAGGAGATGATTGTGGACTACAGGAAAAAAAAGAGGACTGAGCACGCCCCCATTCTCATCGACGGGGCTGTAGTGGAACAGGTTGAGAGCTTCAAGTTCCTTGGTGTCCACATCACCAACGAACTATCATGGTCCAAACACACCAAGACAGTCGTGAAGAGGGCACGACAAAGCCTATTCCCCCTCAGGAGACTAAAAAGATTTGGCATGGGTCCTCAGATCCTCAAAAAATTCTACAGCTGCACCATCGAGAGCATCCTGACTGGTTGCATCACCGCCTGGTATGGCAACTGCTTGGCCTCTGACCGCAAGGCACTACAGAGGGTAGTGCGTACGGCCCAGTACATCACTGGGGCAAAGCTTCCTGCCATCCAGGACCTCTATACCAGGCGGTGTCAGAGGAAGGCCCTCAAAATTGTCAAAGACTCCAGCCACCCTAGTCATAGACTGTTCTCTCTGCTACCGCACGGCAAGCGGTACCGGAGTGCCAAGTCTAGGTCCAAAAGACTTCTCAACAGCTTCTACCCCCAAGCCATAAGACTCCTGAACAGCTAATCATGGCTACCCGGACTATTTGCACTGCCCCCCCACCCCATCCTTTTTATGCTGCTGCTACTCTGTTAAGTATTTATGCATAGTCACTTTAACTCTACCCACATGTACATATTACCTCAACTACCTCAACTAGCCGGTGCCCCCGCACATTGACTCTGCAACGGTACCCCCCTGTATATATAGCCTCCCTACTGTCACTTTATTTTACTTCTGCTCTTTTTTTCTCAACACTTTTTTATTTTTATTTTTATTTTTTTCTGGGGGGGATGGATCAGCTTAATATTGCAGATAGATTGTATCTTCTATCAATGTAATTGTCTGCATCACTTCCAATCCCCCATGTTTATTTTTATTTTTTATATATATATTCCCCTTTATTACTTTTCAACCCCACCATCCTTTCCCTACTTGGAGTAAATCAGTGAACAACAACGCCCAGGCCTCTACTTCCGGTCTATACTTACTATCTACACCTTATGGACAGAGTTAATTTTACAATAATTCTATATCTATATATATATAAAAATATATATATTTATTTATTTTTTTGCTCCTGAACTTCTTCTACTCTCAACCTCTCCGATCATTTTCATGATGTCCATCCGGTTTGCTTCTAAATGCCATATCCTTCTAACTGTGCTCTTCCCAAAAGCTCCCAACATACAACCTATATACTTATTATGGACACAGTATGCTTACATTATTAGCTATCTTTGTTATTATTTGTTGTTATTTGTTATTAGTCCCATCCTTCAACTCTATTCAATACCTCCCATCTATCTCTTAACACCATCCATATAGGATTTCTATTTGCCATATATATTTCAACCGTACTGTGATGTTTTACAAAAGTTCTGAACCTTTCTATTCTCATTGCTTCTACAGATTGTGAATTAAAAATAAACATTTTTGCTAAAAGTATTATTATATTATTGATTGATTGACTATGACTTTTCAGATCACCCAGTAATGCTATCTGCAAGGTTAGTTCCAGGTAAATATTGCAATCCTTTAGCCATTCCTGGACCTGTGTCCAAAAACAAGCTACAAATGGACAGAACCAAAACAAATGATCTAATGATTCTATCTCTTCACAGCAAAATCTGCAGAGCTGGGAAGATTGTATCCCCCATATAAATAACATTCTATTGGTAGCAAGAATTTTATATAATAATTTAAATTGAAAGATTCTAATTTTTGAATCCGGTGTCGTTTTGCGTGTCAGTTCATAAACACTATGCCATGGGATCGGTACGTCAAAGATCTCTTCCCAACTATTTTGCAATCTATATGGGACTGCTGTCAATCCTTTGGTCCTTAAGTGAAACTGATATACTTTTTTATTTATCACAGTTTTCCTTAACCAATTATGTTCTTTAATGCAAGGCCGACAGACAAGTTCCTTACTTTCTCCCCCTTCAACTTTCCTCTTCCACTTTTGCGGTAAGGCTGCAATTATTTGGTTGTAATTTTGGGTAGAGCAGACATTTCCATATGTTTTTGTTAGCTGCATGTGCGACATAACTCCACCAGTCCTACCGATGATATCATTTACGAAGATTATACCTTTTTTAAACATTCTGTCAAAAAATAAAGGTTTTTTGTCAATTAGTATATTTGAATTTAACCACAATATTTGTTGCATTATTTGTTCTGTCGTTTCTGGAGGATTAAATTGAAATTGCAACCAACTTTCTATGGCTTGTTTTAGAAATAGTGACATTTGGGAGATTATTTCCTTTTCAAATAACTGAAAGTGAGAGGTTGTAATCTGAATAAAGGGAAAAAGGCCTTTCTTGAACAGTGGGTGAGACAATCTTACTAATTTGCTTGAGAACCAGTTCGGATTTAAGTATAACTTTTGGATGACTGAAGATTTTAGTGATAGGTCTAATGCTTTAATATTTAATAATTTCTGTCCTCCGAATTCATATTCATTATATAAATATGCTCTTTTAATTTTGTCTGGCTTGCCGTTCCAAATAAAATTGAATATTTTTTTCTCATATAATTTAAAAAACTGTTTGCTAGGCGTAGGCAAGACCATAAGCAAATAGGTAAACTGGGATAATACTAAAGAGTTAATCAGGGTGATTTTTCCACAAATTGACAGGTATTTTCCTTTCCATGGTAGTAAGATCTATTTTTGCTAACTTTCTATTAAAATTTATTGAAGTGAGATCATTTATTTCCTTTGGGATATGTATTCCGAGTATATCCACATCACCATCAGACCATTTTATTGGTAAACTACATGGTAATGTAAAAATTGTATTTTTTAGTGATCCAATACGTAATATAGTACATTTGTCATAATTTGGTTTTAATCCAGAGAGGTTAGAAAATGTATCTAGATCCTCTATGAGGCTGTGGAGGGATTCTAGTTGTGGATCTAAAAGAAAACATGAATCATCTGCGTACAATGACACCTTTGTTTTTAAGCCCTGTATTTCTAATCCTCTGATATTATTATTGGATCAACACTTTTTTTTGTTGTTGTTTTATTCTTACTTTTTTTGTTTAAAATAAATGCACTGTTGGTTAAGGGCTGTAAGTAAGCATTTCACTGTAATGTCTGCACCTGTTGTATTCGGCGCATGTGACCAATAACATTTGATTTGATTTGATTTGACATACAGTGGGGGAAAAAAGTATTTAGTCAGCCACCAATTGTGCAAGTTCTCCCACTTAAAAAGATGAGAGAGGCCTGTAATTTTCATCATAGGTACACGTCAACTATGACAGACAAAATGAGGAAAAAAAATCCAGAAAATCACATTGTAGGATTTTTTATGAATTTATTTGCAAATTATGGTGGAAAATAAGTATTTGGTCAATAACAAAATTTTCTCAATACTTTGTTATATACCCTTTGTTGGCAATGACACAGGTCAAACGTTTTCTGTAAGTCTTCACAAGGTTTTCACACACTGTTGCTGGTATTTTGGCCCATTCCTCCATGCAGATCTCCTCTAGAGCAGTGATGTTTTGGGGCTGTCGCTGGGCAACACGGACTTTCAACGCCCTCCAAAGATTTTCTATGGGGTTGAGATCTGGAGACTGGCTAGGCCACTCCAGGACCTTGAAATGCTTCTTACGAAGCCACTCCTTCGTTGCCCGGGCGGTGTGTTTGTGATCATTGTCATGCTGAAAGACCCAGCCACGTTTCATCTTCAATGCCCTTGCTGATGGAAGGAGGTTTTCACTCAAAATCTCACGATACATGGCCCCATTCATTCTTTCCTTTACACGGATCAGTCGTCCTGGTCCCTTTGCAGAAAAACAGCCCCAAAGCATGATGTTTCCACCCCCATGCTACACAGTAGGTATGGTGTTCTTTGGATGCAACTCAGCATTCTTTGTCCTCCAAACACGACAAGTTGAGTTTTTACCAAAAAGTTATATTTTGGTTTCATCTGACCATATGACATTCTCCCAATCCTCTTCTGGATCATCCAAATGCACTCTAGCAAACTTCAGACGGGCCTGGACATGTACTGGCTTAAGCAGGGGGACACGTCTTGCACTGCAGGATTTGAGTCCCTGGCGGCGTAGTGTGTTACTGATGGTAGGTTTTGTTACTTTGGTCCCAGCTCTCTGCAGGTCATTCACTAGGTCCCCCCGTGTGGTTCTGGGATTTTTGTGATCATTTTGACCCCACGGGGTGAGATCTTGCGTGGAGCCCCAGATCGAGGGAGATTATCAGTGGTCTTGTATGTCTTCCATTTCCTAATAATTGCTCCCAAAGTTGATTTCTTCAAACCAAGCTGCTTACCTATTGCAGATTCAGTCTTCCCAGCCTGGTGCAGGTCTACAATTTTGTTTCTGGTGTCCTTTGACAGCTCTTTGGTCTTGGCCATAGTGGAGTTTGGAGTGTTACTGTTTGAGGTTGTGGACAGGTGTCTTTTATACTGATAACAAGTTCAAACAGGTGCCATTAATACAGGTAACGAGTGGAGGACAGAGGAGCCTCTTAAAGAAGAAGTTACAGGTCTGTGAGAGCCAGAAATCTTGCTTGTTTGTAGGTGACCAAATACTTATTTTCCACCATAATTTGCAAATAAATTCATAAAAAATCCTACAATGTGATTTTCTGGATTTTTTTCCCTCAATTTGTCTGTCATAGTTGACGTGTACCTATGATGAAAATTACAGGCCTCTCTCATCTTTTTAAGTGGGAGAACTTGCACAATTGGTGGCTGACTAAATACTTTTTTCCCCACTGTAGCTTTCACCTGGATTTACCTGGTCTGTCTATGATCCCTTGTTGATGTCACTTGTTAAATCCACTTCAATTAGTGTAGATGAAGGGCAGGAGACACATTAAAGGAGGATTTTTAAGTCTTGCTACAATTGAGACATGGATTGTGTGTGTGTGCCATTCAGAAGGTAAATGGGGAAGACAAAAGATTGAAGTGCCTTTAAACGGGGTATGGTAGTAGGTTCCAGGTGCGTGTGATACACCGGGTTGAGTGTGTCAAGAACTGCAACGCTGCTGGGTTTTTCACGCTCAACAGTTTCCCGTGTATCAAGAATGGTCCACCACCCAAAGGACATCCAGACAACTTGACAACTGTGGGAAGCATTGGAGTCAACATGGGCCAGCATCCCTGTGGAATGCTTTCGACACCTTGTAGAGTCCATGCCCCGACGAAATGAGGCTGTTCTGAAGGCAAAAGGGGGCGGGTGGAACTCAATATTAGGAAGGTGTTCCTAATGTTTTGTACACTCAGTGTATACTGTACACATCCCAGAATTAGTGATTATCAGAACACACATAAATGACAGTTAATAGACGTATTCATGTTGTACTGCAAGTGCACATACAACCAACACATATTGCATTGCCTAAATGCCGTGCAATACACCACCTCAGGCTAGGGAATG
Organism: Coregonus lavaretus; assembly: GCF_964263955.1. Taxonomy (NCBI): domain Eukaryota; kingdom Metazoa; phylum Chordata; class Actinopteri; order Salmoniformes; family Salmonidae; genus Coregonus; species Coregonus lavaretus. The sequence goes on from NC_139997.1 coordinate 25,345,463, forward strand.
AATAAAGCGAACAATAATAAAAAATTCCAAACCCCTTATTACAGTGAGAGGCACATCTAATCTATTAACAATAATACAACTATACACATAAAAAAAGAAAACCGAAATAGATTTCACTCTGACTTAACCTTACGCTCAGTGACATGCGTTGAGGTCGGTGGCTATTATCAAAGCCAGATTTACTCACAAATAAACCTTGATGAAGCCCAAGTTCACCGTAGAATAGGTTACAGTAGCTCCAACAACCAGAGTGACATAGGCTATTAACTGAAATTGACAAACAATTTTAACCAAATGTAAATAACAATGTAGCCAAGCTACACAAGCGATAGCCTCTGATGGCGGCATATTTCATATCATCCGACAAAATGACACACTGTTAAGCTCAGCCATAAATCGATGTAGCATCCACAGTTATAACTGATAGGTGGCACTAAAAGACCAATATATGGACACATAGACTTTATTGCACATTTATTAAAAATAAAAAAAATTGAAATACCTTATTTACATTAGTATTTAGACCCTTTGCTATGAGACTCGAAATTGAGCTCAGGTGCATCCTGTTTCCATTGATCATCCTGAAGATTTTTCTACAACTTGATTGGAGTCCACCTGTGGTAAATTCAATTGATTGGACATGATTTGGAAAGGCACACACCTGTCTATATAAGGTCCCACAGTTGACTGTGCATGTCTGAAAAAAAGCCATGAGGATGAAGGAATTGTCCGTAGAGCTCCGAGACAGGATTGTTTCGAGGCACAGATCTGGGGAAGGGTACCAAAAAATGTCTGCAGCATTGAAGGTCCACAAGGAGACAGTGGCCTCCATCATTCTTAAATGGAAGAAGTTTGAAACCACCAAGAATCGTCCTAGAGCTGGCCGCCCGGCCAAACTGAGCAATCGGGGGAGAAGGGTCAAAGAGGTGACCAAGAACCCGATGGTCACTCTGACAGAGCTCCAGATTTTCTCTGTGGAGATGGGAGAACCTACCAGAAGGACAACCATCTCTGCAGCACTCCACCAATCAGGCCTTTATGGTAGAGTGGCCCGACAGAAGCCACTCCTCAGTAAAAGGCACATGACAGCCCGCTTGGAGTTTGCCAAAAGGCAGCTAAAAGACTCTCAGACCATGAGAAACAAGATTTTCTGGTCTGATGAAATCAAGATTGAACTCTTTGGCCTGAATGCCAAGCGTCAAGTCTGGAGGAAACCTGGCACCATCCCTACGGTGAAGCATGGTGGTGGCAGCATCATGCTGTGGGGATGTTTCTCAGTGGCAAGGACTGGGAAACTAATCAGGATCGAGGGACAGATGAATGGCGCGAAGTATAGAGAGATCCTTGATGAAAACATCTCCAGAGCACTCAGGACCTCAGACTTCGGCGAAGGTTCACCTTCCAACAGGTCAACGACACAAAGCACTCAGCCAGGACAATGCAGGAGTGGCTTCGGGACAAGCCTCTGAATGTCCTTGAGTGGCCCAGCCAGAGCCCAGACTTGAACCCGATCGAACATCTCTGAAAAGACCTGAAAACAGCTGTGCAGCAACGCTCTCCATCCCCATCCCCATCCAACCTTACAGAACTTGAGAGGATCTGCAGAGAAAAATGGGAGAAACTCCCCAAATACAGGTGTGCCAGGCTTGTAGCATCATACCCAAGAAGACTCGAGTCTGTAATCGCTGCCAAAGATGCTTCAACAAAGTACTGAGGAAAGGGTCTGAATAATATGTACGTGTGATATTTTCAGTTTTGGGGGGGCTTTTCATACTTTAAAAAAATATATATATCGATTACCACAGGGTAAGCATTGCCTACCCTGACCGCATGTCACTACCTGCATTACATTACTAGCAAGTATCCATCAGGACAACCAACTATAGATGTTTGTAATGTATAAAGTTTAATTAGGAGAGGGAGACAGACCGTGTTCACCATGGCCAGCGCCAGGCCACTCTGTGGCGGTGCCAGCAGGGCTGGTTACTGAGGCAGGTGCAGCAGACTCCCAGACGGGCAGAGGGGAGCGCCAGCACTGACAGTTTCCTGGCAACCTCACTCCTCTCGGACACTTTACTATACATGCGATTGAGACGCGCTCAGCAGTGAGTGAGCTGCACACACCTTAGGGGGAAAAGAGGAGAGATTAGAGGAAAAGAGTGAGGAGTCTCATCTTACCCAAGAACAGGCTTGATACAACCTGGACTTTACTAGGTAGACCTGTGCTCATCTAATTTCTCCCAAAGGTAAAAATGTAATAGACCAAATGATAGCAGAGTAATGTTTCATACAAAACATGGGAAAAGAAGGTATACAAAGCCTCACAAACACTTTTCCAATTAGAGAACAAATCCATTGTTTACCAGACTACTGTAATATGTTTTTCGCTCAGCATATTGTGTACGAGCATCTTGACATTTTGTAATTCTTTCTCAATTATTTGTATTTGGACATGACATTCCTTACCCAGGACATTATAGACAGCCCCTTGCTGACTGAAGCCTCCCAGCTGGTCCAGAACACTCTGCCTCCTCTTCTTCAGGGTGCTGGCATCAACAAATACCCTGCACACAAGACAAGCACGGTGACGTCAAACAAACAACAGAGAAAATATGGCCCAAATGGAAAGAATCCAGATCTCTAAAAGTCAGAACCTTTTTCATTCTGCTGCTTCACCCCATACTAAAAGAACATAATACCGTGGACCCCCCTGGGACTCTGATGTAAATGTAGTCCTCAAGCTCAGGGGATCCACCAATGAAGAAGCGTCTCAGTTCTGACACTGTTCCTGTGGTCTCCACGTATGACACATTATTGTATGCTTCCCTATGGGATACAGACACACACAGTCAGAGTAGATCATCATTTACGCTACTTTCAGAAAACAATTCTGACTGTCATTATACACATATACACACCTTACCAGGGGTGGAAGGAATGACCAGGTAGCCATAGCCTTCATTTCTGTAGTGCTGCCAGAAGTACAGAACTGGCCATTGGGGGAGGGATTCTATGATAAAATAATTAATAATAATGCATGTTACAAATACCATTTTATGATAACTATTATCAGGAATACAATATAAACTAAATATTTATATTGAAATAAATATTAATACAATATACACTCACCCTCTATCTCATCCTGTCTGACGATGTTCTGGTCCATATCTAGCCACTTCGAAAATAACATCTACTCAACTAAGATGCATCTAACTTCATCTTGCTGTTTCAAAACAGTGTTAATACCTGATTGAGCCGGTGAGTTGAGGGTGTCCAGCTCAATGCCTTCCCTCTCCGGTTGAGCCAAAACCTGCTGCTGAAGGTGTTGAGAGAGGGCTGCTGTAGAGGTGACTCTCTGAATACGGATCCTGTAAACACCATTGTAAATATAAACAAAGTAAACAACATTCTAGCTAACTATTTGCCATGTTTCCCTGGCAAACTCAGTCAGGGTTCAGGTCAAACAATATAATGGGTGTTCATCGTCATCTGCTTTTAGAGCTAACTTTATGGCAATACAAGGAATAAAAGCCACACAAAGGCCAACTGCAACTTACTTAATTGTAAGGTATTTCACAGTATCCCGGGTGTCAGTGCTCCAGCCGTCTGCCATGTTGTAACGTTAGGAACCTTTTTGATGGCTAGCTAGGTTAGTAGCAACGGACACACACGCGCGCTCTGTATAAAGCAGCAAGATGGTTACCAGCAGGATATTTAGCCAATTCGCTAGCTAGCCAATTTTGCAGCTAGCTAGTACTTTTCACACGCGTCTGCTCTTTGCATAGGAACAACAGTCTTTTTTTTGTGTGTGTATTTCTAAAAATATATATTTTAAATGTATTTTTCATTAAATTGTTTATATTGATTAATTTTGTTTTTGTTGTTATTATTATTTTATTTTATTTTTATTAACAACAAATCAATACAAAAAGTACATGGGGAACACAAATGTATCTAAAGAAAATACAAAGGACATTTGCGCTAGGTGGTACAATATCACATTACACAAGGACATTAATGGACAACTATTTATTGGTGCACTACTGCCACCTATCGTTGGATCCAGTCCAGGACAGCAGAATAAAAAACACCCACTGATAATATGTAACGTTTACATTTCACATTTACATTTAAGTCATTTAGCAGACGCTCTTATCCAGAGCGACTTACAAATTGGTACATTCAACTTAGCCAGTGTAATGTCAGAACAATAATTGTTCCCGTGCTGTAAAAGGTTTAAGAACCATTGATGTAATTAAGAAAAATATCTGTCTGACACAAATAATTGCAATTTCTAAAGTTTTATTGGAAATACATGTTTCAAACAGCACAAGTCAAGTACAGATGGGTGTAGCTACATCAGATAAATGCTAATTTAGTTTAAATCTGATGCAGTCCTCCAGTCCCAGTTCATATGCACACTTTTGACATGCTTCAGACCAGATGCATGCTCCACTTCTGTGCACAATGTTCATGAACTTGCATACATCACAGTGTTTCAAGCTTATGCATTCTGCATCTCTCAGCTGTCTTTCATCTGAAGCCATATCCTCCAGGGTCTAAACAGGTGTAGGTTTCCGTCTCTGTGTGGGAGACCAGATATTGCAAGGAGGCCAGTAAGGGGCCCTCTTCTCTTCCCTTTGGCCAAAGGAGACATAAGACCCCAATACCAGTGACACTGCCCTGCGGCCGGTGCTGTCCTTTGGATGAGACCGCGTAGACAGAGGTCTTATCTCTCTGTTGTTACTAAACATCTCATGGCACTTATGGCATGAGTAGGGGTGTTGACCCTGCTTCTCCTGGCTATATTTCCAAGCCTAAGCATGGGAAAGCGCTTCTACGCACTATGTAAATCCAACTCATTATCATACGCCACCTGGGTAGGATGTATGGGGACCAATATCGTATTTGTTTTGTAAGAATGGTGCATGTCGCAAAATATAAGAATGAGACCAATATATGTATTTTGCACATTTTTTATTAATTTTTTATTTAACCTTTATTTAACCAGGTAAGCCAGTTGAGAACAAGTTCTCATTTACAACTGCGACCTGGCCAAGATAAAGCAAAGCAGTGCGATAAAAACAACAACACAGAGTTACATATGGGGTAAACAAAACATAAAGTCAAAAATACAACAGAAAATATATATACAGTGTGTGCGAATGTAGTAAATTATGGAGGTAAGGCAATAAATAGGCCATAGTGCAAAATAGTTACAATTTCGTATTAACACTGGAATGATAGATGTGCAAAAGATGATGTGCAAATAGAGATACTGGGGTGAAAATTAGCAAAATAATGTGTGTGTGTGTGGTAGTAGGAGTAATAGTTGGCCATTATTTCTTTGAACATCTCAGTTTGGGCAGCAGCCACTGAAGAAACCTGTCAATCAAAAACAACAGGAGAATAAATAGTATTATAAACTGGTTGATTCGAGCCCTGAATGCTGATTGGCTGACAGCCGTGGTATGTCAGACTGTATACCACAGGTATGACAAAACATTTATTTTTACTGCTCTAATTACATTGGTAACCAGTTTATCATAGCAATAAGGGAACTCGGGGGTATGTGGAATATGGCCAATTTACCACGGCTAAGGGCTGTATCCAGGCACGACGCTCTGCGTCGTGCTTAAGAACAGCCCTTAGACGTGGTAGGTTGGCCATATACAACACCCCCTCGTGCCTTATTGCTTAAGTTTGCATTAACACATCAGACAGCTGCTCTTTCTCTGCTACCTCATTCTATTTCTCTAATTCTCTAGTCTAGTATTCCCTGTTTATATTCCACTTCTCCCTCATTTATTTCCTCACCTCTTCCTCAGACTCTTCTTTTCCTCTTTCTTGTCCTCCTCCTTACTTTCTCCAACATTTTCCATCTGTTGCATCTTATTGGCCTTCTCTTGCTTCACTCGTTTTTTGGCCTTGCCCTTCTTTTTCTTATTGATCTTCCCTTCCTGAATATTTTGGACAAGGAGAAAAAGTAATGTAAGCTTATGGGTTTTCTCTTCTCTTGAGCTACTATATCTAGAGATATGCTATACTGTAGAAGGACATACGGACAAGATTCCCTTCTTGTATTTCCTCTCACCTGTGGGGCCACTCCTGCCATTTCCTGCGCCATTTCTTGGAGCAGCTTCCTGCCAGTCTCACTCAGGTTGGTGATGGGGGCCAGGCGAATAATCTGTACAGACAAAGGGTCAAACCATTGAGATGTGACACACACACAAACAAATGTAAGAGACGCCTACCAATTGATGGTCCTTCAGTGGAACTTGTGGTTCCTTTGGAGGCTCTGGAAAGTCGTCAGTAGAGGCATCATTGCCATCATCACGCTGTGTGTCAGAGAGCTAGCTGGTCATAGTCCATTCTCCACATTCAGTGAAAGAGTTACTCAAATACATGGTGCAGAACTTATGGGCTCTATCAATGTAATTGTCTGCATAATTTCCAATCCGCCATATATATATATATTATTATATATTTTTTTGTATGCAGAACTTACCAGGAAGTCTGACTCATCGAAGGAGTGGAGAGACAGATCGTCGTCCTCTACCATATCCCTCACTTCAAGCTTTGCCACCTTTCCATCCTCCTCATCCTTAACTTTCAGCAGTGGTGTCCTCCTTCCATGATCCTCATCATCACACTGTGTATCAGAGTCAGCTAGTCAGAGACCATCCTCCTCACAGTGATGTCACTCAACAAAGACATGGACGGTACGGTACAACTCTCTTACCTCAGATTCACAGTCAGTAAAGGAGTCGATGGAAATGTCATCGGAGTTGGAGGACGAGATCACCTCATCATAATTTTTCTCTATCAGCCGAGTCACCCTTCCAGACTGAGGAGACAGCGAAAGGCATGTACTCATGGCAGCCATAGAATACACTGGCACCAACATGGTTTACAAGTAGTGAGTAATACATGGGTAACTGAAAATGCAAGTGTATTGAAATGCAATAAATGCAACTCCAATAACATTAGGGATGGAGATAAAGACCTTCCATAGTATAGGAATCTTTAAAATGTCGAATGGATGATTATCAATTCAACTAAGCCAACCAAAATGGCCATATGAATCAAAATATTGATCTATCTGTTGTCTCTGTGGGAACAGCATAGATGTGTGACCTGGCTGAGAGGCTCTGGATTGATATTCCATCCATCCCCAGATGTCTGGTCCTGCCCACAGCTCACAATGATTGGCTGTTAACAGTAAAAAATGAATTAAACACTGCTTTGCTCATTTTGGCCATGGAAATAACTTGAATTATGTATCAATAAATATCAAAAGTACTGTTATGTGGTTGAATTTGAATGTGACTTACAGGCCTTTTGTGGATCTTAGTGGTCTGCACTGAAGTAGACTGTCAAGACAGCATTCAATGTGGTTAGATAGGGAGGGATATCTGCATTTGCTTTTATTGTGATAACTGCAGTTTGTACATGCAGCATGTATAACTAATGCATATGTGTTATTGTTTTCAGGTCAGATATTACTTACAGGCTTTGGCCTTCTGCGCACCTTGCCGGTTGGCCACAACACAGAATCAGGGGTGTTCACCCTCACTGGATTCAACTGTCAACACAACACTCACTTTAAAATGTGATAATATAACAAAAACAGAACAAATAAATAAATATGTTATATTTACCACATAAGGGCGGCGCCATAAAGCTCTTTTGATTCTCTCATCATTACGATCCATCTTGCTTTCTGAGGGAAACATTTCCATCAATTGATTGACACAAAACATAAAGCATATCCTGACACACACACACACACACACACACACAAAGATGGCATCCACAATGGCACCCTATTCCCTATCTATCTATCTATCTATCTATCTATCTATCTATCTATCTATCTATCTATCTATCTATCTATCTATCTATCTATCTATCTATCTATATATATATATATATATATATATATATATATATATATAAGGCACCCTGTATATATTATACAGGTTGGGAAGGCTGTGCATCAAAAGGCCAAAGGTTACCTGCAGCAACCTGAGTGAAGAAAGCGATTGTACAGATGAAATCACATCTGAACACAGTTTATGTAGTGAATTAATGCTTGGCACGTCATAAAATGTAACCAAGCATAAACGTCACAAGCAAAAGGCTTGTTTGGATACGGTCTGTTTGTATTTTTTTGGTCATTTAGCAGACGCTCTTATCCAGAGCGACTTACAGGAGCAATTAGGGTTAAGTGCCTTGCTCAAGGGTACATCGACAGATTTTTCACCTAGTCGGCTCGGGGATTGGAACCAGCGACCTTTCGGATACTGGCACAACGCTCTTACCCACTAAGCTACCTTCCCACTGGTTGTAGCTAACTGAATAACGAAAGTGATGTGCATATATCCTACTGACTGAGAAATGGTTGTGTGGATGGTTGGTTCGACGTTTTACATAGGCCAACAGGAAATCATTAGGAATTAACCATTCCTTGCCAATATATATATTAATTTTTTATTTTTTTTGCACTTGGAGAAACAATCATTAAGGGACCACAATGGAAGTAGTTGGTTTTATTGTGTTGTCCCTGACACGTTTTATTTTATTAAACGGTTTTAATTATTTTATTTAAGTGTCAAATCAAATATATCTATCTGGCTTTCTATATAACTCAAATGGGCTGCTGAGGACACTTTGATCATCACATTTCAGGCACAAGTCAGCAGGTGGCAGTGTCTTTAAATGCAGCACTGCCTTAGTGCACTTCATGATCTGCAGATCAGTAATTTCGGTTTATCAGAGGATGCCTTCAGTCTTGGAACTACAGTTTTTGGCAATGGGCATGGTAAATTAGCAAGGAGGGGCTAGGTGAATCAAGAGTCATATGCTCGGTAGCTAGCTACTTTGAATGGGAGTGTTGTAACGTTATCTAGCTTGCTACAATTTGTAGCTAACGTTAAAGACGTAAAAGATGGTGCCAGTAGGCTACAGCGGCAAGCAAGAGCACAACACATCAATGCCACTGATGTCTGTCAACCCTATAATTTCCGTTTTAATCCTGTCCTATTCCAGTACACAAACTCATCACATATTCCTTCCGCTACAAGACAGTGACCCAGCTACTCCTCAGCATTGGGGTTCTGGTGCCCCTCTGTGGTGGTATTGAGAAGAGTGTGGGCACTGTTCGGGTCCTCATGTTTCAGCTGCTCTCTATCAGCACAGGGGTGTTGTACACCATCCTGGGGCTGGTACTGTTTGGTGCATCTTCCCAGAATCAAGTGGAGGGGTTAGTTCCTGTATCCCTCTCCCTTATGGGTATGGCCACAGTGCACTCCCGTATGGTTAAGGGCTTTCTTTTTGGAGTCAGTGTATCCATGTTAGCCCTGCCCTGACTGTTTCTGCTCATCGTAACACTTTTGGTCCCACAAACTGTCTTCCTCTGCAACGTCATCATTGCAGGGCAGGATCTGTATCCTTACTCCAACCTCATTGTGGTTGAAAATAACTGTGATACACTCTGCAGTGTGTCACAGCTTTAAGTGTGCGTAGTAGTGTAGTTAAGTTGTAATATTTGTGTGTGTTGTATATGCTTGAAATGTTTGTTGAGTCCTCATGCTGAACATTATGGGATGTTTGGTTAGGAAAATCTTGCATCACTGCGTCACACATTCTCTTTATCTTGCTCTGGTGAAACAGACGGAAAGGGCTGGCTCTCACTTCTAGACATGTCTGATGCTAGGGCATCAGTGCTGGACAAGAAGATGCCTTTCAGGCTGCTGAGGACCATTGGTGTCCTGTATGTCCCTGCATCAACAGAGGAGAGAAGGAAGACGGTCCACCCACCGTGAGTACTGAGAAAGCACTAAACGCATTATTTATCCTACAAGACAAGAGGTCATTAAATTAACATGATTTTTGGGTGCAAGCCAGAGAACATGATGTTCTACAGTATAATGAGGTGCAGTTTTAATAGAGGATCCTCAGCTGTAATTGAATACTGTACAATAGACACCTAGTGGTCCCCCATGATTCAATAGAGAATCACTGTTTAGTTAGATAAGCGCCCCTTAATCTCTCCACATTCTCATTGGTTGCAGAATCATTCCATCCCCAGGCTCCTACCCAGTCCACGCCCACGCTCCAGTTTCCTCCAATCTACAGGCTACCGAGACCACACCAAAGACATTTGAAGGCTGGGCCAACTCATACTATACACAGGGGAGCCCTGTTCAGCTCTCAGGTTATTATGGTCACAACCATGGATATGTCCTCAAGCATAGCTTTGGGCCAAGTCATGGACATAGTCACTAACACAGCTCCGGCCATGGACACAGTCATGGGCACACATATGCCTCTCAAACCACTAGTCACTGGGATCCAGTGGCTCAACATCTACATTCTCAACATTCCCACCTCAGTCCACTGTCTGTGTCTGTCAGTGCCCCCCAGAGTTTCACAGCAAACATGCCAGAGTCACTGCCAGGATCTGTGATGGTTCACCCAGGGGCACCTGTGTCTTCACTGACCGTTTGATGACATAGAAAACACATTGAATGACAGAGCTATCTCATATGTTATACGTTGAGATATAATATGCTTGGACATGGGGTTTGAGGCAGTACTTAAAGGTACACGGTTTCTTCACTGATGATTTTGGTTTCAAGAAACAAGCAGGCTCAAAATGTTCAAGGTCAAATCAATACAAGAAGGTTTTGATTGTCAGTTGATTGTAAGACCACTCCTTTTGGCTTGTACTTTGCGTTTTTCTACACATACTGTAGACAAATCTCTTGGCACTCTTGATATATCAGGCATTTTATATTACACTTTCACTGATTTATTCAGTTTTCCTTTACTTAACTACTTACAGCAATTAAATAGCATCCCCTCACCAGTAAATTAGATCCATTACATGCAGTTTGTTTGGCAATCAACATTATTGTAAATTGAGGAGCAGGGAGCAGTGGGTGAGGTTATCAAGAGTGTGGGCTATAAGGGCAGATTATGATGTAATCTTTAGAAAATGAGGCAGTTGTGCACAGTAAAGAGAAGCCATAAATGACAACCAAGACTAAATATAGCAAATCAATGATTATTATTTCTTTACAAATGCATGCTTTCAAGTTATACTGTTTATATACAAATAGCTATTTTGCATATACAACTGGATCAAGTGGTAAGAGTCATGTAACAGGTCATGATGGAACACGTTATTCGATATCAGTAATGCAAGAGAAAAAGTTAAAAGGCACACAATTCTTCAATGAAAACATGAACCCTGCCATATCACTACAATAGTTTAGGGGTTTCTCTATTAAAAGAAACACCAAAAGGACAGCTGAACATCACCCTTATATCATCCACTTCATTTCATACAGTTAATGTTCAACAGAACCTCAGAAAATTGAAGTAAATATTCTGTATTAGACCTTCAACCATCAGCATAGAAAGATAAAACCTACATAAAATGCTTACTGGGTGAACAAAACATTAGGAACGCCTGCTCTTTCCATGACATAGCTTTCACCTGGATTTACCTGGTCTGTCTATGATCCCTTGTTGATGTCACTTGTTAAATCCACTTCAATTAGTGTAGATGAAGGGCAGGAGACACATTAAAGGAGGATTTTTAAGTCTTGCTACAATTGAGACATGGATTGTGTGTGTGTGCCATTTAGAAGGTAAATGGGGAAGACAAAAGATTGAAGTGCCTTTAAACGGGGTATGGTAGTAGGTTCCAGGTGCACCGGGTTGAGTGTGTCAAGAACTGCAACGCTGCTGTGTTTTTCACGCTCAACAGTTTCCCGTGTATCAAGAATGGTCCACCACCCAAAGGACATCCAGACAACTTGACAACTGTGGGAAGCATTGGAGTCAACATGGGCCAGCATCCCTGTGGAATGCTTTCGACACCTTGTAGAGTCCATGCCCCGACGAATTGAGGCTGTTCTGAAGGCAAAAGGGGGCGGGTGGAACTCAATATTAGGAAGGTGTTCCTAATGTTTTGTACACTCAGTACTGTACTGTACACATCCCAGAATTAGTGATTATCAGAACACACATAAATGACAGTTAATAGACGTATTCATGTTGTACTGCAAGTGCACATACAACCAACACATATTGCATTGCCTAAATGCCGTGGTAGTGTTCATCTAAATGTGACTAGTTGGCACTCAGCCTTACAGTCAGAGAGCATGAGAAAAGAACACCTGGACATTTTTACAGTTTACCACCATTGAATCTAAGACCTATTCTTTAATGAACCGATGAAGAACAAGGCTCAATGACTAAATAGTTACTGCAATTTAAATGTACAAATTTAACAGTACATGGTACAATATGAATGTGCTACAAGTATGCATACAGTGGAAGTCGGAAGTTTACATACACCTTAGCCAAATACATTTAAACTCAGTTTTTCACAATTCCTGACATTTAGTCCTAGTAAAAATTCAAATTCTTAGGTCAGTTAGGATCACCACTATATTTTAAGAATGTGAAATGTCAGAATAATAGTAGAGAGAATGATTTATTTCAGCTTTTATTTCTTTCATCACATTCCCAGTGGGTCAGAAGTTTACATACACTCAATTAGTATTTGGTAGCATTGACTTTAAATTGCTTAACTTGGGTCAAACGTTTCGGGTAGCCTTCCACAAGCTTCCCACAATAAGTTGGGTGAATTTTGGCCCATTCCTCCTGACAGAGCTGGTGTAACTGAGTCAGGTTTGTAGGCCTCCTTGCTCGCACACGCTTTTTCAGTTCTGCCCACACATTTTCTATAGGATTGAGGTCAGGGCTTTGTGATGGCCACTCCAATACCTTGACTTTGTTGTCCTTAAGCCATTTTACCACAACTTTGGAAGTATGCTTGGGGTCATTGTCCATTTGGAAGACCCATTTGCGACCAAGCTTTAACTTCCTGACTGATGTCTTGAGATGTTGCTTCAATATATCCACATCATTTTCCTTCCTCATGATGCCATCTATTTTGTGAAGTGCACCAGTCCCTCCTGCAGCAAAGCACCCCAACAGCATGATGCTGCCACCCCCGTGCTTCACGGTTGGGATGGTGTTCTTCGGCTTGCAAGCTTCCCCCTTTTTCCTCCAAACATAACGATGGTCATAATGGCCAAACAGTTCCATTTTTGTTTAATCAGACTAGAGGACATTTCTCCAAAAAGTACGATCTTTGTCCCCATGTGCAGTTGCAAACCGTAGTCTGGCTTTTTTATGGCGGTTTTGGAGCAGTGGCTTCTTCCTTGCTGAGCGACCTTTCAGGTTATGTCAATATAGGACTCGTTTTACTGTGGATATAGATACTTTTGTACCCGTTAACTCCAGCATCTTCACAAGGTCCTTTGCTGTTGTTCTGGGATTGATTTGCAAAGTACGTTCATCTCTAGGAGACAGAACGCGTCTCCTTCCTGAGCGGTATGATGGCTGCGTGGTCCCATGGTGTTTATACTTGCCTACTATTGTTTGTCCAGATGAACGTGGTACCTTCAGGCGTTTGGAAATTGCTCCCTAGGATGAACCAGACTTGTGGAGGTCTACAGTTTTTTTCTGAGGTCTTGGCAGATTTCTTTTGATTTTCCCATGATGTCAAGCAAAGAGACACTGAGTTTGAAGGTAGGCCTTGAAATACATCCACAGGTACACCTCCAGTTGACTCAAATGATGTCAATTAGCCTGTCAGAAGCTTCTAAAGCCATGATATCATTTTCTGGAATTTTCCAAGCTGTTTAAAGGCACAGTCAACTTAGTGTATGTAAACTTCTGACCCACTGGAATTGTGATACAGTGAATTATAAGTGAAATAATCTGTCTATAAACAATTGTTGGAAAAATTACTTGTGTCATGCACAAAGTAGATGTCCTAACCGACTTGCCAAAACTATAGTTTGTTGACAATAAATTTGTGGAGTGGTTGAAAAACGAGTTTTAATGACTCCAACCTAAGTGTAAACTTCCGTCTTCAACTGTATTTTACTCTAATCTTGCTCTGCTCTCTGTATTTACACAACCTTCCTAGGGCATCTGAATAGGCGGCCATGTTGAATTTGTAAATACATTCACAGACGGCAAATATATAATGCTTTCAATGCCTTAGACGTCAAATTAGTTAATATACAAGAAAAAACGCCTTGTGGGGATCTTCACAGCATGATAAATGTCCTGACGCAATATTTCATATCATAATCACCTCTGTTTTCGCCTACATGGGACCAACACTTTACAAAATCTATCCAGCCACCAGAGGTTACACCACCTCAGGCTAGGGAATGAATAAAGCGAACAATAATAAAAAATTCCAAACCCCTTATTACAGTGAGAGGCACATCTAATCTATTAACAATAATACAACTATACACATAAAAAAAGAAAACCGAAATAGATTTTACTCTGACTTAACCTTACGCTCAGTGACATGCGTTGAGGTCGGTGGCTATTATCAAAGCCAGATTTACTCACAAATAAACCTTGATGAAGCCCAAGTTCACAGTAGAATAGGTAACAGTAGCTCCAACAACCAGAGTGACATAGGCTATTAACTGAAATTGACAAACAATTTTAACCAAATGTAAATAACAATGTAGCCTCCTGAGTGGCGCAGTGGTCTAAGGCACTGCATCGCAGTGCTAACTGTGCCACTAGAGATCCTGGTTCGAATCCAGGCTCTGTCGCAGCCGGCCGCGACCGGGAGACTCATGGGCGGCGCACAATTGGCCCAGCGTCGTCCAGGGTAGGGGAGGGAATGGCCGGCAGGGATGTAGCTCAGTTGATAGAGCATGGCGTTTGCAACGCCAGGGTTGTGGGTTTGATTCCCACGGGGGGCCAGTATAAAAATAAAATAAATATATGTATTCACTAAAATGTAAGTCGCTCTGGATAAGAGCGTCTGCTAAATGACTAAAATGTAAAAATGTAAATGTAAATGTAGCCAAGCTACACAAGCGATAGCCTCTGATGGCGGCATACTTCATATAATCCGATAAAATGACACACTGTTAAGCTCAGCCATAAATCGATGTAGCATCCACAGTTATAACTGATAGGTGGCACTAAAAGACCAATATATGGACACATAGACTTTATTGCACATTTATTAAAAATAAAAAAATGGAAATACCTTATTTACATTAGTATTCAGACCCTTTGCTATGAGACTCGAAATTGAGCTCAGGTGCATCCTGTTTCCATTGATCATCCTGAAGATTTTTCTACAACTTGATTGGAGTCCACCTGTGGTAAATTCAATTGATTGGACATGATTTGGAAAGGCACACACCTGTCTATATAAGGTCCCACAGTTGACTGTGCATGTCTGAAAAAAAGCCATGAGGATGAAGGAATTGTCCGTAGAGCTCCGAGACAGGATTGTTTCGAGGCACAGATCTGGGGAAGGGTACCAAAAAATGTCTGCAGCATTGAAGGTCCCCAAGGAGACAGTGGCCTCCATCATTCTTAAATGGAAGAAGTTTGAAACCACCAAGAATCGTCCTAGAGCTGGCCGCTCGGCCAAACTGAGCAATCGGGGGAGAAGGGTCAAAGAGGTGACCAAGAACCCGATGGTCACTCTGACAAACTCCAGATTTTCTCTGTGGAGATGGGAGAACCTACCAGAAGGACAACCATCTCTGCAGCACTCCACCAATCAGGCCTTTATGGTAGAGTGGCCCGACAGAAGCCACTCCTCAGTAAAAGGCACATGACAGCCCGCTTGGAGTTTGCCAAAAGGCAGCTAAAAGACTCTCAGACCATGAGAAACAAGATTTTCTGGTCTGATGAAATCAAGATTGAACTCTTTGGCCTGAATGCCAAGCGTCAAGTCTGGAGGAAACCTGGCACCATCCCTACGGTGAAGCATGGTGGTGGCAGCATCATGCTGTGGGGATGTTTCTCAGTGGCAAGGACTGGGAAACTAATCAGGATCGAGGGACAGATGAATGGCGCGAAGTATAGAGAGATCCTTGATGAAAACATCTCCAGAGCACTCAGGACCTCAGACTTCGGCGAAGGTTCACCTTCCAACAGGTCAACGACACAAAGCACACAGCCAGGACAATGCAGGAGTGGCTTCGGGACAAGCCTCTGAATGTCCTTGAGTGGCCCAGCCAGAGCCCAGACTTGAACCCGATCGAACATCTCTGAAAAGACCTGAAAACAGCTGTGCAGCAACGCTCCCCATCCCCATCCAACCTTACAGAACTTGAGAGGATCTGCAGAGAAAAATGGGAGAAACTCCCCAAATACAGGTGTGCCAGGCTTGTAGCATCATACCCAAGAAGACTCGAGTCTGTAATCGCTGCCAAAGATGCTTGAACAAAGTACTGAGGAAAGGGTCTGAATAATATGTACGTGTGATATTTTCAGTTTTGGGGGGGCTTTTCATACTTTTTATTTTTATTTTTATCGATTACCACAGGGTAAGCATTGCCTACCCTGACTGCATGTCACTGCCTGCATTAAATTACTAGCAAGTATCCATCAGGACAACCAACTATAGATGTTTGTAATGTATAAAGTTTAATTAGGAGAGGGAGACAGACCGTGTTCACCATGGCCAGCGCCAGGCCACTCTGTGGCGGTGCCAGCAGGGCTGGTTACTGAGGCAGGTGCAGCAGACTCCCAGACGGGCAGAGGGGAGCGCCAGCACTGACAGTTTCCTGGCAACCTCACTCCTCTCGGACACTTTACTATACATGCGATTGAGACGCGCTCAGCAGTGAGTGAGCTGCACACACCTTAAGGGGAAAAGAGGAGAGATTAGAGGAAAAGAGTGAGGAGTCTCATCTTACCCAAGAACAGGCTTGATACAACCTGGACTTTACTAGGTAGACCTGTGCTCATCTCATTTCTCCCAAAGGTAAAAATGTAATAGACCAAATGATAGCAGAGTAATGTTTCATACAAAACATGGGAAATGAAGGTATACAAAGCCTCACAAACACTTTTCCAATTAGAGAACAAATCCATTGTTTACCAGACTACTGTAATATGTTTTTCACTCAGCATATTGTGTACGAGCATCTTGACATTTTGTAATTCTTTCTCAATTATTTGTATTTGGACATGACACTCCTTACCCAGGACATTATAGACAGCCCCTTGCTGACTGAAGCCTCCCAGCTGGTCCAGAACACTCTGCCTCCTCTTCTTCAGGGTGCTGGCATCAACAAATACCCTGCACACAAGACAAGCACGGTGACGTCAAACAAACAACAGAGAAAATATGGCCCAAATGGAAAGAATCCAGATATCTAAAAGTCAGAACCTTTTTCATTCTGCTGCTTCACCCCATACTAAAAGAACATAATACCGTGGACCCCCCTGGGACTCTGATGTAAATGTAGTCCTCAAGCTCAGGGGATCCACCAATGAAGAAGCGTCTCAGTTCTGACACTGTTCCTGTGGTCTCCACGTATGACACATTATTGTATGCTTCCCTATGGGATACAGACACACACAGTCAGAGTAGATCATCATTTACGCTACTTTCAGAAAACAATTCTGACTGTCATTATACACATATACACACCTTACCAGGGGTGGAAGGAATGACCAGGTAGCCATAGCCTTCATTTCTGTAGTGCTGCCAGAAGTACAGAACTGGCCATTGGGGGAGGGATTCTATTATAAAATAATTAATAATAATGCATGTTACAAATTCCATTTTATGATAACTGTTATCAGGAATACAATATAAACTAAATATTTATATTGAAATAAATATTAATACAATATACACTCACCCTCTATCTCATCCTGTCTGACGATGTTCTGGCTCATATCTAGCCACTTCGAAAATAACATCTACTCAACTAAGATGCATCTAACTTCATCTTGCTGTTTCAAAACAGTGTTAATACCTGATTGAGCCGGTGAGTCGAGGGTGTCCAGCTCAATGCCTTCCCTCTCCGGTTGAGCCAAAACCTGCTGCTGAAGGTGTTGGGAGAGGGCTGCTGTAGAGGTGACTCTCTGAATACGGATCCTGTAAACACCATTGTAAATATAAACAAAGTAAACAACATTCTAGCTAACTATTTGCCATGTTTCCATGGCAAACTCAGTCAGGGTTCAGGTCAAACAATATAATGGGTGTTCATCGTCATCTGCTTTTAGAGCTAACTTTATGGCAATACAAGGAATAAAAGCCACACAAAGGCCAACTGCAACTTACTTAATTGTAAGGTATTTCACAGTATCCCGGGTGTCAGTGCTCCAGCCGTCTGCCATGTTGTAACGTTAGGAACCTTTTTGATGGCTAGCTAGGTTAGTAGCAACGGACACACACGCGCGCTCTGTATAAAGCAGCAAGATGGTTACCAGCAGGATATTTAGCCAATTCGCTAGCTAGCCAATTTTGCAGCTAGCTAGTACTTTTCACAAGCGTCTGCTCTTTGCATAGGAACAACAGTCTTTTTTTTGTGTGTGTATTTCTAAAAATATATATATTTTAAATGTATTTTTCATTAAATTGTTTATATTGATTAATTTTGTTTTTGTTGTTATTATTATTTTATTTCATTTTTTATTAACAACAAATCAATACAAAAAGTACATGGGGAACACAAATGTATCTAAAGAAAATACAAAGGACATTTGCGCTAGGTGGTACAATATCACATTACACAAGGACATTAATGGACAACTATTTATTGGTGCACTACTGCCACCTATCGTTGGATCCAGTCCAGGACAGCAGAATAAAAAACACCCACTGATAATATGTAACGTTTACATTTTACATTTACATTTAAGTCATTTAGCAGACGCTCTTATCCAGAGCGACTTACAAATTGGTGCATTCAACGTAATGTAATGTCAGAACAATAATTGTTCCCGTGCTGTAAAAGGTTTAAGAACCATTGATGTAATTAAGAAAAATATCTGTCTGACACAAATAATTGCAATTTCTAAAGTTTTATTGGAAATACATGTTTCAAACAGCACAAGTCAAGTACAGATGGGTGTAGCTACATCAGATAAATTCTAATTTAGTTTAAATGTGATGCAGTCCTCCAGTCCCAGTTCATATGCACACTTTTGACATGCTTCAGACCAGATGCATGCTCCACTTCTGTGCACAATGTTCATGAACTTGCATACATCACAGTGTTTCAAGCTTATGCATTCTGCATCTCTCAGCTGTCTTTCATCTGAAGCCATATCCTCCAGGGTCTAAACAGGTGTAGGTTTCCGTCTCTGTGTGGGAGACCAGATATTGCAAGGAGGCCAGTAAGGGGCCCTCTTCTCTTCCCTTTGGCCAAAGGAGACATAAGACCCCAATACCAGTGACACTGCCCTGCGGCCGGTGCTGTCCTTTGGATGAGACCGCGTAGACAGAGGTCTTATCTCTCTGTTGTTACTAAACATCTCATGGCACTTATGGCATGAGTAGGGGTGTTGACCCTGCTTCTCCTGGCTATATTTCCAAGCCTAAGCATGGGAAAGCGCTTCTACGCACTATGTAAATCCAACTCATTATCATACGCCACCTGGGTAGGATGTATGGGGACCAATATCGTATTTGTTTTGTAAGAATGGTGCATGTCGCAAAATATAAGAATGAGACCAATATATGTATTTTGCACATTTTTTATTAATTTTTTATTTAACCTTTATTTAACCAGGTAAGCCAGTTGAGAACAAGTTCTCATTTACAACTGCGACCTGGCCAAGATAAAGCAAAGCAGTGCGATAAAAACAACAACACAGAGTTACATATGGGGTAAACAAAACATAAAGTCAAAAATACAACAGAAAATATATATACAGTGTGTGCGAATGTAGTAAATTATGGAGGTAAGGCAATAAATAGGCCATAGTGCAAAATAGTTACAATTTCGTATTAACACTGGAATGATAGATGTGCAAAAGATGATGTGCAAATAGAGATACTGGGGTGAAAATTAGCAAAATAATGTGTGTGTGTGTGGTAGTAGGAGTAATAGTTGGCCATTATTTCTTTGAACATCTCAGTTTGGGCAGCAGCCACTGAAGAAACCTGTCAATCAAAAACAACAGGAGAATAAATAGTATTATAAACTGGTTGATTCCAGCCCTGAATGCTGATTGGCTGACAGCCGTGGTATGTCAGACCGTATACCACAGGTATGACAAAACATTTATTTTTACTGCTCTAATTACATTGGTAACCAGTTTATCATAGCAATAAGGGAACTCGGGGGTATGTGGAATATGGCCAATTTACCACGGCTAAGGGCTGTATCCAGGCACGACGCTCTGCGTCGTGCTTAAGAACAGCCCTTAGACGTGGTAGGTTGGCCATATACAACACCCCCTCGTGCCTTATTGCTTAAGTTTGCATTAACACATCAGACAGCTGCTCTTTCTCTGCTACCTCATTCTATTTCTCTAATTCTCTAGTCTAGTATTCCCTGTTTATATTCCACTTCTCCCTCATTTATTTCCTCACCTCTTCCTCAGACTCTTCTTTTCCTCTTTCTTGTCCTCCTCCTTACTTTCTCCATGTCACGATCGTCAAATGAGGGAGACCAAAGCGCAGCGCGTTGAGCGAACATGATAGACTTTATTAATTAAAGTACCAAAACAAATAGACGAATCGTAAAGTCCACAGTAACAAAGACTGACAAGGAACAAAAACCCACAACCACAATGTGAAAACACACAGTTTAAATATGGCTCCCAATCAGAGATAACGAGCCGACAGCTGACACTCGTTACCTCCGATTGGGAGTCATTGACCAAACCAAGACAACACACCAAAACACAACAAAACGAACACACCCTGGCTCAACATACAAAGTCCCGGAGCCAGAGCGTGACAGTACCCCCCCCTAAAGGCGCGGACTGCGACCGCGCCTCAAAAACCCCAAACAGGGGAGGGCTGGGTGGGTGTTGCTCCTCGGAGGCGGCTCCGGCTCCGGGCTTGACCACCACCCCTCTTCAATCCCCCCGTAGCGCCCCCAGTCCGATCTGACCCAGCTGGTAGGATTTGGACTGACGACGCACACACCTGGCTTGGCGCGTGAGGCAGGAACGGACCGGACCTGGCCGACGATACGCACCCTAGAGTTGATGCGTGGATTCGGAACGACCCTCACCAGGCTGACGACTCGCATCCCTGGCTTGGTGCGAGTAGCAGGAATGGGCTGGATCCGGCTGACGGCTCGCACCCTTGGCTTGGTGCGAGTAGCAGGGACGCGCTGAACCAGGCTGACGACTCGCACCCTTGGCTTGGTGCGAGTAGCAGGAACGGGCTGAACCAGGCTGACGACTCGCACCCTTGGCTTGGTGCGAGTAGCAGGAACGGGCTGGACCAGGCTGACGACTCGTACCCCTGGCTTGGTGCGAGTAGCAGGAACAGGCTGGACCAGGCTGACGACTCGCACCCTTGTCTTGGTGCGAGTAGCAGGAACGGGCTGGACCAGGCTGGCGACTCGCACCCCTGGTTTGGTGCGAGTGGCAGGAACAGGCCGGGCTGGGCTGGCGACGCACACCTTAGCCTTAGTACGTGGAGCAGGAACAGGCCGGGCTGGGCTGGCGACGCACCCCGTAGGCTTCTTACGTGGAGCAGGAACAGGCCGGGCTGGGCTGGCGACGCACACCGTAGGCTTCTTACGTGGAGCAGGAACAGGCCGGGTCGGGCTGGCGACGCGCACCGTAGGTTTGGTGCGAGTGGCAGGAACAGGCCGGGTCGGGCTGGCGACGTACACCGTAGGCTTAGTACGTGGAGCAGGAACCGGCCGGGCTGGACTGGCGACGCACACCGTGGGTCTGGTACGTGGAGCAGGAACAGGTCGGGCTGGGCTGGCCACGTACACCGTAGGCTTAGTACGTGGAGCAGGAACCGGCCGGGCTGGACTGGCGACGCACACCGTGGGTCTGGTACGTGGAGCAGGAACAGGTCGGGCTGGGCTGGCCACGCACACCGTGGGTCTGGTACGTGGAGCAGGAACAGGTCGGGCTGGGCTGGCCACGCACACCGTAGGCTTTGTACGTGGAACAGGAACCGGCCGGGCTGGACTGGCGACGCACACCGTGGGCTTGATGCGTGGAGTAGGAACAGGCCGGTCCGTACTGGGAACACACACCACTGGCCTTAACCGGGGATCAGGAACGGGCCGGACCGGACTGGTAACACACCTCAGTCTCTTACGCCGTGCCTCAACTACTTCCCTCCCTCTACTCGCCAATGGCTCCCGTAATCCGGTAGCCTTCTCTCCACGTCTCCCTGTGGCAGCCTCCTGCTGCCCAGCCGCCCAAGCCATGTGCCCCCCCCAAAAAACTTTTTGGGGTTGCCTCTCGTCCCTCCGACGATGGCCCTGCTGACGCCGTTGCTCCTCTCTCAGTCGCCTCTCCACTGTTCTACTCCATGGCCGGCGATCCATCCCATCCAGGATTTCCTCCCAAGTCCAAGACCCTTTACCATCCAAAATTACCTCCCATGTCCAGACCCTTGGCTCCTGGACACGCTGCTTGGTCCTGGTACGGTGGGTTTTTCTGTCACGATCGTCTAAGGAAGCGGACCAAGGCGCAGCGTGTTTAGCGAACATGTTGACTTTATTAAATTAAAGCAACCACGAAAACAACAAAACAAATGACGATAGTGAAGTCCACAGTAACAAAGACTGACAAGGAACAAAAACCCACAACCACAATGTGAAAACACACAGTTTAAATATGGCTCCCAATCAGAGATAACGAGCCGACAGCTGACACTCGTTACCTCCGATTGGGAGTCATTGACCAAACCAAGACAACACACCAAAACACAACAAAACGAACACACCCTGGCTCAACATACAAAGTCCCGGAGCCAGAGCGTGACACTCCAACATTTTCTATCTGTTGCATCTTATTGGCCTTCTCTTGCTTCACTCCTTTTTTGGCCTTGCCCTTCTTTTTCTTATTGATCTTCCCTTCCTGAATATTTTGGACAAGGAGAAAAAGTAATGTAAGCTTATGGGTTTTCTCTTCTCTTGAGCTACTATATCTAGAGATATGCTATACTGTAGAAGGACATACGGACAAGATTCCCTTCTTGTATTTCCTCTCACCTGTGGGGCCACTCCTGCCATTTCCTGCGCCATTTCTTGGAGCAGCTTCCTGCCAGTCTCACTCAGGTTGGTGATGGGGGCCAGGCGAATAATCTGTACAGACAAAGGGTCAAACCATTGAGATGTGACACACACACAAACAAATGTAAGAGACGCCTACCAGTTGATGGTCCTTCAGTGGAACTTGTGGTTCCTTTGGAGGCTCTGGAAAGTCGTCAGTAGAGGCATCATTGCCATCATCACGCTGTGTGTCAGAGAGCTAGCTGGTCATAGTCCATTCTCCACATTCAGTGAAAGAGTTACTCAAATACATGGTGCAGAACTTATGGGCTCTATCAATGTAATTGTCTGCATAATTTCCAATCCGCCATATATATATATATTATTATATATTTTTTTGTATGCAGAACTTACCAGGAAGTCTGACTCATCGAAGGAGTGGAGAGACAGATCGTCGTCCTCTACCATATCCCTCACTTCAATCTTTGTCACCTTTCCATCCTCCTCATCCTTAACTTTCAGCAGTGGTGTCCTCCTTCCATGATCCTCATCATCACACTGTGTATCAGAGTCAGCTAGTCAGAGACCATCCTCCTCACAGTGATGTCACTCAACAAAGACATGGACGGTACGGTACAACTCTCTTACCTCAGATTCACAGTCAGTAAAGGAGTCGATGGAAAAGTCATCGGAGTTGGAGGACGAGATCACCTCATCATAATTTTTCTCTATCAGCCGAGTCACCCTTCCAGACTGAGGAGACAGCGAAAGGCATGTACTCATGGCAGCCATAGAATACACTGGCACCAACATGGTTTACAAGTAGTGAGTAATACATGGGTAACTGAAAATGCAAGTGTATTGAAATGCAATAAATGCAACTCCAATAACATTAGGGATGGAGATAAAGACCTTCCATAGTATAGGAATCTTTAAAATGTCGAATGGATGATTATCAATTCAACTAAGCCAACCAAAATGGCCATATGAATCAAAAGATTGATCTATCTGTTGTCTCTGTGGGAACAGCATAGATGTGTGACCTGGCTGAGAGGCTCTGGATTGATATTCCATCCATCCCCAGATGTCTGGTCCTGCCCACAGCTCACAATGATTGGCTGTTAACAGTAAAAAATGAATTAAACACTGCTTTGCTCATTTTGGCCATGGAAATAACTTGAATTATGTATCAATAAATATCAAAAGTACTGTTATGTGGTTGAATTTGAATGTGACTTACAGGCCTTTTGTGGATCTTAGTGGTCTGCACTGAAGTAGACTGTCAAGACAGCATTCAATGTGGTTAGATAGGGAGGGATATCTGCATTTGCTTTTATTGTGATAACTGCAGTTTGTACATGCAGCATGTATAACTAATGCGTATGTGTTATTGTTTTCAGGTCAGATATTACTTACAGGCTTTGGCCTTCTGCGCACCTTGCCACTGAAGAAACCTGTCAATCAAAAACAACAGGAGAATAAATAGTATTATAAACTGGTTGATTCGAGCCCTGAATGCTGATTGGCTGACAGCCGTGGTATGTCAGACCGTATACCACAGGTATGACAAAACATTTATTTTTACTGCTCTAATTACATTGGTAACCAGTTTATCATAGCAAAAAGGGAACTCGGGGGTATGTGGAATATGGCCAATTTACCACGGCTAAGGGCTGTATCCAGGTACTACGCTCTGCGTCGTGCTTAAGAACAGCCCTTAGACGTGGTAGGTTGGCCATATACAACACCCCCTCGTGCCTTATTGCTTAAGTTTGCATTAACACATCAGACAGCTGCTCTTTCTCTGCTACCTCATTCTATTTCTCTAATTCTCTAGTCTAGTATTCCCTGTTTATATTCCACTTCTCCCTCATTTATTTCCTCACCTCTTCCTCAGACTCTTCTTTTCCTCTTTCTTGTCCTCCTCCTTACTTTCTCCAACATTTTCCATCTGTTGCATCTTATTGGCCTTCTCTTGCTTCACTCGTTTTTTGGCCTTGCCCTTCTTTTTCTTATTGATCTTCCCTTCTTGAATATTTTGGACAAGGAGAAAAAGTAATGTAAGCTTATGGGTTTTCTCTTCTCTTGAGCTACTATATCTAGAGATATGCTATACTGTAGAAGGACATACGGACAAGATTCCCTTCTTGTATTTCCTCTCACGTGTGGGGCCACTCCTGCCATTTCCTGCGCCATTTCTTGGAGCAGCTTCCTGCCAGTCTCACTCAGGTTGGTGATGGGGGCCAGGCGAGGGCTGCGGCGGTATGGGAAGTTCTCTGTAGCTGGCAGAGCGATAATGACAGGGCTGAGAGGAGTCAGAGGCATTGGGACATTCTCTGGGGAGGGAGGGGCCATAGCAGAGGGAAGGGCCCGTAGGGCTTCAGCCAGGGTCCGTGGTGCTGAGGTCACAAGAGGAGAGAGGCCAGTCTTGCCAGACACAGGACCAGAGACCTTCCCTGGGCTCTGTAGGACCAGAAACAACAAGTAAAATATCAGGAAAGTGCTATGTTAAACACAATCTGTAGATATACTTTATAACTACTCTATACACATTGCAGATACATGACTACACTCAATAAGTAGGAGTAACTTACAAAGCTCTGGACATAGTTATTTTTTTCAGGCTTGAGGAGCCTGTTCTTGGCTATGCTGGTTTGCATTTCTGCCATGCTGTCTATCATTTCGGCCATCTCTCCAGTGCATTTCTTGAATGCCACTTTCAACCTCTCCAAGTCATTCAGCCAATTGTTCAGGTCTACTGCCTTAAGATCACCTTTCCTGCAGTTTCTCTTCGTCACTTGGATCAGTGCCCTCACCTCCTCGCCCATCCTCCTTTTGACCTCCCTATCCACGT
Source organism: Coregonus lavaretus (assembly GCF_964263955.1). Taxonomy (NCBI): domain Eukaryota; kingdom Metazoa; phylum Chordata; class Actinopteri; order Salmoniformes; family Salmonidae; genus Coregonus; species Coregonus lavaretus. Next base: position 25,371,350 of record NC_139997.1, read on the forward strand.
CTTCATTGCTGAGTCTCTCCTTCTTCCTCCACCCCATCCACTTCGCAATCCATCCTCTACAGCATCCCTCATTCTTCTTCTGCCTCTCTTGGTTGATATCCTGACCGTCATTGACATTCTTCAGGCCTTCCTCTAGGTTGAGCACTATGGAGGTCAGGTTTTCTTCGATCCTCCTCAGGCTCTCCTTGTTGGTGTTGGTCCCATGGTGTGTTCTTGTCCAGCTGCTCCCTGCAGGGCCGGACAGTGGGGACCACCTCCATCTGGCGTGACGCCTTCTTCAGGGCACTCACAGAGGCAGGGAGGGGGATGTTGTGCTTGGCCACAATAATCTGTACAGACAAAGGGTCAAACCATTGAGATGTGACACACATAACACACAAACACAAACAAATGTAAGAGACGCCTACCAGTTGATGGTCCTTCAGTGGAACTTGTGGTTCCTTTGGAGGCTCTGGAAAGTCGTCAGTAGAGGCATCATTGCCATCATCACGCTGTGTGTCAGAGAGCTAGGTGGTCATAGTCCATTCTCCACATTCAGTGAAAGAGTTACTCAAATACATGGTGCAGAATTTATGGGCTCTATCAATGTAATTGTCTGCATGATTTCCAATCCGCCATATATATATATATATATATATATATATATATATATATATATTATTATATATTATTATATATTATTATATATATTTTTTATATGCAGAACTTACCAGGAAGTCTGACTCATCGAAGGAGTGGAGAGACAGATCGTCGTCCTCTACCATATCCCTCACTTCAAGCTTTGCCACCTTTCCATCCTCCTCATCCTTAACTTTCAGCAGTGGTGTCCTCCTTTCATGATCCTCATCATCACACTGTGTATCAGAGTCAGCTAGTCAGAGACCATCCTCCTCACAGTGATGTCACTCAACAAAGACATGGACGGTAGGGTACAACTCTTACCTCAGATTCACAGTCAGTAAAGGAGTCAATGGAAAAGTCATCGGAGTTGGAGGACGAGATCACCTCATCATAATTTCTCTCTATCAGCCGAGTCACCCTTCCAGACTGAGGAGACAGCGAAAGGCATGTACTCATGGCAGCCATAGAATACACTGGCACCAACATGGTTTACAAGTAGTGAGTAATACATGGGTAACTGAAAATGCAAGTGTATTGAAATGCAATAAATGCAACTCCAATAACATTAGGGGTGGAGATAAAGACCTTCCATAGTAAAGGAATCTTTAGCATCTCGATTGAATGATTATCAATTCAACTAAACCAACCAAAATGGCCATATGAATCAAAAGATTGATCTATCTGTTGGAACGGCAGAGATGTGTGACCTGGCTGAGAGGTTCTGGATTGATATTCCATCCATCCCCAGCCTCCTGTAGCTCAATTGGTAGAGCATGGCGCTTGTAATGCCAGGGTTGTGGGTTCGATTCCCACGGGAGCCAGTATGAAAAATGTATGCACTCACTAACTGTAAGTCGCTCTGGATAAGAGCGCCTGTTAAATGACTAAAATGTAAAAATGTCTGGTCCTGCCCACAGCTCACAATGATTGGCTGTTAACAGTAAAGAATGAATTAAACACTGCTTTGCTCATTTTGGCCATGGAAATAACTTTAATGATGTATCAATAAATAATATAAGTACTGTTATGTGGTTGAATTTGAATGTGACTTACAGGCCTTTTGTGGATCTGAGGGGTTTGCACTGAAGTAGTTGTATATGCTTGAAATTTTTGTTGAGTCCTCATGCTGAACATTATGGGATGTTTGGTTAGGAAAATCTTGCATCACTGCGTCACACATTCTCTTTATCTTGCTCTGGTGAAACAGACGGAAAGGGCTGGCTCTCACTTCTAGACATGTCTGATGCTAGGGCATCAGTGCTGGACAAGAAGATGCCTTTCAGGCTGCTGTGCTAAATGACTAAAATGTAAATGTAAATGAGGACCATAGGTGTCCTGTATGTCCCTGCATCAACAGAGGAGAGAAGGAAGACGGTCCACCCACCGTGAGTACTGAGAAAGCACTAAACGCATTATTTATCCTACAAGACAAGAGGTCATTAAATTAACATGATTTCTGGGTGCAAGCCAGAGAACATGATGTTCTACAGTATAATGAGGTGCAGTTTTAATAGAGGATCCTCAGCTGTAATTGAATACTAAGCGCTCTGTAATCTCTCCACATTCTCATTGGTTGCAGAATCATTCCATCCCCAGGCTCCTACCCAGTCCACGCCCACGCTCCAGTTTCCTCCAATCTACAGGCTACCGAGACCACACCAAAGACATTTGAAGGCTGGGCCAACTCATACTATACACAGGGGAGCCCTGTTCAGCTCTCAGGTTATTATGGTCACAACCATGGATATGTCCTCAAGCATAGCTTTGGGCCAAGTCATGGACATAGTCACTAACACAGCTCCGGCCATGGACACAGTCATGGGCACACATATGCCTCTCAAACCACTAGTCACTGGGATCCAGTGGCTCAACATCTACATTCTCAACATTCCCACCTCAGTCCACTGTCTGTGTCTGTCAGTGCCCCCCAGAGTTTCACAGCAAACATGCCAGAGTCAACTGCCAGGATCTGTGATGGTTCACCCAAGGGCACCTGTGTCTTCACTGACAGATTGTTGACATAGAAAACGCATTGAATGACAGAGCTCTCATATGTTATACGTTGAGATGTAATATGCTTGGACATGGGGTTTGAGGCAGTACTTAAAGGTACACAGTTTCTTCACTGATGATTTTGGTTTGAAAACGCAAGCAGGCTCTGAATGTTCAAGGTCAAATCAATACAAGAAGGTTTTGATTGTCAGTTGATTGTAAGACCACTCGTTTTGCCTTGTACTTTGCGTTTTCTACACATACTGTAGACAAATCTCTTGGCACTCTTGATATATCAGGCATTTTATATTACACTTTCACTGATTTATTCAGTTTTCCTTTACTTAACTACTTACAGCAATTAAATAGCATCCCCTCACCAGTAAATTAGATCCATTACATGTAGTTTGTTTGGCAATCAACATTATTGTAAATTGAGGAGCAGGGAGCAGTGGGTGAGGTTATCAAGAGTGTGGGCTATAAGGGCAGATTATGATGTAATCTTTAGAAAATGAGGCAGTTGTGCACAGTAAAGAGAAGCCATAAATGACAACCAAGACTAAATATAGCAAATCAATGATTATTATTTCTTTACAAATGCATGCTTTCAAGTTATACTGTTTATATACAAATAGCTATTTTGCATATACAACTGGATCAAGTGGTAAGAGTCATGTAACAGGTCATGATGGAACACGTTATTCGATATCAGTAATGCAAGAGAAAAAGTTAAAAGGCACACAATTCTTCAATGAAAACATGAACCCTGCCATATCACTACAATAGTTTAGGGGTTTCTCTATTAAAAGAAACACCAAAAGGACAGCTGAACATCACCCTTATATCATCCACTTCATTTCATACAGTTAATGTTCAACAGAACCTCAGAAAATTGAAGTAAATATTCTGTATTAGACCTTCAACCATCAGCATAGAAAGATAAAACCTACATAAAATGCTTACTGGGTGTACAAAACATTAGGAACGCCTGCTCTTTCCAGTACAACCCTCTAACCAATTGTACTATTATGTGTGTTTTTCCGCGTTATTTGTAATTTATTTTGTACATAATGTTTCTGCCATCGTCTCTTATAACCAAAAAGAGCTTCTGGATATCAGGACAGCGATTACTCACCTCGCATTGGACGAAGATTTTTTCTTCAACGAGGCGGCCGCGAATGATATCATACAGACACCCGACAAGGCCCAAATCCCCGTCATTCGCGTGAGGAAGAGACGGAGATATCGCGGACGCAGATCCGGGTGCCTTGTAAGGATCCGACGGCGAGCGAGTAAACTGCCTCTTCCATCAATCCTATTAGCCAACGTTCAAGCTTTTGAGAATAAAATGGACGATTTAAGATTACGGTTATCCTACCAACGGGACATTAAAAACTGTAATATCTTATGTTTCACGGAGTCGTGGCTGAACGACAACAATGATAACATTCAGCTAGCAGGCTATACGCTACATCGGCAGGACAGAACGGCTGACTCTGGTAAGACAAGGGGTGGCGGTCTGTGTATATTTGTAAACAACAGCTGGTGCACAAAATCAAATACTAAGGAAGTCTCGAGGTTTTGCTCGCCTGAGGTAGAGTATCTTATGATAAGCTGTAGACCACACTATTTACCAAGAGAGTTTTCATCTATATTTTTCATAGCTGTCTATTTACCACCACAAACCAATGCTGGCATTAAGATTGCACTGAATGAGTTGTACAAGGCCATTAATCAACAGGAAAACGCTCATCCAGATGCAGCGCTCCTAGTGGCCGGGGACTTTAATGCAGGGAAACTTAAATCCGTTCTACCTAATTTCTACCAGCATGTTAAATGTGCAACCAGAGGGAAAAAAACTCTAGACCACCTTTACTCCACACACAGAGACGCATACAAAGCTCTCCCTCGCCCTCCATTTGGCAAATCTGACCATAACTCTATCCTCCTGATTCCTGCTTATAAGCAAAAACTGAAGCAGGAAGCACCAGTGATTCGGTTAATAAAAAAGTGGTCAGATGACGCAGATGCTAAGCTACAGGACTGTTTTGCTAGCACAGACTGGAACATGTTCCGGGATTCTTCAGACAGCATTGAGGAGTACACCACATCAGTCACTGGCTTCATCAATAAGTGCATCGATGATGTCGTCCCCACAGTGACAGTACGTACATACCCCAACCAGAAGCCATGGATTACAGGAAACATCCGCACTGAGCTAAAGGGTAGAGCTGCCGCTTTCAAGGAACGGGACTCTAACCCGGACGCTTATAAGAAATCCCGCTATGACCTCCGACGAACCATCAAACAGGCAAAGAGTCAATACAGGTCTAAGATTGAATCATACTACACTGGCTCTGACGCTCGTCGGATGTGGCAGGGCTTGAAAACTATTACAGACTACAAAGGGAAGCACAGCCGCGAGCTGCCCAGTGACACAAGCCTACCAGACGAGCTAAACCACTTCTATGCTCGCTTCGAGGCAAGCAACACTGAAGCATGCATGAGAGCACCAGCTGTTCCGGATGACTATGTGATCACGCTCTCCGTAGCCGATGTGAGTAAGACTTTTAAGCAGGTCAACATTCACAAGGCCGCAGGGCCAGACGGATTACCAGGACGTGTACTCCGAGCATGTGCTGACCAACTGGCAAGTGTCTTCACTGACATTTTCAACATGTCCCTGACTGAGTCTGTAATACCAACATGTTTCAAGCAGACCACCATAGTCCCCGTGCCCAAGAACTCTAAGATAACCTGCCTAAATGACTACCGACCCGTAGCACTGACGTCTGTAGCCATGAAGTGCTTTGAAAGACTGGTCATGGCTCACATCAACAGCATAATCCCAGAAACCCTAGACCCACTCCAATTTGCATACCGCCCCAACAGATCCACAGATGATGCAATCTCTATCGCACTCCACACTGCCCTTTCCCACCTGGACAAGAGGAACACCTACGTGAGAATGCTATTCATTGACTACAGCTCAGCATTCAACACCATAGTGCCCTCTAAGCTCATCACTAAGCTAAGGATCCTGGGACTAAACATCTCCCTCTGCAACTGGATCCTGGACTTCCTGACGGGCCGCCCCCAGGTGGTAAGGGTAGGTAACAACACATCTGCCACACTGATCCTCAACACGGGGGCCCCTCAGGGGTGCGTGCTCAGTCCCCTCCTGTACTCTCTGTTCACCCATGACTGCATGGCCAGGCACGACTCCAACACCATCATTAAGTTTGCCGACGACACAACAGTGGTAGGCCTGATCACCGACAACGATGAGACAGCCTATAGGGAGGAGGTCAGAGATCTGGCCGTGTGGTGCCAGGACAACAACCTCTCCCTCAACGTGACCAAGACAAAGGAGATGATTGTGGACTACAGGAAAAAAAAAGAGGACTGAGCACGCCCCCATTCTCATCGACGGGGCTGTAGTGGAACAGGTTGAGAGCTTCAAGTTCCTTGGTGTCCACATCACCAACGAACTATCATGGTCCAAACACACCAAGACAGTCGTGAAGAGGGCACGACAAAGCCTATTCCCCCTCAGGAGACTAAAAAGATTTGGCATGGGTCCTCAGATCCTCAAAAAATTCTACAGCTGCACCATCGAGAGCATCCTGACTGGTTGCATCACCGCCTGGTATGGCAACTGCTTGGCCTCTGACCGCAAGGCACTACAGAGGGTAGTGCGTACGGCCCAGTACATCACTGGGGCAAAGCTTCCTGCCATCCAGGACCTCTATACCAGGCGGTGTCAGAGGAAGGCCCTCAAAATTGTCAAAGACTCCAGCCACCCTAGTCATAGACTGTTCTCTCTGCTACCGCACGGCAAGCGGTACCGGAGTGCCAAGTCTAGGTCCAAAAGACTTCTCAACAGCTTCTACCCCCAAGCCATAAGACTCCTGAACAGCTAATCATGGCTACCCGGACTATTTGCACTGCCCCCCCACCCCATCCTTTTTATGCTGCTGCTACTCTGTTAAGTATTTATGCATAGTCACTTTAACTCTACCCACATGTACATATTACCTCAACTACCTCAACTAGCCGGTGCCCCCGCACATTGACTCTGCAACGGTACCCCCCTGTATATATAGCCTCCCTACTGTCACTTTATTTTACTTCTGCTCTTTTTTTCTCAACACTTTTTTTTGTTGTTGTTTTATTCTTACTTTTTTTGTTTAAAATAAATGCACTGTTGGTTAAGGGCTGTAAGTAAGCATTTCACTGTAATGTCTGCACCTGTTGTATTCGGCGCATGTGACCAATAAAATTTGATTTGATTTGATTTGATTTGACATACAGTGGGGGGAAAAAGTATTTAGTCAGCCACCAATTGTGCAAGTTCTCCCACTTAAAAAGATGAGAGAGGCCTGTAATTTTCATCATAGGTACACGTCAACTATGACAGACAAAATGAGGGAAAAAAATCCAGAAAATCACATTGTAGGATTTTTAATGAATTTATTTGCAAATTATGGTGGAAAATAAGTATTTGGTCAATAACAAAAGTTTCTCAATACTTTGTTATATACCCTTTGTTGGCAATGACACAGGTCAAACGTTTTCTGTAAGTCTTCACAAGGTTTTCACACACTGTTGCTGGTATTTTGGCCCATTCCTCCATGCAGATCTCCTCTAGAGCAGTGATGTTTTGGGGCTGTCGCTGGGCAACACAGACTTTCAACTCCCTCCAAAGATTTTCTATGGGGTTGAGATCTGGAGACTGGCTAGGCCACTCCAGGACCTTGAAATGCTTCTTACAAAGCCACTCCTTCGTTGCCCGGGCGGTGTGTTTGGGATCATTGTCATGCTGAAAGACCCAGCCACGTTTCATCTTCAATGCCCTTGCTGATGGAAGGAGGTTTTCACTCAAAATCTCACGATACATGGCCCCATTCATTCTTTCCTTTACACGGATCAGTCGTCCTGGTCCCTTTGCAGAAAAACAGCCCCAAAGCATGATGTTTCCACCCCCATGCTACACAGTAGGTATGGTGTTCTTTGGATGCAACTCAGCATTCTTTGTCCTCCAAACACGACAAGTTGAGTTTTTACCAAAAAGTTATATTTTGGTTTCATCTGACCATATGACATTCTCCCAATCCTCTTCTGGATCATCCAAATGCACTCTAGCAAACTTCAGACGGGCCTGGACATGTACTGGCTTAAGCAGGGGGACACGTCTGGCACTGCAGGATTTGAGTCCCTGGCGGCGTAGTGTGTTACTGATGGTAGGTTTTGTTACTTTGGTCCCAGCTCTCTGCAGGTCATTCACTAGGTCCCCCCGTGTGGTTCTGGGATTTTTGTGATCATTTTGACCCCACGGGGTGAGATCTTGCGTGGAGCCCCAGATCGAGGGAGATTATCAGTGGTCTTGTATGTCTTCCATTTCCTAATAATTGCTCCCAAAGTTGATTTCTTCAAACCAAGCTGCTTACCTATTGCAGATTCAGTCTTCCCAGCCTGGTGCAGGTCTACAATTTTGTTTCTGGTGTCCTTTGACAGCTCTTTGGTCTTGGCCATAGTGGAGTTTGGAGTGTTACTGTTTGAGGTTGTGGACAGGTGTCTTTTATACTGATAACAAGTTCAAACAGGTGCCATTAATACAGGTAACGAGTGGAGGACAGGGGAGCCTCTTAAAGAAGAAGTTACAGGTCTGTGAGAGCCAGAAATCTTGCTTGTTTGTAGGTGACCAAATACTTATTTTCCACCATAATTTGCAAATAAATTCATAAAAAGTCCTACAATGTGATTTTCTGGATTTTTTTCCCTCAATTTGTCTGTCATAGTTGACGTGTACCTATGATGAAAATTACAGGCCTCTCTCATCTTTTTAAGTGGGAGAACTTGCACAATTGGTGGCTGACTAAATACTTTTTTCCCCACTGTAGCTTTCACCTGGATTTACCTGGTCTGTCTATGATCCCTTGTTGATGTCACTTGTTAAATCCACTTCAATTAGTGTAGATGAAGGGCAGGAGACACATTAAAGGAGGATTTTTAAGTCTTGCTACAATTGAGACATGGATTGTGTGTGTGTGCCATTCAGAAGGTAAATGGGGAAGACAAAAGATTGAAGTGCCTTTAAACGGGGTATGGTAGTAGGTTACAGGTGCGTGTGATACACCGGGTTGAGTGTGTCAAGAACTGCAACGCTGCTGGGTTTTTCACGCTCAACAGTTTCCCGTGTATCAAGAATGGTCCACCACCCAAAGGACATCCAGACAACTTGACAACTGTGGGAAGCATTGGAGTCAACATGGGCCAGCATCCCTGTGGAATGCTTTCGACACCTTGTAGAGTCCATGCCCCGACGAATTGAGGCTGTTCTGAAGGCAAAAGGGGGCGGGTGGAACTCAATATTAGGAAGGTGTTCCTAATGTTTTGTACACTCAGTGTATACTGTACACATCCCAGAATTAGTGATTATCAGAACACACATAAATGACAGTTAATAGACGTATTCATGTTGTACTGCAAGTGCACATACAACCAACACATATTGCATTGCCTAAATGCCGTGCAATACACCACCTCAGGCTAGGGAATGAATAAAGCGAACAATAATAAAAAATTCCAAACCCCTTATTACAGTGAGAGGCACATCTAATCTATTAACAATAATACAACTATACACATAAAAAAAGAAAACCTAAATAGATTTCACTCTGACTTAACCTTACGCTCAGTGACATGCGTTGAGGTCGGTGGCTATTATCAAAGCCAGATTTACTCACAAATAAACCTTGATGAAGCCCAAGTTCACCGTAGAATAGGTTACAGTAGCTCCAACAACCAGAGTGACATAGGCTATTAACTGAAATTGACAAACAATTTTAACCAAATGTAAATAACAATGTAGCCAAGCTACACAAGCGATAGCCTCTGATGGCGGCATATTTCATATCATCCGACAAAATGACACACTGTTAAGCTCAGCCATAAATCGATGTAGCATCCACAGTTATAACTGATAGGTGGCACTAAAAGACCAATATATGGACACATAGACTTTATTCCACATTTATTAAAAATAAAAAAAATTGAAATACCTTATTTACATTAGTATTTAGACCCTTTGCTATGAGACTCGAAATTGAGCTCAGGTGCATCCTGTTTCCATTGATCATCCTGAAGATTTTTCTACAACTTGATTGGAGTCCACCTGTGGTAAATTCAATTGATTGGACATGATTTGGAAAGGCACACACCTGTCTATATAAGGTCCCACAGTTGACTGTGCATGTCTGAAAAAAAGCCATGAGGATGAAGGAATTGTCCGTAGAGCTCCGAGACAGGATTGTTTCGAGGCACAGATCTGGGGAAGGGTACCAAAAAATGTCTGCAGCATTGAAGGTCCCCAAGGAGACAGTGGCCTCCATCATTCTTAAATGGAAGAAGTTTGAAACCACCAAGAATCGTCCTAGAGCTGGCCGCTCGGCCAAACTGAGCAATCGGGGGAGAAGGGTCAAAGAGGTGACCAAGAACCCGATGGTCACTCTGACAAACTCCAGATTTTCTCTGTGGAGATGGGAGAACCTACCAGAAGGACAACCATCTCTGCAGCACTCCACCAATCAGGCCTTTATGGTAGAGTGGCCCGACAGAAGCCACTCCTCAGTAAAAGGCACATGACAGCCCGCTTGGAGTTTGCCAAAAGGCAGCTAAAAGACTCTCAGACCATGAGAAACAAGATTTTCTGGTCTGATGAAATCAAGATTGAACTCTTTGGCCTGAATGCCAAGCGTCAAGTCTGGAGGAAACCTGGCACCATCCCTACGGTGAAGCATGGTGGTGGCAGCATCATGCTGTGGGGATGTTTCTCAGTGGCAAGGACTGGGAAACTAATCAGGATCGAGGGACAGATGAATGGCGCGAAGTATAGAGAGATCCTTGATGAAAACATCTCCAGAGCACTCAGGACCTCAGACTTCGGCGAAGGTTCACCTTCCAACAGGTCAACGACACAAAGCACACAGCCAGGACAATGCAGGAGCGGCTTCGGGACAAGCCTCTGAATGTCCTTGAGTGGCCCAGCCAGAGCCCAGACTTGAACCCGATCGAACATCTCTGAAAAGACCTGAAAACAGCTGTGCAGCAACGCTCCCCATCCCCATCCAACCTTACAGAACTTGAGAGGATCTGCAGAGAAAAATGGGAGAAACTCCCCAAATACAGGTGTGCCAGGCTTGTAGCATCATACCCAAGAAGACTCGAGGCTGTAATCGCTGCCAAAGATGCTTGAACAAAGTACTGAGGAAAGGGTCTGAATAATATGTACGTGTGATATTTTCAGTTTTGGGGGGGCTTTTCATACTTTTTATTTTTATTTTTATCGATTACCACAGGGTAAGCATTGCCTACCCTGACTGCATGTCACTGCCTGCATTAAATTACTAGCAAGTATCCATCAGGACAACCAACTATAGATGTTTGTAATGTATAAAGTTTAATTAGGAGAGGGAGACAGACCGTGTTCACCATGGCCAGCGCCAGGCCACTCTGTGGCGGTGCCAGCAGGGCTGGTTACTGAGGCAGGTGCAGCAGACTCCCAGACGGGCAGAGGGGAGCGCCAGCACTGACAGTTTCCTGGCAACCTCACTCCTCTCGGACACTTTACTATACATGCGATTGAGACGCGCTCAGCAGTGAGTGAGCTGCACACACCTTAGGGGGAAAAGAGGAGAGATTAGAGGAAAAGAGTGAGGAGTCTCATCTTACCCAAGAACAGGCTTGATACAACCTGGACTTTACTAGGTAGACCTGTGCTCATCTCATTTCTCCCAAAGGTAAAAATGTAATAGACCAAATGATAGCAGAGTAATGTTTCATACAAAACATGGGAAATGAAGGTATACAAAGCCTCACAAACACTTTTCCAATTAGAGAACAAATCCATTGTTTACCAGACTACTGTAATATGTTTTTCGCTCAGCATATTGTGTACGAGCATCTTGACATTTTGTAATTCTTTCTCAATTATTTGTATTTGGACATGACACTCCTTACCCAGGACATTATAGACAGCCCCTTGCTGACTGAAGCCTCCCAGCTGGTCCAGAACACTCTGCCTCCTCTTCTTCAGGGTGCTGGCATCAACAAATACCCTGCACACAAGACAAGCACGGTGACGTCAAACAAACAACAGAGAAAATATGGCCCAAATGGAAAGAATCCAGATATCTAAAAGTCAGAACCTTTTTCATTCTGCTGCTTCACCCCATACTAAAAGAACATAATACCATGGACCCCCCTGGGACTCTGATGTAAATGTAGTCCTCAAGCTCAGGGGATCCACCAATGAAGAAGCGTCTCAGTTCTGACACTGTTCCTGTGGTCTCCACGTATGACACATTATTGTATGCTTCCCTATGGGATACAGACACACACAGTCAGAGTAGATCATCATTTACGCTACTTTCAGAAAACAATTCTGACTGTCATTATACACATATACACACCTTACCAGGGGTGGAAGGAATGACCAGGTAGCCATAGCCTTCATTTCTGTAGTGCTGCCAGAAGTACAGAACTGGCCATTGGGGGAGGGATTCTATTATAAAATAATTAATAATAATGCATGTTACAAATTCCATTTTATGATAACTGTTATCAGGAATACAATATAAACTAAATATTTATATTGAAATAAATATTAATACAATATACACTCACCCTCTCTCTCATCCTGTCTGACGATGTTCTGGCTCATATCTAGCCACTTCGAAAATAACATCTACTCAACTAAGATGCATCTAACTTCATCTTGCTGTTTCAAAACAGTGTTAATACCTGATTGAGCCGGTGAGTTGAGGGTGTCCAGCTCAATGCCTTCCCTCTCCGGTTGAGCCAAAACCTGCTGCTGAAGGTGTTGGGAGAGGGCTGCTGTAGAGGTGACTCTCTGAATACGGATCCTGTAAACACCATTGTAAATATAAACAAAGTAAACAACATTCTAGCTAACTATTTGCCATGTTTCCCTGGCAAACTCAGTCAGGGTTCAGGTCAAACAATATAATGGGTGTTCATCGTCATCTGCTTTTAGAGCTAACTTTATGGCAATACAAGGAATAAAAGCCACACAAAGGCCAACTGCAACTTACTTAATTGTAAGGTATTTCACAGTATCCCGGGTGTCAGTGCTCCAGCCGTCTGCCATGTTGTAACGTTAGGAACCTTTTTGATGGCTAGCTAGGTTAGTAGCAACGGACACACACGCGCGCTCTGTATAAAGCAGCAAGATGGTTACCAGCAGGATATTTAGCCAATTCGCTAGCTAGCCAATTTTGCAGCTAGCTAGTACTTTTCACAAGCGTCTGCTCTTTGCATAGGAACAACAGTCTTTTTTGTGTGTGTGTATTTCTAAAAATATATATATTTTAAATGTATTTTTCATTAAATTGTTTATATTGATTAATTTTGTTTTTGTTGTTATTATTATTTTATTTTATTTTTATTAACAACAAATCAATACAAAAAGTACATGGGGAACACAAATGTATCTAAAGAAAATACAAAGGACATTTGCGCTAGGTGGTACAATAGGCCCTTTTCACGATGACGTCATCTAACTTCCGCCTTTCCGCGTAGCAGGTTAACTTCACTTCCGTTCGCCCGTAACCTGAGACTTCTCAACGAAAATACAACTGTTGACCACTAACTAGCAAGCTAGCTACTTGAAGAAATTCCAAAAGGTACGTTTAAGTTAAATTAGTAAAGTTAAGAGTAATAATGTTTACGTATATGCAATGGTTTGTAACTTGCTAACGTTATTGTTAATTCATAATTGTTCACTGCCTTAGTTACTTAAAAGTGGGCTAACGTTAGCTAACAACAACTTAGTACCAGATACCGATAACGTTAAAAGGTAGCGTTACATTGCTGCCTGGCTGTAATGTAACAAGTTTACTTAGCTAGCTATCTAACCCTTTGTTAGGCAGTTAGTTTATTCATGAATGTATAGTAACTCACCTATTCAAATACTGTTGTGCATGATAGCTAGATAAATATTGATTCCTGGTCAAAGCTGAATGTTAATTTAGCTGTTTCTTTTCTCCCGGTGTCTGTATCGCAACAGTATCCCATCCAACACCGAAGCATGGCACAATCTTCGAGAAGATGCTATTGCAGTGTACCATTTTGTTCAAACAACAAACAGAAATTCCCGTATCTGAGTTTTCACGATTTCCCTGTTGATGGAGAAATACGTGCCCGTTGGGTGAGGGCGATCAGGAGAGATGAGGGACCAAGTTTTAAGATTCTTCGTGGGAGCACCTTTGTTTGCAGTCAGCACTTTCCCCCTGAGGATAGATACACATCGGCCAGTGGACGGATCCGTATTAAACAGGGATCAGTGCCGTCTAGATTCCACTGGAATGATTGGGGTAAGGATAGGTAGACAGCGTTAAACGTAATACTACTGTAATCTAATAATATATTACTTGTAGCAACAAAACACAACAAAAAGAAAACTTATCTATCTTAACCTATCTTATCATAATGTTAGAGAACTGTTTATCTGAGAAACCTGAAGCCGATGAGCCTCCTCATTTTTCTTCATGGACCTGTAACATCGCCCTCTCACTGTCACCTCACCGTTAACTACACTTGAGACTGTTTCAATACAGTGATTGGGAGAAAGGGCGCAGCATTAGCCATTAATACATTACTGACTCTTATCTTACGGTCGATACAAACAGCAGTAATATTAAAAAGAGGCTGCAAAACAGAAACTCGTCAGCTCATAACCTTCGCTAGCATAGGGCTAATTTAAGCTAAATAAAGATAAACACGTACCTTCATAATCAAACAGGTAACCTTCAACGAAGAACTTGTAGCCTTTATCAAGCTTCGATCTTGAAGTAAGGGACCACTTGTCAGCAAGTCGTTCTACGTCGTTAAGTCGTATTGGTGGCAGATGTGAAAGGGACTGGGTGAACTCCATAATGATGTGCTACTAGCTAAGCGTTCCTAAGCGACACCGGATGTAAACATAACCTGCATCGCGGCAGAACGGAAGTTGTCTGACGTCACGTGAAAAGGGCCTATATCACATTACACAAGGACATTAATGGACAACTATTTATTGGTGCACTACTGACACCTATCGTTGGATCCAGTCCAGGACAGCAGAATAAAAAACACCCACTGATAATATGTAACGTTTACATTTTACATTTACATTTAAGTCATTTAGCAGACGCTCTTATCCAGAGCGACTTACAAATTGGTGCATTCAACTTAGCCAGTGTAATGTCAGAACAATAATTGTTCCCGTGCTGTAAAAGGTTTAAGAACCATTGATGTAATTAAGAAAAATATCTGTCTGACACAAATAATTGCAATTTCTAAAGTTTTATTGGAAATACATGTTTCAAACAGCACAAGTCAAGTACAGATGGGTGTAGCTACATCAGATAAATTCTAATTTAGTTTAAATGTGATGCAGTCCTCCAGTCCCAGTTCATATGCACACTTTTGACATGCTTCAGACCAGATGCATGCTCCACTTCTGTGCACAATGTTCATGAACTTGCATACATCACAGTGTTTCAAGCTTATGCATTCTGCATCTCTCAGCTGTCTTTCATCTGAAGCCATATCCTCCAGGGTCTAAACAGGTGTAGGTTTCCGTCTCTGTGTGGGAGACCAGATATTGCAAGGAGGCCAGTAAGGGGCCCTCTTCTCTTCCCTTTGGCCAAAGGAGACATAAGACCCCAATACCAGTGACACTGCCCTGCGGCCGGTGCTGTCCTTTGGATGAGACCGCGTAGACAGAGGTCTTATCTCTCTGTTGTTACTAAACATCTCATGGCACTTATGGCATGAGTAGGGGTGTTGACCCTGCTTCTCCTGGCTATATTTCCAAGCCTAAGCATGGGAAAGCGCTTCTACGCACTATGTAAATCCAACTCATTATCATACGCCACCTGGGTAGGATGTATGGGGACCAATATCGTATTTGTTTTGTAAGAATGGTGCATGTCGCAAAATATAAGAATGAGACCAATATATGTATTTTGCACATTTTTTATTAATTTTTTATTTAACCTTTATTTAACCAGGTAAGCCAGTTGAGAACAAGTTCTCATTTACAACTGCGACCTGGCCAAGATAAAGCAAAGCAGTGCGATAAAAACAACAACACAGAGTTACATATGGGGTAAACAAAACATAAAGTCAAAAATACAACAGAAAATATATATACAGTGTGTGCGAATGTAGTAAATTATGGAGGTAAGGCAATAAATAGGCCATAGTGCAAAATAGTTACAATTTCGTATTAACACTGGAATGATAGATGTGCAAAAGATGATGTGCAAATAGAGATACTGGGGTGAAAATTAGCAAAATAATGTGTGTGTGTGTGGTAGTAGGAGTAATAGTTGGCCATTATTTCTTTGAACATCTCAGTTTGGGCAGCAGCCACTGAAGAAACCTGTCAATCAAAAACAACAGGAGAATAAATAGTATTATAAACTGGTTGATTCCAGCCCTGAATGCTGATTGGCTGACAGCCGTGGTATGTCAGACCGTATACCACAGGTATGACAAAACATTTATTTTTACTGCTCTAATTACATTGGTAACCAGTTTATCATAGCAATAAGGGAACTCGGGGGTATGTGGAATATGGCCAATTTACCACGGCTAAGGGCTGTATCCAGGCACGACGCTCTGCGTCGTGCTTAAGAACAGCCCTTAGACGTGGTAGGTTGGCCATATACAACACCCCCTCGTGCCTTATTGCTTAAGTTTGCATTAACACATCAGACAGCTGCTCTTTCTCTGCTACCTCATTCTATTTCTCTAATTCTCTAGTCTAGTATTCCCTGTTTATATTCCACTTCTCCCTCATTTATTTCCTCACCTCTTCCTCAGACTCTTCTTTTCCTCTTTCTTGTCCTCCTCCTTACTTTCTCCAACATTTTCTATCTGTTGCATCTTATTGGCCTTCTCTTGCTTCACTCGTTTTTTGGCCTTGCCCTTCTTTTTCTTATTGATCTTCCCTTCCTGAATATTTTGGACAAGGAGAAAAAGTAATGTAAGCTTATGGGTTTTCTCTTCTCTTGAGCTACTATATCTAGAGATATGCTATACTGTAGAAGGACATACGGACAAGATTCCCTTCTTGTATTTCCTCTCACCTGTGGGGCCACTCCTGCCATTTCCTGCGCCATTTCTTGGAGCAGCTTCCTGCCAGTCTCACTCAGGTTGGTGATGGGGGCCAGGCGAATAATCTGTACAGACAAAGGGTCAAACCATTGAGATGTGACACACACACAAACAAATGTAAGAGACGCCTACCAGTTGATGGTCCTTCAGTGGAACTTGTGGTTCCTTTGGAGGCTCTGGAAAGTCGTCAGTAGAGGCATCATTGCCATCATCACGCTGTGTGTCAGAGAGCTAGCTGGTCATAGTCCATTCTCCACATTCAGTGAAAGAGTTACTCAAATACATGGTGCAGAACCTATGGGCTCTATCAATGTAATTGTCTGCATAATTTCCAATCCGCCATATATATATATATTATTATATATTTTTTTGTATGCAGAACTTACCAGGAAGTCTGACTCATCGAAGGAGTGGAGAGACAGATCGTCGTCCTCTACCATATCCCTCACTTCAAGCTTTGTCACCTTTCCATCCTCCTCATCCTTAACTTTCAGCAGTGGTGTCCTCCTTCCATGATCCTCATCATCACACTGTGTATCAGAGTCAGCTAGTCAGAGACCATCCTCCTCACAGTGATGTCACTCAACAAAGACATGGACGGTACGGTACAACTCTCTTACCTCAGATTCACAGTCAGTAAAGGAGTCGATGGAAAAGTCATCGGAGTTGGAGGACGAGATCACCTCATCATAATTTTTCTCTATCAGCCGAGTCACCCTTCCAGACTGAGGAGACAGCGAAAGGCATGTACTCATGGCAGCCATAGAATACACTGGCACCAACATGGTTTACAAGTAGTGAGTAATACATGGGTAACTGAAAATGCAAGTGTATTGAAATGCAATAAATGCAACTCCAATAACATTAGGGATGGAGATAAAGACCTTGTCACGCTCTGGCTCCGGGACTTTGTATGTTGAGCCAGGGTGTGTTCGTTTCGTTGTGTTCTGTTTTGGTTGGTTGTCTATTTGGTTATGTTTCCTTGTTTGGTCAATGACTCCCAATCGGAGGTAACGAGTGTCAGCTGTCGGCTCGTTATCTCTGATTGGGAGCCATATTTAAACTGTGTGTTTTCACCTTGTGGTTGTGGGTTTTTGTTCCGTGTTTCAGTCTGTGTACTGAGGACTTCACTATCCGTCATTGTTTATTGTTTTCTCGTTCGTGCACTTTAACTTTAATAAAGTCATGTTCGCTACAAACGCTGCGCTTTGGTCCACTCCTTCCGTAGACGGCCGTGACAGAAAAACCCACCACCAAAGGACCAAGCAGCGTGTCCAGGAGCCAAGGGTCTGGACATGGGAGGAGATTTTGGATGGAAAAGGGTCTTGGACTTGGGAGGAAATCCTGGATGGGATGGATCGCCGGCCATGGAGTAAAACAGTGGAGAGGCGACAGAGAGAGGAGCAACGGCGTCAGCAGGGCCATCGTCGGAAGGACGAGAGGCAACCCCAAAAAGTTTTTTGGGGGGGGGCACATGGCTTGGGCGGCTGGGCAGCAGGAGGCTGCCACAGGGAGACGTGGAGAGAAGGCTACCGGATTACGGGAGCCATTGGCGAGTAGAGGGAGGGAAGTAGTTGAGGCACGGCGTGAGAGACTGAGGTGTGTTACCAGTCCGGTCCGGCCCGTTCCTGATCCCCGGTTGAGGCCAGTGGTGTGTGTTCCCAGTACGGACCGGCCTGTTCCTACTCCACGCACCAAGCCCACGGTGTGCGTCGCCAGTCCAGCCCGGCCGGTTCCTGTTCCACGCACTAAGCCTGCGGTGTGCGTCGCCAGCCCTGCCCGGCCTGTTCCTACTCCACGCACCAAGCCCACGGTGTGCGTCGCCAGTCCAGCCCGGCCGGTTCCTGTTCCACGCACTAAGCCTGCGGTGTGCGTCGCCAGCCCTGCCCGGCCGGTTCCGGCTCCACGCACTAGGTTTACGGTGTGCGTCGTCAGCCCAGCCCGGCCTGTTCCTGCTCCACGCACAAAACCTACGGTGTGCGTCGCCAGCCCAGCCCGGCCTGTTCCTGCTCCACGCACTAAGCCTACGGTGTGCGTCGCCAGCCCTGCCCGGCCGGTTCCTGCTCCACGCACTAGGTTTACGGTGTGCGTCGCCAGCCCAGCCCGGCCTGTTCCTGCTCCACGCACAAAACCTACGGTGTGCGTCGCCAGCCCAGCCCGGCCTGTTCCTGCTCCACGCACAAAACCTACGGTGTGCGTCGCCAGCCCAGCCCGGCCTGTTCCTGCTCCACGCGCAAAACCTACGGTGTGCGTCGCCAGCCCAGCCCGGCCTGTTCCTGCTCCACGCACTAAGCCTGCGGTGTGCGTCGCCAGCCCAGCCCGGCCTGTTCCTGCTCTACGCACAAAGCCTACGGGGTGCGTCGCCAGCCCAGCCCGGCCTGTTCCTGCTCCACGCACAAAACCTACGGTGTGCGTCGTCAGCCCAGCCCGGCCTGTTCCTGCTCCACGCACAGAGCCTACGGTGTGCGTCGCCAGCCCAGCCCGGCCTGTTCCTGCTACTCGCACCAAGCCAAGGGTGCGAGTCGTCAGCCTGGTTCAGCCCGTTCCTGCTACTCGCACCAAGCCAGGGGTACGAGTCGTCGGCCTGGTCCAGCCCGTTCCTGCTACTCGCACCAAGCCAAGGGTGCGAGTCGTCAGCCTGGTTCAGCCCGTTCCTGCTACTCGCACCAAGCCAAGGGTGCGAGTCGTCAGCCTGGTTCAGCTCGTCCCTGCTACTAGCACCAAGCCAAGGGTGCGAGCCGTCAGCCTGATCCAACCCATTCCTGCTACTCGCACCAAGCCAGGGATGCGAGTCGTCAGCCTGGTTCAGCCCGTTCCGAATCCACGCATCAAGCCTAGGGTGCGTATCGTCGGCCAGGTCCGGTCCGTTCCTGCCTCACGCGCCAAGCCAGGGGTGCGCGTCGTCAGTCCAGATCCTACCAGCTGGGTCAGATCGGACCGGGGGCGCTACGGGGGGGTTGAAGAAGGGTGGTGGTCAAGCCCGGAGCCGGAGCCGCCTCCGAGGAGTAATGCCCACCCAGCCCTCCCCTGTTTGGGGTTTTTGAGGCGCGGTCGCAGTCCGCGCCTTTAGGGGGGGGTACTGTCACGCTCTGGCTCCGGGACTTTGTATGTTGAGCCAGGGTGTGTTCGTTTCGTTGTGTTCTGTTTTGGTTGGTTGTCTATTTGGTTATGTTTCCTTGTTTGGTCAATGACTCCCAATCGGAGGTAACGAGTGTCAGCTGTCGGCTCGTTATCTCTGATTGGGAGCCATATGTGTGTTTTCACCTTGTGGTTGTGGGTTTTTGTTCCGTGTTTCAGTCTGTGTACTGAGGACTTCACTATCCGTCATTGTTTATTGTTTTCTCGTTCGTGCACTTTAACTTTAATAAAGTCATGTTCGCTACAAACGCTGCGCTTTGGTCCACTCCTTCCGTAGACGGCCGTGACAGACCTTCCATAGTATAGGAATCTTTAAAATGTCGAATGGATGATTATCAATTCAACTAAGCCAACCAAAATGGCCATATGAATCAAAATATTGATCTATCTGTTGTCTCTGTGGGAACAGCATAGATGTGTGACCTGGCTGAGAGGCTCTGGATTGATATTCCATCCATCCCCAGATGTCTGGTCCTGCCCACAGCTCACAATGATTGGCTGTTAACAGTAAAAAATGAATTAAACACTGCTTTGCTCATTTTGGCCATGGAAATAACTTGAATTATGTATCAATAAATATCAAAAGTACTGTTATGTGGTTGAATTTGAATGTGACTTACAGGCCTTTTGTGGATCTTAGTGGTCTGCACTGAAGTAGACTGTCAAGACAGCATTCAATGTGGTTAGATAGGGAGGGATATCTGCATTTGCTTTTATTGTGATAACTGCAGTTTGTACATGCAGCATGCAGTGGCGGCTCCTGAAAAAATTCTCAGGGGGGGCAATTTTTCTGATGATTTAGGTGACCTACACACATTTTAAAAAAGATATGTCCAGCAACAACATGAAGACAGGGGCAGCATATAAGTCAATACCAGAAGCATTTATTGACTGATCTCAAAAGTGTTGGCTTACCAGGGTTGGTGGAGCCCTCAGTTTCATCTTTGCCTCGCAAAGCTAACTCAAACACTCCGCAAAACTTCACACACTGGATTAGCCGGCTGAGGATGTGGCGGTTCTTGCTAATGTCGTAGTAAATATATTTGTTATAGTGAATATGGAATATGATATGTTGAGTAAAATGTTGTGCTAAGATCTATTTAGGTCAGGAGCTGGTTATAAGTTCTGTTCCTATCCAATAACAATGGACAAAAGGGTCCTATCTTGTCAGCCTTGTCAGCAGGTGGCCAAGGACAACACCCACGCCATAGGCCTCTCAGTTCTTCCAACTCACGAGTTCTTGCTCTGAGGACACACACACACACACACACAAACACACACACACACACATCATCACTGTTAAACACACACACACACACACACACACACACACACACACACACACACACACACATCATCACTGTTAAACACACACACACACACACACACACAAAAATCCCCTCTCTTAGGCTGAACATTTGAAGACAGAGAACCCGACTCAGAGCCAATGCAACAGTGACACTAGCCTGGAGGGGACCTCGCCCAACTCATCAGGACCAATCAGAAGATCAGAACTACTAGATTCAACCTACTTCATTTATTGCATAAAATGTCTGCACACAATGTTTCGGGGCTCTCTTCAGATAATAATAATAATAATAATAATAATATGCCATTTAGCAGACGCTTTTATCCAAAGCGACTTACAGTCATGCGTGCATACATTTTTGTGTATGGGTGGTCCCGGGGATCGAACCCACTACCTTGGCGTTACAAGCGCCGTGCTCTACCAGCTGAGCTACAGAAAGTGGATACTCATGGATGCGCATCGCAATTGTAAAATGTCAACACAATTGGAGACACCACGTCATTTTTGGAGACATGTTATTGACAGTAAACTATTGTAGATGCGACTGCTAACTAAATAAAACATTTTAGCTGGCTAGCTAATCATCTTAGCTAAATGTGGGGCAAACAATTCAGTTATTTACCGTTAATTTGAGGGATTGGGGTGAAAGAAATCGAGTTACATAGTGATACTTTACGATATACTGTATTGACAATATCGCAATATTTTAGCGCTAGTTGGCTGTACCTGCACCAAAACACCATTATTGTTCCTTCATAGCTTGTTCTCAATCTTTTCACATTGGGAGCCAATTTGTTTTCAGCACTTTTATTTCCATGACTGATCAAAACTCGTTCTCATGGCTTTCTGATCCCTCTGCAACAGACATATGGTGCGCAATAAAATCACAGTATCGAATCGCAATACGTATAGAATCATGAGACTCGCAATGCATATATCTTATCGTGAGGTTCCTGGCAATTCCCAGCCCAAGTTCATTTGCCACAACAAATCTCTTCGCTAGCAAACGCGATGTCTTCTCCAAAACGGCAATGTGTCTCCAGCAATGTTTACTTTTTTGACGTTCTATGGCATCTCCACTTTCCAAGCATATATGACCACATGTAATATTTTGGTAAGTGATGCAAATAGTGAACTATGTAGGGCCAGGATGTAAAATATATGTAGCTGCAGCAATTTCTCTTATCTGATATGGTAAGTAATGGGGCTTAATGTATAGCTCCCTAAGAGTTTGACGAACGGGTCCGTGCACGCGATTCCAGATATCTTTACCTCTGAATAAACTGCCTTTATTATACCATATCCACCCTGTCCAAAGTCTCTACTTGGTCTCAGTTCTCCAGTAAACTTGTGATTATCAACACTAACCTCATCGTTGTGGCGGCGGACAGCTAGCCTGTATCCCTCATCCAGTTGAGTGGCAATGTTCTTTTTTCGTTCGTACCAATTTTTGGAAAATCCTCGGGTGTAGGACTTTCCGCCTTTAGTAGAAACCTGTTGAATTATTAAATTTGGTCTGGGAGGTCCTAATTGTTTCGTTGCCAATTTATCTTGATTTGTTCGCCGACAAAAAGGAACTTCTTTCAAAGAGACAATCGAGTTGCACTGCCATTTTGACAGTAATAGTGAATTGATTGATGAGGCTACCCGCTCTTTTCTTAGTTACGTTCATGGTTATGTTACGTATGACGAAAGCGCGTAAGTGCAAGCCCTCAGAAACCCATAGAGATTGTATTGAAAGCTCTGATATTTGAAAAAATATATATTTTACATGGGAGTCTATGAGAGACTTCTGGGCGATTTTCAACCTGACTGAAATCGCCCCAAAAGGGGGGGGGGGGGGGGGCATTTGAAGCACGACTTTAGCCTGATTGGACATTTAGTGGCAGATCAGACCAGACGTCTAGATTACAACACTGATAACTACTGTTGCCGTGATATAATTGATTAGAAAAAAAATCCCTTCCTTTTCCCGTTTGGCAGTGCGTCGCCCATATCGCCCTATTGAACACACCGCCCCTGGCAGCATGTATAACTAATGCGTATGTGTTATTGTTTTCAGGTCAGATATTACTTACAGGCTTTGGCCTTCTGCGCACCTTGCCGGTTGGCCACAACACAGAATCAGGGGTGTTCACCCTCACTGGATTCAACTGTCAACACAACACTCACTTTAAAATGTGATAATATAACAAAAACAGAACAAATAAATAAATATGTTATATTTACCACATAAGGGCGGCGCCTTAAAGCTCTTTTGATTCTCTCATCATTACGATCCATCTTGCTTTCTGAGGGAAACATTTCCATCAATTGATTGACACAAAACATAAAGCATATCCTGACACACACACACACACACACACACACACAAAGATGGCATCCACAATGGCACCCTATTCCCTATCTATCTATCTATCTATCTATCTATCTATCTATCTATCTATCTATCTATCTATCTATATATATATATATATATATATAAGGCACCCTGTATATATTATACAGGTTGGGAAGGCTGTGCATCAAAAGGCCAAAGGTTACCTGCAGCAACCTGAGTGAAGAAAGCGATTGTACAGATGAAATCACATCTGAACACAGTTTATGTAGTGAATTAATGCTTGGCACGTCATAAAATGTAACCAAGCATAAACGTCACAAGCAAAAGGCTTGTTTGGATACGGTCTGTTTGTATTTTTTTGGTCATTTAGCAGACGCTCTTATCCAGAGCGACTTACAGGAGCAATTAGGGTTAAGTGCCTTGCTCAAGGGTACATCGACAGATTTTTCACCTAGTCGTCTCGGGGATTGGAAACAGCGACCTTTCGGATACTGGCACAACGCTCTTACCCACTAAGCTACCTTCCCACTGGTTGTAGCTAACTGAATAACGAAAGTGATGTGCATATATCCTACTGACTGAGAAATGGTTGTGTGGATGGTTGGTTCGACGTTTTACATAGGCCAACAGGAAATCATTAGGAATTAACCATTCCTTGCCAATATATATATATATTTTTTTATTTTTTTTGCACTTGGAGAAACAATCATTAAGGGACCACAATGGAAGTAGTTGGTTTTATTGTGTTGTCCCTGACACGTTTTATTTTATTAAACGGTTTTAATTATTTTATTTAAGTGTCAAATCAAATATATCTATCTGGCTTTCTATATAACTCAAATGGGCTGCTGAGGACACTTTGATCATCACATTTCAGGCACAAGTCAGCAGGTGGCAGTGTCTTTAAATGCAGCACTGCCTTAGTGCACTTCATGATCTGCAGATCAGTAATTTTGTGGTTGTGAATGTGATTTATCCAAATGCGGTAGTCCAGTACATTTGTTTTGGCTTAGCAAGCTAGCTACCCCCAGTTTTAGCTAAAATGTCCCCTGTAGCTCAGTTGGTAGAGCATGGCGCTTCCAACGCCAGGGTTGAGGGTTCGTTTCCCACGGGGGGCCAGTATGAAAATGTATGTACTAACTGTAAGTCGCTCTGGATAAGAGCGTCTGCTAAATGACTAAATTGTAAGAAGTGTTGTGCAATATTGGAGGACAGGTGTCGTAACTGACATTTTTGTATTGTGCTTGATTATCCACTAGTAGTTTGACAAATATGCACTGAGCATCAAAATTATCTCCCGAATAGTTTTGAAAGAATTTAGGGTGAGCTGTTGTAACTTCTCAAGGGATATGTTCTGTGTTGGATTGTGATGTTATGCCTTTCATTGACGCCTGGTATGTCTGCACCCTAACACAAGGCAATGGTGTTCCGGAACTGTTGATGTATTGAAAGTACTGTTGTGTAAACAAATTGGTTGTATTATCACCTCCCGCAATATAAGGGACATGTAAGCATTTCTTCCTTGAGTTCTTCCCTATGAAATCAGAGGTGGATCTCCCCTGCAGCTGCTCGTATTAAATATGTTTCTATTATATCGTCAAATAGCTTCTGCCTTAATCTTGGATCGAATTTTCCACAACAATGTGGTTCAGAGGTTCAAGAGTTCACGAGTGGCATTGTTGCTGTCATTATAGTATCCTTTGTTTTGTTTACTGTAACTACATATTTCGGTTTATCAGAGGATGCCTTCAGTCTTGGAACTACAGTTTTTGGCAATGGGCATGGTAAATTAGCAAGGAGGGGCTAGGTGAATCAAGAGTCATATGCTCGGTAGCTAGCTACTTTGAATGGGAGTGTTGTAACGTTATCTAGCTTGCTACAATTTGTAGCTAACGTTAAAGACGTAAAAGATGGTGCCAGTAGGCTACAGCGGCAAGCAAGAGCACAACACATCAATGCCACTGATGTCTGTCAACCCTATAATTTCCGTTTTAATCCTGTCCTATTCCAGTACACAAACTCATCACATATTCCTTCCGCTACAAGACAGTGACCCAGCTACTCCTAAGCATTGGGGTTCTGGTGCCCCTCTGTGGTGGTATTGAGAAGAGTGTGGGCACTGTTCGGGTCCTCATGTTTCAGCTGCTCTCTATCAGCACAGGGGTGTTGTACACCATCCTGGGGCTGGTACTGTTTGGTGCATCTTCCCAGAATCAAGTGGAGGGGTTAGTTCCTGTATCCCTCTCCCTTATGGGTATGGCCACAGTGCACTCCCGTATGGTTAAGGGCTTTCTTTTTGGAGTCAGTGTATCCATGTTAGCCCTGCCCTGACTGTTTCTGCTCATCGTAACACTTTTGGTCCCACAAACTGTCTTCCTCTGCAATGCAACGTCATCATTGCAGGGCAGGATCTGTATCCTTACTCCAACCTCATTGTGGTTGAAAATAACTGTGATACACTCTGCAGTGTGTCACAGCTTTAAGTGTGCGTAGTAGTGTAGTTAAGTTGTAATATTTGTGTGTGTTGTATATGCTTGAAATGTTTGTTGAGTCCTCATGCTGAACATTATGGGATGTTTGGTTAGGAAAATCTTGCATCACTGCGTCACACATTCTCTTTATCTTGCTCTGGTGAAACAGACGGAAAGGGCTGGCTCTCACTTCTAGACATGTCTGATGCTAGGGCATCAGTGCTGGACAAGAAGATGCCTTTCAGGCTGCTGAGGACCATTGGTGTCCTGTATGTCCCTGCATCAACAGAGGAGAGAAGGAAG
Source organism: Coregonus lavaretus (assembly GCF_964263955.1). NCBI lineage: Eukaryota > Metazoa > Chordata > Actinopteri > Salmoniformes > Salmonidae > Coregonus > Coregonus lavaretus. Next base: position 25,397,712 of record NC_139997.1, read on the forward strand.
ACGGTCCACCCACCGTGAGTACTGAGAAAGCACTAAACGCATTATTTATCCTACAAGACAAGAGGTCATTAAATTAACATGATTTTTGGGTGCAAGCCAGAGAACATGATGTTCTACAGTATAATGAGGTGCAGTTTTAATAGAGGATCCTCAGCTGTAATTGAATACTGTACAATAGACACCTAGTGGTCCCCCATGATTCAATAGAGAATCACTGTTTAGTTAGATAAGCGCCCCTTAATCTCTCCACATTCTCATTGGTTGCAGAATCATTCCATCCCCAGGCTCCTACCCAGTCCACGCCCACGCTCCAGTTTCCTCCAATCTACAGGCTACCGAGACCACACCAAAGACATTTGAAGGCTGGGCCAACTCATACTATACACAGGGGAGCCCTGTTCAGCTCTCAGGTTATTATGGTCACAACCATGGATATGTCCTCAAGCATAGCTTTGGGCCAAGTCATGGACATAGTCACTAACACAGCTCCGGCCATGGACACAGTCATGGGCACACATATGCCTCTCAAACCACTAGTCACTGGGATCCAGTGGCTCAACATCTACATTCTCAACATTCCCACCTCAGTCCACTGTCTGTGTCTGTCAGTGCCCCCCAGAGTTTCACAGCAAACATGCCAGAGTCACTGCCAGGATCTGTGATGGTTCACCCAGGGGCACCTGTGTCTTCACTGACCGTTTGATGACATAGAAAACACATTGAATGACAGAGCTATCTCATATGTTATACGTTGAGATATAATATGCTTGGACATGGGGTTTGAGGCAGTACTTAAAGGTACACGGTTTCTTCACTGATGATTTTGGTTTCAAGAAACAAGCAGGCTCAAAATGTTCAAGGTCAAATCAATACAAGAAGGTTTTGATTGTCAGTTGATTGTAAGACCACTCCTTTTGGCTTGTACTTTGCGTTTTTCTACACATACTGTAGACAAATCTCTTGGCACTCTTGATATATCAGGCATTTTATATTACACTTTCACTGATTTATTCAGTTTTCCTTTACTTAACTACTTACAGCAATTAAATAGCATCCCCTCACCAGTAAATTAGATCCATTACATGCAGTTTGTTTGGCAATCAACATTATTGTAAATTGAGGAGCAGGGAGCAGTGGGTGAGGTTATCAAGAGTGTGGGCTATAAGGGCAGATTATGATGTAATCTTTAGAAAATGAGGCAGTTGTGCACAGTAAAGAGAAGCCATAAATGACAACCAAGACTAAATATAGCAAATCAATGATTATTATTTCTTTACAAATGCATGCTTTCAAGTTATACTGTTTATATACAAATAGCTATTTTGCATATACAACTGGATCAAGTGGTAAGAGTCATGTAACAGGTCATGATGGAACACGTTATTCGATATCAGTAATGCAAGAGAAAAAGTTAAAAGGCACACAATTCTTCAATGAAAACATGAACCCTGCCATATCACTACAATAGTTTAGGGGTTTCTCTATTAAAAGAAACACCAAAAGGACAGCTGAACATCACCCTTATATCATCCACTTCATTTCATACAGTTAATGTTCAACAGAACCTCAGAAAATTGAAGTAAATATTCTGTATTAGACCTTCAACCATCAGCATAGAAAGATAAAACCTACATAAAATGCTTACTGGGTGTACAAAACATTAGGAACGCCTGCTCTTTCCATGACATAGCTTTCACCTGGATTTACCTGGTCTGTCTATGATCCCTTGTTGATGTCACTTGTTAAATCCACTTCAATTAGTGTAGATGAAGGGCAGGAGACACATTAAAGGAGGATTTTTAAGTCTTGCTACAATTGAGACATGGATTGTGTGTGTGTGCCATTCAGAAGGTAAATGGGGAAGACAAAAGATTGAAGTGCCTTTAAACGGGGTATGGTAGTAGGTTCCAGGTGCACCGGGTTGAGTGTGTCAAGAACTGCAACGCTGCTGTGTTTTTCACGCTCAACAGTTTCCCGTGTATCAAGAATGGTCCACCACCCAAAGGACATCCAGACAACTTGACAACTGTGGGAAGCATTGGAGTCAACATGGGCCAGCATCCCTGTGGAATGCTTTCGACACCTTGTAGAGTCCATGCCCCGACGAATTGAGGCTGTTCTGAAGGCAAAAGGGGGCGGGTGGAACTCAATATTAGGAAGGTGTTCCTAATGTTTTGTACACTCAGTACTGTACTGTACACATCCCAGAATTAGTGATTATCAGAACACACATAAATGACAGTTAATAGACGTATTCATGTTGTACTGCAAGTGCACATACAACCAACACATATTGCATTGCCTAAATGCCGTGGTAGTGTTCATCTAAATGTGACTAGTTGGCACTCAGCCTTACAGTCAGAGAGCATGAGAAAAGAACACCTGGACATTTTTACAGTTTACCACCATTGAATCTAAGACCTATTCTTTAATGAACCGATGAAGAACAAGGCTCAATGACTAAATAGTTACTGCAATTTAAATGTACAAATTTAACAGTACATGGTACAATATGAATGTGCTACAAGTATGCATACAGTGGAAGTCGGAAGTTTACATACACCTTAGCCAAATACATTTAAACTCAGTTTTTCACAATTCCTGACATTTAGTCCTAGTAAAAATTCAAATTCTTAGGTCAGTTAGGATCACCACTATATTTTAAGAATGTGAAATGTCAGAATAATAGTAGAGAGAATGATTTATTTCAGCTTTTATTTCTTTCATCACATTCCCAGTGGGTCAGAAGTTTACATACACTCAATTAGTATTTGGTAGCATTGACTTTAAATTGCTTAACTTGGGTCAAACGTTTCGGGTAGCCTTCCACAAGCTTCCCACAATAAGTTGGGTGAATTTTGGCCCATTCCTCCTGACAGAGCTGGTGTAACTGAGTCAGGTTTGTAGGCCTCCTTGCTCGCACACGCTTTTTCAGTTCTGCCCACACATTTTCTATAGGATTGAGGTCAGGGCTTTGTGATGGCCACTCCAATACCTTGACTTTGTTGTCCTTAAGCCATTTTACCACAACTTTGGAAGTATGCTTGGGGTCATTGTCCATTTGGAAGACCCATTTGCGACCAAGCTTTAACTTCCTGACTGATGTCTTGAGATGTTGCTTCAATATATCCACATCATTTTCCTTCCTCATGATGCCATCTATTTTGTGAAGTGCACCAGTCCCTCCTGCAGCAAAGCACCCCAACAGCATGATGCTGCCACCCCCGTGCTTCACGGTTGGGATGGTGTTCTTCGGCTTGCAAGCTTCCCCCTTTTTCCTCCAAACATAACGATGGTCATAATGGCCAAACAGTTCCATTTTTGTTTAATCAGACTAGAGGACATTTCTCCAAAAAGTACGATCTTTGTCCCCATGTGCAGTTGCAAACCGTAGTCTGGCTTTTTTATGGCGGTTTTGGAGCAGTGGCTTCTTCCTTGCTGAGCGACCTTTCAGGTTATGTCAATATAGGACTCGTTTTACTGTGGATATAGATACTTTTGTACCCGTTAACTCCAGCATCTTCACAAGGTCCTTTGCTGTTGTTCTGGGATTGATTTGCAAAGTACGTTCATCTCTAGGAGACAGAACGCGTCTCCTTCCTGAGCGGTATGATGGCTGCGTGGTCCCATGGTGTTTATACTTGCCTACTATTGTTTGTCCAGATGAACGTGGTACCTTCAGGCGTTTGGAAATTGCTCCCTAGGATGAACCAGACTTGTGGAGGTCTACAGTTTTTTTCTGAGGTCTTGGCAGATTTCTTTTGATTTTCCCATGATGTCAAGCAAAGAGACACTGAGTTTGAAGGTAGGCCTTGAAATACATCCACAGGTACACCTCCAGTTGACTCAAATGATGTCAATTAGCCTGTCAGAAGCTTCTAAAGCCATGATATCATTTTCTGGAATTTTCCAAGCTGTTTAAAGGCACAGTCAACTTAGTGTATGTAAACTTCTGACCCACTGGAATTGTGATACAGTGAATTATAAGTGAAATAATCTGTCTATAAACAATTGTTGGAAAAATTACTTGTGTCATGCACAAAGTAGATGTCCTAACCGACTTGCCAAAACTATAGTTTGTTGACAATAAATTTGTGGAGTGGTTGAAAAACGAGTTTTAATGACTCCAACCTAAGTGTAAACTTCCGTCTTCAACTGTATTTTACTCTAATCTTGCTCTGCTCTCTGTATTTACACAACCTTCCTAGGGCATCTGAATAGGCGGCCATGTTGAATTTGTAAATACATTCACAGACGGCAAATATATAATGCTTTCAATGCCTTAGACGTCAAATTAGTTAATATACAAGAAAAAACGCCTTGTGGGGATCTTCACAGCATGATAAATGTCCTGACGCAATATTTCATATCATAATCACCTCTGTTTTCGCCTACATGGGACCAACACTTTACAAAATCTATCCAGCCACCAGAGGTTACACCACCTCAGGCTAGGGAATGAATAAAGCGAACAATAATAAAACATTCCAAACCCCTTATTACAGTGAGAGGCACATCTAATCTATTAACAATAATACAACTATACACATAAAAAAAGAAAACCGAAATAGATTTCACTCTGACTTAACCTTACGCTCAGTGACATGCGTTGAGGTCGGTGGCTATTATCAAAGCCAGATTTACTCACAAATAAACCTTGATGAAGCCCAAGTTCACCGTAGAATAGGTTACAGTAGCTCCAACAACCAGAGTGACATAGGCTATTAACTGAAATTGACAAACAATTTTAACCAAATGTAAATAACAATGTAGCCAAGCTACACAAGCGATAGCCTCTGATGGCGGCATACTTCATATAATCCGATAAAATGACACACTGTTAAGCTCAGCCATAAATCGATGTAGCATCCACAGTTATAACTGATAGGTGGCACTAAAATACCAATATATGGACACATAGACTTTATTGCACATTTATTTAAAATAAAAAAATGGAAATACCTTATTTACATTAGTATTCAGACCCTTTGCTATGAGACTCGAAATTGAGCTCAGGTGCATCCTGTTTCCATTGATCATCCTGAAGATTTTTCTACAACTTGATTGGAGTCCACCTGTGGTAAATTCAATTGATTGGACATGATTTGGAAAGGCACACACCTGTCTATATAAGGTCCCACAGTTGACTGTGCATGTCTGAAAAAAAGCCATGAGGATGAAGGAATTGTCCGTAGAGCTCCGAGACAGGATTGTTTCGAGGCACAGATCTGGGGAAGGGTACCAAAAAATGTCTGCAGCATTGAAGGTCCCCAAGGAGACAGTGGCCTCCATCATTCTTAAATGGAAGAAGTTTGAAACCACCAAGAATCGTCCTAGAGCTGGCCGCCCGGCCAAACTGAGCAATCGGGGGAGAAGGGTCAAAGAGGTGACCAAGAACCCGATGGTCACTCTGACAGAGCTCCAGATTTTCTCTGTGGAGATGGGAGAACCTACCAGAAGGACAACCATCTCTGCAGCACTCCACCAATCAGGCCTTTATGGTAGAGTGGCCCGACAGAAGCCACTCCTCAGTAAAAGGCACATGACAGCCCGCTTGGAGTTTGCCAAAAGGCAGCTAAAAGACTCTCAGACCATGAGAAACAAGATTTTCTGGTCTGATGAAATCAAGATTGAACTCTTTGGCCTGAATGCCAAGCGTCAAGTCTGGAGGAAACCTGGCACCATCCCTACGGTGAAGCATGGTGGTGGCAGCATCATGCTGTGGGGATGTTTCTCAGTGGCAAGGACTGGGAAACTAATCAGGATCGAGGGACAGATGAATGGCGCGAAGTATAGAGAGATCCTTGATGAAAACATCTCCAGAGCACTCAGGACCTCAGACTTCGGCGAAGGTTCACCTTCCAACAGGTCAACGACACAAAGCACACAGCCAGGACAATGCAGGAGTGGCTTCGGGACAAGCCTCTGAATGTCCTTGAGTGGCCCAGCCAGAGCCCAGACTTGAACCCGATCGAACATCTCTGAAAAGACCTGATAACAGCTGTGCAGCAACGCTCCCCATCCCCATCCAACCTTACAGAACTTGAGAGGATCTTCAGAGAAAAATGGGAGAAACTCCCCAAATACAGGTGTGCCAGACTTGTAGCATCATACCCAAGAAGACTCGAGGCTGTAATCGCTGCCAAAGATGCTTGAACAAAGTACTGAGGAAAGGGTCTGAATAATATGTACGTGTGATATTTTCAGTTTTGGGGGGGCTTTTCATACTTTTTATTTTTATCGATTACCACAGGGTAAGCATTGCCTACCCTGACTGCATGTCACTGCCTGCATTAAATTACTAGCAAGTATCCATCAGGACAACCAACTATAGATGTTTGTAATGTATAAAGTTTAATTAGGAGAGGGAGACAGACCGTGTTCACCATGGCCAGCGCCAGGCCACTCTGTGGCGGTGCCAGCAGGGCTGGTTACTGAGGCAGGTGCAGCAGACTCCCAGACGGGCAGAGGGGAGCGCAAGCACTGACAGTTTCCTGGCAACCTCACTCCTCTCGGACACTTTACTATACATGCGATTGAGACGCGCTCAGCAGTGAGTGAGCTGCACACACCTTAGGGGGAAAAGAGGAGAGATTAGAGGAAAAGAGTGAGGAGTCTCATCTTACCCAAGAACAGGCTTGATACAACCTGGACTTTACTAGGTAGACCTGTGCTCATCTCATTTCTCCCAAAGGTAAAAATGTAATAGACCAAATGATAGCAGAGTAATGTTTCATACAAAACATGGGAAATGAAGGTATACAAAGCCTCACAAACACTTTTCCAATTAGAGAACAAATCCATTGTTTACCAGACTACTGTAATATGTTTTTCGCTCAGCATATTGTGTACGAGCATCTTGACATTTTGTAATTCTTTCTCAATTATTTGTATTTGGACATGACACTCCTTACCCAGGACATTATAGACAGCCCCTTGCTGACTGAAGCCTCCCAGCTGGTCCAGAACACTCTGCCTCCTCTTCTTCAGGGTGCTGGCATCAACAAATACCCTGCACACAAGACAAGCACGGTGACGTCAAACAAACAACAGAGAAAATATGGCCCAAATGGAAAGAATCCAGATCTCTAAAAGTCAGAACCTTTTTCATTCTGCTGCTTCACCCCATACTAAAAGAACATAATACCGTGGACCCCCCTGGGACTCTGATGTAAATGTAGTCCTCAAGCTCAGGGGATCCACCAATGAAGAAGCGTCTCAGTTCTGACACTGTTCCTGTGGTCTCCACGTATGACACATTATTGTATGCTTCCCTATGGGATACAGACACACACAGTCAGAGTAGATCATCATTTACGCTACTTTCAGAAAACAATTCTGACTGTCATTATACACATATACACACCTTACCAGGGGTGGAAGGAATGACCAGGTAGCCATAGCCTTCATTTCTGTAGTGCTGCCAGAAGTACAGAACTGGCCATTGGGGGAGGGATTCTATTATAAAATAATTAATAATAATGCATGTTACAAATTCCATTTTATGATAACTGTTATCAGGAATACAATATAAACTAAATATTTATATTGAAATAAATATTAATACAATATACACTCACCCTCTATCTCATCCTGTCTGACGATGTTCTGGCCCATATCTAGCCACTTCGAAAATAACATCTACTCAACTAAGATGCATCTAACTTCATCTTGCTGTTTCAAAACAGTGTTAATACCTGATTGAGCCGGTGAGTTGAGGGTGTCCAGCTCAATGCCTTCCCTCTCCGGTTGAGCCAAAACCTTTTGCTGAAGGTGTTGGGAGAGGGCTGCTGTAGAGGTGACTCTCTGAATACGGATCCTGTAAACACCATTGTAAATATAAACAAAGTAAACAACATTCTAGCTAACTATTTGCCATGTTTCCCTGGCAAACTCAGTCAGGGTTCAGGTCAAACAATATAATGGGTGTTCATCGTCATCTGCTTTTAGAGCTAACTTTATGGCAATACAAGGAATAAAAGCCACACAAAGGCCAACTGCAACTTACTTAATTGTAAGGTATTTCACAGTATCCCGGGTGTCAGTGCTCCAGCCGTCTGCCATGTTGTAACGTTAGGAACCTTTTTGATGGCTAGCTAGGTTAGTAGCAACGGACACACACGCGCGCTCTGTATAAAGCAGCAAGATGGTTACCAGCAGGATATTTAGCCAATTCGCTAGCTAGCCAATTTTGCAGCTAGCTAGTACTTTTCACAAGCGTCTGCTCTTTGCATAGGAACAACAGTCTTTTTTTTGTGTGTGTATTTCTAAAAATATATATATTTTAAATGTATTTTTCATTAAATTGTTTATATTGATTAATTTTGTTTTTGTTGTTATTATTATTTTATTTTATTTTTATTAACAACAAATCAATACAAAAAGTACATGGGGAACACAAATGTATATAAAGAAAATACAAAGGACATTTGCGCTAGGTGGTACAATATCACATTACACAAGGACATTAATGGACAACTATTTATTGGTGCACTACTGCCACCTATCGTTGGATCCAGTCCAGGACAGCAGAATAAAAAACACCCACTGATAATATGTAACGTTTACATTTTACATTTACATTTAAGTCATTTAGCAGACGCTCTTATCCAGAGCGACTTACAAATTGGTGCATTCAACTTAGCCAGTGTAATGTCAGAACAATAATTGTTCCCGTGCTGTAAAAGGTTTAAGAACCATTGATGTAATTAAGAAAAATATCTGTCTGACACAAATAATTGCAATTTCTAAAGTTTTATTGGAAATACATGTTTCAAACAGCACAAGTCAAGTACAGATGGGTGTAGCTACATCAGATAAATGCTAATTTAGTTTAAATCTGATGCAGTCCTCCAGTCCCAGTTCATATGCACACTTTTGACATGCTTCAGACCAGATGCATGCTCCACTTCTGTGCACAATGTTCATGAACTTGCATACATCACAGTGTTTCAAGCTTATGCATTCTGCATCTCTCAGCTGTCTTTCATCTGAAGCCATATCCTCCAGGGTCTAAACAGGTGTAGGTTTCCGTCTCTGTGTGGGAGACCAGATATTGCAAGGAGGCCAGTAAGGGGCCCTCTTCTCTTCCCTTTGGCCAAAGGAGACATAAGACCCCAATACCAGTGACACTGCCCTGCGGCCGGTGCTGTCCTTTGGATGAGACCGCGTAGACAGAGGTCTTATCTCTCTGTTGTTACTAAACATCTCATGGCACTTATGGCATGAGTAGGGGTGTTGACCCTGCTTCTCCTGGCTATATTTCCAAGCCTAAGCATGGGAAAGCGCTTCTACGCACTATGTAAATCCAACTCATTATCATACGCCACCTGGGTAGGATGTATGGGGACCAATATCGTATTTGTTTTGTAAGAATGGTGCATGTCGCAAAATATAAGAATGAGACCAATATATGTATTTTGCACATTTTTTATTAATTTTTTATTTAACCTTTATTTAACCAGGTAAGCCAGTTGAGAACAAGTTCTCATTTACAACTGCGACCTGGCCAAGATAAAGCAAAGCAGTGCGATAAAAACAACAACACAGAGTTACATATGGGGTAAACAAAACATAAAGTCAAAAATACAACAGAAAATATATATACAGTGTGTGCGAATGTAGTAAATTATGGAGGTAAGGCAATAAATAGGCCATAGTGCAAAATAGTTACAATTTCGTATTAACACTGGAATGATAGATGTGCAAAAGATGATGTGCAAATAGAGATACTGGGGTGAAAATTAGCAAAATAATGTGTGTGTGTGTGGTAGTAGGAGTAATAGTTGGCCATTATTTCTTTGAACATCTCAGTTTGGGCAGCAGCCACTGAAGAAACCTGTCAATCAAAAACAACAGGAGAATAAATAGTATTATAAACTGGTTGATTCCAGCCCTGAATGCTGATTGGCTGACAGCCGTGGTATGTCAGACCGTATACCACAGGTATGACAAAACATTTATTTTTACTGCTCTAATTACATTGGTAACCAGTTTATCATAGCAATAAGGGAACTCGGGGGTATGTGGAATATGGCCAATTTACCACGGCTAAGGGCTGTATCCAGGCACGACGCTCTGCGTCGTGCTTAAGAACAGCCCTTAGACGTGGTAGGTTGGCCATATACAACACCCCCTCGTGCCTTATTGCTTAAGTTTGCATTAACACATCAGACAGCTGCTCTTTCTCTGCTACCTCATTCTATTTCTCTAATTCTCTAGTCTAGTATTCCCTGTTTATATTCCACTTCTCCCTCATTTATTTCCTCACCTCTTCCTCAGACTCTTCTTTTCCTCTTTCTTGTCCTCCTCCTTACTTTCTCCAACATTTTCTATCTGTTGCATCTTATTGGCCTTCTCTTGCTTCACTCGTTTTTTGGCCTTGCCCTTCTTTTTCTTATTGATCTTCCCTTCCTGAATATTTTGGACAAGGAGAAAAAGTAATGTAAGCTTATGGGTTTTCTCTTCTCTTGAGCTACTATATCTAGAGATATGCTATACTGTAGAAGGACATACGGACAAGATTCCCTTCTTGTATTTCCTCTCACCTGTGGGGCCACTCCTGCCATTTCCTGCGCCATTTCTTGGAGCAGCTTCCTGCCAGTCTCACTCAGGTTGGTGATGGGGGCCAGGCGAATAATCTGTACAGACAAAGGGTCAAACCATTGAGATGTGACACACACACAAACAAATGTAAGAGACGCCTACCAGTTGATGGTCCTTCAGTGGAACTTGTGGTTCCTTTGGAGGCTCTGGAAAGTCGTCAGTAGAGGCATCATTGCCATCATCACGCTGTGTGTCAGAGAGCTAGCTGGTCATAGTCCATTCTCCACATTCAGTGAAAGAGTTACTCAAATACATGGTGCAGAACTTATGGGCTCTATCAATGTAATTGTCTGCATAATTTCCAATCCGCCATATATATATATATTATTATATATTTTTTTGTATGCAGAACTTACCAGGAAGTCTGACTCATCGAAGGAGTGGAGAGACAGATCGTCGTCCTCTACCATATCCCTCACTTCAAGCTTTGTCACCTTTCCATACTCCTCATCCTTAACTTTCAGCAGTGGTGTCCTCCTTCCATGATCCTCATCATCACACTGTGTATCAGTCAGCTAGTCAGAGACCATCCTCCTCACAGTGATGTCACTCAACAAAGACATGGACGGTACGGTACAACTCTCTTACCTCAGATTCACAGTCAGTAAAGGAGTCGATGGAAAAGTCATCGGAGTTGGAGGACGAGATCACCTCATCATAATTTTTCTCTATCAGCCGAGTCACCCTTCCAGACTGAGGAGACAGCGAAAGGCATGTACTCATGGCAGCCATAGAATACACTGGCACCAACATGGTTTACAAGTAGTGAGTAATACATGGGTAACTGAAAATGCAAGTGTATTGAAATGCAATAAATGCAACTCCAATAACATTAGGGATGGAGATAAAGACCTTCCATAGTATAGGAATCTTTAAAATGTCGAATGGATGATTATCAATTCAACTAAGCCAACCAAAATGGCCATATGAATCAAAAGATTGATCTATCTGTTGTCTCTGTGGGAACAGCATAGATGTGTGACCTGGCTGAGAGGCTCTGGATTGATATTCCATCCATCCCCAGATGTCTGGTCCTGCCCACAGCTCACAATGATTGGCTGTTAACAGTAAAAAATGAATTAAACACTGCTTTGCTCATTTTGGCCATGGAAATAACTTGAATTATGTATCAATAAATATCAAAAGTACTGTTATGTGGTTGAATTTGAATGTGACTTACAGGCCTTTTGTGGATCTTAGTGGTCTGCACTGAAGTAGACTGTCAAGACAGCATTCAATGTGGTTAGATAGGGAGGGATATCTGCATTTGCTTTTATTGTGATAACTGCAGTTTGTACGTGCAGCATGTATAACTAATGCGTATGTGTTATTGTTTTCAGGTCAGATATTACTTACAGGCTTTGGCCTTCTGCGCACCTTGCCGGTTGGCCACAACACAGAATCAGGGGTGTTCACCCTCACTGGATTCAACTGTCAACACAACACTCACTTTAAAATGTGATAATATAACAAAAACAGAACAAATAAATAAATATGTTATATTTACCACATAAGGGCGGCGCCTTAAAGCTCTTTTGATTCTCTCATCATTACGATCCATCTTGCTTTCTGAGGGAAACATTTCCATCAATTGATTGACACAAAACATAAAGCATATCCTGACACACACACACACACACACACACACAAAGATGGCATCCACAATGGCACCCTATTCCCTATCTATCTATCTATCTATCTATCTATCTATCTATCTATCTATCTATCTATATAATATATATCTATCTATATATATATATATATATATATATATATATATATATATATATATATATAAGGCACCCTGTATATATTATACAGGTTGGGAAGGCTGTGCATCAAAAGGCCAAAGGTTACCTGCAGCAACCTGAGTGAAGAAAGCGATTGTACAGATGAAATCACATCTGAACACATTTATGTAGTGAATTAATGCTTGGCACGTCATAAAATGTAACCAAGCATAAACGTCACAAGCAAAAGGCTTGTTTGGATACGGTCTGTTTGTATTTTTTTGGTCATTTAGCAGACGCTCTTATCCAGAGCGACTTACAGGAGCAATTAGGGTTAAGTGCCTTGCTCAAGGGTACATCGACAGATTTTTCACCTATTCGGCTCGGGGATTGGAACCAGCGACCTTTCGGATACTGGCACAACGCTCTTACCCACTAAGCTACCTTCCCACTGGTTGTAGCTAACTGAATAACGAAAGTGATGTGCATATATCCTACTGACTGAGAAATGGTTGTGTGGATGGTTGGTTCGACGTTTTACATAGGCCAACAGGAAATCATTAGGAATTAACCATTCCTTGCCAATATATATATATATATTTTTATTTTTTTTGCACTTGGAGAAACAATCATTAAGGGACCACAATGGAAGTATTTGGTTTTATTGTGTTGTCCCTGACACGTTTTATTTTATTAAACGGTTTTAATTATTTTATTTAAGTGTCAAATCAAATATATCTATCTGGCTTTCTATCTAACTCAAATGGGCTGCTGAGGACACTTTGATCATCACATTTCAGGCACAAGTCAGCAGGTGGCAGTGTCTTTAAATGCAGCACTGCCTTAGTGCACTTCATGATCTGCAGATCAGTAATTTTGTGGTTGTGAATGTGATTTATCCAAATGCGGTAGTCCAGTACATTTGTTTTGGCTTAGCAAGCTAGCTACCCCCAGTTTTAGCTAAAATGTCCCCTGTAGCTCAGTTGGTAGAGCATGGCGCTTCCAACGCCAGGGTTGAGGGTTCGTTTCCCACAGGGGGCCAGTATGAAAATGTATGTACTAACTGTAAGTCGCTCTGGATAAGAGCGTCTGCTAAATGACTAAATTGTAAGAAGTGTTGTGCAATATTGGAGGACAGGTGTCGTAACTGACATTTTTGTATTGTGCTTGATTATCCACTAGTAGTTTGACAAATATGCACTGAGCATCAAAATTATCTCCCGAATAGTTTTGAAAGAATTTAGGGTGAGCTGTTGTAACTTCTCAAGGGATATGTTCTGTGTTGGATTGTGATGTTATGCCTTTCATTGACGCCTGGTATGTCTGCACCCTAACACAAGGCAATGGTGTTCCGGAACTGTTGATGTATTGAAAGTACTGTTGTGTAAACAAATTGGTTGTATTATCACCTCCCGCAATATAAGGGACATGTAAGCATTTCTTCCTTGAGTTCTTCCCTATGAAATCAGAGGTGGATCTCCCCTGCAGCTGCTCGTATTAAATATGTTTCTATTATATCGTCAAATAGCCTCTGCCTTAATCTTGGATCGAATTTTCCACAACAATGTGGTTCAGAGGTTCAAGAGTTCACGAGTGGCATTGTTTCTGTCATTATAGTATCCTTTGTTTTGTTTACTGTAACTACATATTTCGGTTTATCAGAGGATGCCTTCAGTCTTGGAACTACAGTTTTTGGCAATGGGCATGGTAAATTAGCAAGGAGGGGCTAGGTGAATCAAGAGTCATATGCTCGGTAGCTAGCTACTTTGAATGGGAGTGTTGTAACGTTATCTAGCTTGCTACAATTTGTAGCTAACGTTAAAGACGTAAAAGATGGTGCCAGTAGGCTACAGCGGCAAGCAAGAGCACAACACATCAATGCCACTGATGTCTGTCAACCCTATAATTTCCGTTTTAATCCTGTCCTATTCCAGTACACAAACTCATCACATATTCCTTCCGCTACAAGACAGTGACCCAGCTACTCCTAAGCATTGGGGTTCTGGTGCCCCTCTGTGGTGGTATTGAGAAGAGTGTGGGCACTGTTCGTGTCCTCATGTTTCAGCTGCTCTCTATCAGCACAGGGGTGTTGTACACCATCCTGGGGCTGGTACTGTTTGGTGCATCTTCCCAGAATCAAGTGGAGGGGTTAGTTCCTGTATCCCTCTCCCTTATGGGTATGGCCACAGTGCACTCCCGTATGGTTAAGGGCTTTCTTTTTGGAGTCAGTGTATCCATGTTAGCCCTGCCCTGACTGTTTCTGCTCATCGTAACACTTTTGGTCCCACAAACTGTCTTCCTCTGCAACGTCATCATTGCAGGGCAGGATCTGTATCCTTACTCCAACCTCATTGTGGTTGAAAATAACTGTGATACACTCTGCAGTGTGTCACAGCTTTAAGTGTGCGTAGTAGTATAGTTAAGTTGTAATATTTGTGTGTGTTGTATATGCTTGAAATGTTTGTTGAGTCCTCATGCTGAACATTATGGGATGTTTGGTTAGGAAAATCTTGCATCACTGCGTCACACATTCTCTTTATCTTGCTCTGGTGAAACAGACGGAAAGGGCTGGCTCTCACTTCTAGACATGTCTGATGCTAGGGCATCAGTGCTGGACAAGAAGATGCCTTTCAGGCTGCTGAGGACCATTGGTGTCCTGTATGTCCCTGCATCAACAGAGGAGAGAAGGAAGACGGTCCACCCACCGTGAGTACTGAGAAAGCACTAAACGCATTATTTATCCTACAAGACAAGAGGTCATTAAATTAACATGATTTTTGGGTGCAAGCCAGAGAACATGATGTTCTACAGTATAATGAGGTGCAGTTTTAATAGAGGATCCTCAGCTGTAATTGAATACTGTACAATAGACACCTAGTGGTCCCCCATGATTCAATAGAGAATCACTGTTTAGTTAGATAAGCGCCCCTTAATCTCTCCACATTCTCATTGGTTGCAGAATCATTCCATCCCCAGGCTCCTACCCAGTCCACGCCCACGCTCCAGTTTCCTCCAATCTACAGGCTACCGAGACCACACCAAAGACATTTGAAGGCTGGGCCAACTCATACTATACACAGGGGAGCCCTGTTCAGCTCTCAGGTTATTATGGTCACAACCATGGATATGTCCTCAAGCATAGCTTTGGGCCAAGTCATGGACATAGTCACTAACACAGCTCCGGCCATGGACACAGTCATGGGCACACATATGCCTCTCAAACCACTAGTCACTGGGATCCAGTGGCTCAACATCTACATTCTCAACATTCCCACCTCAGTCCACTGTCTGTGTCTGTCAGTGCCCCCCAGAGTTTCACAGCAAACATGCCAGAGTCAACTGCCAGGATCTGTGATGGTTCACCCAAGGGCACCTGTGTCTTCACTGACAGATTGTTGACATAGAAAACGCATTGAATGACAGAGCTCTCATATGTTATACGTTGAGATGTAATATGCTTGGACATGGGGTTTGAGGCAGTACTTAAAGGTACACAGTTTCTTCACTGATGATTTTGGTTTGAAAACGCAAGCAGGCTCTGAATGTTCAAGGTCAAATCAATACAAGAAGGTTTTGATTGTCAGTTGATTGTAAGACCACTCGTTTTGCCTTGTACTTTGCGTTTTCTACACATACTGTAGACAAATCTCTTGGCACTCTTGATATATCAGGCATTTTATATTACACTTTCACTGATTTATTCAGTTTTCCTTTACTTAACTACTTACAGCAATTAAATAGCATCCCCTCACCAGTAAATTAGATCCATTACATGTAGTTTGTTTGGCAATCAACATTATTGTAAATTGAGGAGCAGGGAGCAGTGGGTGAGGTTATCAAGAGTGTGGGCTATAAGGGCAGATTATGATGTAATCTTTAGAAAATGAGGCAGTTGTGCACAGTAAAGAGAAGCCATAAATGACAACCAAGACTAAATATAGCAAATCAATGATTATTATTTCTTTACAAATGCATGCTTTCAAGTTATACTGTTTATATACAAATAGCTATTTTGCATATACAACTGGATCAAGTGGTAAGAGTCATGTAACAGGTCATGATGGAACACGTTATTCGATATCAGTAATGCAAGAGAAAAAGTTAAAAGGCACACAATTCTTCAATGAAAACATGAACCCTGCCATATCACTACAATAGTTTAGGGGTTTCTCTATTAAAAGAAACACCAAAAGGACAGCTGAACATCACCCTTATATCATCCACTTCATTTCATACAGTTAATGTTCAACAGAACCTCAGAAAATTGAAGTAAATATTCTGTATTAGACCTTCAACCATCAGCATAGAAAGATAAAACCTTCATAAAATGCTTACTGGGTGTACAAAACATTAGGAACGCCTTCTCTTTCCAGTACAACCCTCTAACCAATTGTACTATTATGTGTGTTTTTCCGCGTTATTTGTAATTTATTT
Source organism: Coregonus lavaretus (assembly GCF_964263955.1). NCBI lineage: Eukaryota > Metazoa > Chordata > Actinopteri > Salmoniformes > Salmonidae > Coregonus > Coregonus lavaretus. The sequence continues at coordinate 25,414,481 of NC_139997.1, forward strand.
TGTACATAATGTTTCTGCCATCGTCTCTTATAACCAAAAAGAGCTTCTGGATATCAGGACAGCGATTACTCACCTCGCATTGGACGAAGATTTTTTCTTCAACGAGGCGGCCGCGAATGATATCATACAGACACCCGACAAGGCCCAAATCCCCGTCATTCGCGTGAGGAAGAGACGGAGATATCGCGGACGCAGATCCGGGTGCCTTGTAAGGATCCGACGGCGAGCGAGTAAACTGCCTCTTCCATCAATCCTATTAGCCAACGTTCAAGCTTTTGAGAATAAAATGGACGATTTAAGATTACGGTTATCCTACCAACGGGACATTAAAAACTGTAATATCTTATGTTTCACGGAGTCGTGGCTGAACGACAACAATGATAACATTCAGCTAGCAGGCTATACGCTACATCGGCAGGACAGAACGGCTGACTCTGGTAAGACAAGGGGTGGCGGTCTGTGTATATTTGTAAACAACAGCTGGTGCACAAAATCAAATACTAAGGAAGTCTCGAGGTTTTGCTCGCCTGAGGTAGAGTATCTTATGATAAGCTGTAGACCACACTATTTACCAAGAGAGTTTTCATCTATATTTTTCATAGCTGTCTATTTACCACCACAAACCAATGCTGGCATTAAGATTGCACTGAATGAGTTGTACAAGGCCATTAATCAACAGGAAAACGCTCATCCAGATGCAGCGCTCCTAGTGGCCGGGGACTTTAATGCAGGGAAACTTAAATCCGTTCTACCTAATTTCTACCAGCATGTTAAATGTGCAACCAGAGGGAAAAAAACTCTAGACCACCTTTACTCCACACACAGAGACGCATACAAAGCTCTCCCTCGCCCTCCATTTGGCAAATCTGACCATAACTCTATCCTCCTGATTCCTGCTTATAAGCAAAAACTGAAGCAGGAAGCACCAGTGATTCGGTTAATAAAAAAGTGGTCAGATGACGCAGATGCTAAGCTACAGGACTGTTTTGCTAGCACAGACTGGAACATGTTCCGGGATTCTTCAGACAGCATTGAGGAGTACACCACATCAGTCACTGGCTTCATCAATAAGTGCATCGATGATGTCGTCCCCACAGTGACAGTACGTACATACCCCAACCAGAAGCCATGGATTACAGGAAACATCCGCACTGAGCTAAAGGGTAGAGCTGCCGCTTTCAAGGAACGGGACTCTAACCCGGACGCTTATAAGAAATCCCGCTATGACCTCCGACGAACCATCAAACAGGCAAAGAGTCAATACAGGTCTAAGATTGAATCATACTACACTGGCTCTGACGCTCGTCGGATGTGGCAGGGCTTGAAAACTATTACAGACTACAAAGGGAAGCACAGCCGCGAGCTGCCCAGTGACACAAGCCTACCAGACGAGCTAAACCACTTCTATGCTCGCTTCGAGGCAAGCAACACTGAAGCATGCATGAGAGCACCAGCTGTTCCGGATGACTATGTGATCACGCTCTCCGTAGCCGATGTGAGTAAGACTTTTAAGCAGGTCAACATTCACAAGGCCGCAGGGCCAGACGGATTACCAGGACGTGTACTCCGAGCATGTGCTGACCAACTGGCAAGTGTCTTCACTGACATTTTCAACATGTCCCTGACTGAGTCTGTAATACCAACATGTTTCAAGCAGACCACCATAGTCCCCGTGCCCAAGAACTCTAAGATAACCTGCCTAAATGACTACCGACCCGTAGCACTGACGTCTGTAGCCATGAAGTGCTTTGAAAGACTGGTCATGGCTCACATCAACAGCATAATCCCAGAAACCCTAGACCCACTCCAATTTGCATACCGCCCCAACAGATCCACAGATGATGCAATCTCTATCGCACTCCACACTGCCCTTTCCCACCTGGACAAGAGGAACACCTACGTGAGAATGCTATTCATTGACTACAGCTCAGCATTCAACACCATAGTGCCCTCTAAGCTCATCACTAAGCTAAGGATCCTGGGACTAAACATCTCCCTCTGCAACTGGATCCTGGACTTCCTGACGGGCCGCCCCCAGGCGGTAAGGGTAGGTAACAACACATCTGCCACACTGATCCTCAACACGGGGGCCCCTCAGGGGTGCGTGCTCAGTCCCCTCCTGTACTCTCTGTTCACCCATGACTGCATGGCCAGGCACGACTCCAACACCATCATTAAGTTTGCCGACGACACAACAGTGGTAGGCCTGATCACCGACAACGATGAGACAGCCTATAGGGAGGAGGTCAGACATCTGGCCGTGTGGTGCCAGGACAACAACCTCTCCCTCAACGTGACCAAGACAAAGGAGATGATTGTGGACTACAGGAAAAAAAAGAGGACTGAGCACGCCCCCATTCTCATCGACGGGGCTGTAGTGGAACAGGTTGAGAGCTTCAAGTTCCTTGGTGTCCACATCACCAACGAACTATCATGGTCCAAACACACCAAGACAGTCGTGAAGAGGGCACGACAAAGCCTATTCCCCCTCAGGAGACTAAAATGATTTGGCATGGGTCCTCAGATCCTCAAAAAATTCTACAGCTGCACCATCGAGAGCATCCTGACTGGTTGCATCACCGCCTGGTATGGCAACTGCTTGGCCTCTGACCGCAAGGCACTACAGAGGGTAGTGCGTACGGCCCAGTACATCACTGGGGCAAAGCTTCCTGCCATCCAGGACCTCTATACCAGGCGGTGTCAGAGGAAGGCCCTCAAAATTGTCAAAGACTCCAGCCACCCTAGTCATAGACTGTTCTCTCTGCTACCGCACGGCAAGCGGTACCGGAGTGCCAAGTCTAGGTCCAAAAGACTTCTCAACAGCTTCTACCCCCAAGCCATAAGACTCCTGAACAGCTAATCATGGCTACCCGGACTATTTGCACTGCCCCCCCACCCCATCCTTTTTATGCTGCTGCTACTCTGTTAAGTATTTATGCATAGTCACTTTAACTCTACCCACATGTACATATTACCTCAACTACCTCAACTAGCCGGTGCCCCCGCACATTGACTCTGCAACGGTACCCCCCTGTATATATAGCCTCCCTACTGTCACTTTATTTTACTTCTGCTCTTTTTTTCTCAACACTTTTTTTTTTTTTTTTTTTTTTTTTTCTGGGGGGGATGGATCAGCTTAATATTGCAGATAGATTGTATCTTCTATCAATGTAATTGTCTGCATCACTTCCAATCCCCCATGTTTATTTTTATTTTTTATATATATATTCCCCTTTATTACTTTTCAACCCCACCATCCTTTCCCTACTTGGAGTAAATCAGTGAACAACAACGCCCAGGCCTCTACTTCCGGTCTATACTTACTATCTACACCTTATGGACAGAGTTAATTTTACAATAATTCTATATCTATATATATATAAAAAAATATATATTTATTTATTTTTTTGCTCCTGAACTTCTTCTACTCTCAACCTCTCCGATCATTTTCATGATGTCCATCCGGTTTGCTTCTAAATGCCATATCCTTCTAACTGTGCTCTTTCCCAAAAGCTCCCAACATACAACCTATATACTTATTATGGACACAGTATGCTTACATTATTAGCTATCTTTGTTATTATTTGTTGTTATTTGTTATTAGTCCCATCCTTCAACTCTATTCAATACCTCCCATCTATCTCTTAACACCATCCATATAGGATTTCTATTTGCCATATATATTTCAACCGTACTGTGATGTTTTACAAAAGTTCTGAACCTTTCTATTCCCATTGCTTCTACAGATTGTGAATTAAAAATAAACATTTTTGCTAAAAGTATTATTATATTATTGATTGATTGACTATGACTTTTCAGATCACCCAGTAATGCTATCTGCAAGGTTAGTTCCAGGTAAATATTGCAATCCTTTAGCCATTCCTGGACCTGTGTCCAAAAACAAGCTACAAATGGACAGAACCAAAACAAATGATCTAATGATTCTATCTCTTCACAGCAAAATCTGCAGAGCTGGGAAGATTGTATCCCCCATATAAATAACATTCTATTGGTAGCAAGAATTTTATATAATAATTTAAATTTAAAGATTCTAATTTTTGAATCCGGTGTCGTTTTGCGTGTCAGTTCATAAACACTATGCCATGGGATCGGTACGTCAAAGATCTCTTCCCAACTATTTTGCAATCTATATGGGACTGCTGTCAATCCTTTGGTCCTTAAGTGAAACTGATATACTTTTTTATTTATCACAGTTTTCCTTAACCAATTATGTTCTTTAATGCAAGGCCGACAGACAAGTTCCTTACTTTCTCCCCCTTCAACTTTCCTCTTCCACTTTTGCGGTAAGGCTGCAATTATTTGGTTGTAATTTTGGGTAGAGCAGACATTTCCATATGTTTTTGTTAGCTGCATGTGCGACATAACTCCACCAGTCCTACCGATGATATCATTTACGAAGATTATACCTTTTTTAAACATTCTGTCAAAAAATAAAGGTTTTTTGTCAATTAGTATATTTGAATTTAACCACAATATTTGTTGCATTATTTGTTCTGTCGTTTCTGGAGGATTAAATTGAAATTGCAACCAACTTTCTATGGCTTGTTTTAGAAATAGTGACATTTGGGAGATTATTTCCTTTTCAAATAACTGAAAGTGAGAGGTTGTAATCTGAATAAAGGGAAAAAGGCTTTTCTTGAACAGTGGGTGAGACAATCTTACTAATTTGCTTGAGAACCAGTTCGGATTTAAGTATAACTTTTGGATGACTGAAGATTTTAGTGATAGGTCTAATGCTTTAATATTTAATAATTTCTGTCCTCCGAATTCATATTCATTATATAAATATGCTCTTTTAATTTTGTCTGGCTTGCCGTTCCAAATAAAATTGAATATTTTTTTCTCATATAATTTAAAAAACTGTTTGCTAGGCGTAGGCAAGACCATAAGCAAATAGGTAAACTGGGATAATACTAAAGAGTTAATCAGGGTGATTTTTCCACAAATTGACAGGTATTTTCCTTTCCATGGTAGTAAGATCTTATCTATTTTTGCTAACTTTCTATTAAAATTTATTGAAGTGAGATCATTTATTTCCTTTGGGATATGTATTCCGAGTATATCCACATCACCATCAGACCATTTTATTGGTAAACTACATGGTAATGTAAAAATTGTATTTTTTAGTGATCCAATACGTAATATAGTACATTTGTCATAATTTGGTTTTAATCCAGAGAGGTTAGAAAATGTATCTAGATCCTCTATGAGGCTGTGGAGGGATTCTAGTTGTGGATCTAAAAGAAAACATGAATCATCTGCGTACAATGACACCTTTGTTTTTAAGCCCTGTATTTCTAATCCTCTGATATTATTATTGGATCAACACTTTTTTTTGTTGTTGTTTTATTCTTACTTTTTTTGTTTAAAATAAATGCACTGTTGGTTAAGGGCTGTAAGTAAGCATTTCACTGTAATGTCTGCACCTGTTGTATTCGGCGCATGTGACCAATAACATTTGATTTGATTTGATTTGATTTGACATACAGTGGGGGAAAAAAGTATTTAGTCAGCCACCAATTGTGCAAGTTCTCCCACTTAAAAAGATGAGAGAGGCCTGTAATTTTCATCATAGGTACACGTCAACTATGACAGACAAAATGAGGAAAAAAAATCCAGAAAATCACATTGTAGGATTTTTTATGAATTTATTTGCAAATTATGGTGGAAAATAAGTATTTGGTCAATAACAAAATGTTCTCAATACTTTGTTATATACCCTTTGTTGGCAATGACACAGGTCAAACGTTTTCTGTAAGTCTTCACAAGGTTTTCACACACTGTTGCTGGTATTTTGGCCCATTCCTCCATGCAGATCTCCTCTAGAGCAGTGATGTTTTGGGGCTGTCGCTGGGCAACACGGACTTTCAACGCCCTCCAAAGATTTTCTATGGGGTTGAGATCTGGAGACTGGCTAGGCCACTCCAGGACCTTGAAATGCTTCTTACGAAGCCACTCCTTCGTTGCCCGGGCGGTGTGTTTGTGATCATTGTCATGCTGAAAGACCCAGCCACGTTTCATCTTCAATGCCCTTGCTGATGGAAGGAGGTTTTCACTCAAAATCTCACGATACATGGCCCCATTCATTCTTTCCTTTACACGGATCAGTCGTCCTGGTCCCTTTGCAGAAAAACAGCCCCAAAGCATGATGTTTCCACCCCCATGCTACACAGTAGGTATGGTGTTCTTTGGATGCAACTCAGCATTCTTTGTCCTCCAAACACGACAAGTTGAGTTTTTACCAAAAAGTTATATTTTGGTTTCATCTGACCATATGACATTCTCCCAATCCTCTTCTGGATCATCCAAATGCACTCTAGCAAACTTCAGACGGGCCTGGACATGTACTGGCTTAAGCAGGGGGACACGTCTTGCACTGCAGGATTTGAGTCCCTGGCGGCGTAGTGTGTTACTGATGGTAGGTTTTGTTACTTTGGTCCCAGCTCTCTGCAGGTCATTCACTAGGTCCCCCCGTGTGGTTCTGGGATTTTTGTGATCATTTTGACCCCACGGGGTGAGATCTTGCGTGGAGCCCCAGATCGAGGGAGATTATCAGTGGTCTTGTATGTCTTCCATTTCCTAATAATTGCTCCCAAAGTTGATTTCTTCAAACCAAGCTGCTTACCTATTGCAGATTCAGTCTTCCCAGCCTGGTGCAGGTCTACAATTTTGTTTCTGGTGTCCTTTGACAGCTCTTTGGTCTTGGCCATAGTGGAGTTTGGAGTGTTACTGTTTGAGGTTGTGGACAGGTGTCTTTTATACTGATAACAAGTTCAAACAGGTGCCATTAATACAGGTAACGAGTGGAGGACAGAGGAGCCTCTTAAAGAAGAAGTTACAGGTCTGTGAGAGCCAGAAATCTTGCTTGTTTGTAGGTGACCAAATACTTATTTTCCACCATAATTTGCAAATAAATTCATAAAAAATCCTACAATGTGATTTTCTGGATTTTTCCCCTCAATTTGTCTGTCATAGTTGACGTGTACCTATGATGAAAATTACAGGCCTCTCTCATCTTTTTAAGTGGGAGAACTTGCACAATTGGTGGCTGACTAAATACTTTTTTCCCCACTGTAGCTTTCACCTGGATTTACCTGGTCTGTCTATGATCCCTTGTTGATGTCACTTGTTAAATCCACTTCAATTAGTGTAGATGAAGGGCAGGAGACACATTAAAGGAGGATTTTTAAGTCTTGCTACAATTGAGACATGGATTGTGTGTGTGTGCCATTCAGAAGGTAAATGGGGAAGACAAAAGATTGAAGTGCCTTTAAACGGGGTATGGTAGTAGGTTACAGGTGCGTGTGATACACCGGGTTGAGTGTGTCAAGAACTGCAACGCTGCTGGGTTTTTCACGCTCAACAGTTTCCCGTGTATCAAGAATGGTCCACCACCCAAAGGACATCCAGACAACTTGACAACTGTGGGAAGCATTGGAGTCAACATGGGCCAGCATCCCTGTGGAATGCTTTCGACACCTTGTAGAGTCCATGCCCCGACGAATTGAGGCTGTTCTGAAGGCAAAAGGGGGCGGGTGGAACTCAATATTAGGAAGGTGTTCCTAATGTTTTGTACACTCAGTGTATACTGTACACATCCCAGAATTAGTGATTATCAGAACACACATAAATGACAGTTAATAGACGTATTCATGTTGTACTGCAAGTGCACATACAACCAACACATATTGCATTGCCTAAATGCCGTGCAATACACCACCTCAGGCTAGGGAATGAATAAAGCGAACAATAATAAAACATTCCAAACCCCTTATTACAGTGAGAGGCACATCTAATCTATTAACAATAATACAACTATACACATAAAAAAAGAAAACCGAAATAGATTTCACTCTGACTTAACCTTACGCTCAGTGACATGCGTTGAGGTCGGTGGCTATTATCAAAGCCAGATTTACTCACAAATAAACCTTGATGAAGCCCAAGTTCACCGTAGAATAGGTTACAGTAGCTCCAACAACCAGAGTGACATAGGCTATTAACTGAAATTGACAAACAATTTTAACCAAATGTAAATAACAATGTAGCCAAGCTACACAAGCGATAGCCTCTGATGGCGGCATATTTCATATCACCCGATAAAATGACACACTGTTAAGCTCAGCCATAAATCGATGTAGCATCCACAGTTAGAACTGATAGGTGGCACTAAAAGACCAATATATGGACACATAGACTTTATTCCACATTTATTAAAAATAAAAAAAATTGAAATACCTTATTTACATTAGTATTTAGACCCTTTGCTATGAGACTCGAAATTGAGCTCAGGTGCATCCTGTTTCCATTGATCATCCTGAAGATTTTTCTACAACTTGATTGGAGTCCACCTGTGGTAAATTCAATTGATTGGACATGATTTGGAAAGGCACACACCTGTCTATATAAGGTCCCACAGTTGACTGTGCATGTCTGAAAAAAAGCCATGAGGATGAAGGAATTGTCCGTAGAGCTCCGAGACAGGATTGTTTCGAGGCACAGATCTGGGGAAGGGTACCAAAAAATGTCTGCAGCATTGAAGGTCCACAAGGAGACAGTGGCCTCCATCATTCTTAAATGGAAGAAGTTTGAAACCACCAAGAATCGTCCTAGAGCTGGCCGCCCGGCCAAACTGAGCAATCGGGGGAGAAGGGTCAAAGAGGTGACCAAGAACCCGATGGTCACTCTGACAGAGCTCCAGATTTTCTCTGTGGAGATGGGAGAACCTACCAGAAGGACAACCATCTCTGCAGCACTCCACCAATCAGGCCTTTATGGTAGAGTGGCCCGACAGAAGCCACTCCTCAGTAAAAGGCACATGACAGCCCGCTTGGAGTTTGCCAAAAGGCAGCTAAAAGACTCTCAGACCATGAGAAACAAGATTTTCTGGTCTGATGAAATCAAGATTGAACTCTTTGGCCTGAATGCCAAGCGTCAAGTCTGGAGGAAACCTGGCACCATCCCTACGGTGAAGCATGGTGGTGGCAGCATCATGCTGTGGGGATGTTTCTCAGTGGCAAGGACTGGGAAACTAATCAGGATCGAGGGACAGATGAATGGCGCGAAGTATAGAGAGATCCTTGATGAAAACATCTCCAGAGCACTCAGGACCTCGGCGAAGGTTCACCTTCCAACAGGTCAACGACACAAAGCACACAGCCAGGACAATGCAGGAGTGGCTTCGGGACAAGCCTCTGAATGTCCTTGAGTGGCCCAGCCAGAGCCCAGACTTGAACCCGATCGAACATCTCTGAAAAGACCTGAAAACAGCTGTGCAGCAACGCTCCCCATCCCCATCCAACCTTACAGAACTTGAGAGGATCTGCAGAGAAAAATGGGAGAAACTCCCCAAATACAGGTGTGCCAGGCTTGTAGCATCATACCCAAGAAGACTCGAGTCTGTAATCGCTGCCAAAGATGCTTCAACAAAGTACTGAGGAAAGGGTCTGAATAATATGTACGTGTGATAGTTTTGGGGGGGCTTTTCATACTTTAAAAAAATATATATATCGATTACCACAGGGTAAGCATTGCCTACCCTGACCGCATGTCACTGCCTGCATTAAATTACTAGCAAGTATCCATCAGGACAACCAACTATAGATGTTTGTAATGTATAAAGTTTAATTAGGAGAGGGAGACAGACCGTGTTCACCATGGCCAGCGCCAGGCCACTCTGTGGCGGTGCCAGCAGGGCTGGTTACTGAGGCAGGTGCAGCAGACTCCCAGACGGGCAGAGGGGAGCGCCAGCACTGACAGTTTCCTGGCAACCTCACTCCTCTCGGACACTTTACTATACATGCGATTGAGACGCGCTCAGCAGTGAGTGAGCTGCACACACCTTAGGGGGAAAAGAGGAGAGATGAGAGGAAAAGAGTGAGGAGTCTCATCTTACCCAAGAACAGGCTTGATACAACCTGGACTTTACTAGGTAGACCTGTGCTCATCTCATTTCTCCCAAAGGTAAAAATGTAATAGACCAAATGATAGCAGAGTAATGTTTCATACAAAACATGGGAAAAGAAGGTATACAAAGCCTCACAAACACTTTTCCAATTAGAGAACAAATCCATTGTTTACCAGACTACTGTAATATGTTTTTCGCTCAGCATATTGTGTACGAGCATCTTGACATTTTGTAATTCTTTCTCAATTATTTGTATTTGGACATGACATTCCTTACCCAGGACATTATAGACAGCCCCTTGCTGACTGAAGCCTCCCAGCTGGTCCAGAACACTCTGCCTCCTCTTCTTCAGGGTGCTGGCATCAACAAATACCCTGCACACAAGACAAGCACGGTGACGTCAAACAAACAACAGAGAAAATATGGCCCAGATGGAAAGAATCCAGATCTCTAAAAGTCAGAACCTTTTTCATTCTGCTGCTTCACCCCATACTAAAAGAACATAATACCGTGGACCCCCCTGGGACTCTGATGTAAATGTAGTCCTCAAGCTCAGGGGATCCACCAATGAAGAAGCGTCTCAGTTCTGACACTGTTCCTGTGGTCTCCACGTATGACACATTATTGTATGCTTCCCTATGGGATACAGACACACACAGTCAGAGTAGATCATCATTTACGCTACTTTCAGAAAACAATTCTGACTGTCATTATACACATATACACACCTTACCAGGGGTGGAAGGAATGACCAGGTAGCCATAGCCTTCATTTCTGTAGTGCTGCCAGAAGTACAGAACTGGCCATTGGGGGAGGGATTCTATGATAAAATAATTAATAATAATGCATGTTACAAATACCATTTTATGATAACTATTATCAGGAATACAATATAAACTAAATATTTATATTGAAATAAATATTAATACAATATACACTCACCCTCTATCTCATCCTGTCTGACGATGTTCTGGTCCATATCTAGCCACTTCGAAAATAACATCTACTCAACTAAGATGCATCTAACTTCATCTTGCTGTTTCAAAACAGTGTTAATACCTGATTGAGCCGGTGAGTTGAGGGTGTCCAGCTCAATGCCTTCCCTCTCCGGTTGAGCCAAAACCTGCTGCTGAAGGTGTTGAGAGAGGGCTGCTGTAGAGGTGACTCTGAATACGGATCCTGTAAACACCATTGTAAATATAAACAAAGTAAACAACATTCTAGCTAACTATTTGCCATGTTTCCCTGGCAAACTCAGTCAGGGTTCAGGTCAAACAATATAATGGGTGTTCATCGTCATCTGCTTTTAGAGCTAACTTTATGGCAATACAAGGAATAAAAGCCACACAAAGGCCAACTGCAACTTACTTAATTGTAAGGTATTTCACAGTATCCCGGGTGTCAGTGCTCCAGCCGTCTGCCATGTTGTAACGTTAGGAACCTTTTTGATGGCTAGCTAGGTTAGTAGCAACGGACACACACGCGCGCTCTGTATAAAGCAGCAAGATGGTTACCAGCAGGATATTTAGCCAATTCGCTAGCTAGCCAATTTTGCAGCTAGCTAGTACTTTTCACACGCGTCTGCTCTTTGCATAGGAACAACAGTCTTTTTTTTTTGTGTGTATTTCTAAAAATATATATTTTAAATGTATTTTTCATTAAATTGTTTATATTGATTAATTTTGTTTTTGTTGTTATTATTATTTTATTTTTATTAACAACAAATCAATACAAAAAGTACATGGGGAACACAAATGTATCTAAAGAAAATACAAAGGACATTTGCGCTAGGTGGTACAATATCACATTACACAAGGACATTAATGGACAACTATTTATTGGTGCACTACTGCCACCTATCGTTGGATCCAGTCCAGGACAGCAGAATAAAAAACACCCACTGATAATATGTAACGTTTACATTTCACATTTACATTTAAGTCATTTAGCAGACGCTCTTATCCAGAGCGACTTACAAATTGGTGCATTCAACTTAGCCAGTGTAATGTCAGAACAATAATTGTTCCCGTGCTGTAAAAGGTTTAAGAACCATTGATGTAATTAAGAAAAATATCTGTCTGACACAAATAATTGCAATTTCTAAAGTTTTATTGGAAATACATGTTTCAAACAGCACAAGTCAAGTACAGATGGGTGTAGCTACATCAGATAAATGCTAATTTAGTTTAAATCTGATGCAGTCCTCCAGTCCCAGTTCATATGCACACTTTTGACATGCTTCAGACCAGATGCATGCTCCACTTCTGTGCACAATGTTCATGAACTTGCATACATCACAGTGTTTCAAGCTTATGCATTCTGCATCTCTCAGCTGTCTTTCATCTGAAGCCATATCCTCCAGGGTCTAAACAGGTGTAGGTTTCCGTCTCTGTGTGGGAGACCAGATATTGCAAGGAGGCCAGTAAGGGGCCCTCTTCTCTTCCCTTTGGCCAAAGGAGACATAAGACCCCAATACCAGTGACACTGCCCTGCGGCCGGTGCTGTCCTTTGGATGAGACCGCGTAGACAGAGGTCTTATCTCTCTGTTGTTACTAAACATCTCATGGCACTTATGGCATGAGTAGGGGTGTTGACCCTGCTTCTCCTGGCTATATTTCCAAGCCTAAGCATGGGAAAGCGCTTCTACGCACTATGTAAATCCAACTCATTATCATACGCCACCTGGGTAGGATGTATGGGGACCAATATCGTATTTGTTTTGTAAGAATGGTGCATGTCGCAAAATATAAGAATGAGACCAATATATGTATTTTGCACATTTTTTATTAATTTTTTATTTAACCTTTATTTAACCAGGTAAGCCAGTTGAGAACAAGTTCTCATTTACAACTGCGACCTGGCCAAGATAAAGCAAAGCAGTGCGATAAAAACAACAACACAGAGTTACATATGGGGTAAACAAAACATAAAGTCAAAAATACAACAGAAAATATATATACAGTGTGTGCGAATGTAGTAAATTATGGAGGTAAGGCAATAAATAGGCCATAGTGCAAAATAGTTACAATTTCGTATTAACACTGGAATGATAGATGTGCAAAAGATGATGTGCAAATAGAGATACTGGGGTGAAAATTAGCAAAATAATGTGTGTGTGTGTGGTAGTAGGAGTAATAGTTGGCCATTATTTCTTTGAACATCTCAGTTTGGGCAGCAGCCACTGAAGAAACCTGTCAATCAAAAACAACAGGAGAATAAATAGTATTATAAACTGGTTGATTCGAGCCCTGAATGCTGATTGGCTGACAGCCGTGGTATGTCAGACCGTATACCACAGGTATGACAAAACATTTATTTTTACTGCTCTAATTACATTGGTAACCAGTTTATCATAGCAATAAGGGAACTCGGGGGTATGTGGAATATGGCCAATTTACCACGGCTAAGGGCTGTATCCAGGCACGACGCTCTGCGTCGTGCTTAAGAACAGCCCTTAGACGTGGTAGGTTGGCCATATACAACACCCCCTCGTGCCTTATTGCTTAAGTTTGCATTAACACATCAGACAGCTGCTCTTTCTCTGCTACCTCATTCTATTTCTCTAATTCTCTAGTCTAGTATTCCCTGTTTATATTCCACTTCTCCCTCATTTATTTCCTCACCTCTTCCTCAGACTCTTCTTTTCCTCTTTCTTGTCCTCCTCCTTACTTTCTCCAACATTTTCTATCTGTTGCATCTTATTGGCCTTCTCTTGCTTCACTCGTTTTTTGGCCTTGCCCTTCTTTTTCTTATTGATCTTCCCTTCCTGAATATTTTGGACAAGGAGAAAAAGTAATGTAAGCTTATGGGTTTTCTCTTCTCTTGAGCTACTATATCTAGAGATATGCTATACTGTAGAAGGACATACGGACAAGATTCCCTTCTTGTATTTCCTCTCACCTGTGGGGCCACTCCTGCCATTTCCTGCGCCATTTCTTGGAGCAGCTTCCTGCCAGTCTCACTCAGGTTGGTGATGGGGGCCAGGCGAATAATCTGTACAGACAAAGGGTCAAACCATTGAGATGTGACACACACACAAACAAATGTAAGAGACGCCTACCAGTTGATGGTCCTTCAGTGGAACTTGTGGTTCCTTTGGAGGCTCTGGAAAGTCGTCAGTAGAGGCATCATTGCCATCATCACGCTGTGTGTCAGAGAGCTAGCTGGTCATAGTCCATTCTCCACATTCAGTGAAAGAGTTACTCAAATACATGGTGCAGAACTTATGGGCTCTATCAATGTAATTGTCTGCATAATTTCCAATCCGCCATATATATATATATTATTATATATTTTTTTGTATGCAGAACTTACCAGGAAGTCTGACTCATCGAAGGAGTGGAGAGACAGATCGTCGTCCTCTACCATATCCCTCACTTCAAGCTTTGCCACCTTTCCATCCTCCTCATCCTTAACTTTCAGCAGTGGTGTCCTCCTTCCATGATCCTCATCATCACACTGTGTATCAGAGTCAGCTAGTCAGAGACCATCCTCCTCACAGTGATGTCACTCAACAAAGACATGGACGGTACGGTACAACTCTCTTACCTCAGATTCACAGTCAGTAAAGGAGTCGATGGAAATGTCATCGGAGTTGGAGGACGAGATCACCTCATCATAATTTTTCTCTATCAGCCGAGTCACCCTTCCAGACTGAGGAGACAGCGAAAGGCATGTACTCATGGCAGCCATAGAATACACTGGCACCAACATGGTTTACAAGTAGTGAGTAATACATGGGTAACTGAAAATGCAAGTGTATTGAAATGCAATAAATGCAACTCCAATAACATTAGGGATGGAGATAAAGACCTTCCATAGTATAGGAATCTTTAAAATGTCGAATGGATGATTATCAATTCAACTAAGCCAACCAAAATGGCCATATGAATCAAAAGATTGATCTATCTGTTGTCTCTGTGGGAACAGCATAGATGTGTGACCTGGCTGAGAGGCTCTGGATTGATATTCCATCCATCCCCAGATGTCTGGTCCTGCCCACAGCTCACAATGATTGGCTGTTAACAGTAAAAAATGAATTAAACACTGCTTTGCTCATTTTGGCCATGGAAATAACTTGAATTATGTATCAATAAATATCAAAAGTACTGTTATGTGGTTGAATTTGAATGTGACTTACAGGCCTTTTGTGGATCTTAGTGGTCTGCACTGAAGTAGACTGTCAAGACAGCATTCAATGTGGTTAGATAGGGAGGGATATCTGCATTTGCTTTTATTGTGATAACTGCAGTTTGTACATGCAGCATGTATAACTAATGCGTATGTGTTATTGTTTTCAGGTCAGATATTACTTACAGGCTTTGGCCTTCTGCGCACCTTGCCGGTTGGCCACAACACAGAATCAGGGGTGTTCACCCTCACTGGATTCAACTGTCAACACAACACTCACTTTAAAATGTGATAATATAACAAAAACAGAACAAATAAATAAATATGTTATATTTACCACATAAGGGCGGCGCCTTAAAGCTCTTTTGATTCTCTCATCATTACGATCCATCTTGCTTTCTGAGGGAAACATTTCCATCAATTGATTGACACAAAACATAAAGCATATCCTGACACACACACACACACACACACACACACACAAAGATGGCATCCACAATGGCACCCTATTCCCTATCTATCTATCTATCTATCTATCTATCTATCTATCTATCTATCTATCTATCTATCTATCTATCTATCTATCTATCTATCTATATATATATATATATATATATATATATATATATATATATATATATATATATATATATATATATAAGGCACCCTGTATATATTATACAGGTTGGGAAGGCTGTGCATCAAAAGGCCAAAGGTTACCTGCAGCAACCTGAGTGAAGAAAGCGATTGTACAGATGAAATCACATCTGAACACAGTTTATGTAGTGAATTAATGCTTGGCACGTCATAAAATGTAACCAAGCATAAACGTCACAAGCAAAAGGCTTGTTTGGATACGGTCTGTTTGTATTTTTTTGGTCATTTAGCAGACGCTCTTATCCAGAGCGACTTACAGGAGCAATTAGGGTTAAGTGCCTTGCTCAAGGGTACATCGACAGATTTTTCACCTAGTCGGCTCGGGGATTGGAACCAGCGACCTTTCGGATACTGGCACAACGCTCTTACCCACTAAGCTACCTTCCCACTGGTTGTAGCTAACTGAATAACGAAAGTGATGTGCATATATCCTACTGACTGAGAAATGGTTGTGTGGATGGTTGGTTCGACGTTTTACATAGGCCAACAGGAAATCATTAGGAATTAACCATTCCTTGCCAATATATATTTTCATTTTTTATTTTTTTTGCACTTGGAGAAACAATCATTAAGGGACCACAATGGAAGTAGTTGGTTTTATTGTGTTGTCCCTGACACGTTTTATTTTATTAAACGGTTTTAATTATTTTATTTAAGTGTCAAATCAAATATATCTATCTGGCTTTCTATCTAACTCAAATGGGCTGCTGAGGACACTTTGATCATCACATTTCAGGCACAAGTCAGCAGGTGGCAGTGTCTTTAAATGCAGCACTGCCTTAGTGCACTTCATGATCTGCAGATCAGTAATTTTGTGGTTGTGAATGTGATTTATCCAAATGCGGTAGTCCAGTACATTTGTTTTGGCTTAGCAAGCTAGCTACCCCCAGTTTTAGCTAAAATGTCCCCTGTAGCTCAGTTGGTAGAGCATGGCGCTTCCAACGCCAGGGTTGAGTGTTCGTTTCCCACGGGGGGCCAGTATGAAAATGTATGTACTAACTGTAAGTCGCTCTGGATAAGAGCGTCTGCTAAATGACTAAATTGTAAGAAGTGTTGTGCAATATTGGAGGACAGGTGTCGTAACTGACATTTCTGTATTGTGCTTGATTATCCACTAGTAGTTTGACAAATATGCACTGAGCATCAAAATTATCTCCCGAATAGTTTTGAAAGAATTTAGGGTGAGCTGTTGTAACTTCTCAAGGGATATGTTCTGTGTTGGATTGTGATGTTATGCCTTTCATTGACGCCTGGTATGTCTGCACCCTAACACAAGGCAATGGTGTTCCGGAACTGTTGATGTATTGAAAGTACTGTTGTGTAAACAAATTGGTTGTATTATCACCTCCCGCAATATAAGGGACATGTAAGCATTTCTTCCTTGAGTTCTTCCCTATGAAATCAGAGGTGGATCTCCCCTGCAGCTGCTCGTATTAAATATGTTTCTATTATATCGTCAAATAGCCTCTGCCTTAATCTTGGATCGAATTTTCCACAACAATGTGGTTCAGAGTTTCAAGAGTTCACGAGTGGCATTGTTGCTGTCATTATAGTATCCTTTGTTTTGTTTACTGTAACTACATATTTCGGTTTATCAGAGGATGCCTTCAGTCTTGGAACTACAGTTTTTGGCAATGGGCATGGTAAATTAGCAAGGAGGGGCTAGGTGAATCAAGAGTCATATGCTCGGTAGCTAGCTACTTTGAATGGGAGTGTTGTAACGTTATCTAGCTTGCTACAATTTGTAGCTAACGTTAAAGACGTAAAAGATGGTGCCAGTAGGCTACAGCGGCAAGCAAGAGCACAACACATCAATGCCACTGATGTCTGTCAACCCTATAATTTCCGTTTTAATCCTGTCCTATTCCAGTACACAAACTCATCACATATTCCTTCCGCTACAAGACAGTGACCCAGCTACTCCTCAGCATTGGGGTTCTGGTGCCCCTCTGTGGTGGTATTGAGAAGAGTGTGGGCACTGTTCGGGTCCTCATGTTTCAGCTGCTCTCTATCAGCACAGGGGTGTTGTACACCATCCTGGGGCTGGTACTGTTTGGTGCATCTTCCCAGAATCAAGTGGAGGGGTTAGTTCCTGTATCCCTCTCCCTTATGGGTATGGCCACAGTGCACTCCCGTATGGTTAAGGGCTTTCTTTTTGGAGTCAGTGTATCCATGTTAGCCCTGCCCTGACTGTTTCTGCTCATCGTAACACTTTTGGTCCCACAAACTGTCTTCCTCTGCAACGTCATCATTGCAGGGCAGGATCTGTATCCTTACTCCAACCTCATTGTGGTTGAAAATAACTGTGATACACTCTGCAGTGTGTCACAGCTTTAAGTGTGCGTAGTAGTGTAGTTAAGTTGTAATATTTGTGTGTGTTGTATATGCTTGAAATGTTTGTTGAGTCCTCATGCTGAACATTATGGGATGTTTGGTTAGGAAAATCTTGCATCACTGCGTCACACATTCTCTTTATCTTGCTCTGGTGAAACAGACGGAAAGGGCTGGCTCTCACTTCTAGACATGTCTGATGCTAGGGCATCAGTGCTGGACAAGAAGATGCCTTTCAGGCTGCTGAGGACCATTGGTGTCCTGTATGTCCCTGCATCAACAGAGGAGAGAAGGAAGACGGTCCACCCACCGTGAGTACTGAGAAAGCACTAAACGCATTATTTATCCTACAAGACAAGAGGTCATTAAATTAACATGATTTTTGGGTGCAAGCCAGAGAACATGATGTTCTACAGTATAATGAGGTGCAGTTTTAATAGAGGATCCTCAGCTGTAATTGAATACTGTACAATAGACACCTAGTGGTCCCCCATGATTCAATAGAGAATCACTGTTTAGTTAGATAAGCGCCCCTTAATCTCTCCACATTCTCATTGGTTGCAGAATCATTCCATCCCCAGGCTCCTACCCAGTCCACGCCCACGCTCCAGTTTCCTCCAATCTACAGGCTACCGAGACCACACCAAAGACATTTGAAGGCTGGGCCAACTCATACTATACACAGGGGAGCCCTGTTCAGCTCTCAGGTTATTATGGTCACAACCATGGATATGTCCTCAAGCATAGCTTTGGGCCAAGTCATGGACATAGTCACTAACACAGCTCCGGCCATGGACACAGTCATGGGCACACATATGCCTCTCAAACCACTAGTCACTGGGATCCAGTGGCTCAACATCTACATTCTCAACATTCCCACCTCAGTCCACTGTCTGTGTCTGTCAGTGCCCCCCAGAGTTTCACAGCAAACATGCCAGAGTCACTGCCAGGATCTGTGATGGTTCACCCAGGGGCACCTGTGTCTTCACTGACCGTTTGATGACATAGAAAACACATTGAATGACAGAGCTATCTCATATGTTATACGTTGAGATATAATATGCTTGGACATGGGGTTTGAGGCAGTACTTAAAGGTACACGGTTTCTTCACTGATGATTTTGGTTTCAAGAAACAAGCAGGCTCAAAATGTTCAAGGTCAAATCAATACAAGAAGGTTTTGATTGTCAGTTGATTGTAAGACCACTCCTTTTGGCTTGTACTTTGCGTTTTTCTACACATACTGTAGACAAATCTCTTGGCACTCTTGATATATCAGGCATTTTATATTACACTTTCACTGATTTATTCAGTTTTCCTTTACTTAACTACTTACAGCAATTAAATAGCATCCCCTCACCAGTAAATTAGATCCATTACATGCAGTTTGTTTGGCAATCAACATTATTGTAAATTGAGGAGCAGGGAGCAGTGGGTGAGGTTATCAAGAGTGTGGGCTATAAGGGCAGATTATGATGTAATCTTTAGAAAATGAGGCAGTTGTGCACAGTAAAGAGAAGCCATAAATGACAACCAAGACTAAATATAGCAAATCAATGATTATTATTTCTTTACAAATGCATGCTTTCAAGTTATACTGTTTATATACAAATAGCTATTTTGCATATACAACTGGATCAAGTGGTAAGAGTCATGTAACAGGTCATGATGGAACACGTTATTCGATATCAGTAATGCAAGAGAAAAAGTTAAAAGGCACACAATTCTTCAATGAAAACATGAACCCTGCCATATCACTACAATAGTTTAGGGGTTTCTCTATTAAAAGAAACACCAAAAGGACAGCTGAACATCACCCTTATATCATCCACTTCATTTCATACAGTTAATGTTCAACAGAACCTCAGAAAATTGAAGTAAATATTCTGTATTAGACCTTCAACCATCAGCATAGAAAGATAAAACCTACATAAAATGCTTACTGGGTGTACAAAACATTAGGAACGCCTGCTCTTTCCATGACATAGCTTTCACCTGGATTTACCTGGTCTGTCTATGATCCCTTGTTGATGTCACTTGTTAAATCCACTTCAATTAGTG
Organism: Coregonus lavaretus; assembly: GCF_964263955.1. Lineage (NCBI taxonomy): Eukaryota > Metazoa > Chordata > Actinopteri > Salmoniformes > Salmonidae > Coregonus > Coregonus lavaretus. The sequence continues at coordinate 25,434,587 of NC_139997.1, forward strand.
TAGATGAAGGGCAGGAGACACATTAAAGGAGGATTTTTAAGTCTTGCTACAATTGAGACATGGATTGTGTGTGTGTGCCATTTAGAAGGTAAATGGGGAAGACAAAAGATTGAAGTGCCTTTAAACGGGGTATGGTAGTAGGTTCCAGGTGCACCGGGTTGAGTGTGTCAAGAACTGCAACGCTGCTGTGTTTTTCACGCTCAACAGTTTCCCGTGTATCAAGAATGGTCCACCACCCAAAGGACATCCAGACAACTTGACAACTGTGGGAAGCATTGGAGTCAACATGGGCCAGCATCCCTGTGGAATGCTTTCGACACCTTGTAGAGTCCATGCCCCGACGAATTGAGGCTGTTCTGAAGGCAAAAGGGGGCGGGTGGAACTCAATATTAGGAAGGTGTTCCTAATGTTTTGTACACTCAGTACTGTACTGTACACATCCCAGAATTAGTGATTATCAGAACACACATAAATGACAGTTAATAGACGTATTCATGTTGTACTGCAAGTGCACATACAACCAACACATATTGCATTGCCTAAATGCCGTGGTAGTCTTCATCTAAATGTGACTAGTTGGCACTAAGCCTTACAGTCAGAGAGCATGAGAAAAGAACACCTGGACATTTTTACAGTTTACCACCATTGAATCTAAGACCTATTCTTTAATGAACCGATGAAGAACAAGGCTCAATGACTAAATAGTTACTGCAATTTAAATGTACAAATTTAACAGTACATGGTACAATATGAATGTGCTACAAGTATGCATACAGTGGAAGTCGGAAGTTTACATACACCTTAGCCAAATACATTTAAACTCAGTTTTTCACAATTCCTGACATTTAGTCCTAGTAAAAATTCAAATTCTTAGGTCAGTTAGGATCACCACTATATTTTAAGAATGTGAAATGTCAGAATAATAGTAGAGAGAATGATTTATTTCAGCTTTTATTTCTTTCATCACATTCCCAGTGGGTCAGAAGTTTACATACACTCAATTAGTATTTGGTAGCATTGACTTTAAATTGCTTAACTTGGGTCAAACGTTTCGGGTAGCCTTCCACAAGCTTCCCACAATAAGTTGGGTGAATTTTGGCCCATTCCTCCTGACAGAGCTGGTGTAACTGAGTCAGGTTTGTAGGCCTCCTTGCTCGCACACGCTTTTTCAGTTCTGCCCACACATTTTCTATAGGATTGAGGTCAGGGCTTTGTGATGGCCACTCCAATACCTTGACTTTGTTGTCCTTAAGCCATTTTACCACAACTTTGGAAGTATGCTTGGGGTCATTGTCCATTTGGAAGACCCATTTGCGACCAAGCTTTAACTTCCTGACTGATGTCTTGAGATGTTGCTTCAATATATCCACATCATTTTTCTTCCTCATGATGCCATCTATTTTGTGAAGTGCACCAGTCCCTCCTGCAGCAAAGCACCCCAACAGCATGATGCTGCCACCCCCGTGCTTCACGGTTGGGATGGTGTTCTTCGGCTTGCAAGCTTCCCCCTTTTTCCTCCAAACATAACGATGGTCATAATGGCCAAACAGTTCCATTTTTGTTTAATCAGACTAGAGGACATTTCTCCAAAAAGTACGATCTTTGTCCCCATGTGCAGTTGCAAACCGTAGTCTGGCTTTTTTATGGCGGTTTTGGAGCAGTGGCTTCTTCCTTGCTGAGCGACCTTTCAGGTTATGTCAATATAGGACTCGTTTTACTGTGGATATAGATACTTTTGTACCCGTTAACTCCAGCATCTTCACAAGGTCCTTTGCTGTTGTTCTGGGATTGATTTGCAAAGTACGTTCATCTCTAGGAGACAGAACGCGTCTCCTTCCTGAGCGGTATGATGGCTGCGTGGTCCCATGGTGTTTATACTTGCCTACTATTGTTTGTCCAGATGAACGTGGTACCTTCAGGCGTTTGGAAATTGCTCCCTAGGATGAACCAGACTTGTGGAGGTCTACAGTTTTTTTCTGAGGTCTTGGCAGATTTCTTTTGATTTTCCCATGATGTCAAGCAAAGAGACACTGAGTTTGAAGGTAGGCCTTGAAATACATCCACAGGTACACCTCCAGTTGACTCAAATGATGTCAATTAGCCTGTCAGAAGCTTCTAAAGCCATGATATCATTTTCTGGAATTTTCCAAGCTGTTTAAAGGCACAGTCAACTTAGTGTATGTAAACTTCTGACCCACTGGAATTGTGATACAGTGAATTATAAGTGAAATAATCTGTCTATAAACAATTGTTGTAAAAATTACTTGTGTCATGCACAAAGTAGATGTCCTAACCGACTTGCCAAAACTATAGTTTGTTGACAATAAATTTGTGGAGTGGTTGAAAAACGAGTTTTAATGACTCCAACCTAAGTGTAAACTTCCGTCTTCAACTGTATTTTACTCTAATCTTGCTCTGCTCTCTGTATTTACACAACCTTCCTAGGGCATCTGAATAGGCGGCCATGTTGAATTTGTAAATACATTCACAGACGGCAAATATATAATGCTTTCAATGCCTTAGACGTCAAATTAGTTAATATACAAGAAAAAACGCCTTGTGGGGATCTTCACAGCATGATAAATGTCCTGACGCAATATTTCATATCATAATCACCTCTGTTTTCGCCTACATGGGACCAACACTTTACAAAATCTATCCAGCCACCAGAGGTTACACCACCTCAGGCTAGGGAATGAATAAAGCGAACAATAATAAAAAATTCCAAACCCCTTATTACAGTGAGAGGCACATCTAATCTATTAACAATAATACAACTATACACATAAAAAAAGAAAACCGAAATAGATTTCACTCTGACTTAACCTTACGCTCAGTGACATGCGTTGAGGTCGGTGGCTATTATCAAAGCCAGATTTACTCACAAATAAACCTTGATGAAGCCCAAGTTCACCGTAGAATAGGTTACAGTAGCTCCAACAACCAGAGTGACATAGGCTATTAACTGAAATTGACAAACAATTTTAACCAAATGTAAATAACAATGTAGCCAAGCTACACAAGCGATAGCCTCTGATGGCGGCATACTTCATATAATCCGATAAAATGACACACTGTTAAGCTCAGCCATAAATCGATGTAGCATCCACAGTTAGAACTGATAGGTGGCACTAAAAGACCAATATATGGACACATAGACTTTATTGCACATTTATTAAAAATAAAAAAATGGAAATACCTTATTTACATTAGTATTCAGACCCTTTGCTATGAGACTCGAAATTGAGCTCAGGTGCATCCTGTTTCCATTGATCATCCTGAAGATTTTTCTACAACTTGATTGGAGTCCACCTGTGGTAAATTCAATTGATTGGACATGATTTGGAAAGGCACACACCTGTCTATATAAGGTCCCACAGTTGACTGTGCATGTCTGAAAAAAAGCCATGAGGATGAAGGAATTGTCCGTAGAGCTCCGAGACAGGATTGTTTCGAGGCACAGATCTGGGGAAGGGTACCAAAAAATGTCTGCAGCATTGAAGGTCCCCAAGGAGACAGTGGCCTCCATCATTCTTAAATGGAAGAAGTTTGAAACCACCAAGAATCGTCCTAGAGCTGGCCGCTCGGCCAAACTGAGCAATCGGGGGAGAAGGGTCAAAGAGGTGACCAAGAACCCGATGGTCACTCTGACAAACTACAGATTTTCTCTGTGGAGATGGGAGAACCTACCAGAAGGACAACCATCTCTGCAGCACTCCACCAATCAGGCCTTTATGGTAGAGTGGCCCGACAGAAGCCACTCCTCAGTAAAAGGCACATGACAGCCCGCTTGGAGTTTGCCAAAAGGCAGCTAAAAGACTCTCAGACCATGAGAAACAAGATTTTCTGGTCTGATGAAATCAAGATTGAACTCTTTGGCCTGAATGCCAAGCGTCAAGTCTGGAGGAAACCTGGCACCATCCCTACGGTGAAGCATGGTGGTGGCAGCATCATGCTGTGGGGATGTTTCTCAGTGGCAAGGACTGGGAAACTAATCAGGATCGAGGGACAGATGAATGGCGCGAAGTATAGAGAGATCCTTGATGAAAACATCTCCAGAGCACTCAGGACCTCAGACTTCGGCGAAGGTTCACCTTCCAACAGGTCAACGACACAAAGCACACAGCCAGGACAATGCAGGAGTGGCTTCGGGACAAGCCTCTGAATGTCCTTGAGTGGCCCAGCCAGAGCCCAGACTTGAACCCGATCGAACATCTCTGAAAAGACCTGAAAACAGCTGTGCAGCAACGCTCCCCATCCCCATCCAACCTTACAGAACTTGAGAGGATCTGCAGAGAAAAATGGGAGAAACTCCCCAAATACAGGTGTGCCAGGCTTGTAGCATCATACCCAAGAAGACTCGAGTCTGTAATCGCTGCCAAAGATGCTTGAACAAAGTACTGAGGAAAGGGTCTGAATAATATGTACGTGTGATATTTTCAGTTTTGGGGGGGCTTTTCATACTTTTTATTTTTATTTTTATCGATTACCACAGGGTAAGCATTGCCTACCCTGACTGCATGTCACTGCCTGCATTAAATTACTAGCAAGTATCCATCAGGACAACCAACTATAGATGTTTGTAATGTATAAAGTTTAATTAGGAGAGGGAGAGGGAGACAGACCGTGTTCACCATGGCCAGCGCCAGGCCACTCTGTGGCGGTGCCAGCAGGGCTGGTTACTGAGGCAGGTGCAGCAGACTCCCAGACGGGCAGAGGGGAGCGCCAGCACTGACAGTTTCCTGGCAACCTCACTCCTCTCGGACACTTTACTATACATGCGATTGAGACGCGCTCAGCAGTGAGTGAGCTGCACACACCTTAGGGGGAAAAGAGGAGAGATTAGAGGAAAAGAGTGAGGAGTCTCATCTTACCCAAGAACAGGCTTGATACAACCTGGACTTTACTAGGTAGACCTGTGCTCATCTCATTTCTCCCAAAGGTAAAAATGTAATAGACCAAATGATAGCAGAGTAATGTTTCATACAAAACATGGGAAATGAAGGTATACAAAGCCTCACAAACACTTTTCCAATTAGAGAACAAATCCATTGTTTACCAGACTACTGTAATATGTTTTTCGCTCAGCATATTGTGTACGAGCATCTTGACATTTTGTAATTCTTTCTCAATTATTTGTATTTGGACATGACACTCCTTACCCAGGACATTATAGACAGCCCCTTGCTGACTGAAGCCTCCCAGCTGGTCCAGAACACTCTGCCTCCTCTTCTTCAGGGTGCTGGCATCAACAAATACCCTGCACACAAGACAAGCACGGTGACGTCAAACAAACAACAGAGAAAATATGGCCCAAATGGAAAGAATCCAGATATCTAAAAGTCAGAACCTTTTTCATTCTGCTGCTTCACCCCATACTAAAAGAACATAATACCGTGGACCCCCCTGGGACTCTGATGTAAATGTAGTCCTCAAGCTCAGGGGATCCACCAATGAAGAAGCGTCTCAGTTCTGACACTGTTCCTGTGGTCTCCACGTATGACACATTATTGTATGCTTCCCTATGGGATACAGACACACACAGTCAGAGTAGATCATCATTTACGCTACTTTCAGAAAACAATTCTGACTGTCATTATACACATATACACACCTTACCAGGGGTGGAAGGAATGACCAGGTAGCCATAGCCTTCATTTCTGTAGTGCTGCCAGAAGTACAGAACTGGCCATTGGGGGAGGGATTCTATTATAAAATAATTAATAATAATGCATGTTACAAATTCCATTTTATGATAACTGTTATCAGGAATACAATATAAACTAAATATTTATATTGAAATAAATATTAATACAATATACACTCACCCTCTATCTCATCCTGTCTGACGATGTTCTGGCTCATATCTAGCCACTTCGAAAATAACATCTACTCAACTAAGATGCATCTAACTTCATCTTGCTGTTTCAAAACAGTGTTAATACCTGATTGAGCCGGTGAGTTGAGGGTGTCCAGCTCAATGCCTTCCCTCTCCGGTTGAGCCAAAACCTGCTGCTGAAGGTGTTGGGAGAGGGCTGCTGTAGAGGTGACTCTCTGAATACGGATCCTGTAAACACCATTGTAAATATAAACAAAGTAAACAACATTCTAGCTAACTATTTGCCATGTTTCCCTGGCAAACTCAGTCAGGGTTCAGGTCAAACAATATAATGGGTGTTCATCGTCATCTGCTTTTAGAGCTAACTTTATGGCAATACAAGGAATAAAAGCCACACAAAGGCCAACTGCAACTTACTTAATTGTAAGGTATTTCACAGTATCCCGGGTGTCAGTGCTCCAGCCGTCTGCCATGTTGTAACGTTAGGAACCTTTTTGATGGCTAGCTAGGTTAGTAGCAACGGACACACACGCGCGCTCTGTATAAAGCAGCAAGATGGTTACCAGCAGGATATTTAGCCAATTCGCTAGCTAGCCAATTTTGCAGCTAGCTAGTACTTTTCACAAGCGTCTGCTCTTTGCATAGGAACAACAGTCTTTTTTGTGTGTGTGTATTTCTAAAAATATATATATTTTAAATGTATTTTTCATTAAATTGTTTATATTGATTAATTTTGTTTTTGTTGTTATTATTATTTTATTTCATTTTTATTAACAACAAATCAATACAAAAAGTACATGGGGAACACAAATGTATCTAAAGAAAATACAAAGGACATTTGCGCTAGGTGGTACAATATCACATTACACAAGGACATTAATGGACAACTATTTATTGGTGCACTACTCCCACCTATCGTTGGATCCAGTCCAAGACAGCAGAATAAAAAACACCCACTGATAATATGTAACGTTTACATTTTACATTTACATTTAAGTCATTTAGCAGACGCTCTTATCCAGAGCGACTTACAAATTGGTGCATTCAACTTAGCCAGTGTAATGTCAGAACAATAATTGTTCCCGTGCTGTACAAGGTTTAAGAACCATTGATGTAATTAAGAAAAATATCTGTCTGACACAAATAATTGCAATTTCTAAAGTTTTATTGGAAATACATGTTTCAAACAGCACAAGTCAAGTACAGATGGGTGTAGCTACATCAGATAAATTCTAATTTAGTTTAAATGTGATGCAGTCCTCCAGTCCCAGTTCATATGCACACTTTTGACATGCTTCAGACCAGATGCATGCTCCACTTCTGTGCACAATGTTCATGAACTTGCATACATCACAGTGTTTCAAGCTTATGCATTCTGCATCTCTCAGCTGTCTTTCATCTGAAGCCATATCCTCCAGGGTCTAAACAGGTGTAGGTTTCCGTCTCTGTGTGGGAGACCAGATATTGCAAGGAGGCCAGTAAGGGGCCCTCTTCTCTTCCCTTTGGCCAAAGGAGACATAAGACCCCAATACCAGTGACACTGCCCTGCGGCCGGTGCTGTCCTTTGGATGAGACCGCGTAGACAGAGGTCTTATCTCTCTGTTGTTACTAAACATCTCATGGCACTTATGGCATGAGTAGGGGTGTTGACCCTGCTTCTCCTGGCTATATTTCCAAGCCTAAGCATGGGAAAGCGCTTCTACGCACTATGTAAATCCAACTCATTATCATACGCCACCTGGGTAGGATGTATGGGGACCAATATCGTATTTGTTTTGTAAGAATGGTGCATGTCGCAAAATATAAGAATGAGACCAATATATGTATTTTGCACATTTTTTATTAATTTTTTATTTAACCTTTATTTAACCAGGTAAGCCAGTTGAGAACAAGTTCTCATTTACAACTGCGACCTGGCCAAGATAAAGCAAAGCAGTGCGATAAAAACAACAACACAGAGTTACATATGGGGTAAACAAAACATAAAGTCAAAAATACAACAGAAAATATATATACAGTGTGTGCGAATGTAGTAAATTATGGAGGTAAGGCAATAAATAGGCCATAGTGCAAAATAGTTACAATTTCGTATTAACACTGGAATGATAGATGTGCAAAAGATGATGTGCAAATAGAGATACTGGGGTGAAAATTAGCAAAATAATGTGTGTGTGTGTGGTAGTAGGAGTAATAGTTGGCCATTATTTCTTTGAACATCTCAGTTTGGGCAGCAGCCACTGAAGAAACCTGTCAATCAAAAACAACAGGAGAATAAATAGTATTATAAACTGGTTGATTCCAGCCCTGAATGCTGATTGGCTGACAGCCGTGGTATGTCAGACCGTATACCACAGGTATGACAAAACATTTATTTTTACTGCTCTAATTACATTGGTAACCAGTTTATCATAGCAATAAGGGAACTCGGGGGTATGTGGAATATGGCCAATTTACCACGGCTAAGGGCTGTATCCAGGCACGACGCTCTGCGTCGTGCTTAAGAACAGCCCTTAGACGTGGTAGGTTGGCCATATACAACACCCCCTCGTGCCTTATTGCTTAAGTTTGCATTAACACATCAGACAGCTGCTCTTTCTCTGCTACCTCATTCTATTTCTCTAATTCTCTAGTCTAGTATTCCCTGTTTATATTCCACTTCTCCCTCATTTATTTCCTCACCTCTTCCTCAGACTCTTCTTTTCCTCTTTCTTGTCCTCCTCCTTACTTTCTCCAACATTTTCTATCTGTTGCATCTTATTGGCCTTCTCTTGCTTCACTCGTTTTTTGGCCTTGCCCTTCTTTTTCTTATTGATCTTCCCTTCCTGAATATTTTGGACAAGGAGAAAAAGTAATGTAAGCTTATGGGTTTTCTCTTCTCTTGAGCTACTATATCTAGAGATATGCTATACTGTAGAAGGACATACGGACAAGATTCCCTTCTTGTATTTCCTCTCACCTGTGGGGCCACTCCTGCCATTTCCTGCGCCATTTCTTGGAGCAGCTTCCTGCCAGTCTCACTCAGGTTGGTGATGGGGGCCAGGCGAATAATCTGTACAGACAAAGGGTCAAACCATTGAGATGTGACACACACACAAACAAATGTAAGAGACGCCTACCAGTTGATGGTCCTTCAGTGGAACTTGTGGTTCCTTTGGAGGCTCTGGAAAGTCGTCAGTAGAGGCATCATTGCCATCATCACGCTGTGTGTCAGAGAGCTAGCTGGTCATAGTCCATTCTCCACATTCAGTGAAAGAGTTACTCAAATACATGGTGCAGAACCTATGGGCTCTATCAATGTAATTGTCTGCATAATTTCCAATCCGCCATATATATATATATTATTATATATTTTTTTGTATGCAGAACTTACCAGGAAGTCTGACTCATCGAAGGAGTGGAGAGACAGATCGTCGTCCTCTACCATATCCCTCACTTCAAGCTTTGTCACCTTTCCATCCTCCTCATCCTTAACTTTCAGCAGTGGTGTCCTCCTTCCATGATCCTCATCATCACACTGTGTATCAGAGTCAGCTAGTCAGAGACCATCCTCCTCACAGTGATGTCACTCAACAAAGACATGGACGGTACGGTACAACTCTCTTACCTCAGATTCACAGTCAGTAAAGGAGTCGATGGAAAAGTCATCGGAGTTGGAGGACGAGATCACCTCATCATAATTTTTCTCTATCAGCCGAGTCACCCTTCCAGACTGAGGAGACAGCGAAAGGCATGTACTCATGGCAGCCATAGAATACACTGGCACCAACATGGTTTACAAGTAGTGAGTAATACATGGGTAACTGAAAATGCAAGTGTATTGAAATGCAATAAATGCAACTCCAATAACATTAGGGATGGAGATAAAGACCTTCCATAGTATAGGAATCTTTAAAATGTCGAATGGATGATTATCAATTCAACTAAGCCAACCAAAATGGCCATATGAATCAAAATATTGATCTATCTGTTGTCTCTGTGGGAACAGCATAGATGTGTGACCTGGCTGAGAGGCTCTGGATTGATATTCCATCCATCCCCAGATGTCTGGTCCTGCCCACAGCTCACAATGATTGGCTGTTAACAGTAAAAAATGAATTAAACACTGCTTTGCTCATTTTGGCCATGGAAATAACTTGAATTATGTATCAATAAATATCAAAAGTACTGTTATGTGGTTGAATTTGAATGTGACTTACAGGCCTTTTGTGGATCTTAGTGGTCTGCACTGAAGTAGACTGTCAAGACAGCATTCAATGTGGTTAGATAGGGAGGGATATCTGCATTTGCTTTTATTGTGATAACTGCAGTTTGTACATGCAGCATGCAGTGGCGGCTCCTGAAAAAATTCTCAGGGGGGGCAATTTTTCTGATGATTTAGGTGACCTACACACATTTTAAAAAAGATATGTCCAGCAACAACATGAAGACAGGGGCAGCATATAAGTCAATACCAGAAGCATTTATTGACTGATCTCAAAAGTGTTGGCTTACCAGGGTTGGTGGAGCCCTCAGTTTCATCTTTGCCTCGCAAAGCTAACTCAAACACTCCGCAAAACTTCACACACTGGATTAGCCGGCTGAGGATGTGGCGGTTCTTGCTAATGTCGTAGTAAATATATTTGTTATAGTGAATATGGAATATGATATGTTGAGTAAAATGTTGTGCTAAGATCTATTTAGGTCAGGAGCTGGTTATAAGTTCTGTTCCTATCCAATAACAATGGACAAAAGGGTCCTATCTTGTCAGCCTTGTCAGCAGGTGGCCAAGGACAACACCCACGCCATAGGCCTCTCAGTTCTTCCAACTCACGAGTTCTTGCTCTGAGGACACACACACACACACACACAAACACACACACACACACATCATCACTGTTAAACACACACACACACACACACACACACACACACACACACACACACACACACACATCATCACTGTTAAACACACACACACACACACACACACACAAAAATCCCCTCTCTTAGGCTGAACATTTGAAGACAGAGAACCCGACTCAGAGCCAATGCAACAGTGACACTAGCCTGGAGGGGACCTCGCCCAACTCATCAGGACCAATCAGAAGATCAGAACTACTAGATTCAACCTACTTCATTTATTGCATAAAATGTCTGCACACAATGTTTCAGGGCTCTCTTCAGATAATAATAATAATAATAATAATAATATGCCATTTAGCAGACGCTTTTATCCAAAGCGACTTACAGTCATGCGTGCATACATTTTTGTGTATGGGTGGTCCCGGGGATCGAACCCACTACCTTGGCGTTACAAGCGCCGTGCTCTACCAGCTGAGCTACAGAAAGTGGATACTCATGGATGCGCATCGCAATTGTAAAATGTCAACACAATTGGAGACACCACGTCATTTTTGGAGACATGTTATTGACAGTAAACTATTGTAGATGCGACTGCTAACTAAATAAAACATTTTAGCTGGCTAGCTAATCATCTTAGCTAAATGTGGGGCAAACAATTCAGTTATTTACCGTTAATTTTAGGGATTGGGGTGAAAGAAATCGAGTTACATAGTGATACTTTACGATATACTGTATTGACAATATCGCAATATTTTAGCGCTAGTTGGCTGTACCTGCACCAAAACACCATTATTGTTCCTTCATAGCTTGTTCTCAATCTTTTCACATTGGGAGCCAATTTGTTTTCAGCACTTTTATTTCCATGACTGATCAAAACTCGTTCTCATGGCTTTCTGATCCCTCTGCAACAGACATATGGTGCGCAATAAAATCACAGTATCGAATCGCAATACGTATAGAATCATGAGACTCGCAATGCATATATCTTATCGTGAGGTTCCTGGCAATTCCCAGCCCAAGTTCATTTGCCACAACAAATCTCTTCGCTAGCAAACGCGATGTCTTCTCCAAAACGGCAATGTGTCTCCAGCAATGTTTACTTTTTTGACGTTCTATGGCATCTCCACTTTCCAAGCATATATGACCACATGTAATATTTTGGTAAGTGATGCAAATAGTGAACTATGTAGGGCCAGGATGTAAAATATATGTAGCTGCAGCAATTTCTCTTATCTGATATGGTAAGTAATGGGGCTTAATGTATAGCTCCCTAAGAGTTTGACGAACGGGTCCGTGCACGCGATTCCAGATATCTTTACCTCTGAATAAACTGCCTTTATTATACCATATCCACCCTGTCCAAAGTCTCTACTTGGTCTCAGTTCTCCAGTAAACTTGTGATTATCAACACTAACCTCATCGTTGTGGCGGCGGACAGCTAGCCTGTATCCCTCATCCAGTTGAGTGGCAATGTTCTTTTTTCGTTCGTACCAATTTTTGGAAAATCCTCGGGTGTAGGACTTTCCGCCTTTAGTAGAAACCTGTTGAATTATTAAATTTGGTCTGGGAGGTCCTAATTGTTTCGTTGCCAATTTATCTTGATTTGTTCGCCGACAAAAAGGAACTTCTTTCAAAGAGACAATCGAGTTGCACTGCCATTTTGACAGTAATAGTGAATTGATTGATGAGGCTACCCGCTCTTTTCTTAGTTACGTTCATGGTTATGTTACGTATGACGAAAGCGCGTAAGTGCAAGCCCTCAGAAAGCTCTGATATTTGAAAAAATATATATTTTACATGGGAGTCTATGAGAGACTTCTGGGCGATTTTCAACCTGACTGAAATCGCCCCAAAAGGGGGGGGGGGGGGGGCATTTGAAGCACGACTTTAGCCTGATTGGACATTTAGTGGCAGATCAGACCAGACGTCTAGATTACAACACTGATAACTACTGTTGCCGTGATATAATTGATTAGAAAAAAAATCCCTTCCTTTTCCCGTTTGGCAGTGCGTCGCCCATATCGCCCTATTGAACACACCGCCCCTGGCAGCATGTATAACTAATGCGTATGTGTTATTGTTTTCAGGTCAGATATTACTTACAGGCTTTGGCCTTCTGCGCACCTTGCCGGTTGGCCACAACACAGAATCAGGGGTGTTCACCCTCACTGGATTCAACTGTCAACACAACACTCACTTTAAAATGTGATAATATAACAAAAACAGAACAAATAAATAAATATGTTATATTTACCACATAAGGGCGGCGCCTTAAAGCTCTTTTGATTCTCTCATCATTACGATCCATCTTGCTTTCTGAGGGAAACATTTCCATCAATTGATTGACACAAAACATAAAGCATATCCTGACACACACACACACACACACACACACACAAAGATGGCATCCACAATGGCACCCTATTCCCTATCTATCTATCTATCTATCTATCTATCTATCTATCTATCTATATATATATATATATATATATAAGGCACCCTGTATATATTATACAGGTTGGGAAGGCTGTGCATCAAAAGGCCAAAGGTTACCTGCAGCAACCTGAGTGAAGAAAGCGATTGTACAGATGAAATCACATCTGAACACAGTTTATGTAGTGAATTAATGCTTGGCACGTCATAAAATGTAACCAAGCATAAACGTCACAAGCAAAAGGCTTGTTTGGATACGGTCTGTTTGTATTTTTTTGGTCATTTAGCAGACGCTCTTATCCAGAGCGACTTACAGGAGCAATTAGGGTTAAGTGCCTTGCTCAAGGGTACATCGACAGATTTTTCACCTAGTCGTCTCGGGGATTGGAAACAGCGACCTTTCGGATACTGGCACAATGCTCTTACCCACTAAGCTACCTTCCCACTGGTTGTAGCTAACTGAATAACGAAAGTGATGTGCATATATCCTACTGACTGAGAAATGGTTGTGTGGATGGTTGGTTCGACGTTTTACATAGGCCAACAGGAAATCATTAGGAATTAACCATTCCTTGCCAATATATATATATATTTTTTTATTTTTTTGCACTTGGAGAAACAATCATTAAGGGACCACAATGGAAGTAGTTGGTTTTATTGTGTTGTCCCTGACACGTTTTATTTTATTAAACGGTTTTAATTATTTTATTTAAGTGTCAAATCAAATATATCTATCTGGCTTTCTATATAACTCAAATGGGCTGCTGAGGACACTTTGATCATCACATTTCAGGCACAAGTCAGCAGGTGGCAGTGTCTTTAAATGCAGCACTGCCTTAGTGCACTTCATGATCTGCAGATCAGTAATTTTGTGGTTGTGAATGTGATTTATCCAAATGCGGTAGTCCAGTACATTTGTTTTGGCTTAGCAAGCTAGCTACCCCCAGTTTTAGCTAAAATGTCCCCTGTAGCTCAGTTGGTAGAGCATGGCGCTTCCAACGCCAGGGTTGAGGGTTCGTTTCCCACGGGGGGCCAGTATGAAAATGTATGTACTAACTGTAAGTCGCTCTGGATAAGAGCGTCTGCTAAATGACTAAATTGTAAGAAGTGTTGTGCAATATTGGAGGACAGGTGTCGTAACTGACATTTTTGTATTGTGCTTGATTATCCACTAGTAGTTTGACAAATATGCACTGAGCATCAAAATTATCTCCCGAATAGTTTTGAAAGAATTTAGGGTGAGCTGTTGTAACTTCTCAAGGGATATGTTCTGTGTTGGATTGTGATGTTATGCCTTTCATTGACGCCTGGTATGTCTGCACCCTAACACAAGGCAATGGTGTTCCGGAACTGTTGATGTATTGAAAGTACTGTTGTGTAAACAAATTGGTTGTATTATCACCTCCCGCAATATAAGGGACATGTAAGCATTTCTTCCTTGAGTTCTTCCCTATGAAATCAGAGGTGGATCTCCCCTGCAGCTGCTCGTATTAAATATGTTTCTATTATATCGTCAAATAGCTTCTGCCTTAATCTTGGATCGAATTTTCCACAACAATGTGGTTCAGAGGTTCAAGAGTTCACGAGTGGCATTGTTGCTGTCATTATAGTATCCTTTGTTTTGTTTACTGTAACTACATATTTCGGTTTATCAGAGGATGCCTTCAGTCTTGGAACTACAGTTTTTGGCAATGGGCATGGTAAATTAGCAAGGAGGGGCTAGGTGAATCAAGAGTCATATGCTCGGTAGCTAGCTACTTTGAATGGGAGTGTTGTAACGTTATCTAGCTTGCTACAATTTGTAGCTAACGTTAAAGACGTAAAAGATGGTGCCAGTAGGCTACAGCGGCAAGCAAGAGCACAACACATCAATGCCACTGATGTCTGTCAACCCTATAATTTCCGTTTTAATCCTGTCCTATTCCAGTACACAAACTCATCACATATTCCTTCCGCTACAAGACAGTGACCCAGCTACTCCTAAGCATTGGGGTTCTGGTGCCCCTCTGTGGTGGTATTGAGAAGAGTGTGGGCACTGTTCGGGTCCTCATGTTTCAGCTGCTCTCTATCAGCACAGGGGTGTTGTACACCATCCTGGGGCTGGTACTGTTTGGTGCATCTTCCCAGAATCAAGTGGAGGGGTTAGTTCCTGTATCCCTCTCCCTTATGGGTATGGCCACAGTGCACTCCCGTATGGTTAAGGGCTTTCTTTTTGGAGTCAGTGTATCCATGTTAGCCCTGCCCTGACTGTTTCTGCTCATCGTAACACTTTTGGTCCCACAAACTGTCTTCCTCTGCAATGCAACGTCATCATTGCAGGGCAGGATCTGTATCCTTACTCCAACCTCATTGTGGTTGAAAATAACTGTGATACACTCTGCAGTGTGTCACAGCTTTAAGTGTGCGTAGTAGTGTAGTTAAGTTGTAATATTTGTGTGTGTTGTATATGCTTGAAATGTTTGTTGAGTCCTCATGCTGAACATTATGGGATGTTTGGTTAGGAAAATCTTGCATCACTGCGTCACACATTCTCTTTATCTTGCTCTGGTGAAACAGACGGAAAGGGCTGGCTCTCACTTCTAGACATGTCTGATGCTAGGGCATCAGTGCTGGACAAGAAGATGCCTTTCAGGCTGCTGAGGACCATTGGTGTCCTGTATGTCCCTGCATCAACAGAGGAGAGAAGGAAGACGGTCCACCCACCGTGAGTACTGAGAAAGCACTAAACGCATTATTTATCCTACAAGACAAGAGGTCATTAAATTAACATGATTTTTGGGTGCAAGCCAGAGAACATGATGTTCTACAGTATAATGAGGTGCAGTTTTAATAGAGGATCCTCAGCTGTAATTGAATACTGTACAATAGACACCTAGTGGTCCCCCATGATTCAATAGAGAATCACTGTTTAGTTAGATAAGCGCCCCTTAATCTCTCCACATTCTCATTGGTTGCAGAATCATTCCATCCCCAGGCTCCTACCCAGTCCACGCCCACGCTCCAGTTTCCTCCAATCTACAGGCTACCGAGACCACACCAAAGACATTTGAAGGCTGGGCCAACTCATACTATACACAG
The DNA here is from genome assembly GCF_964263955.1 of Coregonus lavaretus. Classification (NCBI taxonomy): domain Eukaryota; kingdom Metazoa; phylum Chordata; class Actinopteri; order Salmoniformes; family Salmonidae; genus Coregonus; species Coregonus lavaretus. The sequence goes on from NC_139997.1 coordinate 25,450,779, forward strand.
GGGAGCCCTGTTCAGCTCTCAGGTTATTATGGTCACAACCATGGATATGTCCTCAAGCATAGCTTTGGGCCAAGTCATGGACATAGTCACTAACACAGCTCCGGCCATGGACACAGTCATGGGCACACATATGCCTCTCAAACCACTAGTCACTGGGATCCAGTGGCTCAACATCTACATTCTCAACATTCCCACCTCAGTCCACTGTCTGTGTCTGTCAGTGCCCCCCAGAGTTTCACAGCAAACATGCCAGAGTCACTGCCAGGATCTGTGATGGTTCACCCAGGGGCACCTGTGTCTTCACTGACCGTTTGATGACATAGAAAACACATTGAATGACAGAGCTATCTCATATGTTATACGTTGAGATATAATATGCTTGGACATGGGGTTTGAGGCAGTACTTAAAGGTACACGGTTTCTTCACTGATGATTTTGGTTTCAAGAAACAAGCAGGCTCAAAATGTTCAAGGTCAAATCAATACAAGAAGGTTTTGATTGTCAGTTGATTGTAAGACCACTCCTTTTGGGCTTGTACTTTGCGTTTTTCTACACATACTGTAGACAAATCTCTTGGCACTCTTGATATATCAGGCATTTTATATTACACTTTCACTGATTTATTCAGTTTTCCTTTACTTAACTACTTACAGCAATTAAATAGCATCCCCTCACCAGTAAATTAGATCCATTACATGCAGTTTGTTTGGCAATCAACATTATTGTAAATTGAGGAGCAGGGAGCAGTGGGTGAGGTTATCAAGAGTGTGGGCTATAAGGGCAGATTATGATGTAATCTTTAGAAAATGAGGCAGTTGTGCACAGTAAAGAGAAGCCATAAATGACAACCAAGACTAAATATAGCAAATCAATGATTATTATTTCTTTACAAATGCATGCTTTCAAGTTATACTGTTTATATACAAATAGCTATTTTGCATATACAACTGGATCAAGTGGTAAGAGTCATGTAACAGGTCATGATGGAACACGTTATTCGATATCAGTAATGCAAGAGAAAAAGTTAAAAGGCACACAATTCTTCAATGAAAACATGAACCCTGCCATATCACTACAATAGTTTAGGGGTTTCTCTATTAAAAGAAACACCAAAAGGACAGCTGAACATCACCCTTATATCATCCACTTCATTTCATACAGTTAATGTTCAACAGAACCTCAGAAAATTGAAGTAAATATTCTGTATTAGACCTTCAACCATCAGCATAGAAAGATAAAACCTACATAAAATGCTTACTGGGTGTACAAAACATTAGGAACGCCTGCTCTTTCCATGACATAGCTTTCACCTGGATTTACCTGGTCTGTCTATGATCCCTTGTTGATGTCACTTGTTAAATCCACTTCAATTAGTGTAGATGAAGGGCAGGAGACACATTAAAGGAGGATTTTTAAGTCTTGCTACAATTGAGACATGGATTGTGTGTGTGTGCCATTCAGAAGGTAAATGGGGAAGACAAAAGATTGAAGTGCCTTTAAACGGGGTATGGTAGTAGGTTCCAGGTGCACCGGGTTGAGTGTGTCAAGAACTGCAACGCTGCTGTGTTTTTCACGCTCAACAGTTTCCCGTGTATCAAGAATGGTCCACCACCCAAAGGACATCCAGACAACTTGACAACTGTGGGAAGCATTGGAGTCAACATGGGCCAGCATCCCTGTGGAATGCTTTCGACACCTTGTAGAGTCCATGCCCCGACGAATTGAGGCTGTTCTGAAGGCAAAAGGGGGCGGGTGGAACTCAATATTAGGAAGGTGTTCCTAATGTTTTGTACACTCAGTACTGTACTGTACACATCCCAGAATTAGTGATTATCAGAACACACATAAATGACAGTTAATAGACGTATTCATGTTGTACTGCAAGTGCACATACAACCAACACATATTGCATTGCCTAAATGCCGTGGTAGTCTTCATCTAAATGTGACTAGTTGGCACTAAGCCTTACAGTCAGAGAGCATGAGAAAAGAACACCTGGACATTTTTACAGTTTACCACCATTGAATCTAAGACCTATTCTTTAATGAACCGATGAAGAACAAGGCTCAATGACTAAATAGTTACTGCAATTTAAATGTACAAATTTAACAGTACATGGTACAATATGAATGTGCTACAAGTATGCATACAGTGGAAGTCGGAAGTTTACATACACCTTAGCCAAATACATTTAAACTCAGTTTTTCACAATTCCTGACATTTAGTCCTAGTAAAAATTCAATTTCTTAGGTCAGTTAGGATCACCACTATATTTTAAGAATGTGAAATGTCAGAATAATAGTAGAGAGAATGATTTATTTCAGCTTTTATTTCTTTCATCACATTCCCAGTGGGTCAGAAGTTTACATACACTCAATTAGTATTTGGTAGCATTGACTTTAAATTGCTTAACTTGGGTCAAACGTTTCGGGTAGCCTTCCACAAGCTTCCCACAATAAGTTGGGTGAATTTTGGCCCATTCCTCCTGACAGAGCTGGTGTAACTGAGTCAGGTTTGTAGGCCTCCTTGCTCGCACACGCTTTTTCAGTTCTGCCCACACATTTTCTATAGGATTGAGGTCAGGGCTTTGTGATGGCCACTCCAATACCTTGACTTTGTTGTCCTTAAGCCATTTTACCACAACTTTGGAAGTATGCTTGGGGTCATTGTCCATTTGGAAGACCCATTTGCGACCAAGCTTTAACTTCCTGACTGATGTCTTGAGATGTTGCTTCAATATATCCACATCATTTTCCTTCCTCATGATGCCATCTATTTTGTGAAGTGCACCAGTCCCTCCTGCAGCAAAGCACCCCAACAGCATGATGCTGCCACCCCCGTGCTTCACGGTTGGGATGGTGTTCTTCGGCTTGCAAGCTTCCCCCTTTTTCCTCCAAACATAACGATGGTCATAATGGCCAAACAGTTCCATTTTTGTTTAATCAGACTAGAGGACATTTCTCCAAAAAGTACGATCTTTGTCCCCATGTGCAGTTGCAAACCGTAGTCTGGCTTTTTTATGGCGGTTTTGGAGCAGTGGCTTCTTCCTTGCTGAGCGACCTTTCAGGTTATGTCAATATAGGACTCGTTTTACTGTGGATATAGATACTTTTGTACCCGTTAACTCCAGCATCTTCACAAGGTCCTTTGCTGTTGTTCTGGGATTGATTTGCAAAGTACGTTCATCTCTAGGAGACAGAACGCGTCTCCTTCCTGAGCGGTATGATGGCTGCGTGGTCCCATGGTGTTTATACTTGCCTACTATTGTTTGTCCAGATGAACGTGGTACCTTCAGGCGTTTGGAAATTGCTCCCTAGGATGAACCAGACTTGTGGAGGTCTACAGTTTTTTTCTGAGGTCTTGGCAGATTTCTTTTGATTTTCCCATGATGTCAAGCAAAGAGACACTGAGTTTGAAGGTAGGCCTTGAAATACATCCACAGGTACACCTCCAGTTGACTCAAATGATGTCAATTAGCCTGTCAGAAGCTTCTAAAGCCATGATATCATTTTCTGGAATTTTCCAAGCTGTTTAAAGGCACAGTCAACTTAGTGTATGTAAACTTCTGACCCACTGGAATTGTGATACAGTGAATTATAAGTGAAATAATCTGTCTATAAACAATTGTTGGAAAAATTACTTGTGTCATGCACAAAGTAGATGTCCTAACCGACTTGCCAAAACTATAGTTTGTTGACAATAAATTTGTGGAGTGGTTGAAAAACGAGTTTTAATGACTCCAACCTAAGTGTAAACTTCCGTCTTCAACTGTATTTTACTCTAATCTTGCTCTGCTCTCTGTATTTACACAACCTTCCTAGGGCATCTGAATAGGCGGCCATGTTGAATTTGTAAATACATTCACAGACGGCAAATATATAATGCTTTCAATGCCTTAGACGTCAAATTAGTTAATATACAAGAAAAAACGCCTTGTGGGGATCTTCACAGCATGATAAATGTCCTGACGCAATATTTCATATCATAATCACCTCTGTTTTCGCCTACATGGGACCAACACTTTACAAAATCTATCCAGCCACCAGAGGTTACACCACCTCAGGCTAGGGAATGAATAAAGCGAACAATAATAAAAAATTCCAAACCCCTTATTACAGTGAGAGGCACATCTAATCTATTAACAATAATACAACTATACACATAAAAAAAGAAAACCGAAATAGATTTCACTCTGACTTAACCTTACGCTCAGTGACATGCGTTGAGGTCGGTGGCTATTATCAAAGCCAGATTTACTCACAAATAAACCTTGATGAAGCCCAAGTTCACCGTAGAATAGGTTACAGTAGCTCCAACAACCAGAGTGACATAGGCTATTAACTGAAATTGACAAACAATTTTAACCAAATGTAAATAACAATGTAGCCAAGCTACACAAGCGATAGCCTCTGATGGCGGCATACTTCATATAATCCGATAAAATGACACACTGTTAAGCTCAGCCATAAATCGATGTAGCATCCACAGTTAGAACTGATAGGTGGCACTAAAAGACCAATATATGGACACATAGACTTTATTGCACATTTATTAAAAATAAAAAAATGGAAATTCCTTATTTACATTAGTATTCAGACCCTTTGCTATGAGACTCGAAATTGAGCTCAGGTGCATCCTGTTTCCATTGATCATCCTGAAGATTTTTCTACAACTTGATTGGAGTCCACCTGTGGTAAATTCAATTGATTGGACATGATTTGGAAAGGCACACACCTGTCTATATAAGGTCCCACAGTTGACTGTGCATGTCTGAAAAAAAGCCATGAGGATGAAGGAATTGTCCGTAGAGCTCCGAGACAGGATTGTTTCGAGGCACAGATCTGGGGAAGGGTACCAAAAAATGTCTGCAGCATTGAAGGTCCCCAAGGAGACAGTGGCCTCCATCATTCTTAAATGGAAGAAGTTTGAAACCACCAAGAATCGTCCTAGAGCTGGCCGCCCGGCCAAACTGAGCAATCGGGGGAGAAGGGTCAAAGAGGTGACCAAGAACCCGATGGTCACTCTGACAGAGCTCCAGATTTTCTCTGTGGAGATGGGAGAACCTACCAGAAGGACAACCATCTCTGCAGCACTCCACCAATCAGGCCTTTATGGTAGAGTGGCCCGACAGAAGCCACTCCTCAGTAAAAGGCACATGACAGCCCGCTTGGAGTTTGCCAAAAGGCAGCTAAAAGACTCTCAGACCATGAGAAACAAGATTTTCTGGTCTGATGAAATCAAGATTGAACTCTTTGGCCTGAATGCCAAGCGTCAAGTCTGGAGGAAACCTGGCACCATCCCTACGGTGAAGCATGGTGGTGGCAGCATCATGCTGTGGGGATGTTTCTCAGTGGCAAGGACTGGGAAACTAATCAGGATCGAGGGACAGATAAATGGCGCGAAGTATAGAGAGATCCTTGATGAAAACATCTCCAGAGCACTCAGGACCTCAGACTTCGGCGAAGGTTCACCTTCCAACAGGTCAACGACACAAAGCACACAGCCAGGACAATGCAGGAGTGGCTTCGGGACAAGCCTCTGAATGTCCTTGAGTGGCCCAGCCAGAGCCCAGACTTGAACCCGATCGAACATCTCTGAAAAGACCTGATAACAGCTGTGCAGCAACGCTCCCCATCCCCATCCAACCTTACATAACTTGAGAGGATCTGCAGAGAAAAATGGGAGAAACTCCCCAAATACAGGTGTGCCAGACTTGTAGCATCATACCCAAGAAGACTCGAGGCTGTAATCGCTGCCAAAGATGCTTGAACAAAGTACTGAGGAAAGGGTCTGAATAATATGTACGTGTGATATTTTCAGTTTTGGGGGGGCTTTTATCGATTACCACAGGGTAAGCATTGCCTACCCTGACTGCATGTCACTGCCTGCATTAAATTACTAGCAAGTATCCATCAGGACAACCAACTATAGATGTTTGTAATGTATAAAGTTTAATTAGGAGAGGGAGACAGACCGTGTTCACCATGGCCAGCGCCAGGCCACTCTGTGGCGGTGCCAGCAGGGCTGGTTACTGAGGCAGGTGCAGCAGACTCCCAGACGGGCAGAGGGGAGCGCAAGCACTGACAGTTTCCTGGCAACCTCACTCCTCTCGGACACTTTACTATACATGTGATTGAGACGCGCTCAGCAGTGAGTGAGCTGCACACACCTTAGGGGGAAAAGAGGAGAGATTAGAGGAAAAGAGTGAGGAGTCTCATCTTACCCAAGAACAGGCTTGATACAACCTGGACTTTACTAGGTAGACCTGTGCTCATCTCATTTCTCCCAAAGGTAAAAATGTAATAGACCAAATGATAGCAGAGTAATGTTTCATACAAAACATGGGAAATGAAGGTATACAAAGCCTCACAAACACTTTTCCAATTAGAGAACAAATCCATTGTTTACCAGACTACTGTAATATGTTTTTCGCTCAGCATATTGTGTACGAGCATCTTGACATTTTGTAATTCTTTCTCAATTATTTGTATTTGGACATGACACTCCTTACCCAGGACATTATAGACAGCCCCTTGCTGACTGAAGCCTCCCAGCTGGTCCAGAACACTCTGCCTCCTCTTCTTCAGGGTGCTGGCATCAACAAATACCCTGCACACAAGACAAGCACGGTGACGTCAAACAAACAACAGAGAAAATATGGCCCAAATGGAAAGAATCCAGATCTCTAAAAGTCAGAACCTTTTTCATTCTGCTGCTTCACCCCATACTAAAAGAACATAATACCGTGGACCCCCCTGGGACTCTGATGTAAATGTAGTCCTCAAGCTCAGGGATCCACCAATGAAGAAGCGTCTCAGTTCTGACACTGTTCCTGTGGTCTCCACGTATGACACATTATTGTATGCTTCCCTATGGGATACAGACACACACAGTCAGAGTAGATCATCATTTACGCTACTTTCAGAAAACAATTCTGACTGTCATTATACACATATACACACCTTACCAGGGGTGGAAGGAATGACCAGGTAGCCATAGCCTTCATTTCTGTAGTGCTGCCAGAAGTACAGAACTGGCCATTGGGGGAGGGATTCTATTATAAAATAATTAATAATAATGCATGTTACAAATTCCATTTTATGATAACTGTTATCAGGAATACAATATAAACTAAATATTTATATTGAAATAAATATTAATACAATATACACTCACCCTCTATCTCATCCTGTCTGACGATGTTCTGGCCCATATCTAGCCACTTCGAAAATAACATCTACTCAACTAAGATGCATCTAACTTCATCTCGCTGTTTCAAAACAGTGTTAATACCTGATTGAGCCGGTGAGTTGAGGGTGTCCAGCTCAATGCCTTCCCTCTCCGGTTGAGCCAAAACCTGCTGCTGAAGGTGTTGGGAGAGGGCTGCTGTAGAGGTGACTCTCTGAATACGGATCCTGTAAACACCATTGTAAATATAAACAAAGTAAACAACATTCTAGCTAACTATTTGCCATGTTTCCCTGGCAAACTCAGTCAGGGTTCAGGTCAAACAATATAATGGGTGTTCATCGTCATCTGCTTTTAGAGCTAACTTTATGGCAATACAAGGAATAAAAGCCACACAAAGGCCAACTGCAACTTACTTAATTGTAAGGTATTTCACAGTATCCCGGGTGTCAGTGCTCCAGCCGTCTGCCATGTTGTAACGTTAGGAACCTTTTTGATGGCTAGCTAGGTTAGTAGCAACGGACACACACGCGCGCTCTGTATAAAGCAGCAAGATGGTTACCAGCAGGATATTTAGCCAATTCGCTAGCTAGCCAATTTTGCAGCTAGTTAGTACTTTTCACAAGCGTCTGCTCTTTGCATAGGAACAACAGTCTTTTTTTTGTGTGTGTATTTCTAAAAATATATATATTTTAAATGTATTTTTCATTAAATTGTTTATATTGATTAATTTTGTTTTTGTTGTTATTTTAATTTTATTTTTATTAACAACAAATCAATACAAAAAGTACATGGGGAACACAAATGTATATAAAGAAAATACAAAGGACATTTGCGCTAGGTGGTACAATATCACATTACACAAGGACATTAATGGACAACTATTTATTGGTGCACTACTGCCACCTATCGTTGGATCCAGTCCAGGACAGCAGAATAAAAAACACCCACTGATAATATGTAACGTTTACATTTTACATTTACATTTAAGTCATTTAGCAGACGCTCTTATCCAGAGCGACTTACAAATTGGTGCATTCAACTTAGCCAGTGTAATGTCAGAACAATAATTGTTCCCGTGCTGTAAAAGGTTTAAGAACCATTGATGTAATTAAGAAAAATATCTGTCTGACACAAATAATTGCAATTTCTAAAGTTTTATTGGAAATACATGTTTCAAACAGCACAAGTCAAGTACAGATGGGTGTAGCTACATCAGATAAATTCTAATTTAGTTTAAATGTGATGCAGTCCTCCAGTCCCAGTTCATATGCACACTTTTGACATGCTTCAGACCAGATGCATGCTCCACTTCTGTGCACAATGTTCATGAACTTGCATACATCACAGTGTTTCAAGCTTATGCATTCTGCATCTCTCAGCTGTCTTTCATCTGAAGCCATATCCTCCAGGGTCTAAACAGGTGTAGGTTTCCGTCTCTGTGTGGGAGACCAGATATTGCAAGGAGGCCAGTAAGGGGCCCTCTTCTCTTCCCTTTGGCCAAAGGAGACATAAGACCCCAATACCAGTGACACTGCCCTGCGGCCGGTGCTGTCCTTTGGATGAGACCGCGTAGACAGAGGTCTTATCTCTCTGTTGTTACTAAACATCTCATGGCACTTATGGCATGAGTAGGGGTGTTGACCCTGCTTCTCCTGGCTATATTTCCAAGCCTAAGCATGGGAAAGCGCTTCTACGCACTATGTAAATCCAACTCATTATCATACGCCACCTGGGTAGGATGTATGGGGACCAATATCGTATTTGTTTTGTAAGAATGGTGCATGTCGCAAAATATAAGAATGAGACCAATATATGTATTTTGCACATTTTTTATTAATTTTTTATTTAACCTTTATTTAACCAGGTAAGCCAGTTGAGAACAAGTTCTCATTTACAACTGCGACCTGGCCAAGATAAAGCAAAGCAGTGCGATAAAAACAACAACACAGAGTTACATATGGGGTAAACAAAACATAAAGTCAAAAATACAACAGAAAATATATATACAGTGTGTGCGAATGTAGTAAATTATGGAGGTAAGGCAATAAATAGGCCATAGTGCAAAATAGTTACAATTTCGTATTAACACTGGAATGATAGATGTGCAAAAGATGATGTGCAAATAGAGATACTGGGGTGAAAATTAGCAAAATAATGTGTGTGTGTGTGGTAGTAGGAGTAATAGTTGGCCATTATTTCTTTGAACATCTCAGTTTGGGCAGCAGCCACTGAAGAAACCTGTCAATCAAAAACAACAGGAGAATAAATAGTATTATAAACTGGTTGATTCCAGCCCTGAATGCTGATTGGCTGACAGCCGTGGTATGTCAGACCGTATACCACAGGTATGACAAAACATTTATTTTTACTGCTCTAATTACATTGGTAACCAGTTTATCATAGCAATAAGGGAACTCGGGGGTATGTGGAATATGGCCAATTTACCACGGCTAAGGGCTGTATCCAGGTACTACGCTCTGCGTCGTGCTTAAGAACAGCCCTTAGACGTGGTAGGTTGGCCATATACAACACCCCCTCGTGCCTTATTGCTTAAGTTTGCATTAACACATCAGACAGCTGCTCTTTCTCTGCTACCTCATTCTATTTCTCTAATTCTCTAGTCTAGTATTCCCTGTTTATATTCCACTTCTCCCTCATTTATTTCCTCACCTCTTCCTCAGACTCTTCTTTTCCTCTTTCTTGTCCTCCTCCTTACTTTCTCCAACATTTTCTATCTGTTGCATCTTATTGGCCTTCTCTTGCTTCACTCGTTTTTTGGCCTTGCCCTTCTTTTTCTTATTGATCTTCCCTTCCTGAATATTTTGGACAAGGAGAAAAAGTAATGTAAGCTTATGGGTTTTCTCTTCTCTTGAGCTACTATATCTAGAGATATGCTATACTGTAGAAGGACATACGGACAAGATTCCCTTCTTGTATTTCCTCTCACCTGTGGGGCCACTCCTGCCATTTCCTGCGCCATTTCTTGGAGCAGCTTCCTGCCAGTCTCACTCAGGTTGGTGATGGGGGCCAGGCGAATAATCTGTACAGACAAAGGGTCAAACCATTGAGATGTGACACACACACAAACAAATGTAAGAGACGCCTACCAGTTGATGGTCCTTCAGTGGAACTTGTGGTTCCTTTGGAGGCTCTGGAAAGTCGTCAGTAGAGGCATCATTGCCATCATCACGCTGTGTGTCAGAGAGCTAGCTGGTCATAGTCCATTCTCCACATTCAGTGAAAGAGTTACTCAAATACATGGTGCAGAACCTATGGGCTCTATCAATGTAATTGTCTGCATAATTTCCAATCCGCCATATATATATATATTATTATATATTTTTTTGTATGCAGAACTTACCAGGAAGTCTGACTCATCGAAGGAGTGGAGAGACAGATCGTCGTCCTCTACCATATCCCTCACTTCAAGCTTTGTCACCTTTCCATCCTCCTCATCCTTAACTTTCAGCAGTGGTGTCCTCCTTCCATGATCCTCATCATCACACTGTGTATCAGAGTCAGCTAGTCAGAGACCATCCTCCTCACAGTGATGTCACTCAACAAAGACATGGACGGTACGGTACAACTCTCTTACCTCAGATTCACAGTCAGTAAAGGAGTCGATGGAAAAGTCATCGGAGTTGGAGGACGAGATCACCTCATCATAATTTTTCTCTATCAGCCGAGTCACCCTTCCAGACTGAGGAGACAGCGAAAGGCATGTACTCATGGCAGCCATAGAATACACTGGCACCAACATGGTTTACAAGTAGTGAGTAATACATGGGTAACTGAAAATGCAAGTGTATTGAAATGCAATAAATGCAACTCCAATAACATTAGGGATGGAGATAAAGACCTTCCATAGTATAGGAATCTTTAAAATGTCGAATGGATGATTATCAATTCAACTAAGCCAACCAAAATGGCCATATGAATCAAAATATTGATCTATCTGTTGTCTCTGTGGGAACAGCATAGATGTGTGACCTGGCTGAGAGGCTCTGGATTGATATTCCATCCATCCCCAGATGTCTGGTCCTGCCCACAGCTCACAATGATTGGCTGTTAACAGTAAAAAATGAATTAAACACTGCTTTGCTCATTTTGGCCATGGAAATAACTTGAATTATGTATCAATAAATATCAAAAGTACTGTTATGTGGTTGAATTTGAATGTGACTTACAGGCCTTTTGTGGATCTTAGTGGTCTGCACTGAAGTAGACTGTCAAGACAGCATTCAATGTGGTTAGATAGGGAGGGATATCTGCATTTGCTTTTATTGTGATAACTGCAGTTTGTACATGCAGCATGTATAACTAATGCGTATGTGTTATTGTTTTCAGGTCAGATATTACTTACAGGCTTTGGCCTTCTGCGCACCTTGCCGGTTGGCCACAACACAGAATCAGGGGTGTTCACCCTCACTGGATTCAACTGTCAACACAACACTCACTTTAAAATGTGATAATATAACAAAAACAGAACAAATAAATAAATATGTTATATTTACCACATAAGGGCGGCGCCTTAAAGCTCTTTTGATTCTCTCATCATTACGATCCATCTTGCTTTCTGAGGGAAACATTTCCATCAATTGATTGACACAAAACATAAAGCATATCCTGACACACACACACACACACACACACACACAAAGATGGCATCCACAATGGCACCCTATTCCCTATCTATCTATCTATCTATCTATCTATCTATCTATCTATCTATCTATCTATCTATCTATCTATCTATCTATCTATCTATCTATCTATCTATCTATCTATCTATCTATCTATATATATATATATATATATATATATATATATATATATATATATAAGGCACCCTGTATATATTATACAGGTTGGGAAGGCTGTGCATCAAAAGGCCAAAGGTTACCTGCAGCAACCTGAGTGAAGAAAGCGATTGTACAGATGAAATCACATCTGAACACATTTATGTAGTGAATTAATGCTTGGCACGTCATAAAATGTAACCAAGCATAAACGTCACAAGCAAAAGGCTTGTTTGGATACGGTCTGTTTGTATTTTTTTGGTCATTTAGCAGACGCTCTTATCCAGAGCGACTTACAGGAGCAATTAGGGTTAAGTGCCTTGCTCAAGGGTACATCGACAGATTTTTCACCTAGTCGGCTCGGGGATTGGAACCAGCGACCTTTCGGATACTGGCACAACGCTCTTACCCACTAAGCTACCTTCCCACTGGTTGTAGCTAACTGAATAACGAAAGTGATGTGCATATATCCTACTGACTGAGAAATGGTTGTGTGGATGGTTGGTTCGACGTTTTACATAGGCCAACAGGAAATCATTAGTAATTAACCATTCCTTGCCAATATATATATATATATTTTATTTTTTTTGCACTTGGAGAAACAATCATTAAGGGACCACAATGGAAGTAGTTGGTTTTATTGTGTTGTCCCTGACACGTTTTATTTTATTAAACGGTTTTAATTATTTTATTTAAGTGTCAAATCAAATATATCTATCTGGCTTTCTATCTAACTCAAATGGGCTGCTGAGGACACTTTGATCATCACATTTCAGGCACAAGTCAGCAGGTGGCAGTGTCTTTAAATGCAGCACTGCCTTAGTGCACTTCATGATCTGCAGATCAGTAATTTTGTGGTTGTGAATGTGATTTATCCAAATGCGGTAGTCCAGTACATTTGTTTTGGCTTAGCAAGCTAGCTACCCCCAGTTTTAGCTAAAATGTCCCCTGTAGCTCAGTTGGTAGAGCATGGCGCTTCCAACGCCAGGGTTGAGGGTTCGTTTCCCACGGGGGGCCAGTATGAAAATGTATGTACTAACTGTAAGTCGCTCTGGATAAGAGCGTCTGCTAAATGACTAAATTGTAAGAAGTGTTGTGCAATATTGGAGGACAGGTGTCGTAACTGACATTTTTGTATTGTGCTTGATTATCCACTAGTAGTTTGACAAATATGCACTGAGCATCAAAATTATCTCCCGAATAGTTTTGAAAGAATTTAGGGTGAGCTGTTGTAACTTCTCAAGGGATATGTTCTGTGTTGGATTGTGATGTTATGCCTTTCATTGACGCCTGGTATGTCTGCACCCTAACACAAGGCAATGGTGTTCCGGAACTGTTGATGTATTGAAAGTACTGTTGTGTAAACAAATTGGTTGTATTATCACCTCCCGCAATATAAGGGACATGTAAGCATTTCTTCCTTGAGTTCTTCCCTATGAAATCAGAGGTGGATCTCCCCTGCAGCTGCTCGTATTAAATATGTTTCTATTATATCGTCAAATAGCCTCTGCCTTAATCTTGGATCGAATTTTCCACAACAATGTGGTTCAGAGGTTCAAGAGTTCACGAGTGGCATTGTTTCTGTCATTATAGTATCCTTTGTTTTGTTTACTGTAACTACATATTTCGGTTTATCAGAGGATGCCTTCAGTCTTGGAACTACAGTTTTTGGCAATGGGCATGGTAAATTAGCAAGGAGGGGCTAGGTGAATCAAGAGTCATATGCTCGGTAGCTAGCTACTTTGAATGGGAGTGTTGTAACGTTATCTAGCTTGCTACAATTTGTAGCTAACGTTAAAGACGTAAAAGATGGTGCCAGTAGGCTACAGCGGCAAGCAAGAGCACAACACATCACTGCCACTGATGTCTGTCAACCCTATAATTTCCGTTTTAATCCTGTCCTATTCCAGTACACAAACTCATCACATATTCCTTCCGCTACAAGACAGTGACCCAGCTACTCCTAAGCATTGGGGTTCTGGTGCCCCTCTGTGGTGGTATTGAGAAGAGTGTGGGCACTGTTCGGGTCCTCATGTTTCAGCTGCTCTCTATCAGCACAGGGGTGTTGTACACCATCCTGGGGCTGGTACTGTTTGGTGCATCTTCCCAGAATCAAGTGGAGGGGTTAGTTCCTGTATCCCTCTCCCTTATGGGTATGGCCACAGTGCACTCCCGTATGGTTAAGGGCTTTCTTTTTGGAGTCAGTGTATCCATGTTAGCCCTGCCCTGACTGTTTCTGCTCATCGTAACACTTTTGGTCCCACAAACTGTCTTCCTCTGCAACGTCATCATTGCAGGGCAGGATCTGTATCCTTACTCCAACCTCATTGTGGTTGAAAATAACTGTGATACACTCTGCAGTGTGTCACAGCTTTAAGTGTGCGTAGTAGTATAGTTAAGTTGTAATATTTGTGTGTGTTGTATATGCTTGAAATGTTTGTTGAGTCCTCATGCTGAACATTATGGGATGTTTGGTTAGGAAAATCTTGCATCACTGCGTCACACATTCTCTTTATCTTGCTCTGGTGAAACAGACGGAAAGGGCTGGCTCTCACTTCTAGACATGTCTGATGCTAGGGCATCAGTGCTGGACAAGAAGATGCCTTTCAGGCTGCTGAGGACCATTGGTGTCCTGTATGTCCCTGCATCAACAGAGGAGAGAAGGAAGACGGTCCACCCACCGTGAGTACTGAGAAAGCACTAAACGCATTATTTATCCTACAAGACAAGAGGTCATTAAATTAACATGATTTTTGGGTGCAAGCCAGAGAACATGATGTTCTACAGTATAATGAGGTGCAGTTTTAATAGAGGATCCTCAGCTGTAATTGAATACTGTACAATAGACACCTAGTGGTCCCCCATGATTCAATAGAGAATCACTGTTTAGTTAGATAAGCGCCCCTTAATCTCTCCACATTCTCATTGGTTGCAGAATCATTCCATCCCCAGGCTCCTACCCAGTCCATGCCCACGCTCCAGTTTCCTCCAATCTACAGGCTACCGAGACCACACCAAAGACATTTGAAGGCTGGGCCAACTCATACTATACACAGGGGAGCTCTGTTCAGCTCTCAGGTTATTATGGTCACAACCATGGATATGTCCTCAAGCATAGCTTTGGGCCAAGTCATGGACATAGTCACTAACACAGCTCCGGCCATGGACACAGTCATGGGCACACATATGCCTCTCAAACCACTAGTCACTGGGATCCAGTGGCTCAACATCTACATTCTCAACATTCCCACCTCAGTCCACTGTCTGTGTCTGTCAGTGCCCCCCAGAGTTTCACAGCAAACATGCCAGAGTCACTGCCAGGATCTGTGATGGTTCACCCAGGGGCACCTGTGTCTTCACTGACCGTTTGATGACATAGAAAACACATTGAATGACAGAGCTATCTCATATGTTATACGTTGAGATATAATATGCTTGGACATGGGGTTTGAGGCAGTACTTAAAGGTACACGGTTTCTTCACTGATGATTTTGGTTTCAAGAAACAAGCAGGCTCAAAATGTTCAAGGTCAAATCAATACAAGAAGGTTTTGATTGTCAGTTGATTGTAAGACCACTCCTTTTGGCTTGTACTTTGCGTTTTTCTACACATACTGTAGACAAATCTCTTGGCACTCTTGATATATCAGGCATTTTATATTACACTTTCACTGATTTATTCAGTTTTCCTTTACTTAACTACTTACAGCAATTAAATAGCATCCCCTCACCAGTAAATTAGATCCATTACATGCAGTTTGTTTGGCAATCAACATTATTGTAAATTGAGGAGCAGGGAGCAGTGGGTGAGGTTATCAAGAGTGTGGGCTATAAGGGCAGATTATGATGTAATCTTTAGAAAATGAGGCAGTTGTGCACAGTAAAGAGAAGCCATAAATGACAACCAAGACTAAATATAGCAAATCAATGATTATTATTTCTTTACAAATGCATGCTTTCAAGTTATACTGTTTATATACAAATAGCTATTTTGCATATACAACTGGATCAAGTGGTAAGAGTCATGTAACAGGTCATGATGGAACACGTTATTCGATATCAGTAATGCAAGAGAAAAAGTTAAAAGGCACACAATTCTTCAATGAAAACATGAACCCTGCCATATCACTACAATAGTTTAGGGGTTTCTCTATTAAAAGAAACACCAAAA